>NC_140299.1:66742224-67942224 GCF_964211825.1 Aythya ferina
TGGTGGATAGTCAGCTGAATATGAGCCAGCAGTGTGCTCAGGTGGCCAAGAAGGCCAACAGCATCCTGGCTTGTATCAGAAACAGTGTGACCAGCAGGGCTAGGGAGGTGATCGTCCCCCTGTACTCAGCTCTGGTGAGGCCGCACCTCGAGGACTGTGTTCAGTTTTGGGCCCCTCGCTACAAGAAAGACATTGAGGTGCTTGAGCGGGTGCAGAGAGGGGCGACAAAGCTGGTGAGGGGCCTGGAGAACAAGTCCTACGAGGAGCGGCTGAGGGAGCTGGGCTTGTTCAGCCTGGAGAAGAGGAGGCTCAGGGGTGACCTTATTGCTCTCTACAGGTACCTCAAGGGAGGCTGTAGCGAGGTGGGGGTTGGTCTGTTCTCCCACCTGCCTGGTGACAGGACGAGGGGGAATGGGCTTAAGTTGAGCCAGGGGAGTTTTAGGTTAGATGTTAGGAAGAACTTCTTTACTGAAAGGGTTGTTAGGCATTGGAACAGGCTGCCCAAGGAAGTGGTGGAGTCACCATCCCTGGAAGTCTTCAAAAGACGTTAAGATGTAGAGCTTAGGGATATGGTTTAGTGGGGACTGTTAGCGTTAGGTCAGAGGTTGGACTCGATGATCTTGAGGTCTCTTCCAACCTAGAAATTCTGTGATTCTGTGATTATCATTTGTTTTTTATCATTCAATTTACATGGATAATCTAGGAAACATTTTTTTTCAGTACTTTTTGTATCTAAAAACAGTTGACAATATTTATTTTTCTTTCAATAAAATGGAGTTAAAGGCTCCAGAAACCTAATGGTAAAGTGAAGGAAGTATGGTCTGTTAATAGATTGTACACAAGAGAATTCCTAACTCAGGGATAGAATAGAAATCTATCATTGCAGAAAAGTGTGGATATTTTCTTCTTTATTTCAAAGATAATTTATATGTCATTACTTTTATTACTGAAGTACATTCTATTCTGAAACCTGTTGACGTATAGGAGAATTTTATCCAGGTTGCCTACTGTTTACCCTAAGTGTGTATATGTTTTTGCAATTATGTTGTTAGAAGAAAATGTGGTGCACAAGAGAAGTTTCCAGTTATAACTGATTAAGAGATGAAGTTCATAATTGATTTTCAATTTGTGCAATGGACCAGGTTGTTAGAATGTATATATTAATACAGATTATAATTTCTTGTCTCACTGAACATCAGTATCAAGATTAATTGTCCTGTAAGAGAAATCAGGATCTTAGCTTCACCCTAGCCAATATTTACTTTTGAAGTCAGTAAGTCTTAATGTCTTTTTTTTTCTGAAGGAGTCAATATTCAGTTATTGTGATAATGACTTTAAAACATATATAGATTTGTATTAAAACACAGTGGCAAACATGAAAAATCAAGAAAACTAGTTGTACACGTGCACACACATAAATATATATGTATATTTATAGTCCAACATTTCTACTTTCCAACAAGAGATGGTCAGATGTTATTTGTTAGAACTTCTATCTACTTTTTGGTTCCTGAACAGCTCACAAATATTTAACAAAATTATTTTACTGTATTTATTTTTAACATTCACACATTTTTGCTGAAAATCATTTGAGCCATTCTCAACAATAATTGGATGTATAAAAATTCAAAGTAAAACATGATTATTGCACACAGTTACCTTAGCAGGAAGCAAAGTTTATTTTTTCTTTTGCAACAGGATCAGATCACACAATTCAAAGGTACACATGAACAAGGAGTGTGACTAATTCTAACACTAGTGGGCCTTTTTCCTTCACAGCGTAACATGACCACCATTGACCTGCACCCAAGCAGCTACATATCTTCTCAGAGCTTTCCTAGTCTCACTGATTTTCATCAGTCATTTCACATAGACACACACACACACACAAAAGATAAATGAGTTCTTTCTCTTTTGAGTAACAGATGTATATACACCATCAAAGGAAGATCACAGGACTGTATTTACTCTCAGTGTTTGTTTCCTATCATTTTCTTCATTACTGCGGGGAAAAAAAAAAAAAAAAAAGTTATTAGCTTTAACGAGTATTTATGAGTTGATAGGCACTTGGAAGGATTGCTTTTTAAGTCTTCAAGCATCACAAATACAATACTGCAGGCTTAAAAACCATATCTGTGATATTTAATGGTGTCATTTAACATTTGAATAGACCATAACCAGGGATAAAATTTACTTCTGTTTGACTAACAGGTTTGATTTTGCTAGGAGTGTGGCCAGATCAATAGAGGGTGATTAAAATTAATGAAGCTTTGAAAACCTTGAAAGTCTCGGCTAAAGAGAGAATGTTTAAACCTGGTGAGCTTTCAAGTCTAAACAGAGCTTAAATGAAATTCTTGCCAAACTCCTCACCCTAGCACACACGAACATTTAAAACAGCTGAGCTCCATTCCCAGCATACTTTTTCTATACTGCAGACAAAGTAATCTTTTTCCCTAACAGATGTCATTCTAAAATGAAACAAGCAAATCTTTGGAATGAAGCATTCACAGTTTTCAGGCTACAGTTTCATACTGACAAGTAAGCATGACAGTCAAACAGAAAGGAGTTTGTGAGCACTTCTTCCATGCAAGACTCATAAGGGTGATAGACTGATGGGTGAGAGGCTGATGCTGTTACTTTTGATGATTCACCAATCTGACAAGTGGACAGTGTTAAATCATCACCAGCCTACACACATCTAGACTAGGCACATCTGAGCAGCATAATGCCTTAAGGTTAGATCAAAAAATTATGCAATGTCTGTATAAACAGCATGTCATTCTTGAGCTCCAAAAAACACTTTACCATTTCCTGCTAAATTTTTAAGCAGGGTAAAACTTTATTAATGGAGTTTGAGCTCTCCTCTACAGTCCTATAGGTGTCAAGATGGGAGTCTTGATATTCCTTATATGTGGTGATAGAAAAAATACCAGGGGTCGAGTCCTGAGCAGGACTTTTAGTCCTGAAATAATTAAGTCATTCGCAAATGACAAAATTTATTAAATATACTACATATGTTAATTCTACTCTCTCCTATCTGATTAGTCTTAGAACCATACAATCATATAATGGTTTGGATTGGAAGAGACCTTAAAGATTCAGTTCCAATCCCCCTGCTATGGTCATCTTCCATGAGAACAAAGCCCTATCCAACATTTAAACACTTCTTATGAGCCAGACTTCCATCTTTGATACAGAAGGTATCAAAGAGCTGTGTTATTTTTATTTTTATTTTTATTTTATTTTATTTTATTTTATTTTATTTTATTTTATTTTATTTTATTTTATTTTATTTTATTTTATTTTATTTTAACATTTTATTTTGTAGCTTTAGATCCTACATGATGTAAATCATGTTTATTTACATCTACATGATGTAGATTTACATCAGCAAATATTTTTTCTCTTCTCTCTTTTTTTTTTTTTTTTTTTTCAGAAATTAAAAATGTGACTATCACTCTACAAAGTCTTTTTTTTTTTTTTTTTTTTTCAGTAAATTCAGAACAGCATTCCTACTAAATGGCAATATAGACCCTTGACAGTAATCAAGGAAAATGAGAGCTTGGTGATATTTTCTATACTCTGTGACTGATATCTAAGAAAGCAATAAAAAAAGTAATAATAATTTTTATACCAGAATATAGACCATATATATACCACAGAGTTCAAAAAACTTGTCAGAACTAATTATTTAAAGTTCTTGGTAAAAATGACGTACTGTGATTACCATGGAGAATTTTCTTCTTCTTTTCAGCAGCAACAGCACTTGGCTGGAATCAAAACTGTACAACATGTTTTCTGGTGAAAATAATTACATTGACACTAGAAAATCACCTAACTTATATATGGACCTTTACATATAAATGCATGGGAATGAACAAAAAGTTCACATGCTGGAGTCTGAAAGCAAATCTGAGAGCCACGTGACTTGTTTATGAAGTACATGTCGTCCTAAGAGCAATTTGGCTTACAGACAGTTATTTTCACTCTATACATACTGCATACATCAGAGTATCCATATATGTTAACAGCATGCATTGTGTTCTTCCTTTCTTACTGTGACTGTGAATTAATAAGATCCAGCATAACTTTCAATTCTTTTCAAGAGATTTTCGTACACTAATATCTATGCTACTTAGTAGTGAAGAGTCTGAATATCAAAATGGTTCTTCTGATAAAATTTAAATCTACAGTCCTGAACCTCAAACCTTAAAAGAAGATAAAGTAGGTCTGAATTTCATCTGTTGTAGCATCCAGAAAATAGTTCCCAGATTTGAAGACCTATGCGCAATCCTTTAAAAATCTGGATCTGATTCCAGTTTTGGATGTAGTGACTCATGCCCCAATTAATCTTGTTAATATGAAAGTTAACACGAAAGCTAGAACATATCTAGTTTTCAGCCACAAACAAAACTGAGTAAGAAGGCCTGTCACTGTCTCCTCCTAATGCTTTTAAAAAAGAATGCTGTGACTTTTCTACAGTTCTCTGAAAGATTTCTGCCTTCTTTTAGTTTAAAGCCATTATCCCTTGTACTATCACAACAGTCCACAATAAAGTGTCCCTCCCCACCGCTCCAGAGGGACCCCGTGGAGTACTGGAAGGCCACTATAAGGTCTTTGCAGAGCCTTCTCTTCTCTAGTATAAACAGCCCCAACTTTCTGAATCTGTCTTCATAGGTGAGGTGCTCCAGCCCTTTGATCATCTTCATGGCCCTCCTCTGGACTTCCCTCAACATCCATGTCTTTCTTGAGCTGGGGGCCCATGAGCTGAATACCATACTCCAGGTGAGGTCTCATGAGAGCAGAGTAGAGGGGGAAAGTTACCTCCCTTGACTTGTTGGTGACACTTTTGACGCAGCCCAGGATATGATTGGCTTTACGGGCTGCAAGAGTTCACCGTCAGCTCATGCCCAACTTTTCAGCTACCAGTATCCCCAAGTCCTTCTACACAGGGCTGCTCTCATTTCATTCATCACCCAGTCTGTATTGATGTTTGAGATTGCCCTAACCAAGATGCAGCATCTTGCATTTAGACTTGTCAAATTTCATGAGGTTCTTGTGGTCCCACTTCTCACACTTGTTCAGGCCCCTTTTGATGGCATCCCTTCCTTCTATCTTGTCAACTACACCACTCATCTTGATGTCATCTGCAAACTTGCTGAGGGTGTGCTTGATCCCACTGGCTATGTCATTAATAAAGACATTAAACAGTACCATTTCCAGTACAGACACCTCACTACTGACCTATATTTTTCACTGAAGGTAGTTAGTAAGCAAATGGATACCAAAATTATACAACTGCCTGCAAATGTGTATACCGTGTCACATTTTGCAGGATTCGTTGTGGCTTCTGTTACAATTTCTGGAGAGATTTAAGCATATCCATTTTATAATACACCATTAAGGTAATGTTTGGTTAATAATTGTGAGTTTATTATCAATTCAGTTTTCCTTGAGATGAAATTTAGAGGAGGTCTATCCCCAGAGTTGAAGAGCTTAAGCAACACAAAGCTCAGCTGAATGACCCCTGCATATGTTCATTACTAAGAGCTTTGTATTGCCTGCAGAAATTTAACATTTTTACATGCAAATCTTTTTCAGATTAGGGAGAAACATTATGGTGCTATATTTGTACATGGAAAATCTCTGGTCAATGTTCTGAATTAATGTGTTCAGAGGCATTGAAATTTGTTGCACTGCATTAGGTGGAGGTCTGTAACTCAAAATCACACTTTAAAACTAAAGGGTAGAAATGGAGATAATAAATGTCTTTCTCAATTTTCCATTAAATAAAAAATCAAAGGTTCTGAACACAATTTTCAGCAGCTGATTAGAAGAATGAATCATAATAATGACTTTACAGAGAAGTTCTTAATTTATATCTCACTAATTGCAAACATATTATCCTTTTAGAATGAAATTTCTGTTCTGGGAATTTTATAGACCTTGATGATATGACTGATTATAAAGATAGAAAATAAGTATTCATAAACCATGCTGATGTTTCCTTCATAGTTCCTTAAGATGATAATTTGATATTTTCTTCAGTTTGTAAGAATTTATTTGGAGTTTTTATTTATAACAACACCAATCACACTGACATATGCATTCATTATAAATGATATAGGGTTTTCCAGATTCCAGAAAAAAAAAATCCAAATTACATTGAAGACACCTCTATTGGAGTTTTCCTGAGCAGACAGAAACATATTGTGGCAGGTAAACAATGAAGTTGGTTTTGACTGAGAGGCTCATGCAAGTATACAGACATATGTAAATCTTCCACCAGACACTTGATGCTTTCAGGCAATGAGTATGCCCTCCTATATGGTTAAGACCTGTAGTCAATATTCAGCAGAACTACCACTGTAATCGTGGGGTTTAATCACTTCAGAGGATTTTTTGTCAGGAAATGTGAAGAAGGTATTATTGCTGCCTTGTGAATGTATAGGAAGTAGCTAGCAACCTTCAGATCAGGTTTAACCCTACCATTATTTACTTATTTTTTAATGAAAATCTAGGTATTATTGTGTTTGCTTCTGTGACTCTGGACTTCTTCCTCTGCCAAAATTTCCAATGTACACCATTTCTTTCTTGGATTTTATATATCTGTACTAAAATTTTTACTTTGGACAGAAAATTAGTATTTCAAACTTTTTTTTTTTTTTTTTTTTTTTCTGATCAGAAAAGAGGTAGTTACTTCTGAGTTTTAAAACTGCTACAGATATTTTAAACTCATTTAGTTAAACTTATTTTTACTCCATAACTACAATATGAATAATAGAATCACAGAAACACAAAATGGTTTGTGTTGGAAGGGACCTTAAAGATCCTTCTCCAGGTCTCGGGCATCTATCAAATAAATATATTTCTTGAAATAATTTCACTTATAAATCAATAAGTGATCAGATATTCTTTGGGAAACTTGATTTATAAAAAATAAATATAAATGGATGGAAGGACAGAAGGACGGAAGAGAGAAAGAGAGAAAGAGAGAGAGAGAAAGAGAGAGAGAGAAAGACAGAAAGAGAGAGAGAGGGAAAGACAGAAAGAAAGACAGAGAGAAAGAGAGAAAGAGAGAAAGAGAGAAAGAGAGAAAGAGAGAAAGAGAGAGAGAGAGAGAGAGGAAAGAAAGAAAGAAAGAAAGAAAGAAAGAAAGAAAGAAAGAAAGAAAGAAAGAAAGAAAGAAAGAAAGAAAGAAAGAAAGAAAGAAAGAAAGAAAGAAAGAAAGAAAGAAAATCACACAAAACCACAGAATCACAGAATCGTCTGTGTTGGAAGAGACCTCCAAGATCACCTAGTCCAACCTCTGACCTAACACTAACCAGTCCTTCACTAAATCATATCACTAAATTCTACATCTAAATGTCTTTTAAAGACCTCCAGGGATGGTGACTTCATCACTTCCTTTGGCAGCCCATTCCAATGGCTAACAATCCTTCCGGTAAAAAAGTTTTTCCTAATATCCAACCTAAATCTCTCGTGTTGAAACTTTAGCCCATTTGCCCTTGTCCTGTCACCAGGCACATGGGAGAATAGACAAATCCCCACCTCACTACAGCTTCCTTTAATCTACCTATAGAAAGCAATAAGGTCATTCCTGAGCCTCCTTTCCTCCAGGCTGAACAAGCCCAGCTCCCTCAGCCGCTCCTCGTAAGGACTTGTTTTCCAGACCCCTCACCAGCTTTGTTGCCCTTCTCTGGACTCTCTCAAGCACCTCCATGTCCTTCTTGTAGTGAGGGGCCCAAAACTGAACACAGTACTCGAGGTGCAGCCTCACCAGAGCCAAGTACAGAGGGACAATCACTTCCCTAGACCTGCTGGCCACACTGCTTCTTATACAAGCCAGGATGCTGTTGGCCTTCTTGGCCACCTGTGCGAGCACACTGCTGGCTCATATTCAGCCAACTATCAACCAATACTCCCAGGTCCTTCTCCGCAGGGCAGCTTTCCAACCACTCCTCTCCCAGCCTGTAGCTCTGCTTGGGGTTATTGTGCCCCAGGTGCAACTTGGCCTTGTTGAATTTCGTACGGTTGGCCTCAGCCCACCGGTCCAGCCTATCCAGATCCTTCTGCAGAGCCTTCCTACCCTTGAGCAGATCGACACATGCACTGGTGTCATCTGTAAACTTACTGAGGATGCACTTGATCCCCTCATCCAGATCATCGATAAAGATATTAAAGAGAACTGGCCCCAGTACTGATCCCTAGGGGATTCCACTAGTGACCAGCCTCCAACTGGATTTGACTCCATTCCCCACAACTCTTTGGGCCTGGCTATCCAGCCAATTTTTAACCCAACAAAGCATATGCCAGTCCAAGCTATGAGCAGTAAGTTTCTTGAGCAGAATATTGTGGGGAACGATGTCAAAGACCTTACAGAACTCAAGGTAGAACTCATCCACAGCCTTTCCCTCATCCACCCAGTCTGTCATTTTATCACAGAAGGAGATCAGGTTCGTCAAGCAGGACCTCCCTTCCATAAATCCATTTTGACCAGGCCTGATTGCCTAGTTGCCCTGTAAGTGCCATGTGATGACATTCAAGATAATCTGCTCCACGAGCTTTCCTGCCACTGAGGTCAAACTAACAGGCCTATCGTTCCCCAGGTCTACCTTCTGGCCCTTCTTGTAGATGGGTGTCACGTTTGCTATCTGCCAGTCAACTGGGACCTTCCCTGATAGCCAGGACTGCTGATAAATGACGGAAAGTGGCTAGGCCAGCTCCTCCGCCAGTTCTCTCAGTTTCCTCAGGTGGATCCCATCCAGACCCATCGACTTCCGTACATCCAAGTGCTGTAGCAGGTCTCCAAACATTTCATCATGGATTATGAGGGCCACATTCTGCTCCCCATCCCCTTCCACCAGCTCAGGGTGCTGGGTGTCCAGAGAACAACTGCTCTTGCTGCTAAAGACTGAGGCAAAGAAGGCATTAAGCACCTTAGACTCTTCCTCATCTCTTGTAACTAAGTTTCCCCCCGCATCCAGTAAAGGATGGAGATTCTCCTTAGTCCTCGTTTTTGTGCTGATGTATTTATAAAAACATTTTTTGTTATCTGTAATGGCAGCAGCCAGTTTGAGCTCCAGATGAGCTTTGGCCTTTCTAATTTTGTCCCTGCACAGCCTCACAACATCCTTATAGTCCTCCTGAGTGGCCTGCCCTCTTTTCCAAAGATTATAAACCCTCTTTTTTCTCCTAAGCTCAAGCCACAACTCTCTGTTCAGCCAGGCCAGTCTTCTTCTGCACTGGCTTGTCTTTGGGCACGTGGGGAAAGACAGCTCCTGATCCATTAAGATTTCCTTCTTAGAGAGTGCCCAGCCTTCCTGGCCTCCTCTGCTGTTCAGAACCACCTCCCAAGGGACTCTATCAACCAGTGTCCTGAACAGCCCTACAGAAGTCCAATACAGTGGTTGTACTGGTCCCCCTCCTGACTTCACAAAGAATAGAGAACTCTACCATTTTATGGTCACTCTGCCCTAGACAGCTTCCAACCACCACATCTCGCACCAGTCCTTCTCTGTTTGTGAACAAAAGGTCTAGTGGGGCACCTCCCCTGGTAGGCTCACTAACCAGCTGCGTCAGGAAGCTATGCCCTCCAGAAACCTCTTAGACTGCTTTCTCTGGGCTGTGTTGTGCTTCCAGGATATATCTGGGAAGTTGATGTACCCCACAAGAACAAGTTCTGACTATTTCACAACTTCTGCCAGCTGCCTGTAGAACTCCTCATCCGTCTCCTCATCCTGGTTTGGCGGTCTATAACAGACCCCCACCAGGATGCTTCCCTTGTTGGCCTTCCCGCTGATCCTAACCCACAGGGACTCAACCTTATCATTCCCAGTCTCAAGTTCCAAAACATAATAACACTCTCTGATATAGAGAGCCACACCACCACCCATTCTGTGCTGCCTGTCCCTTCTGAAGAGCCTATAGCCAGACTTTGGAGCACTCCAGTCATGAGAGTGGTGCCACCATGTTTCCGTGATGGCAACCAAGTCATAGCCTGCCTGCTGCAGGATGGCTTCCAGCTCCTCTTCTTTGTTACCCATGCTGCATGCATTAGTGTAGATGCACTTCAGTTGGGCCATTGCCTTCTCCTCTGGCCTAGCCATTATTCCCCCTGGCACACCTCCAACAAGCCTTATTTCAGCCCCATCATCCTTCTTACCTAGTTTAAAACCTCAGTGAGCCCTGTCAGTTCCTGGGCTAGGATACGTTTTCCACTTAGACATAGGTGGGACCCACCTGCAGCCATCAGAACGGGTGCTGAGTAAAGCACCTCATGGTCAAAAAAAAAACAAAATTTCTGTGTTGGCACCAGACTCTGAGCCATGTGTTTATCAGGTGGGCTTTCCATGTCCTCTCTGTACCTCTTTCTGCCACTGTAGGGATCACAGCAATAAAACCATTTCCCATTGCTTCTGGACTTTAAAAATAAAAAGTTTATATGTTGAAATTAACATCTTTTATATGGGGCAAATATGACCAGTGGAGATAGGATATTGGACTAGATGGACTATGTCGGGCAAGACTGGACTATCCTGGTCTAACAAGCCTATATTTGTATTTATGTTCACCAAAAGGAAGTGTGATGAAAGTTTAAGCAACAAAAGTCACCATTTTAGAATTCCATGAGGACATGTATATAGAAAGGATTTAAATTAATATTACATGTAATAATACTAATAGTAATGACTTAAAGAAAAAAAAAAAAAAGTAAAATCTTAATATGACGTAAGATTACTTCCTGTCACCATTCCTGAAACACCAGTAGATCAATAAATGTGATGCTTAAAGAAAAGTTATTTCCCTCTCTTGAAAGACCATACGTCAGACTGTTGAAGAAAGACATGAAATTGCACCAATTTAAATGCAGCATAGGTCTTTCTCCCTAAATCCGTTTTCCTACAAGCAATAATAAATGTTAGCAATTGTCAATGAATAAATGCATCCTTCCTTCAGTAACTGACAGAGGTCTTTAAAGGTGTGTTTATGCAAACCCTGCATGTTATTACTAAATAGTCATTAATTTTTAAGATTTCAAATTAAATATTTTAATAAGGATTAATTGTTATATATATTTATTATTATTATTATTATTATTATTATTATTATTATTATTATTATTATTATTATTATTATTATTATCAGCAGCAGCAGCACTTGTTCTTTTCTTCCTTCAGAAATTGTTTGCCTTTGCATTCTTTATTTTGTGGAGATTCATTCAAAGGCATTCTCAATACTCCACTGAAAAAGTGCAGTGCAAAGCAGTGTCTGAAAAGTTTAAGCAGCAGATAATTTATAGATAAGATTGAAACATTACCTGTGTCCTCCAGAATTGAGGCACAGCAGGATGGTCTTTCAGAAGTTCTTTCAGAACATCCTGTTCTGCCTAACTGATACAGGGATATATGGCATCTGAATTCCTCATCTTTGTTGTGTTATGTCTCATTCTTTTAATAGAATCTTGTGGAAGAAGAAGACAGAGCCAGTGAGCTGCTGTAATTTGTCTGCCCTGAGTTCAGGTCCTAACCAAAACAAAAGTTTGAATAAATAGATCCTTAGAACCATTCAAGGGGAGACATCAACAGACTATACATTGTAATGATTTAAACATGAATGGGTTAAAAGAACTGGCATGTATAAAGTGTTACTTTTTAAGTACCAGGGCAGATGCAGCACAAATTTATGCTTTATATCCTGTGTGAAAATAATCAGAAAACGAACCACAAAGCAGATCTTTTTTTTTTTTTAGGTTCAATTAAAACATGAAAACACTTGTCTGTATGCATTTTTATCAATTAGTTCTTTTCTCTTTGGGCAATCCTAGCACTTAGAACAACAACAAAAAAAAAAAGAATTCATGTAAATGCCATTCTTGACAGTAGATGTTGAAAGAGCACTTCTTGAATACAAATATGGACGGGAATTATAATGATTTTTTTCTATTTGCACTTACATTCTGATTTTATTGTCAACATGTCAATTACTTGGATTGTCTGCCAGAAAGAAGGCCTTGGGAAAAAAAAATAAAAAAAATAAAAGTATTAATTTCCTAATAGCCATTAAATCATAAGCAGCGCATTTGAAGACATAAAACTTCAAGCCCTGAGTGGGACAATGAAGAGAGAGAACTAAGAAAGAAGAAGGAATTATCTTGCATTTGGTACGATAAAACTATTAAAATTGGAAAATTGCAGTCATATTGCTTGGAGAGTTAATATAATGCTTTTAGGAATGGGTGTGCTATCTACAGTAACAGCTCTGCTAACCCTTTTATATCTGAAATACACTTTAAAATCCACTTTCTGACACTACTGAAAGGTAAAGAAGAGGATTCATACTCAAATGCTTTGTTCGATAATGGGGCAAAATAGGACCTCAACAGTTATGTGTGAGTAAAGGTAACCATGCTAGTATATTATTGAAGTTCATCTTTGTGTAAGTCGCATCCAGGATGCAAAACAAAAGTCTGCTCATCCTCCTTGGCCAGGGTAAACTGAGGGTAGGAGAGCCCGTTCACCTTCACCACTGAAATGCCGGTGAAATGGCAGATGCTATTTCAGCCAAGCTGAAAAGTGGTGCTCCAGAAATTCTGTTTTCTCATATTTTCAAAGTCTTCATCTGCTCTATGCTCAATCAGCCAGGGATACAACACAAAGCAAATCACCTAATGGATAGATAGCACATGATTAATGAGAGAGAACAGAAATAACTGGATTTCTTTGAGTGGCGTGAGTGATGCAGAATACTTCTTGCTGTACAAATTACCTTTCTAGAAGGCAGACATTTGATCTGCTTCTAACCACAACCAGTATTGTAAGACTGGTTGGACTGTTTACTTGATTTGTCATGGAAATTCCTCTGTTCCTCCCAGAAATACAGTGCTACTAACAACTTTAAGGCATCCAGGTTTAATGCCAAATTCTCTGACATCTACAGCACTTCCCAGCTGCACACTGTTGGAAGATTCAGCCCTATTTCCTGAAACTGTGTCTCTACTTGAAGATATTTGATTTAGTAGGAGGAAAAGATGTCGTCTTCCATGTATTTGCAATCATTTACTTCTCCTTCTTTTCAGATATGTACCAGAGCACTCAAAAATGTACAATGATAAATCATTGTTTTTCATGCCAGAGTTCCACCTAGCAACATTGACAGTAAATAACCTAATCTCAACTAAGTCCTTGTGACCTAGTCTCTGACATTTAAAATGCCAAAAATCACAGAACAAGCAATTAAAATTGTTAAACTGAAGAACTACCCAGATGATTTTCAATGTTATCCACAATGAATGCTATGGGCATACAGTCTTATGTGTTGTACTTCCTTGATTTCTGTTTAGATCAAATTATCCTCCACATTTCAGTTATGTGCTACACATGTGAGTAGGAGTCACTTCTCTTAAACTTCGCCAGTGCTATGGACAAAAGGTATGCCCAAGGTTTATAGACCACAAATTAACCATTACAGAATAAGGGAAACAGTTGGCTGACAGAAGAAGAATTCAATTTATACACTGCTCAGGATAGAAGTTTTCAAGCTGTAAAAGTTGTGGAACGATCTGTTAAAGTATTGGTTTTAAATTTCTTAATATCCAGGCAATCAGAAGCGCAATTAAAATTCCAGCTCAGATAATTTGGGAAATACATATACATGTATATATATTATTATTATTATATATATATATATATATATATATATATATATATATATATATATAAAATATAATAATAAAATAAAATAAAATAAAATAAAATAAAATATAATATAATATAATATAATATAATATAATATAATATAATATAATATAATATATAATATATATAATATATATATTATATATATCATACATATTATATATTATGTATATAATTATACATATATAATTATATAGCAATTAATTATTATTATATAATATTTTATATTTTATTATAATATATTATATTATATTATATATAATGTAATATTTTATATTATATTATAATATTTTATATAATTATTATTATATAATATTTTATATATAATAATATATATATTTAATTGGAAGGTGAACTCTAGGAGAATATCACAATAGAAAGACAGGTTTTTAGATGACCTGTTTCTGTCTGTTTAATTAAGAAAGTCAGCATTAAATTGTTTTAAAAACATTATTTAGAAAAAAAAAATGGCAATACCTTTCAGTTAAGCTTAAGGTTTACTGGAAATTTTGAAGCAATTAGTCATTTCATATTGTGCTACAATTTCAAATCAATACTTGAAATGTCAGTACAAAATAAAGAAAGTCATTTGGAAGAAATACAGAAGTTGTCAGGTAAATGTCTTTCTATGATACTGTAAACATTAAGTCTGCCAAAAAATAAAAATAAAAAAAAATTTACTGATTACATCAGATTTGACAGGTGGAAAGGACTGTTGAATATACTTATTGTAAACACTATTGTATTTGCATTTATTCAGGCAACACTGCTGCTTGAACTGATCCTGATGCCTACATGTATCCAGTCACATGTGTGTGTTCCATATGTCACTAAACTGCAAGCATTTATCTGTATATTCCCATCAAGAGCAATGTCCATGCAAGCTAAAACAAAGACATATGTAATCTCTTGTTATAGTAAGCAATTCAATGGTAGGGAAGCTGGGATTGTTTACTATTTCCTTATCATATGATTGGATGTATTTGTAATTTAATTATGACTATACCATATACGGAGCAAAGAGAGGTATATTTTTTTCCAGTTTTTCAGAATTCTGAACAAATTCTTCTTTAACAAAACATTATGTTAAGCATATTTTTTTCGGTGTTTGGTATGGGTCAGATAAAAAGATTCTTTCTTTCTTTCTTTCTTTCTTTCTTTCTTTCTTTCTTTCTTTCTTTCTTTCTTTCTTTCTTTTTCATTTTCTTTCTTTTTCTTCCTTTCTTTCTTTCTTTCTTTCTTTCTTTCTTTCTTTCTTTCTTTCTTTCTTTCTTTCTTTCTTTCTTTCTTTCTTTCTTTCCTTCCTTCCTTCCTTCCTTCCTTCCTTCCTTCCTTCCTTCCTTCCTTCCTTCCTTCCTTCCTTCCTTCCTTCCTTCCTTCCCTCCTTCCCTCCTTCCCTCCTTCCCATCTTCCCTCCTTGCTTCCAATATTTATATTTTAGTTAGTTAGTTACTTAATTATTTTAATAGGTATAATATCAACAATGTTCCTACATTATTCTAAATGTTATGAACATTAGCTTCATGAAAAATCCTTCATATAATTTAACTGATATATCTCTGTTATGATATGCAGCAGCTGTATTCGAGTCCTCCATTAAGAGAGCTATTTGGTAATCAACTTCCTTCTTTTTTTGTGAATGACTCATTCATGGCAATATGATGCCCCTTTTAGTTGTGTCATCACAGCATCCCATACTGTTATAATCTAACATAGACTCACAGAATGGAATTACAGAATAGCTTGGGTTGGAAGGGACCTTAAAATTCATGTAGTTCCAACACCCCTGCCATAGGCAGGAACCCCACCCAGTAGGTCAGGTAGCCCAGGGCCTAATCCAACCTGGTCTTGGGATGGGGTATCCACAATTTCTCTGGGCAAGACTTTCCTGTGCTTCACCACCCCGAGTGAAGAATTTCCTCCTAATCTAATTCTCCCCTCTTTTAGTTTAAAACCATTCCCCTTTTTGCTTTCATTATCTGAGTGAGCAAAGAGTTGCTCTCCATCTTTTTTATGTCCCCTTCAAGTACTGAAAGGTTTCAATGAGTTCATCCCAGAGCCTCCTCTTCTTCAGGCTGAACAGCCCTAGCTCTTTCAGCCTTTCTTCATAGGTTCTCCATCCCTCTGATCATCTTTGTGGTCCTCCTCTTGACCCACTCAAACAGGTCTACATATTTCTTGTGCTGGGGTCCCCACACCTGGACGCAGTGCTGGAAGGGGGGTCTCTGGATAGCAGAGCTGAGGGGTTACAATACCTTCCCTCAAGCTCTGGCCACCCCTTTGTTGATGCGCCCCAAGGTGCAGTTGGCCTTCTGGGCTGCAAGCACACACTGCCAGCTCATGTTGAGCTTTTCATCCACCAGAACACCGAAGTCCTTCTCTGCAGGGTTACTCTAAATGTGTTCTTCTGCCAGTCTGTACCCATGTCCAGGATTGCCCTAACCCAGGTGCAGCACCTTGCACTTAGACCCGTTGAATCTTATTAAGTTCACATTGGCCCAATTCTCATACTTGTCCAGGTCCCTTTGGATAGCATCCTTTCCTTCTGTTGTATCAAATGCACCACTTAGTTTGGTGTCATCTACAAATTTGCTGAAGTTGCACTTGATGCTACTGTCTGTGTCACTGATAAAGATGTTAAACAGTACCAGTCTCAGCCTTGAGGTACACCACTGTCACCAGCCTCCACCTGAATACAGAACCATTGACCACCACTCTCTGGGTGTTATCTTCAAGCCAACTCTTTATCCACAGAATGGTCCATGCATCAAATCTATATCTCTTCAATTTGGATACCGGGATGTCATGTGGGATAATGTCAAAGGCCTTACAGATGTCCAGGTAGATTACATCAATCAGTCTTCCCTTGTCAACTGATGCACTCACTCTATCATCGAAAACCACCACACTGGTCAAGCATAATTTACCCTTGGTGAAGCCATGTTGGCTGTCTCAGGTTACCTCTTTGTCTTACATGAGCCTTGACATGGAAGAAATGGAGGATATTTTCCATGATCTTGCCAGGCACAGAGGTGAGGCTCACTGGTCTGTAGTTCCCTGGGTCCTCCTTTCTACCCTTTTTAAAAATTGGGGTGATGTTTCCCTTCTTCCAGTCACCAGAGACTTTGCTTGACTGCCAGGACTTTTCAAATGTGATGGAGAGAGTCTTGGCAAGTACATCTGCCAATTCCTTCAGGACCCTGGGATGCATGTCATTGGATCCCATAGAGTTGTACTTTATGTACTTCAGCACCCCAGTAAAATAAGTGTGTGATAGAATAGAGATGGCATTTTTATGCTGTGCTATAATATTAACAAAATAAATTAACATACCATCAGAATTGTGGAGATACGTGAAAGCACATACTTTTTGTGATGACTAGTGTATAGGAATATTGTAGTTCATGCAATATTGTAATGACAGTGTATAAAAAAATGCATACTGTCTTTTGATGGGATCATCTCAGGAAACACAGTAACTGCCTGCTCATTCCCTGAATTTTCAAGACATTATGCTACATTACCATGCCCAGCTGTGGCTCTTATACAAATCAGATCCACCACTGAAATCACAGTGCCTGTGACAAACTATATATTTTGTGGACTTCTGTGGGAAATTTGTGGCACTTAATCATGTAAGTAAAGGCTACAGGGTCAAACTCATACACTGTAAGTTTTACTTGCAGCTGTTAAACACAGCCCCAGGATGAATTATGAGTACCAAAATATAACCCTCAGTTGAATGATCAAGGAACATTCTGAGATCTGATTGACTTAGGAAATACTGCACTTAACTACTTTCTGTAATTTTCATTTTTTGATGGGTATCACCCTACACCCCCAAGTCCACCCATGCCCCTAGGGCCACTGTAGATTATCTGATGATTTAAAAAAAGAGTTCAAATGTTCTTTCTTTTCTTGGAAGGAAATGTGAATTGTTTATACTTGTGAGGAAGAACTGTGGGTAATCTACACATTCTCATTATTCCATTTGGTTCAGCTACAAGATATATTTTTGGCTGGGGCAGCAGAAACACCCGGCTGAACCATTAAAAAAAAAAAAAAACTTTCTTTGGAGGGTGAGTTTGTGGAAGGGCAACATAAAAGGATGAACTGTTTGTGTGAAAGGAATCAATATTCACATGTAAAGGAAGTCTCTGAAGTTTCTGAAGCAGTCCCATGCTTAAATGACTCCCTCTGGAATAATCACATGAAGGTTCAAATCTAGTTTATTCTGCCACAGGGATTTTTGAAAGCTTTCTTCCCCCGTGCATTTTTTGTGACTAAAGGTATGAGGAAAATATGACAAGAGGAAAAAGGGGGGCTTTGGGATCACTTATACTTGAAAATATGTTTTGCCCCAGAAACTTTTTTTTTTTTTTTTAATGCAATTTACAATGTAATGATTTTTTTTTTGTGTGTGTTTGTGAAGTTTTTTTTTTTTGTTGTTTTTGTTATTTCAATAAAATTCAAGGTTATGTTAAACACTTTACACCTGCACTTTCAAAAATCTCTTTCATGCTCTGCTATATATATTAGTCTTAAATCAGTAAAAGGATACAGATCAATAGTCAAGTGAAATTATGAAGGGTTTTTCAAGGACTTTTAAACAAGGTTTGTCTGGACCTTTTGACTTCTGTTATTTCACAACAGCTAGCTGCAAAACAAGAAAACCATTTTTTGTTCTGAAAAAAAAAAAAAGAAAAAGAAAAAAGAAACAAAAATTAAAAGGAACCCGATATAAGGGACACAACATGTTGAAAAAGATATGTGGAATATGCATATTCTTGTTTTTTGTTGTTACTGTTGTTTGTTGGTTTTGTTGCTGTTTTTTTCCACTCTTATTCTTATTCTTATTCTTATTCTTATTCTTATTCTTATTCTTATTCTTATTCTTATTCTTATTCTTATTCTTATTCTTATTCTTATTCTTATTCTTATTCTTATTCTTATTCTTATTCTTATTCTTATTTTCTTATTCTTATCATTCTTTATTATTATTGGTTTAAATCTATCAGCAGGAAGGGTTGAAAATTGTACTTTCAAAGGGAGAGTGGACTACCTTATAATGGCACCTTTCACTTATAGAGGTTTGCTGGAGGGCAACACAAAATTCTTAGTGTAAAAATGAGTTTTAATGGCTTCATCTAAAATATATACATTGCTGGGTGGAGGTGGACTTCACTGCTTTAGGTAGTTTGCTTTCCTATTAAAAAGGTCCTTCTTTCATAAGGATCTTTATGACTGCCTAATCATAAAAGGAGAACATTTTGGTTCCTTTACAGAGAAGCATAATTTTCAGCAGATAAGAAAGTTAAGTGTTCACTTTGAAGCAGCTAGTTTAACCATTAAAATTAAATTTTAAGGTCCCAATCCAGCAGACACTGAACATAGTGGGGTTTAGAAATTGACTTCAGAGCAGGGAGACACAAGCTTAGGAACTTAAAGTGCCCATTCTTTCAACATTAAGAGTTTATGCCTGTTTTAAATAATTAAAAACCAGGGAAGATGATTAAATCAAATAGCTCAACCTCCTGGAAAGCTGTCTGTATGAACAGTTTCACTATTAACATGTGCCATTTGCACCAGGTCACTTCCTCTCTTATACAGACATCCATACTGCTGGAGCATAAGACATTCATTCCTTATTCAGATTTGCAATAAGGAACGCAAGATAAAGATGTGAACTGGAAGAGAACAGCTCTGATAGAAAGGCTGTGTTCTCACCTAATGCTTGCAAGTGTGGTCGCATTTGATGATAGCCAAGTTAAATAGGTCAGCAGCCCACTGAGTATAGTCAAATTCTGGTGTGCTTATTATTAAAGTGTATGTCACTAATTAGTAAGTAGGGAGTCTCCAGATCCTGGAGCTTACATTATTTTACTGCATCTTTCCAGGCAAACTTGTAATAATAATTCTGTGTTTCATGTCCTTCCACATGAAATACTGGATGTTTTTTATGTGCATTCTACAAGTTTTTTGTTTGTTTGTTACCTCATGGAGCTGATATGTACAATATTAAAAGTCGGTCATGTTTGCATTATATTCAAAATGTAAATAAGTAAAGGATAAGCTCCAGATGAGGCTGTAAACCTCTACAGTTATTTCCAAAGAGGGAAGAGGCTTCCCAGTTTATTTCCTTGCAAACGAAACAAACTTTTTTATTTTTTTATTTTTTTTAATCACTTCCCAGATGCACCATTTACTATCATGCTTTGTTTTCTTTGACTTCTGAAGAGACATGTTTGGAGACCTTCGGTGTCCTCCTGGACGAATCTGTTCCCACAGCAAACTTCAGAGAGAGGCCAAGGCCTGCAATTCTTTAATGTCAGTCTGTGATAAAATGATGAAGAAAATGTGGTGAATGGTCCCTTCTGTTGTTCACATATAATTTTAGAAATTACAGAAAGATTTTAGAACAATTTGAATATGTCTAAAGAGTTCATCACCACTAAGTGAACAATTTTTACCTGTTTCCACTAACCATAAGTGATGCACTTTCAAGACGATCATGAAGCTAGAGGACAAGATTAAACAATGTGGCAGGTAACTCATTTTGGTCTTAAGGTTAACATAGAATCATAGAATAGCTTGGGTTGGAAGGGACCTTAAAATTCATGTAGTTCCAACACCCCTGCCATAGGCAGGAACCCCACCCAGTAGGTCAGGTAGCCCAGGGCCTAATCCAACCTGGTCTTGGGATGGGGTATCCACAATTTCTCTGGGCAAGACTTTCCTGTGCTTCACCACCCCCTGAGTGAAGAATTTCCTCCTAATCTAATTCTCCCCTCTTTTAGTTTAAAACCATTCCCCTTTTTGCTTTCATTATCTGAGTGAGCAAAGAGTTGCTCTCCATCTTTTTTATGTCCCCTTCAAGTACTGAAAGGTTTCAATGAGTTCATCCCAGAGCCTCCTCTTCTTCAGGCTGAACAGCCCTAGCTCTTTCAGCCTTTCTTCATAGGTTCTCCATCCCTCTGATCATCTTTGTGGTCCTCCTCTTGACCCACTCAAACAGGTCTACATATTTCTTGTGCTGGGGTCCCCACACCTGGACGCAGTGCTGGAAGGGGGGTCTCTGGATAGCAGAGCTGAGGGGTTACAATACCTTCCCTCAAGCTCTGGCCACCCCTTTGTTGATGCGCCCCAAGGTGCAGTTGGCCTTCTGGGCTGCAAGCACACACTGCCAGCTCATGTTGAACATTTGGTAGACCAGAATTTTCAAGACTTTCTCTTCAGGGCAGTTCCTGATGAGTTCTTTCCCCACTCTGTCTGTCACCTCTTTGTCTGGCATATATTTGAGTCTGTTCTTGAAAACAGTACATAGTCATTGAATTACAGTGTAACGTATATAGCTTATTGTAATTGTCGGGTTAATTTCCCTATAGAATAATGGCAGTTATTCTGATGAAATGCTTGCTGAATGAATGATATACACTGGTGTTTTCCAAAAGGGAACTTCCTATCCCCTAAATTCATGCTCTCATTTAATCTCGCTCAAATTCAGAGTATGGATTTTTTCAGAGTATAAAATATTTCTAACAGTAGATATTCTCAAACTCTGTAATATTAAATTTGGTATTCTGGATTAGGACTCCTGAGTGTTACATTACAGCAATTTGCAAGCTAGTTGGGCAAATAAGGAACAAATAAAGAAATCAAGGTAAAATTTTTATTATTTTGTGGTTCATACTCCAGGACTATTTTTCAATTTTATGTTATAGAATCACTGAGTGAAAACTCCACATATCACTTCAGGTGTAGACATTTATAAAGTCGTAGTTTTTTCCAGAGAAACTAAACTCTGCACAGCTATTCCTTTTTCTCTCCCGACTAAATGAATTCTATGTTCTTTTTTATGTAAATTGCACAAGATGGGAGACTTTCTCTATCTTCCTCCAAGCCCAATCTAGAAAAGCTGATTAGGGGCTTCATTCAAAAGGATAAAAATATAAATTCCATCAACCTAAGATTAAAACTACTACCTGAGTAAAGGTCTTGACCATATGTTTACTACATAAGAAGTGAGCAACACATCTTCTCCAGCAATCATTATTTAAAATAAAAAATTCTCCCTTCCAAGTGAAAAATCATGCAACTTTTGAACAGGTGGGAGTTAGGGAATTCCTTACAATCACTTGGATCTTAGAAATCTGGAATATCTGCATCTTGGAAATGGTGAGATTACAGACATAACTTCATGTTTATTTTTTTTTCATTAGCTAAACTGAGGCACGTTCCCACTCAGCATGTAGGGAAACCAATCTGAGGTGTCTGCCCCATTCTGTAGATGTTAAGGGGAGGTAGATGCACCTTACTGAATCATTCCACTCTGAACTTCACATAAAGTTCTCTTTTCTGGAGGATGCTCTTCTGGAGTTCTGGAGAATCTCGGGCATACTGTTTTTGTTTGTTTGTTTGTTTGTTTAACAGATACATTTAAAATTGACATCCATAAGCAAAACTTTTCTAGATTCTACTTCTTTACATGTGTAAATGAACGTCATACAAGAGCAAACTTTGAGGAGTCTAAAGATTGGCAAACTTACGATGACAGTGAAGTTCAATTTTTTGTCCTTCTTTTAATTACAAGCAATTTTCATCCATTTCATTCATCTTCCTTTCATAAAGTCAGATCTTGCATTAAGAACAGTCATGTACTCATGCACTTATGACTAAAACATGGGGATGACAAGTAAGGTACAGATCTTTCTGAGTTGCTAAGAACCTCTATGCTACCTGCTTGCAGCTAAACACTGTACTACTGAGGAGACCTGTTCCTATATGTAGCTGTTTTTACACAGTTCTAGTGTTCATCAGGATCCAGACCTGAGATAATATCTCATTATTCATGAGTATTTCTACTTTTTTTTAGAGTAGCTCTAATGTCAATATTGTCACAGAATGCACACTTGAAAACTAGTGTGATGTTACATGTGGCTAAAGAATCATTTCAATATCTTATATTGAAATTAGTAACTCCTTTTGTCCTGTCAATTTCAGCAGGATTTTGTGAAGTTACTGAATAAATATACTAACCACTCAAACAAAACGAAATTATGTTAGTAAGAGAGTTAAATGTGAAAAACAGATACCTACAGAAAAATTGAATGTTCATATCCAGAAAACAAAGCAGAAAACAATGCCTGCCAGTAACCAAATACAAGTAGATAACTCCATATATATATATATTTAATAACAGATGCACAAAGCCATGAACATTAGCCTGTTTTTCTCTCTCTTTTTCTGCTATATTAATTCCATTAGAAAACAGACTTTTGTTAGGTCTTTAATGGTTTCAGATAGAATACCCTGTAATTTCACAGATATGCCTCCTCTTTAATGATCTTTGATGTGACTAGCTTCCAAAAGCCATTTACAATCCTCCAGTAGCTACAAAAACTTTGACTCTAATCTAAGAATTTTTATATAATGAGAGCATTCAGCATCACACTCTGTGATGCTGTATTGCCAAATTAGGAAAACCAGCTCAGCCTTCTAATCTTCTTTTCTTTAATCATAATCTTTATCTGGCAGTGGAGAAAGTCATCAAACTTGAAAGATATTTTTTCAAGGAAATGCAATATTTTTTTAAATATTTGGACTATTCAAATTAACTGAAGACAAACTAGTATCAAAGAATCAGTAGTTATGCATTCACAAGCATTTTCCCTCCACATTTATTTTTCACTCATGAATGACCACATCATGTTAAGTAATTAACATAACTTATATCAATTATTTGCTGCTGTGATGCATGAATTAAAAAGTCGTTATCCTATTTTTGTTGTTGCTGCTGTTTTAATAACTGCATTTTTACCACTGTGTTTAACTTAATTTACATTTGGTATTACAGGGTTATAACAGTTACATAACTGTCCAGGTGACAGAATTATGTGTTTGTTATTTGGAACAGCACCTTCTTATCTGTCCATACTGAAATGGCCTCAGCTTGTACCACTCATTTGTCATGATTGTTTTCTGATTCTTGACAGGTTGTTCCTAAAACTTGATTAACAAGAGGTTTAGAGTAGACCACAGGATTTCCAAGAGTTAACTGGGTGAACCTGGTCATTCCCTCTGCCTAACATGTTCATCTGATTTGTCTTTTTCAGTGACCTTTTGATTTGTAGTCATCTGCATTCTTTTCATACATTATTTCATTTTATTTTACTGGAGAGCACTTTGGAATGTCTGTCATGAAAAGAACAACATAAATATTAATGTATTGATAGTGTTATGGTTTTTCAAGACTATTTTTCATTTCACGGGTTTTAAGAGCTACAAAATTTACTGACTGTACAGAAAATATAGTATAATGGACTTTCTGAAATGCCCTGAATGAGACAAAATATATGAATTATTAATCCCATGGAAGTCAGTGCTGTCTTGCATATAGACAAAATTTTCTGTGCCAATTTGAAATTTTGCTTCTTTCTATCACTGTGATAGAGTTGTGATACATATATTTTATGCTTTTAGTCTTCAAATAAGCATATGTTCCTAATTGCATCCTAAAAAACAGTGATATGAATACATTCAATGTGCACACTGTCATCATCAGGATGCACTTTGAACCTCCCAAAACTACAGGGAATCTGAAGGTAGATATTCACATAGACTGCTCCTCCTCCACCACAGAAAAGCAACTTCAAATGCCATTTGAGACAAGGGGTACATGCTTTAGGGATACCTTAGCTCATTTTATTCCTCACTTTTTTTTTTTTCTTTTTTTTTTTTTGTGGATATTCTGACATCTGGGCTCAATGGCTAAGTCATAAACTGTGAGTCTCATTTATCACTCCATGGGAGGGAAGCCATCACAATCCGTAAATCTAGAGCAGAGCATCTAATACAGACTAATGAAAACAAATGGTGCTACTCTCATATCTTAACTCATCCAGCTGTTTTCAAAATCATGAATGTTTAAGTGCCCTGAATCTTAGATAGACTTTATAAAGTGGTGGCCAAATTCAACTGAATCAGATGGAGAATGCATTAAGCCTAGTCTGTTGCCCTTACTTCTGATTTGGATGTGTTGTAAAGTTGGTATGAGATGAGATAAGTTTTCCTATTAAAAGCAAAACTCCAAACATTAACATTTCATACTGAAGAAAGATCTGGAAGATGTTGAATGACTTTTTTATTTTCCACTGGTTCACCTGCAACCAATTATTTCTACCTTCTTGTAGTTCAGTGTCTCTTTTTACCTTTGCCTACTGTCCTACTGCTTCATGGAATGTATTTTACAACACTGATAACTTACATATATTGTACATATTGTACATATATATTGTATATCTGAACAAGGCACAAGATACCCACCATGCTCACGTATGCTTTTGCATCTACAGAAGCAGGAGCATACATAAATACATAACATTTTTCCACATCTATCTTCTCTCAAAAGCATAGGTAATTTGTACTGGAAACCAACAACCAACTTGGCCACAAGCTGGGCAACCAAATAGTTACCAAATACTAAGGAAGTTGTATTTGAAGATGGTCTGCAGCCATTTAACTTATCCACCATCATTTAACATCATCCACCATCAGAGCTCAAATTCATTGATCTTTAGAGCATAGAGGAAAATTAATCTTCTAACTCAAGTGATTGCCTAAGAGATACTGGGATCAGTGTGATTACAAAAATATATTTTAATTTTAATCCCTAAACATTCTCTCAGAATGCATTAAAGTGCATTTTAGAAATCAATTAGTAAATAAATATGTTAAACTGACTTAAAGAGCAGTATGTATACCTCCCTTCGGGTCATTGTTATGTTGAGCTCAGAACCTGAGACAAATGGCAACAAGCTGCAGAGCAGGACGAGAAACCTAAGAAACAGAAATATGCAATTATTATTATTATTTATTTTTTTTTTAATTGAAAAATGTCGCAAGCAAGACAATAAAGCTGGAAGACTGCAATATTCTGTATATTTGAAATACATAGCATCTTTATTTTTAATCTTTTACAGAATCATGTAGCTGGGTGTGACAGCAAAATCTATCTTGTTCTTTTCTGTTGTTATGCTGGTTTTCCTGTTATCATGCCCAAACCTTGAAACCAGTTGCAGCCTGGCTTTCAAAGCTTCCTTTTATCTTGACAGGATTTTTATTCCTTCTAGCAGTAAAATCACGTGACTATTTAAGTTGTGGAAATATTGTGTTCCATGCCTTTTTTTTGTCCAAAGGCATGGGGAAAAAACAAATTTTATTTATGGGGAAAACAAAACAAAACAAAACAAAATAAAACACCACAACCCTCAAGCTGTTCAGCTTTAAATTATGGATGTTTAGACAACATTTAGATCATGTGCAGAAGATTACAAATTATGGTCAGCACTGTATTTTTTAATGCACTTTTACAAATCAAGGCTTTTTTGTTTGTTTTTCTTTTTCTCTCTCTCTCTTAATTTCTTCTTTTTTTTTTTTTTTTAGTAAATTAATTAATTATTTAGTTTGTGTTGAGAAATACACAAAAATATCTGGATACAGATAAGTCTACATTTATTTATTTTATTTTATTTTATTTTATTTTATTTTATTTTATTTTATTTTATTTTATTTTATTTTATTTTATTTTATTTTATTTCGCTTCGTTTCATTTCGTTTATATCATTTTATTATGTATTTTTAAAATTGTAAGAAACATTACCTTTCAATCTGAGCTTTTCTTTATGAAATTGATATACAGGAAATGCTTTGCATATCTACTTTGCCTTAAAAGAGGTATATTTTTAGCCATCTTATACAAGACACAAATATCTAATCCGGAGTCTAAAGTGCTATGAAGTTTTATTTGGTAGCTATCCTCCAAATTAAAGATGAGAAACAAACAAAGCACTAAAATATCCTAGGTCTCTGCAGAGGTACTGGAGCACATTCCCAGAAATCCCCTTTTTGGGACAGCAATACATCTTTTCACCATGAAGTTGTCTTCATGGAGTACATCTTGGTTTATTTCTGTTTCATATGTCAACAGTAAGAAAATCCATGTGTGTTGAATTCATGTGCTCAGCAAAAAAGGGCTTTGCTGAGTAAAGAGGATGACCTTTATATCTCTCACTTTTCTGCCAAATTTTATGAACATCCTAATTGATATTATTAGCAGAATTTTTATTAAAGTTAGTTAATTAATTAATCACAAATGGCATTTTTATTCTTTCCCACTGATTTTTTACCAGGAATATAATTCAAGTTGTTATACCAGTATTTCAGTGGTTTGCTTGCCACTTGGATTAATTTGTCCCTTTGTCTGATGACTTGTTAAGCTCTAGGATGCTCACTTCATCACCTGGCAAAAAAAGCCCATGTAGCCCTATTTCTCAAAATCAGAATCTCATCCGTAAGTTTTGGAAGAGAAGAAAGAATAATTTCATTTATTATAACAGAAACATTTTGCTACCAAGAGAAATAGTGTATACAAAGATAATAAATAAATCACTAATGTGATGACACTAAATAAATAAATAAATAAATAAATAAATAAATAAGGGCAGGGAGGAGGGGCAGGGAGTGGACCTTAAACAATATTGATAATGGAAGCCCTGTGCAAGGCTCTGATTAGACCTCATGTATAAGACTTGGCATAATTCAGGAGAAAGAAAAGTGAGTTTAGCCTGGTCTGTGTGCAAGTGAAGTAACATCATACAGAGATTGTTCTACAAATGGAGATTAAACAAGTATGGTACATTTTAGACTGTTAAAACACAGACTAAATGAATATGAGATTTTATGAATACATCTTCAGTCCTGAAGACCAGAGATCATTCTGTCAACTAAATCAAGGACTTCTCTAGAATATACCACAACACCCTTTCTGGTCAAAATTTTGTTCTCATGGAAACCAATGTGTAAAAAGAAGGGAGAAAAAGAAAATACTGTATGTGTCTGAAATGAGGATGTGCATTTGAAATTAGGAATTAGGAATGTATGTCTGAAATTAGAAATATTCATGTGAACCCAGTAGCTGGAAAGCATTTCTGGGTAAAGATATATCCAATAAGAATATTGTGATCAGAAAGACGCAGAGAAAAAACATGTTTAAGTTAAAGCACACAACTGGAATGAGATCTAATGGTTTTAAGCTGATTATGGTTATTAACATATCAACATTAACATATCAACATATTTTGGTTGAGGACTTGGAGGCTTTTAACAAACGTAACAATGAAGTTTAGAAAGCTTTAAAAAATGATGGTGAGGGGGAAGGGTGGAGGTAATTGCATAACTATACGGAGAAATTAGGAAGATGATGTAGCCTGTCAGGGGAAATCACAGTGGTACCTCTGGATGGTGCAGGAGATGGAAGATGGCCTCCACCACTCAGAACTTCTCCTCAAGTCTTGTGCTACTTCATCATATATGTAAAGATCCAGTAGGCAAATTCCAGAGAAAATTAACATTAGCAAGAAGGGGAAGAGCTGTGAAGGAGGTCATTTCTGTCTGTGAATTAATTTAATTACACTTAAGAGTTTCAGTGTAAAAGAATTTCAGCTAGAAAGAAAAATGGAAGAGAAGGATCTCTGATAAGAAGCAAATCTCACACTGGGGAGAAAAAAAAAAAAAAGAAAGTGTTACCACTTTGCTAAACAGTGATGTCTTTCTGCTCTTAGAATTAAGAGATCAGGTATAAATTTTGTAATGTTTGACCCATGTACCACAGAGACCACTCTCAGAACAGAAATAACTTCTGAAACAGCAACAGAGCAAAGCCACCCAAACTCCAACCATAGTGCTCAGTCCTGCCCACGGGGCACCCACTCTCACCTGAAGTGCTGAGCCTGGGGGCCATGCCAGGCACCTCTCAGTAATGTCAAGCACAGCCACTGCTAGGCCCCACCACCCAATCAGTGCCTCACACCAGGGATTTTGTGCGGGAAAGTGTTACATGGCCCTGATTGTGGAGATACAGGCAAGCAGCAAAAGGCTCTCCAGGCCTGCAGATGCCTAGAAGTTGCTCAGTGTTGAAGGGCAATGAATGAGAAAAGAGGTGCTACAGTGGGAAAAATCTCATGGCTAGGCTGTGTAGAGAGCAACATTTTAAACTGCCTGGTTTTAACTAAATGAAGTCACAGGGTCCATTTTTGGTTTATTTTTTCATCACACAGCACAGAAGCTTTTGCATATGCTCAGATATGGCCGTGGGAAAAAAATAAATTAATTAAAAAGTATGTATTAAATAACAGTGGAAGGTGTTGTGGTGACATCTTTCAAAGTGGTGTGTGAGCAAATGTAAATGCATATATGAATCTGAAAAAGAGAATCAATGTATATATTACAAACTTAGTGGTTTAAATAGTATGAAACTGGCTATAGCTTTAGGAGATTTTTCAGACAGTTTAAAAGATACTTGCAGGAAATTTGATAATAACAGATTACTTATGAGGAATGTATATTTCTCTGCATACTGTTTTATAGTGATTTTTAATTCTAGAGGACCTGGTCCCAGACTTCTTATTTGGCCAAAACTCTATTCTCCTGCTACAAACTTTGTCTGACTAAAGCTTAATTTGTTCAATGGCTTCATTTTGAAGCTCACTATGAAAAACTCAACATGAGCCATCAACATGAGCTTGGAGCCATGAAATCCATCTGTATCCTGGGCTGCACCAAGAGAAGCATGGCCAGCTGGATGAGGGAGGGGATTGTCCCTCTCTACTCTGTTCTTGGGAGACTCCACCTGGAGTGCTGCATTCAGCTCTGGGGACCCCAGCACATGAAGGACATGGACCTAATAGAGCACGTCCAGAGGAGGACCATGAGGATAATCAAAGGGCTGGAGCACCTCCTATAAAGACAGACTTAGGGAGCTGGAGTTGCTCAGCCTGGAGAAGAGAATGCCACCCTATAGTGGCCTTACAGTGCCTAAAAGGTGCCTACAGGAAAGGTGGAGAGGGACTCTTTGTAATGGGGTACAGAAAAGCGGTAATGGTTCTTATACTAAAAAAGGGTAAATATACTTTGCTATGAGGAAGGTGATAAACTGGAACAAGTTACCCAGAGAAGCTGTGGATGCCCCTTCCATGGAAGTGTTCAAGGCCAGGTTGGAAAGGGCTTTGACCAACCTGGTATAGTGGAAGGTGTCCCTGCACATGGCAGGTAGGTAGAACTGTGTAATCTTTAAGGTTCCTTTCAACTCAAAGCATTCTATGGTTCTAAGATTCTATCATTCCAGTCTTAGATCTGGAAAATAAAATTAATAAAATAAAATTTAGAAAATACCATGAATAAGAGAAGGAAAATGGAAGGCAAGGCAAGGCAAGGCAAGGCAAGGCAAGGAAAATTGTGGAACATTTGTGTCCATGAGTTTGACAAACTGGAATTAAAAAATTTTCTCCCAGTATTTTCACCTTTAGTGTCTAACCTGGAAGAGTAGTAAATACTTATATTTAGATTTCCATGTAATTTTGCCATTTTCGTGTATAATCCAACAGAAATATCACTTTACATAGTATATTCTAAATTCTTGCACAGAATACCATTAATTAATGTTCCCTTATATTCTTGTGTGGTATCAGTGTTGGCTGTCCTTCCTTCTGTTGTATTAACTGCACCACTCAGCTTAGTGTCATCTGCAAATTTGCGGAGGGTACACTCGATCCCACTGTCTATGTTACTGACAAAGATATTAAACATCACCGGTCCCAGGACAGACCCCTGAGGCACACCATTTGTCACCAACCTCCAACCAACCTCCACCTGGCTATAAAGCCATTAACTCCAACTTTCTGGGTGAGGCTATCCAACCAATTCCTTATCCACCAAACAGTCTACCCTTCAAATCTATATCTTTTTTTTTTTTTTAAATGAGAGTGATGTTCCCTTTTACCAGTCACTATGGACTTTGCTTGAATGCCAGAACTTTTCAAATCTGTTGGAGAGAGACATGGCAACTACATCAGCCAATCCCTTCAGAAAACTGGGATGCATGTCAGCATAGACTTGTACCTGTTCCTTTCATCAGGTGGTCTCAAACGTGCTCTTTGCTTACAGTGGGAGGGACTTTGTTCCCCTAACCCTCACTTACAGGTTCAGGGACTCAAGAGAAATGGGAAGCCTGACTGGCAGTGAAGACTGAGGCGAAGAAATTGTTGAGCACTTCAGCCTTCTCCCTGTCTGTTGTTACCTGTCCTCCTTTCTCATCTCTCAGAGGAGGTACACTCTCCTTGGCCTTTCTTTTATGATCAATGTGCCTGTAGAATTCCTTCTTGTTATTCTTTATAACTTTTGCCAACCTCAATTCCATACGTGCCTTCACTTTCCCAATCCTATCCCTTCACATCTGGACAACATCCCTGTACTCTTTCCAGGCTACATGTCCCTGCTTCTATTTCCTGTACATTTCCTTTATACACTTCAGTTTGACCAGCAGGTACTTGCTCAGCCATCCCAGTTTCCTACCCTCCCTGCTTGCTCACTTATGCAGGCGTCTGGGGAGCTCTTGTGGTCTAAGAAAAAAATCCTTAAAGAGCTGCCAGCTCTCTTCAACTCCTCTTTGCCGAGGGAAAATATTCCAGGAGAACTCATCCACCACATCTTTAAACAAATGGATAAAGGGTTCTGAGTTCTGGAGACTCTTAAGAAACTATTTGGAATTAACAGACCTTCAGTCTACTTGAATATACTAGGTCATGTGGCAGTCTCAGATTTGAGTAGTAAAATCTGCTCTGCCTTTTGGGTAGATTCTATTGTATTGCACTTCCTAGAAAGACAGCACAAAAATATAATAGTAGTTTCTACTCTTGGTTGAGCTGGACCACGTAAGCACTTCCAATTCAGCACAAAGACTTTTAGGATTGAGGCCAAGATAATTATATGGTGTAATTTTGCCTTTCAAGAGCTGCTCTCAGTTCTAACAAAAATGTCAATAAAGTTTATTTCCTTTCAAAACACAATTTATCTTATAGTTGCAGTCATACAGAGTTCAGTGTTGGTAGCTGTGACACAGAGGGTCCTGCAGAGCTTTACAGTCTGATTCTCTTAAAATCTCTATGTGCCAAATGCTTTTGAAAGAAACAAAGTTACTGTGTCATTCAGCAATCCGAAACTGATGCCAACAGTAGTGGTAAAGCAATCAGCCAGTGACATCACCCTCACTCAAATTCTGTTCTTCTCATTCAACTGCTATCTGCTATTTAAGATGATACTTTCTACTGAATTCCTCAAGGAACTCTAAAGCAATACTGAAATATTCCCCCACCCTTCCCCCGAAGCTTGGTGTAGATTTTTTCCACATCGTTATATGTTCAACGTTTTATTCAATTTCTTTGAAAATGCAATACTTTTGAACTTTATCTAAAGATTATCACATAACTCTATTCCATTAGATGTAACTGATTTTCTTATAGCTGTTTTGACCTGAAATTACAATTCTTGAATATTCCTTTAGGAATTCTCAACAGAAGAAAATCTCAGAATGAAGCCCAGGTCAACTGCATTAGATATTTTATTTTTAGGAATGTAATTGGAATGATAAACTGTGTAATAACAGATGAATAGACCTCTGCACTGTGGCCTAAGAGACATTATAGATTCTAACTTCATCCTTTCCAAAATAATCTGACCCATGATTTACATGTATTTCTACTTCTCCCTAAATATGTATTTCTGTATATATACATGTATGTTTATGTATGTATACTTTTATGCATACACACAGACTTTCACAATCTGATATCGTTGAATAATAGAATGACAGAATGACTTGGGTTGATAGGGATCTTAAAGAACATCTAACTCCAACCCCCATCCATAAGCAGGGATGCCACCCACTAGATCAAGTTGGCCAAGGCCTCATCCAGACTGGTCTTGAACACCTCCAGAGATGAAGCATTCACAGCTTCTCTGGGCAACATGCGTCAATGCTTCATTACAGTCAAGAATTTCCTCCTAATGCCTAGCCTAAATCTATCCTCTTTTAGTTTAAGACTACTCCACCTTGTCCTGTCATTTTCTACCCAAGAAAAGAGTCCTTCTCCATCCTTTTTATAAGACGCCTTTTAAGTATTGAAAGGCTGCAATGTGGTCTCCCCAAAGCTTTCTCTTCTACAGTCTGAACATCCGCAGCTCTCTCAGCTTTTCTTCATAGCTGAGGTGCTCCAGCCCTCTTATTAATTTTGTAGCCCTCCTCTGGACTCACTCTAACAAGTCTTTATCTTTCTTGCGCTGGGGACCCCAAACCTGGAAGCAATATTCCAGATACTGGAATATGAGAAGAATTGTGTCAAAAGGTGATTTTAATTTGCCTTGTATGAATCATACTGCTATATGACTGTATTTTCAGCATATACGAAAAATATAATTGCCACTCAGAATCATCTTGTCTGTCTAAGCAAAATGGAGATGTACCGTTGTAGTTAGATGGGTATCCCCTACGTAGTTATATATGATGCTAGAGATGTAATGGTGCCATTTCTATTAAATTCATTGTACTTAAAATAAAATTAAATTAAATTAAATTAAAATAAAATAAAATAAAATAAAATAAAATAAAATAAAATAAAATAAAATAAAATAAAATAAAATAAAATAAAATAAAATAAAATAAAATAAAATAAAATAAAATAAAATAAAATAAAATAAAATGTGGTCTTACTGGAAATTACAAAATTAATGTGATGGATTGTATGGAGGGCATATTATAAATTGTACTCCAAGGTTTTGAATTAGAGGAAATTTATAAAGGGAATGACAATTGCTAAACAACTGAAAACTTCTATTGCATCTTCAATAAATCTGCATAACAATGCAGTAGGGAAATAGATTATTCTGGATTAATTTAATGAATTTTAAAATGGATGTACTCAGACATGCTATAACACAAAGGTATTCCGGGCTGTCTGAACAGAGTGCAAGAGGGAATGTCTTATTTTTTCAATTAAAATAATATGCCTTTACAGTTGTTCTGTTGTTTATCTCAGTATTATCTAATAAACATACACAGTACTCCCAGAACACCTTGCTCTTTTTGCATTCTGTTTTTGCTATTCTACTTCAGTTCATTTAAGCAAAACCTTTTCAGCTTTAAGATTGTTGATCCCAAAGACAACGACACAGATAACAAAGCACTTTGAAAGAACATATTTTCTTGCACACATGTGTGCCTAAGGATTTTTTTAAACACCACATTCACATTAGCTTTTTAAAAACTTCTCTAGCATAGCCTAGGTTCATGAACATAAATGGAAATGAAGGGAGTGTGTACTCAAGGAATTTCACAGAATCACAGAATTTTCTAGGTTGGAAGAGACCTCAAGATCATCGAGTCCAACCTCTGACCTAACACTAACAGTCCCCACTAAACCATATCCCTAAGCTCTACATCAAAACGTCTTTTGAAGACTTCCAGGGATGGTGACTCCACCACTTCCCTGGGCAGCCTGTTCCAGTGTCCAACAACCCTTTCGGTAAAGAAGTTCTTCCTAAGATCCAGCCTAAAACTCCCCTGGCTCAACTTAAGCCCATTCCCCCTCATCCTGTCACCAGGCACGTGGGAGAACAGACCAACCCCCACCTCGCTACAGCCTCCCTTGAGGTACCTATAGAGAGCGATAAGGTCGCCCCTGAGCATCCTTTTCTCCAGGCTGAACAAGCCCAGCTCCCTCAGCCGCTCCTCGTAGGACTTGTTCTCCAGGCCCCTCACCAGCTTCGTCACCCTTCTCTGGACCCGCTCAAGCACCTCGATGTTCTTCTTGTAGCGAGGGGCCCAAAACTGAACACGGTCCTCGAGGTGCGGCCTCACCAGAGTTGAGTACAGGGGGACGATCACCTCCCTAGCCCTGCTGGCCACACTGCTTCTTATGCAAGCCAGGATGCTGTTGGCCTTCTTGGCCACCTGAGCTCACTGCTGGCTCATATTCAGCCGACTATCCACCATCACTCCCAGGTCCTTCTCTGCTTGGCAGCTCTCCAACCACTCACCTCCCAACTGGTAGCTCTGCTTGGGGTTATTGCACCCCGGGTGGAGGACCCGGCACTTGGCCTTGTTAAACTTCATGCAGTTGACCTCAGCCCATCGGTGCAGCCTTTCCAGATCCTCCTGCAGAGCCTTCCTACCCTCAAGCAAATTGACACACGCACCTAACTTGGTGTCATCTGCAAACTTACTGAGGGTGCACTCAATGCCCTCATCCAGATCATCGATGAAGATATTAAAGAGGACCAGCCCCAGCACCGAGCCCTGGGGGATGCCACTAGTGACTGGCCTCCAGCTGGACTTGACTCCATTCACCACGACTCTTTGGGCCCAGCTATCCAGCCAGTTTCTAACCCAACGAAGCGTGCGTCAGTCCAAGCCAAGAGCAGCCAGTTTCTTGAGGAGAATGCTGTGGGAGACGGTGTCAAAAGCTTTGCTGAAATCAAGGTAGACCACATCCACAGCCTTCCCCTCATCCACCCAGCGCGTCACTTTGTCATAGAAGGAGATCAGGTTCGTCAAGCAGGACCTGCCTTTCATAAACCCATGCTGACTGGGCCTGATCGCCTGCTTGCCCTGCAAGTGCTGCGTGATGACTCTCAGGAGGATCTGCTCCATGAGCTTCCCTGGCACTGAGGTCAAACTGACAGGCCTGTAGTTCCCCGGGTCTGCCCTCCGGCCCTTCTTGTAGATGGGCGTCACATTTGCTAGCCGCCAGTCAACTGGGACCTCCCCCGATAGCCAGGACTGTTGATTAATGATGGTAAGTGGCTTGGCCAGCTCCTCTGCCAGTTCTCTCAGTACACTTGGGTGGATTTTGTCAGAATGTTTTTTTTGTTTGTTTGTTTGAATGAAGGTTATTTGATACTATGCAGGACAATTGAATTATTTCAGATTCTCTCATATTTGTTTTGCAAAGGCTTCAGTTCCACAGAAGTGATGTATCCTGGCTGCTTTTTGCAAACATGAAGAGCTTTAAAATGTTCATAACCTAGTTGAGAAGATCAGGGCCAAAGATAAAAAGCCCAAATGAAATTGGGTCCCAATCATATAATTGCAAACATATGCACACATATCCCTTGCCTGTTGCAGTCCAGCTTACAGTAAATAAATGCAGGTCTTCTATGTCTAGTGTCCCTCCAATTCCTTGCTGTGTTTCTTGTTCTGTAGTGTAGTAGTTCTATGAAATAGTACTGAAAATGAACACAGTATTTCTCAGAAGTGTTGAAACAATGAGGTATAAAACCAAGGTAAGTGGAAAATATTACAGGTGAAAATACAAAACACAGATGGTAATATATATATATATTTAAGGTGTTTTCTTATTTAAATTAATTAGTTTGGATATAATCATAAGTAAAACAGAAAAGAGTATAGAATTCTTTGGAAGTCTTTTTTTTTTTCTTTTTTTTTTCCCCTTTTTTAGCATGCTTTGAAGGAAGTGAACCTGTGCTCTGTTAAATTAAATGTTAGAATTTAATCCTATAGCTTGGGCTGTGGAGTAGTAGTAATAGTAATAAGATAATAAGAGATCAAGGAAGGGCATATTTGAATAGAAGAAGAAGCAATTCTGTGAGAAATTCAAGACGATCTGAAGAAAAAATAAAAATAAAAAAATGGCCAAGATTTAACATACTCGGAGAAAACTAAATTATTACTACTTGCATCATGGAATTGGTAAGATACAGAACCTACTTGCCTCATCACCCCACTGGACGCACAGTTAAATGAGGCATACAGAATTTTCTTAGAATTGTATCCCAATATCATGACTTGTGTGTGCATATTCCTACACAAGCAGCCTAAGATTCTTAGTAGTAGGGCATTCTAAACCTGATTTCAGCAGAATGGAAACAAGTTTTAATTAGTAGTGTAACACTACTCTGCTAACATCCACCTTTAGTAAAAAACCTAAATAGTGAAAACCAAGCTAACAAAAAGCATCTGTAACTGCTGTAGACACTCTCTGTAAATGAAAAATTGTCACATTTTTATGTCATCAGCATTGGTGAGTCTTCGGTCTAAAGCCAGATTCCAATAAAGACATATGAAGTTTCTTATTTAAAGAAAAGTACTGGCCTACTATGCTAACAAATCTTGCAAAATACTTTTTTTTTTTTTTTTTTTTTTTTTTTTTTCCTGAAAGAGCTTCTCTTTGGATAAGACTTACACAGTTTTGCAAGGTTTAGAATTTGTATCCAGCATAAAGTCATAGTGTTAGCCTGGAAATAGATGCTGTCCTAGTAAGGGAATTGAGAAGTAAGAACCATCTCAGACTTTCAGACCATCTGAAACTGTTCACTGGGAACCCCTTCATGAATACTGTATTCCTTTGCTGTATGTGCTGCCTGCAGTGTCTGGGATAGAAACAAAAGAGTTTCTTTCTCATGAAACTCACTGCTAAACACTTTTACTACCATTTATAGCATGAAATCATTATGAAGGTGCTTAAAGAAAGGAAGAAGATAGGGAAAAAATTTCTCTTATGGGCAAAAATCTCAAACAAAATATCCTCCATTTATTATCTTCTTAAAAGTGTTGTCATAATACAATCATGGAAATGAAGAGCTGAAATCATAACACGTATTTCTTCAATTTTTGATGCATATACTTACCAGTTAGAGCAGAATTAAAAAAACAGCAAGCAAACAAAACCCAATACACACATGAAGCCATATAGCTGAATTCAGGGAATTTGAAAGAGCATGAGAAATTCCCACTGGAACCATTCCCAATACATTGTATAAATACAAGAGAGAGAAGTTTTTGGGTGTGTTTTCCCTCCTCCATTTTTCAGAGAATGCTGAGTGTGAGGAATGAAACATTGCTGAGGCAGTCAGCAACACCTCTTCTTTCCTGATTTCTGTCTTTTTTGCCCTTTCAGACTCACCAGCTTTCTCTCTCTTCTCTCACTCTTCCACAAAAGACTTCCAGCAGAGAGCAGCTGGTGCCTCGTTTTGGCTGCTTTCCCCAGACTCTGGGGTCTTTCACTAGAAATCAATGGTTGCTTATTTTCCCCTGTACTGTGTTTTTTATGTGTGGACTGACATGGCCTCAACCATACTAACCCATTCTGCTGAGCTATTTCCATTCAGATGTGTCTTTTTACAAATAGCGGAAATTAGTAGAGGGCCAGTGTCAAACTGCTTGTCACATCTTGTTTTCAATCTGTTGAAATCAGGTTTATAGTGTCCTATTCAGAAGCCTAGACTGCTTTTGAATGCACACAATGCATTTCAGACATTCCATCAGGCAATAAATGCAGAACTTCACATTGCTATTAAAAAATAATCAAAATGATTAGTCTTTTGAAATTTCTAACGTAACTTGTTTGCTCGGAATTTGTTGTCTTAATTGTGCTACATCACTTGTTTGTAGGTATTCATCACCATAAGATGTAAAATCATTTGTAGTAGATCTGTCAGTGTTGCAGTTGTATCGTGAATAAGTTCTCCTATTGATTTAGCTGTAATGAATGAATGTGTAAGTGAATGAATGAATAATCAGAGGATTGCTAGAATGGATGCAGTAAGCCTGAGCTACTGGTATTCTTTTTGATTTCTAGAGACTTCTGTAAAATGTAGTCTTGTATTATATCTCCACATAATGAGCAACCATGTTAGAAGCGTAATGAGGCAGAATATAGTTGTAGTTACACTAGGTATTATGTGCTTCTTCAAAATGAAGAAGAAACTTTCTTAAACTGTTTATAATCTTAAAAATTTTAGGAAAAGATAAGTTTTTGATGAAATTTTTCATTAAATTGTAAATCTATTATTCTGCAGTTTGTCAGTATATTATAAACACATTGCTATGTTATCTAACCGTGAACAAAAACCTTATCATATATTAAGGAACCTTTAAAAAACAAAATAATTTTAGCTCAGCTCATTTGAATGCCTTCATACGTGGCAAAGACTTTTTGCAGTCATCTCTGGTGAGTGCAAATGCTTTGGGCGTTTGATGTCATTTTGTTGCCAAATAATAAAGCTATTGAAATAACATGCAAATGCATGCTATGTGATTTTCCACTAATTTTTAACAATATATAGAGGTGTAGAGCTCCAGATACAAGCACTTCTCAATACAAGCTCTAAAGCAACTGCTGTCATGTACTTGTGAGAACTTTCAATGAATTACCCTAGGAACACTTATTTGAATCTCAATATGTGTTTATTTGAATAATAGTCAGCTACAGCTTTCCCTTTTCTTTTGAAAGAAGAAAAAGGGAAGGGGAAGGGGAAGGGGAAGGGGAAGGGGAAGGGGAAGGGGAAGGGGAAGGGGAAGGGGAAGGGGAAGGGGAAGGGGAAGGGGAAGGGGAAGGGGAAGGGGAAGGGGAAGGGGAAGGGGAAGGGGAAGGGGAAGGGGAAGGGGAAGGGGAAGGGGAAGGGGAAGGGGAAGGGGAAGGGGAAGGGGAAGGGGAAGGGGAAGGGGAAGGGGAAGGGGAAGGGGAAGGGGAAGGGAAGGGAAGGGAAGGGAAGGGAAGGGAAGGGAAGGGAAGGGAAGGGAAGGGAAGGGAAGGGAAGGGAAGGGGAGGGGAGGGGAGGGGAGGGGAGGGGAGGGGAGGGGAGGGGAGGGGAGGGGAGGGGAGGGGAGGGGAAGGGGAAGGGGAAGGGGAAGGGGAAGGGGAAGGGGAAGGGGAAGGGAGGAGAGGAGAGGAGAGGAGAGGAGAGGAGAGGAGAGGAGAGGAGAGGAGAGGAGAGGAGAGGAGAGGAGAGGAGAGGAGAGGAGAGGAGAGGAGAGGAGAGGAGAGGAGAGGAGAGGAGAGGAGAGGAGAGGAGAGGAGAGGAGAGGAGAGGAGAGGAGAGGAGAGGAGAGGAGAGGAGAGGAGAGGAGAGGAGAGGAGAGGAGAGGAGAGGAGAGGAGAGGAGAGGAGAGGAGAGAAAAAAGAAAAAGGGGATGGTGTAACATTGCAGAATCTCACTGCAGTAATGGAAGGAAACTTAGAAACATATTAAATGCTCTGGAGTGCATAACACCTAAAATGTCAGGAATTTTTGTGCAATTTCCAATATTAATTAACCATCAACCTGTCAGAAATGACAGCAAGAAATGAAGTTTTCTCTGTGTAAATACTGCTAAGGAGCTCTCTCTTCTCCATGGCCTACAGAAGTTACTATCACCAGTTGTGTCCTGGAAGGAGATCTTGGAGTCCTTTAGCTATGAAGACATCAAGAATAGCAATTTCTTGTAAATGTAGTTTTTGCTGCCTGTACGTGTGCCTATTATCTGTTTTAGGTGTGTAGACACCACAGAAATTGAACGATTTAGCCATCTGTTCTTTCTCCATAGCAACTTTTTTTGAAGGTCTGAAAGTTACAGACAAAAGTTTAATGGGGAAAGAGGTATTCTCCCATCTCACTAACTGCGGGATGATCATTAAGAACAACTTAAACAATCTGGCAGGTTAACTATAAACTAGAGAATAAAAACAAACAAAACAAATAAAAACAAATACCATATAGCTTAGAAAAGGTGGTATGTGATTGTGTAAGTATATGCGTCTTATCTCTCAGGTCTCTTGTAACAGTGCTATGGACAAACTCAAAAAGTGGTCTGACGTATGTTTAACAAACATGGTATGCTTTCTGTGTATGACATCTTGAATTGTGGTCTGAATCCATCAGGATTACTTCATCCATCAACATTGATTCAAGTTAACTACATATAAAGCTTATCACATCTTGCACAACAAATATTTGAGACCAGAGCCTAGTATCAACTTGCCACTTAATTTTTCTAAAATAATTTTCACTGGAGCTCAGAAAGCATTTTTTATCTTTTGCATTTTAAAAAGTAGTGTTGTTTGATTGTATGTTTTCTGATCGTTTGTTTCTCTACAGTATCAGGAAAGATATAATCACTGCAGGTCTGTAGAAAGGTATTTGGACCAGGTAAATATGTACTATTTCTTTCCTGGTTTGTCAAGAAGAATGTGAAGTCCTGAGCTCTCATCCTGGTAGACAAGGGATAGAAGTTTAAAAGTTGGATTTTTTAACACCAAGAATGACTTTTATAACTATTAAAAAAGGAAAATGTTTTCCTTTTTGAGTGTTTATGTTCCTCCATTTTTTGTAAAGCCATAATTACTTTTGCCAAGTATTACTTTTGCCATTTGTTAACAAAACTTTAAAACATCTTTGTTGTCGCTGTTTGTTCTTAAAAAAAAAAAAAAAAAAAAAAAAAAAAAAAAAGCAGTATTTGGCTTTTTTTTTTAATAGTTTTATTTAAAATATTTTTTTTTTTACTATAGCTGTAGAATTATAAGCCAATTATAAGCCAACCAGACAAGATTTTTTTCCCCTCCTATGTCACCTTCCAAACAAAGCAGAAAGCACAATGTCTAAGCAGAGGTGGGACAAAGAGATGGAACTTTCATTATGAACCTACAAATAAATGAGGGATGTTTGAATGTATAGAAATGTCACTTCTGACTATGTTCCAGATACTTTTTATACTTAGACGTCACAATATTGGGGATGATAAATGGCTGATATATTTTATCATAATATTAATCAATAATTATGAGTATTAAGGGAACTGTAATTGTGTTATTTGTATTTTATCTTAGCATTAGCATGACTTTAGAAATCTGCTGATTGCCTTCACAGTAGCAAAAATAGACTAGCATGTGAAAAGGCATTTACATGCTATGTATGAACACAGTGTAATGTATATTATTAATATGTATATTATTAATATGTGTATTGTATGAACAATAGTGTTCATACAGAAGAAAAAAACTGAAAATTGCAAAGAGATGGCTTTGCCTTTTCATATTTTCATTTCAAAGGATGCATTTCTTTGAGTGTTAGCGAAAGCCTCCTCTTTCTTTTTAAGAAGCAAAGCAACCAACTACTTATAAATAGAGCTGTTCAGAGTCTCTACTGAGATATTTTTTTAATTAATTGGAAGTTTTTCACAAATACATATATTTATATCTGATGAACTATCTAATACCTGATTCAATAACAGGAGAATTTCATTAGATAGAGGGTTTTGAGTTTTCCAGAAGAAATGTTACTACTACTACTACTACTACTACTACTACTACTACTACTACTACTACTACTACTACTACTACTAAAATGATTTCTCCAACTTAGTAATGCTAGAAGATCCTTTGATAAAATAATATCAGTCTTTGAAGAAAAAAAAAAATCTTCTCATCCTACGGTTAGTCATAATTAACTGGATAAAACATTTGAATGAAAACCAGAAAAAGCATTCATACAAGGTAGAAGCAGACTCTGAAAGAAGGCTGAGCAACTGACCACACCATATCATCTCATATTGGTAGAGTTCACAGATTTAAAAAAAATAAAAATTAAAAAAAAAAAAAATCTGGAATTTGGACATTGCTTTTTAATACTGCTGGAGATTTTTTTTTTTTCTGGATTAAGGTCAAATATGATCACATACTTACTGAAGAACCTATGAAAAGAGCTAGAATTCTGAAGTTATTTACCATTTTTAAAAAGAGAAAATTGAATATAATTTGGCTGAGACAAAATGAATATTTTCAAAAGTTTTGGTAGTTCATGCAATTAAAATATTTTTGGAACTGAAATGATTTTTTATCAACCAGAATTGTTTTGCTGACCATTTAAAAATATCTAGATTTTTTTTAGAGATTTTTATATTTCTTAAATGTAATTCCAAAATGAATATATGAAACATAATTTTAAAATGCAGGAAATTTAAAAACAAACAAACAAACAAAAAACACTCCGTTATTGCTACTCTAAATATATTTCCAAATATGCTATAAATTTGTAATTTATTTTAATTTCAAACTCTTCCAGTGTTGCCAAAACGGAAATTTCATTGCCAGAAGTTTGGAAGTATTGAGGTTTAAAAGATTCATTTATTTGTTTTCTCATTAAGCTTATTTACACACTTTTTAGGTTAAAATCCAAACCAGGACATTCACAATCCTGGAAGAAGCCAAATAAATGTACTGTCAGTGTGCAGAATGTTATACACAATGGAAGAAAGCATGTGTCTCCTCTCCCAGACAAGGCTGTCAAATCTGTAATATCACAGAATCACAGAATAGTTGAATTTGGAAGGACCCTCTTAAGGTCATCTGGTTCATCCTTTACTAAGGCAGGGCCATTTAGAGCCCCTTGACCAGGGATAAGTCCAGATGGCTTTCAAATATCTCCAAAGACAGAGGCTCCATATCCTCTCTAGCAACCTGACCTTGCATGTCATTGCCTGCACAGTGAGAAAGTGCTTCCCGATGTTCAGAGGTAACTTCCTGTATTCCAGTTTGTGCCCATTGGTTTTTGCTTGGCCACTGGGCACCACTGCCTCTGCCTTCTTTGCACCCTACCTACATAATGGGTGTATATAAGACTTATCTATAAAAAGCATAACTTTATTAATGATAAAATACATCATGAATACTTTACCCCCCAAGCCTTCTATTCTGTAGGCTGAAGAAGTTCTCCCAGACTTTTCTCAGAGGAGAGCTGCTCCAGTCTCATCATCATCCTCACTGCCTTTCACTGGACTCTCTACAGTATGTTTAAGTCTCTCCTGTGCTGATGAGTCTAGTACTGGGCACAGCACTCCAGGTGCAGCCTCACCAATGATGAGAACAGGAGAAAGATCACTTTCCTTGACCTATCTTGAGTGTGATGAATGACAATTTTTTTTCCAGCTGTATGACTCGCAGTTGTGTTTTTTTTTACATATAACTAATAAAAAGTCTGAAATAATATTTTACATATGTTTATGAGCACAGATCTCAGAAATGTAGTTATTTTACCAGTCAATATATATTAGGGATACCTACTACACATGAAGAACAGAGAACGGTTTGGATGACTGCATAGGGTCAGAGGAATAATCAGTGTAGGAAGCAGATCAGTAAGTAAGTACAGACTGTAGAGGAAATATGAGCAGTTCAATGTTGGAATTTGGAGCCATATTTTTTTCCTGGAAAATACTCTTTTCTAGCTTTTTTATACAGCATGCCTGTGTTTCTCTTTTCAGAAAATAATAATAATAACAATAGTAACAATAGTAACAATAGTAACAATAATAACAATAACAATAACAATAACAATAATAATAATAATAAAAGAGGATCGTATTTTTTTTACTATGTTAAAAAAAAGATTTCAACAATTCCAGACTGCACTGGTGCACATACTTGTACCCTAAACAATACATGAAGAAGGTACTTCAAACACAAAAACAAACTGAGTGATGAAAAGTGTATCCACGCAGAATAATTAGCCCTGAAGATCACAAGAAGATAATAAATGTCCTTGGGTAAAAACACAGTAGAGTTCTTTCTCCCCATAAAGAAACATAAGAGGCACTACAGATTTCCAGGACACTGAAGAAAAATTGCATGTCATTTTCTAATTTTATTTTTAATAACAAGGTTATGTGAGAGATACAGAAAGTATAGTGTTAGTTTTATAATTTCACAGTTACTAATTATGTCAAATTCCTAATGTGTATAGAAGCACTAATTATTCTTCTTTCTAATAACCTCTAAAATTTGATCTTGGAATATATTACATAGCTATAGGGATATGCCTCAAGCAAAATATTATAGCTATTGGTTTCACTTTAAGGCAACCAACTACTTCCCTACATGTATATATTAAAAACAGTGGGTAACTCTTACATAAAATTTTGCATTTCAGAAGCATAGGACTTTCAGATAATCTGGGCTAGAATTTTGCAGAATTTCCGTATATGCTGTGTTCTTATCTATATGTACTGTAGATACATTATTGTAATGAGTAGAAACCCTTTGCTCATGTCTTCATGCTATATCAACACTATAATGGGATAGCATAGATGCTGTTGATCTAAGTAATATCAGGTTATGTTACGGGAAACGTATCTGTAATTTCCTCATTATTTCACTTTAGCATGCATTATTTTATAATAATAAAAACACTTTCCTAGGATGGGAAACTACGATTTCTACTTCATGGTCTGTGGTTTTAGGAGGGGTTTTCTCTAATTTTTGTAATCCTATAGCTCAAGTGTAGAAGTGCATAGAGACAGAAATAAGTCTTTAAAAAGCAATAATAATGCATGTAAGTTCCTCTTCGAAGCTTTCCAAAAGTCTGCAAACTATTTCAGGTTTTTTGATTATCCATATACCGTTCCTGACTTGCTAACTAAAAGCTAGCCAATGTTATACCCACCTACAAAAAGGGCATGAGAGAAGATCCAGAAAATAAGAGGCCTGTTAGTCTAAAATCAGTGCCTGGAAAAGTTATGGAGAAGATTTTCCTGGGTGATATGAAAATGCAGTTAAAAACCAAAGCTATTACCAAACATGGTCAACACGGGTTCATGAAGTAAAAGTCCTGCCTTAGTAATTTGATCTCCTAAAATAAGCTCATCCACTTAGGGGATGATGTGTAAGCAGTGGTTGTAATCTTTCTGGATTTTAGTAAGTTCTTTGATACTTTCCCTTACAGCATCCTCCTGGTCAAATTGTCCAGAGATGAACATGTTCATGCTATGCTGGCTCAGCAGTAGAACTGAGAGGGCTTTAGTGAAGGAGGCTACACCTTCCCTGGTGGCTGATAACCAGTGGTGTTCCCCAGGGCACAATTCTAGGACGAGTTCTGTTCAAAATGTTTATTACTTATATCAGTGCAGGAGTAGAATACATCCTTAGAAAATCTGTTGATTATACTAAAGTGGGAGGTACTGTGGACTCCCTAGAGGGATGTAGTTCAATAAAGATAAATGCTGGGTACTGTAGCTATGAAAGTATAATGTCAGACATAAATACAGACCAGGAGATGAGTAGCTAAAAAACAGCTCTACAGAAAGGAGCTGGGGGTGCTGGTCAACTGAAGGCTCAACATTAGCCAACAATGTGCACTGGCAAGAGGACAAACTACATTTTGGGTTGTATTAAACACAGCATAACCAGATGGACAAAAGAGGTGATTCACCCACTATATTTAGTTTTGGCATGGCCTTACCTTGAAAGTTGTGTGTAGTTCTGGATTCCACAATATTAAAAGGAAGTTAAAATCCATGCAGGCGAGTACAGCACAGCAGAAAAGCTTATAAAAGGGCTGGAAGGCATCTCTATAAGGACACTTGAATTGTATAGTTTGGAGAATAGGACAGGAAACTACCTCACAGCTCTCTACAACTTCCTGATGTGGAACAGGAAGTGGAGAGGGACTGCTGGTTTCTTCTTCCCACTAATAGGACATGAGGGAATGGCAAAAAGCTGCATGAAGGAAGGTTCAGAAACATTTTTAGGAAATCTTTAGGAAACATTTCTTTACCATGCATGTGGTCAAACACTGGAACAGGCTTAACAGGCTTCCTGTCAAGGTGGTTGATGCCCCAAGACTGACAGTGTTCAATAGGCATTTGGATAATGCTTTCAATAACATCCTTTAAATATTGTTTAGCTCTTAAGTGGTCAGGCAGTTGGACTTTATGATCTTTGTGGGATCCTTCCAACTAAATTATTCTATTCTATTCTATTCTATTCTATTCTATTCTATTCTATTCTATTCTACTCATTTCATTTCATTTCATTTCATTTCATTTCATTTCATTTCATTTCTGTTTCATTTCTGCTCTGCTCTGCTCTATTCGTGAAGCAAATGTTAAAGTGGTCAAGAATAACTTAAATATTATCTGAATGGACATGAAAAGAAGTGTGTTAAGCATCATGGTCATTAGACAGAGAATTTCTAGAAGTGTATTTGTTTGTGGTTTTTGTTGCTGTTATTGACCTTTCATTTCTTTGTTTTGTTTTTACTATTTAATAAAACAATTTAATTTGTCCTGCTGTCTAACTATAAGAAATCTGTTGTTTAGATCTTATGGTCAGTTTTTGTAGCTAACTGAAAGATATGTTTCCTGTATCAACTAAATGCTCTATAGCTTTGAGAAATCATCTGCTTCAATTCAGGCTGCTTGCTTTGTTTTAGGGCAGATACACCTAATCTATTCTGATGGTTGTTATCATGACTGGAGCCAAATACTCAATGAACACTTGTGGGAAATCTGGGGGACATTTGCAGAAGTCAGCAAGGGGTCTGATTCTTATTTAATATTTCCTCATAGAACATAAATAATCTTCCATCATGCACATATATAAAGGACTAAAAAAACAAAGCACAGGGGGATTTGAAAACATCAGATATCCTGCTTTTCAAATATTTATGAGGAGAGGTCACATTTCAAGGGAAGATGGGTTTCCTGAAAGAAATTTACATACAAACATTGTATAAAGAGAGGCCATGAAATGTCTAAGATTGGCTAGTTCAATATTTTTTTTTTTTTTCATTAAAATGTGAAGGAGTATTAGAAAACTGTTGACTAATAAAGTGTGAAGTTAGTGCCCAACGTTTTAGAGACTGACTCTAAATATCCCCTGGAGTGAATGGCTACATGGGTATTGATGTTAATGGGAACCCTTAAGCAAGTACTGAAGTCCATCTGACTACCCAAACCAATAAAAAGGCAGAGTTTAGCTGCTTTCTCTTGTTGCTTCTATAAATGATGCATGTGAGAGAATGTCTTTAACTCTCCTGCAACAGTACACTGCTGGGCTTTTATTAATATTGACCTGAGGAGTCAGTAAATCATCAGTAAATCATAGAGTCATATCATAGAATCATAGAATGTCTTAGGTTGGAGGGAACATTAAACATCACTTAGTCCCAACCCCCTTGCCATGGGCAGGGATGCCACCCAGTAGATCAGTAAAGTTCATCTGTCGAGTTTTTCTTTCTGATAGCTCAGATTTTTACACCTTTTCCTGAGATAATGAACAAAATATCATATTCTACAATGATCTATGACATCATAACTAATTATAAATACTTAATTATTACTCTTGAGGTAATGAATTTAAATGATTTGGGAATGTCTTTTGCAACATCAGGGGTGATTTCCAGTTTCAAGACAATGTGCGATGTCACAAGCTTGGTCATGTACCTGTTGTCCTAAGAAAATGATCTCTAAGGTAATTAAGTTAACTGTATATGAAACAGTCAGATTTTAGTACTCCTCTGACTGTCCTGGCCTGTCTGACAGTCTGGCTCTTGATTTAGGGCTGCTTATGACATGAATAATCAGTAAACTACAGTACTGATGAGCAATACTTTATAGGATTTCATACTGTCAAAAATGGGATTTTAACACCATGCCTTGTTTTATATTGCATATGGTTGCATACAAGCACATGTACATAGCATCTGTAGATATAGACAAGCAAAATATTAATTACCTGATTTCTGTCTGTGTGGTTTGTTTATTTATTTATTTATTTATTTATTTTCTGGAGAATGTTCTGTTTATGTTGCTGTTGCTCTTCCCTCCCCACCTCCCTTTTCCCCCTCCCATTTTGTTTTGATAGTGTCATGATATTTTGTCCTGTCTGCTTTTCTTGTGTTTCTTCACTGTAAGTATGCATATTTCAGCACAACTACAGTCTGCTTAATTCATTAATTAATCCTTTGAATACACAGATTAATTAATCTTTTGAATACACAGCAATTGACCTTTCAGTTGTTAAATAAGTATTGAGCAACTCATATTTGTCAATAAATTTCAGAACACTGGTATAATAATATCATCATCCTAAAAGGAAAAGAGAATCTCTACAAGAGTGTTTGTCTACTTGTGAAATGGTTATCATACAAGTCAAACTTAAAGTGTGCTGGTTAGTAATACACATTCAGAGAGTTGGGGTGGGATTGGTGTTTCTTTGCACTACTCACAGCACTATAATAGCTGAGTAAACCTTGCTATTTCAGATAAAACTCGTATTTATTCTACATATGTTATTTCATATGCAGCAGTATGTAGTGTTTTGTACCCTGCTGCTGCGTGCTCTGTTAAGCTGTAAAACCAGTTTCAGTGAGTTATAATTGTTTGTTGTTTGGACAACAGAATTTGTTGACCCATCTTTTCAGGCACTGGTTACACTTAAAAAAAAAAAAAAAAAAAGATGGTGCAGTCAGTTACATGGCCATCTGTGGCAGCAATATGAATGTGAGGGTGGTGGTCACGATTCTTACTGACATCCTGGTAACAGCTGACAAAGAGCCACTTTCATATATTCCTTGAATTCTGTAATGGTTACAGTCTCAAAGCTAGCAAATAATAGAAGACCACCACGGAAAGTGATTTTGACGTGGAAATGTTATTTACGTGAAGTATTGAAGAAACTGTAATAAGACCTACATCTAAAAATGTTATCAGCAGTAACACCACCAGGATTTTTATTCTTGATGGGCCTGGTCATATCAAAGCTCTGACAAAGATGAGAAATCAAATAGCATTGTGTATTTTTCTTTAGTTTTATTCCTGTGGCTCCTATTCCTACACTATTTATCAAAACAGCACTTTTCAGCAGCTCCTCTGAGGATAACAGCATTCCATTTCAGTTCACAAAGTTAGTGTGATGTTTTTGGACCAGACCTTGGGAGGGAGAGGCAGGGAGCGACCAGGTAAAATCCATCAGCCAGTCAAAAGAGAGCAATGATGTATTTCACATTTCACAGTGCATGAGTATTTTCTCTGAAATCAGATCACATTTTTATTTAATAACTTTCACAGACTGGACAATGGCAGGAAGGTAATACTTATGTATCATATGAAGACAAATATCATATATCCAGCTGTTTCTTTTAAAAGTGATATGAATGGATTGAAAGTTCAGATTCTGTCTCTTCTAACCCTTCTCTATTAATTTAACAGACTATTCTTTTTTTTTTCTTCTTTTTTTTTTTTTTTTTTTTCTTTTTCTTCTTTTTTTCTTCCCCCTCCCTCCTCCCCCCCCTCCTTTATTTTATATAATAACAGGTCGTTCTCAACATCTATGTCAGGTAGCAATGTTTGTGTATGGATTTAATTTTTTGTTTCCCAGCATGTCTGTTAAAAACAGATTCTGGATTGCAATGTTGTAGCCATGAGAATAGCTGCTCTGCCATGAGATTTTACCTAAAATATTCCCTCTAATTTACAAGTACATGGATGCTGCACATAATTTTTTGCAATAGCAAGCTGCAAGTAAGGAAGGAAGATATCCATTGTACTAATCCCTGGCTTCAGTATTTTAAAGTACAAAGTGAAAAATAAAAACAGGGAGATTTTTGTTTTTCCCCTTTTTTCTTTGATTCCTTTTGTTGTACTGTTTTTTTTTTGTGTGTGTTTTTTTTTTTTTTTTGTTGTTGTTGTTGTTTGTTTGTTTGTTTTATTTTTATTTATATGGGGGGGGGGAGGGGAGGCTGAGAGATTTGTTTACTTTTTTTATTAAACAATTTAACTTTCCAGTATGAAATAAATATTTTCATGTTAGCTAGAAATTTAGGGAAAGGCAATTTTAAAAAAATATCTTAATTACACTGTCTACATATGGAATCATCTTTCTTTCCTGTACATGTCCATATTTGAACTAGTTATTTAGATTCCTTTGACAGCAAATGAAGAGAAATAGACTTTTCTAAAGCATGCTTCATCCTAGCTATTTCAGACAAGTACCTTAGGATGAGATAAATCACATTCTAGTCATAGCAATTTTTCTCCATTGGCTGTAAATGGTATCTAGATTATTAACCTAGGGGTAGGTGTCTGTAACATCTAAACTTCTAACACTGAAAAAGAATCATATGTATGAAGTTAGAGGAGGTGAATCCTACTCCATATTTCACTTCTAGATATGTTCTTGCCTGTTCAATTTAGGAAAAACAGAACTATCAGGTGCAATGTATCTCTTTGAAGCTGAATGTATCACCACTGATGTCCTTTTGTTCTCTCTTTATCCATGTAGCCATCAAATACAGGTAACATGCTTACATTTATGGATAATATTTGTAATTCAGATATATAAATGAATTTCTACCAAGACTGAAAAGTAATTTAGGGTTGTTTTGGACATTTTAACATGGAACACTGTTAAACTGAGATTAACATCCCAAATGTCAGCACAAACAACAATATGAATGTAACCCATTCTTGTGATCTCTGGCATTTTAGTCTACCTGAGCTGAACAATAATATCTGGACAAGGGAAAACAGCACTGAGTACATAAATTGAAATCTATTTTAGAAATAAACTATGTCACAGATCAAAATGGTTAGCCAGGATTAATACCAGATGTGTGAATTCAGATCCTAGTCTGAGAATTTTAGCTGATTCAGTAGTAGAGATCTGCCACAGTGATGTACCACAGTAGCTTCACAAACTTGAATCCCTCCTCAAGTGCCTATCCCATAGGTTCTCCACCTTCCACCCTGTTTTTAAATGCTGCTGACACATTATGGTGCACAGCTTTATGCCATCTATATTTTGACCTATACGTTCATCTGTTCCACACCATTTCTACCTTCTTGTATTTATTTGCTTTCCTCCTTAGAATCAGCCAAAAAATACCCAAAATGTATTTTTGTTTGTTCTCCAAGATTGGGAGCATTTATCAGAAACTGGTTTCTTTAGATAAGACTGTTGTAAATACCCTTGCTTTTTACACCTTTCGTGACACTGTAATTGAATGAAATGTGAGCTTTGAACAGTGCAGTCATTCTGAGGCTCTTTTTCAGCTGAGCTAGTTTCCATTCTCATCAGCTTGGCAATCTTTAGACTTTTTCCTTGATTTATGAGGCTTGCCATTTTCTTAGCTGTATTTTTGAGTGAAATCAGGATTCTTCTATTCCAGAAGGATATAGTTGCTGCTCTGATTTACTTCTTGAGTTATTTTTTTGACTTTTCATCTGACTGGTGAAAAGTCTTCTCGTTCTTCCCCTGTCTCAAGTTTTTATTACAAATAAATAAGGTTACCTGAGAAGCCAATGGTCATATACTGTATTTCTGAATCATTCCTTACGGTTACCACTTACTTGATTATCAATGAATGACATTTATTTTTTGGTCATCCTTTTTTTTTTTTTTTTTTTTAGATTTGTTTTATTTATTTGTTTATTTGAATTTACAAGTTTGGGATTATTTTTCTTTGCCTTTTTTTTTTTTTCTCTCTCTCTTTTTCATGAGCAATGTAGTCAGAATTCTGAAGTATATTAATAACAAAATTCCCTTCCCCTTCCCCTTTCCCTTCCCCTTCCCCTTTCCCTTCTCCTTCCCCTTCCCCTTCTTCTTGTTTTCCTTTTCCTTTTTTCCTTTTCCTTTTTCTTTTCCTTTTCCTTTTCCCTTTCCTTTTCCTTTTCCATTTTTTTTTCTTTTTGTTCTTTTCTTTTTTCTTTTTTTTTTCTTATTTTTTTCTGAACCAAAATGTTCTATTCTGTCTTTCATAATGTCTATAATCTTTGTTTTTTTTGAGAGATCTTGTTGGAAAATCTCCAAAAGATGTCTTTTTTTTTCACAAAAAGCAGAGAAAGCTTAGAATGAAAAATATATACATAACCCAGGCTTGCACAAAGTAATTCAAAAGAAACAATATATTACTACAAGTGAAACACAGCACCATATGAAATGTTATTAATGCAGTGACCCAACACTGAAATCTTACATAGCACTGTACATAGAGAGCAGGAGAGAGTTGAGTGCAATATGTTTTGTCTTGTTTTGTTTTGTTTTTCAATTTCAGGATATATTTTTGCATATCAGAGGAATTAGTTATTTTCTTAATGAAGAGCTTGAACAAATCTCTCAAGCTTCGATGTAGGTCACAACACGCAGGTGGACTGTTATGTTTCCAGTGCTGTTGTTTTAGCTATTTATAATTTACCTTTTTTTTTTTTTTTTTTTTTTTTTTTTAATGAAACAGTCATTCTGCAGCTTTTGCTGTATCCCATAGATATTCACCCAGTGTCATACTTCTGAACTCCTTTTAAAGTGCTGTTGTGTTTTTTTTTTGTTTGTTTGTTTGTTTGTTTTGCTTGTTTTTGTTTTCTGGACACACAAATATTATTAATGAGATGACCTTTTTTTACCTTGCAAATATAAATTTGCTAGGGTGGTGGGTTACTCCAAGAACAGTCATGCACTTTAATGGATTCTTTATTTCACAGCCTATTGAGACAGTGTTCAAAGTTCTCAGACAATTTCCCAGCTTGAAAAGCAAACAGGATGAGTGGGAACACATACTGTTGGATAGAGTATCAGAATTCAAAATACAGCTCAAAATTGTGAGATTCTTTCAGTCTCTGGCTGATCCTACTGTAACAATTTAAAACATGACTTTTCAAGGACCAACACTACAGAAAGGCATGCTTCTTCCCTTGGATACTTTGACTGCAAATGTGACGGTCCCTAGCGGAGGAGTTCAGTGGTAGCTGGAGATTGTGATACCTTAAGACCCAGCGGACGGTGTTTCTCAGATTATATAGAGCTGTTTCTTATGAAGGCAGCAGCTTTTTACCCATCTTTGGAAGTGAAACTTGAGTATGAAATATACTTTTAACCTCAATTAATTGTGTTCCTGTGTCTTTTCCTAAAAGGAAAGGAATTTTCCTATTTTTCACCTCCCATTGTTGAGGTCAGTTGCCTAACCTGCTGCAAACCCTTTCTATAGACTGTAAATTACCTCTGTGTAAGCAAAGCTCTTACCTGCTTGAGAAATACTTCTGATCTAACTGAGCTATAGACCAAAATCTGAGATTGCTTCAGTGGTGTCTCAGTAACCTTAATGTTTTGTGCACTTGTGGTAATGACACTTTGCATGCCAGATATTGTGCTGCTCTTGCAACACTATGCTTTGTAGCTTCATCAAAAAGCCATCTTTTTGACAAGGGGAGCTGAGAGGTTGGATAATTTATTAGTTGTTCTGTACTATCTAAACATACCAGAAGTAATTAGATGTGGTTGTTAACTGTGTTTAAGTAAATTCTTCAGAGGAGAATTTACATACAATGACTGATTTAAAGGGAGATGAAAGAAACAAAGCTTATCAGGGGTAGCCAAAGGAAAAAGGTTAAAATCACCTTTCTATGGCATGAATTAAGATACTGGTCTGTGGGCACAAATAACATACATCAATTAGCACAAGATCATGAAAATTAGTAAGATATTGCCAAGCTAGAAATGAGGAATATCATTGATCTAACTGATATGAACTTGTTTTTCTTAGCAAGTGATAAATATACTGCTTTGTTTCATCTGCAATTAAGTGGTAGGGTTTGGGATGATTTTAAATTATTTTTTATTTTTATTTTTTTTTCACTGCTCATCTAATAAACTATTATCTAAAAAATCCATCTGATCTTTGAATGAAACATTAGTGCAGATCAGGATTCAATTGCACTGTGTGCATGTGTGTGAACTTTGACATTTGTGTTTTGTGGCTTGTTAGCATTGTTATAGTTTTGTTTTGTGTATTTTTTTTTTTGGGGGGGGTGGATTCTTGTTTCTTATATCTGAAATATCTGTTGTACTTTTTTGGATTGGACTTTTTTTTTTTTTTTTTTTTTTTTTTTACTGAATAAAACACAAAACACAATATCATATTATCTTGCAAAGTGAGAATCAGTTTCCAGCAATGCAAAGTACCACCCAGGAGGATGGCTTAACACATAACAGAAGCCACAAGCAAAATGAATCCTCTAAGACAAATTTAAGTAATATTTCTATAGTTCCTCTCTCCTTTCTATGTATCAAAAGGCATCATATAACTACTTTCTTTTCATTTCTTATTTATTTTGTTTTTAAGAGGAACAAAACATTATATTTTGGAACAAAGTATCCCTTTCTGACTCCATTGATTTGTACCTTCCTATTTAGCTCTATTTAGAATGACCTGATTTGGTTGTATTCAAAAATCTTCATATAACTATGAGAAGTGATGTCTCTTGACATTGCTTTCCAAATATATGGACCATACTGTAAAGTAGAAAGGAATATGTTTTGAACAGTATTAGAGCCAAAGGGAGATATCAAAATTTAAAACATGTGACACACATAACATAGGGCTGATAAGCTGGTTGTGAAGTTGTAGAATAAATTGTGTCAAGGACATGAAGCAGTACATAGGACTGATTAATATTCTTTTGTTGTTGTTTTGTTGTTTTTGTTTGTTTGTTTTATTTTAGATTCATTTCTTTTGCTGGCATTTTTGTTTGTTTGTTTGTTTCTTACTTTTGTTATTAATAAAAATAGCAGACTGTAGAGCACAACAAAGTGTGAGATTGGTACTGGTTTGGAAGATGAGGTATAAGTCCCTTTTGGACATCAATAAAGATTCATCCATCAATGCAAAGTAAAGTTGAGGTCAGTTTCTGTACACAATCAAACTTCTTCCAAAGTCTGAGCTTTTAAAATATAAGATTTTAGCTAATATCAAACACATAAGAATTCACAAAACTTCAAGGCAAACATCTTTACTTAACATATTATTTGGCTCAGAGATAATGTGTTCAGTATCAAAAGAGAGGGACAATGGACACAAATTAAGAAAGAATCAGAGGGATTTGAAATGATAGGCTTGGGGCACTTTACAATAATGTGACATAGGAATATTTTGAAAGTTTATGGCAACAGCCTGATATGAAAGTTTCTGAAAAATTTAGGTCTTCGGGGGTCCATATTATAACTAGCTATGGGGACTTCATAATGACTTTAATTATTAATGAAGTGGGCACCTAAGCATGTACTTTTCTTAACCACTGCTTTTTTTAGTGATTTGTGGGGACTGGTACAGGATGGTTGATAGCCAGGCAATTGATGGTCCAATTTTTCTGCCTCATATGACCTCCTGTGTCACAAAAATCTTAAATCTTCTGATAGGGTTGCATAAGGTGCGAAGATTTATTCTGCAAAGTTATCAGAAAATCCTTGCAGGAAAAATACCTCCAGAAATCTCAAGTTAGAGAAGTTAGTGCTTCTTCTGTAAATAGATTCAAATAAAACCTGAAATGCCACAGTGCTCAGCTTTACAAGTTTGTCTGTTTGTGATTTGGTCACCCCAGTGTGTTTGTGAAATAACTGTTTTATTGTATTTAGCCTTCTTTGTGTCACCAGCCCATACGTTTGGCATCTAAGCTTAACTACTTTCCACTGAGACCAGTTCCACTAAGACAGCTAAATAACTTTTGCAATCAACTGCCAGAGCTTACAAGTATAAAATCTTTGGTATAACTCTATTCACCTTGTTCCTGAGAGTGAGTTCATTAGTAGTTACAGTATTTGATCCAGCAATGAATTGGAGAAAGATAATGAAAGTTTTAAATATATTTACTAATGAAACTATCACATGATTAAATTATGGAAAATGGGAGGCTCAAAATTATGGCTTTTGCTTGCACTATAGATACTTGTCCAATAAAGACAAGAATCATTGTATCAGTTTTTGTTCCTTTATGCTCTAATGTGAATTTTATCTTTACTTTGTATTTGGTTTGTTCATTTCTTTCTCAAGAACTTTCAAGCACTTGGACTTTACTATAATGGAAACATTCAACAGTTTAAATTATGTAATTAAATGCTCTTGAGGAGAACCGTTTAAAAGATTTAGAAGTTGCTAGGTGACTTCCATGGACTTGTAGTTTATATTCACCAAAATCAATTATGGCATGTCTAGTTGATTTGTGAAAGTGATAATTAACAGAGTTCTAGTTAATTAAATTTATGCTATCATGTAATTAGAATAAAACAATACACAAATATTCTGAGTAGAAATTTTATGCATAATCTGCAGACTTTGAATTATTAGGTAGAAACCATCTTTGCTAATTGAATACAGAATAAACTGAAAAATGTGGTGGCTTTACTCTCCAAAGCTGATGTGCAGAAAGACATGTAATGATTCAAAATGTATTTCATGAACTCTTATTCAAGAAGTTATGATCTACATTCAGGATCTTTGAAAGTACTTTACATTAGTTTTATTAACACTATATTCTCATGATCCGCACTAGTAAGAACACAGTGGTACATTATCCCCAATGCAGTAGTATTAATGGTTCATAAAATTTTATGAAAGTACTAGAAAATACATTTCTATTTATTTTCATATTATAAGACAGTAATTTCACTAAAATTTTTGAATACCTTTGAAATAATTTATTTTTCTTGAAAAGAAGCACTTCACACATAGATCTCAGTTCTGCTGAACAGGCTGTAAAAGGCATGATCCTGTGGCTGTGTAAAATTAATACTGTAAATCTGAATGGTTTCTATTATAGTCAGTTGTAGACAGGTGGCTAATTTGTATCATGCTAAAAAGCAATGGAAGATATTAAACAGAATCCAACAGCCACCCCACTACCCCACCCCCAAGAAAGAGATCATGGCCTTCTGAATAATTTTACTTATAGTAATTACTAATTACTAATTCTATAAAATAAAATAGATTATGAAAGATACTGAGATAGGACATCCACACTATCAGTTTGGATTTGTAAGAATTTTAACCTTTTACTGAAATACTGCAGGTTCTTTTTAAGAACTTCCAAACAAAATTTCAACTTTAAGATCATGTGTTACTTGCATAACAAGAAGGATGGTAATTTAATTACACAGAATTTCATTATAAAAATATTTCCTCAAAGTTGCACTTTTTCAAAAAACATAGCCCGTGGGTACTGTGGTCAGATTTGCAATTGGTATATTCAATGGGCATAAAACTGTTATTAAAAAATAATTCTCCAGAAAAATGTTTTACTTCTAATTTTAATAAAGGCCAGTATACTTGCTACATTTTTTTTTTCCTTGCAATGTTCTCTTCAGATCATCTTACTGCTTTTTTAAAATTACCAGTAGCATCTGTTTTATGTAGCATAGTAAGGATATTTTTATAGGTTCCAGCAGCTTGTTTGTTATACTTGCCATGATTTAATTTAATGTTGTGATTGCCCTTTCTTCCTATACTCTGTGAAGTCAACCTGCACGCTACACATCTCCTTTGTATTTACATAACACTATTAGGAAACAGAGATGAGCCTTTTCAGTTTCGAAGTACAATCTTAGTAGTCCCATAGGATATGGAGCTTTTTACTCTCTGCAGTGTAACTGACTACGTCAAGCCTGAAATTGATTTGTCAGAGGGGTCACCAGTGTTTTAAAGTGTTTTTAATTTCACTCTAGAGTTTAGGCATTATTTTCTGAGTGTAATTAAGTAAAACCTGTAATTTCAACATGCCACTTAACTGCTGAATTACATATTGCTACTGTTATAATGCACAAACTAATTGAGACGTTATTATTGTTACTACTGTTCATGACATGAAAAGCAAAGAGGAAAAGCATACTCCCACATATTTATGAATGTATACAGTTTTAAAAGCTTTTTCCCCTTATATTTCCCTTCAATACATAGAAAACATTGTCATAACACAGTTATGCTTAGCGTGGACCTGAATTGCAGTGAGTTTATTATACAATATTCATATTATTCCTGCTTGGAACTCAAAACTGTCCTATATTTTTACACTATCTCAATTGAAGCTGAGACCAGTGACTGCTAAATACTATCACATTACTAAAGATATGGAATTCCAACCTTCCTGGCTTCATAAATGTTTATTTTATGTATCTTAGCAGGACTCCAAATTTGAGTAACTACCCTGATTTTCTTAATTTATTTTTCACCCATGTAAATTAGAATAGCAGTGGTGACCATTATAGATGTGATTACTTCACAGTCATAAAAAAAAAAGAATAAATAAAAATAATAATAAAAGAAGAGTAATACGACATTTTTCGTCCTTGGGGGAGAATAGAAATATGACACTTTACACTGAATCTGAACTAATACTGGTCAAGACTGTTGACTTGTTCTCAGAGATTATTGGTTATATGAATTTGTATGATAAGAATGAAACAATGGATTCGTCTGAATAATGGAATGGATGGACAGAATGATGGATTCTGTCCATCATTTATCAGCAGTCCTGGCGATCGGGGGAGGTCCCAGTTGACTGGCGGCTAGCAAATGTGACGCCCATCTACAAGAAGGGCCGGAGGGCAGACCCGGGGAACTACAGGCCTGTCAGTTTGACCTCAGTGCCAGGGAAGCTCATGGAGCAGATCCTCCTGAGAGTCATCACACAGCACTTGCAGGCGATCAGGCCTAGTCAGCATGGGTTTATGAAAGGCAGGTCCTGCTTGACGAACCTGATCTCCTTCTATGACAAAGTGACGCGCTGGGTGGATGAGGGAAAGGCTGTGGATGTGGTCTACCTTGACTTCAGCAAAGCTTTTGACACCGTCTCCCACAGCATTCTCCTCAAGAAACTGGCTGGTCTTGGCTTGGACTGACGCACGCTTTGTTGGGTTAGAAACTGGCTGGATAGCTGGGCCCAAAGAGTCGTGGTGAATGGAGTCAAGTCCAGCTGGAGGCCAGTCACTAATGGCATCCCCCAGGGCTCGGTGCTGGGGCCGGTCCTCTTTAATATCTTCATCGATGATCTGGACGAGGGCATTGAGTGCACCCTCAGTAAGTTTGCAGATGACACCAAGTTAGGTGCGTGTGTCGATCTGCTTGAGGGTAGGAAAGCTCTGCAGGAGGATCTGGATAGGCTGCACCGATGGGCTGAGGTCAACTGCATGAAGTTCAACAAGGCCAAGTGCCGGGTCCTGCACCTGGGGCGCAATAACCCCAAGCAGAGCTACAGGCTGGGAGAGGAATGGTTGGAGAGCTGCCAGGCAGAGAAGGACCTGGGAGTGATGGTGGATAGTCGGCTGAATATGAGCCAGCAGTGTGCTCAGGTGGCCAAGAAGGCCAACGGCATCCTGGCTTGTATCAGGAACAGTGTGACCAGCAGGGCTAGGGAGGTGATCGTCCCCCTGTACTCAGCTCTGGTGAGGCCGCACCTCGAGGACTGTGTTCAGTTTTGGGCCCCTCGCTACAAGAAAGACATTGAGGTGCTTGAGCGGGTCCAGAGAAGGGCGACAAAGCTGGTGAGGGGCCTGGAGAACAAGTCCTACGAGGAGCGGCTGAGGGAGCTGAGCTTGTTCAGCCTGGAGAAGAGGAGGCTCAGGGGTGACCTTATCGCTCTCTATAGGTACCTCAAGGGAGGCTGTAGTGAGGTGGGGGTTGGTCTGTTCTCCCACCTGCCTGGTGACAGGACAAGGGGGAATGGGCTTAAGTTGAGCCAGGGGAGTTTTAGGTTAGATGTTAGGAAGAACTTCTTTACTGAAAGGGTTGTGAGGCATTGGACCAGGCTGCCCAGGGAAGTGGTGGAGTCACCATCCCTGGAAGTCTTCAAAAGACGTTTTGATGTAGAGCTTAGGGATACGGTTTAGTGGGGACTGTTAGCGTTAGGTCAGAGGTTGGACTCGATGATCTTGAGGTCTCTTCCAACCTAGAAATTCTGTGATTCTGTGATTCTGTGATTCCGTGAAGAGAGCCTTCTAGTTAGATTGTCTTATACTTCCATTGAGTAAAAAATAACTCTATTTTAACTGTTTCTTGTGAAGAAGGTAATGTAGTTCATAACAAGATTGTCAAAACCTTGTAATACAGGCTTGCATATATATATGAGAATAAAAAAGGTCTTTTCACAGAGAGAATAACATCTCTGTGGAATAATCAGGAGTTGGACTCCTAAGTCAGGAGTTGGCCTTGATGATCATTGTGGGTCCCTTCCAACCTGGGATATTCTATGATTCTATGATTCTATAACTGGTGTTCATTTGAAGTGGGGAGTTCTGTGTACTTAAAGAAGAAATGATGTTTATCTGCCTGTACTTGAAAGTAAATCCTTTCCTTTCCTTGCCTTGCCTTGCCTTGCCTTTAATCACTTCCTGTTTGTTTCTACTAAAGCACTTTTAACTTGACGGTTGGAGAGCTAAATAGTTATACTCAGTGTATCTGAACATCACTAGTTGCAGCCAGATGTATCTCTGTTCTCCTTCCAGTAGCAAGCATCATAGCATCTCATATGGAATGTGAAATGTGCTTCCTCATGTTTAACCTCAGATACAAACATAATTGTCACCCTTTCCAAAGGTGGCCAAGACATAGAGGCACATATACAATTTATAGCATGGATGAGTATTATTTATTTGAAAGACAGATGCATGCCAGGAAGTTGTGGTTACCTTTGAAGATTTCAATGTGTTTTGAGGGTGAAATACGAATAGAGACTGGATGAAGCTGAAAAGCAATGGTAAACATGGAGATATTTGAGAATGCACAATGTAGCATCAGAGGTTTTGCATGTTCCAATATGTGCTATATAAATAGCTATTATATATCTTCTGTGGTAGGTCAGTGGAAAATAAACTACAGAGCACTAGTTTGCAATAAGTCTGAGAGATTTGTGGCATAATTTCTCAAGTTCACATTGAAGGCTGACATGAATCGTGAGCCATGAATACGCTTCTAGTGGGATCTTCCAGCAGCTTACAAATCACTTTTTTATGTCCTTTGAAGTCAGAAAGAATATTAAATAAAGGCAACAGTAGATTGTTGCTGCTTATTTCTTTCAAGAGGGTTCTGTGGGCTTAACCCACACAGACATTTGCTCAATCCCCAACACTCACAATGTGATGGGAAAGAGAACGAAAAAGAAAAAAAAAGAAAAAAAAGAAAAAAAAAAAAAGAAGCAAACAACAACAACTCATGGGCTGAGATAAAGATAGTTTATTAGGAAAGAAAATGACAGGAAAATAAATAAATGAATGAATAAATAAATAAATAATAATAATAATAATAATAATAACGTACAAAGCAAGTGATGCATAATGCAATCATGCATAATGCAGTCACTGCCTGCTGACAGATGCCTAGCCACTCCCTGAGCAGCATGTCCTTACCCACACCACCCCATCCCCTTTCTATTCAGCTTGAGGTCATATGGCATGGAGCATCCTTTTGACCAATTTGGGCCAGGTATTCTGGCTGTGTACCTTCCCAGTTTCTTGTGCACCCCCAGCTTCCTCACTGGCAGGCTGTACACAAAGCCTGTACTGAACTAAAGCCTGTAAACTGTAAATTAAAATATCAAGGACATGTTTAGATGTGATGGGTTTGGTGACTTAACATTCAGTAAAAGAGCGCCCAGGCAAGGCTTTTAATAGGACAGCTCAGGTAGAAGTTATAGGTGGAAAAATCAAAGAGAAACCTATATTGCTCTTTGAAAACAAAGTCACCTCTAGATAATTAGTTTAAAAATAAATTTTGTAAATGAAATAAATTTATATTTCTAACATAAATAGTTAAACCAAAATAATAATCCCCAAATAATTGGATTTCTATTGAAAATTTTTCTTTAAAAATATATCAGAAAAACAAACTATGTTTTTCTTTTTCATATTTTTAATGTTGTTTCTTTAACAAACATCAGTTTCCACTGAAAATAATTGTTTTAAAGTGTTTAGTTTCAGTTGATAATGCATTTGTTGGAATATTTTTGATACATTTGTAGAAGAAATCTCCCAATTAAATTGTAAGCGGAGTTTTTAAGTGCCTGAGCAGCATGGGTGTATCCAGATGGATAAATATTCAGCATCTTTTCTTTTACTTTAGGCTTACATTTTCCATGATCTTCTTGTACGAAATACAGAAGGCAGAATTGGGTATATTCTGGTTCAGTCTTTTCAAATAGATTAAATGTCTTAAGATCCCCTAAAAATCTTCATAAGTCAGAGCTATTCAGCATTAGGACAGGATCATGTTATTCACTGTGATTCATATTTTCACTGGCAGAAAACATTGCATAGCAGGAAGGCCTCCCAGACTTAGTATGTTTAAATATTACCTAAATGTACTTGTCTGGAATATTTCTAATTTTATTATTGAAAACTGATAAAAGGTAGGTTGCTTTAGATCCCTATTGGAAGGCAGTCCATGGTCCAACTAATTCAAATCTCATTGGAGGTAATACATGTAACAACTGATTACAGAACAACACTGCAACTCATTAGTTATGTCTCTTCCCAGCTCTTTTACGGGCTCCTGTGGCAAAGTGGAGCATTAATTTCTTCTCTTTTCTATGTTAAAAAACAAAGTTGGAGAGTATTGACATTTTGATACTTTCAACATATATAAAGAATGATAAGGCAACATAACTTTAGTTTAGAAACTTTTTCTTTATTAAATGATTTCTTGCATTGTTTTGAAAGATGAACGAGAGTTTCAGGAAACCAGCTCAGATGTTTCTCAATAGATTGCACAGTGGCTGGGGTGCAATTTTAGGTTTAGTTCTCTAAAAAGAGTCTGACTTACACACTCTCAAACCACTCTGTGATAGGAAACCAAGCATTGTAAGGATGGAGGACTTGTGTATTTGCTTCAGAAGCTGTCTTCTGATTCAAAAATAAATAAATAAATAAATAAATAAATAAATAAATAAATAAATAAATAAATAAATGGAAGCATATTCATTTTCCCATTACTGTGCTCTTTACTTTGGTACCTGAGCCTATCACCCCAAAAATCAAGCATAAATGTTTAATTGTTCATACTGGTAAGTAGAACTCATTCTTTCCATTAAAGAAGGCTGGACACTCTTCAAGTAGGAGTTCTTCCTGAACTCCTTTGCCATTCAGGACTGCCTCCTAAGGCAGTCAACCAGTCTCCTAAATAGGACAATGTCTTCCCTGCAGAAATCCAAGGTAGTAGTTCTGCTAACCCCCACTACTTACTTTTCCAAGAATCAAAAACTATTAATTCATGACTGCTATGCCCAAAGATGGCCTCCAACCTTCACATCACTCACAAGTCCTTCTCTGTTCAAAAGCAAAAAGTCCGGCAAAAAGCCTTCTGTAGTTGGCTCACTCAACACCTGTGTCAGGAATTGTATCTTCCACATGTTCCAGAAACCTCCTAGACTGATTCTTTCTGCTGTGTTATATTTCCATCAGACATATGCTAAATTGTAGCATCTTTAAAGAACGATTGCTAGCAATTTTAAGACTTCTCACAGCTGCTTTTAGAATATTTCATCTGTCTTTACATCCTGGTTGGGTGGTCTATAACAGACTCCCACAATGACATCTGCTCCATTGGCCTTCCCCCCAAATCTTACACATAAACACTAAACATTATTGTCAGCATTATTAAGTTTTGAACAATCAAAACACTCACACTCCCTAACATATAAGGCTACCCCTCCACCTCTCCTTCCTAGCCTATCCCTTCTGATGGATTTGTACTTATCCATTGCAGCACCCCAGTCATGTAAGTCATCTTACTATGTTTCTGTGATTTCATAGTTTTCCTGCTGCATGATGGCTTGCAGCGCCTTCTATTTGTTGTCTGTGATTCATGCAATGGTGTAGATGTGTCAGGTGGGCTAGTGATACCATCACATTTGGGAGGGAGAAGCCCTAACTCCTATGTGACCATTCTCAGATACTTCTGTGATTTCTAACCCATCAATATCCCTATTGCCTTTGCTGTTGCATGGCTTTTCAACCCCTACCTCTACTGGGATAGCAGACCAAGGGACCTTGCTTGTACACAATCTCATAATCACCAGCATATCACCCCCAGATTTGTCTCTACCAAGCCTGGTTTTATCCCTTTCCTCCTTCAAATCTATTTTAAAACCCTTTCAATGAGCCCTACTATCTCCTGAGCAAAGATCCTTTCCCCTGTTGACAGATGAACTTTGTCCGTTGTGAGCTGGGTATTCTTTCTTGCCCTTCTTGAAAATCAGAACAATGTTCACCAGCTTACAGTCACCTGGGATCTAGGCAGATTCCAAAGACAATTTAAAAATAATTTGGGAGAAGTTTCACAATTACATCAGTCAGTTCTCTGATCACCCTGAGATGAATCTCACTGGCTTCCATACACATACATATATGTAAACAACTCTAGCAGCAAAACTCACACAAGTTTGAGATTGGCTGGGAGTTTATTGTTACCACAGTCACCATTCTCCAGCTCAGGACTTCAGGAGTCCCAGAGCCCTTAACTGATGTTGAAGACAGAGGAGAAGGTGGCATAAATATCTGCTTTGTCTATTTGTGAGGTGACAATTCTAATCAAGTAACGGAGCAATGTTTTCTCTGGTCCTCCTTTTTGAAGTTAACATGTTAAAAACAAAAACAAACAAACAAACAAACAAAAAACACTTTTTATTCTGTCACAGTACTGGCCACCTTTAACTCTAGGCGAGCTTTTGCTGTACAAATTTTCTGCCTACATATGTGAATAACATCTCAATAATTTTTCCACATTGCCCAACCTCATTTACAGTGGCCATAAACTTTATTTTTCCAACTAAGCTCTAGAAGAAGATCTCTGCTCAGTCAAACCAACTTTTAGTCCTTCCTGCCTGACTTCCAACATTTTAGAATTGCTTGTTCCTGTACTCTTAGGAGGTAGTACTCGCTTTGACTTAAATTGACCGACACTGATGGATCCCAATGCCTTCAAGAGCAGTTTCCCAGGGGCCCTTACCCTTATCCAGTACCCTGAGAATTCTGAAGTCTCATCTCCCCATATCCAGGGTTGAAGTTTTGGTGGCAGTTTTCCTTCTGTCACCAAAAATTTTAAACTCATCTGCTTCATGGTCACTATGACCAAGAAAGACACCAATTGCCACTTCACCCACAAGACCTCTGTTCACAAACAACAGAATTAAGAGGGCATCTTTCCTGGTTGGGTCCCTTAGTACCTGTACCAAGAAGTTGTCATGAAGGTATTTTAGGAATCTCCTGGACCTGTTTGTGCCAGCTGTGTAGTATTCCCAGTTAAGGTCTGGTAAATTGATGTCTTCCATAAGCACAAGAGGTATCTTTTAATTCCTTAAAGAATGATTCATCTGTGTCATCATCCTGGCTGTGTGGTCTATAGCAGACTCCTAAAATAACACCCCCTTTATTTACTTGTCCCTTAATCCTTACCCAGAGGCTCTCTACCATGTCATTGAAAACTGCAAGCTCCACAGCCCAACACTTCTATTTTACGCAACATGAGCCCCCTGCCTTGCCTGTCCGGCCTGTCCCTTTTGAAGAGCTTACAGCTGTCTATTTTAACACACAATGCAAGATTTCACTTATGCAAATGGTGTCTTGGCTCCGGCACTGAAACAAGTCTTCTGGTTGCTCTTACTTGTTATTCATGCTGCAGGCATTATTGCAGAGATATACCAAATGTGTTTCATTGTACCCAGTACCTCATGGAGCAGGCTGAAGGATCTCACTAGCATGCAGTTCCTCCCATTTTGTCATTCCATCCCCATAGCTTATCACTATGAGTTGGGTCCAGATAGCATATTGGACCCTCTGTCCCCTATAGAAGTGAGTCTTCTATTGCAATAACCCTTAGCTTTTTCCTGATGGAAGTTGTGTTTTTTCAAGCTTTCCTTTCCGTTTTGAAACTGGAATAGGGTGGCATGGATTCGAAATAGATCCTCGTTTGTAAATCTCCTTGATTTTGCATGTTTAAATTAGATAATTCATTTTAGCATAAATGCATGAGTGGTTTTGAACAGTGTGCATGAAATACCCTTCATGTGGAAAACATTTTAGCTTCTGCAGCCATTTGGTATGATGAAGGTTAGAACATACTGCATGTAAAATTTGAATCCCTCTCAGGGAAATCCTTATTTGAATTGTAGATGAGAATTTTCTAAAAGTATAATTAGCTTTTCTTGATACCTTTTTCTCCTTATTCTGTGAACAGATATCAACCACAAACAAGGAAAGAAAAGAGGATGCCTCTTTTTCTTGCTTGTTATGCAGGTGAGAAACATTGCACTGTCATGTTCTCTAATTCATACTTCACCTCTTACTCAAAAAATCCCAAATGAGAACTGAGTTTATAGTGTTTTAACAAACTGAGCAATAAAAAGAAGAAATAATATAATAATATCCTCTCTAAAGGTGTCTTATAGTAGCAATCTAGAAAAGTGTTCTACCAAACTAGAAATTTCTAAAGGTGTATTACTACTTTTCTCTGGTTTAAAATGCAAAGAGAATGCATCTTTTCATTGTTAGACAGATTGCAGTGTGTCCTAATTATAGTAATTCATGATTCTTATTTGCCTTGAAATGGTACAACTGTTGGTAAGCACCCTTCTGTCATTTCTAATGCATGCCTGTCCATGTGTTAACAGAGCCATGCAACTTTGTGTTTTTAAATTTTTAAAAAGCATTTCATCATCTGAAGAATAAAGACCTCTTCTGAACCTTTGCTACTTCCGGACTTCCTCTTCTCACTTATAAATATGACAAGTACTGTCTCACTTACCTTTGTACTTGCCATGTGTGTGAGGATGCACAAGAGTCTTCCTCATATTCTTAAGAGGTATACTGATCAAAATCATTGTTCATTAAGGAAACTAGAGAAGAATACATGTCCAAAAATTAAGATTCATATCTAAATTTCAAAATTCCCTGGAATTTGAAGAGAGTTTGAGATTGGAGAATTTTGAATCATGTTTCCCTCTTAATATATATATTTATATATATATATATACATATATATATATATATGTATATATATATATAAATAAGTTAATTATATATATATATTAAAAAAAAAAAAAAAAAAAAAAAAAAAAAAGACCTTAAGCTTACATGTCTTCTCAAGGGAAAAAGGAGGAAACAGAGTGTCTTGGCTAGGAAGGTGAGGAAGTGTCCTGGTTTCAGTTAAAACAGAATTAATTTTCTTCCTAGTAGCTGGTGGAATGCTGTGTTTTGGCTTAGGATGAGAAGAGTGCTGATAACACCCCGATGTTTTAATTGTTGCAGAGCAGTGCTTATACCAAGCCAAGGACACCTCAGACTTTTGCTCTGGCCTGCCAGCAGGCAGGCTGGGGGTGCAGTAAGAGCTGGGAGGGGACAGACCCAGGACAGGTGACCCAAACTAGCCAAAGGGGTATTCCATACCATCTGACGTCATGCTAAACAATATATAGGGGTGGCTAGCCGGGGGGAGGGGGCGGACTGCTCGGGGTTAGGCTGGGCATTGGTCAGCGGGTGGTGAGCAATTGCATTGTGCATCACTTGTTTGTACATATTATTATTATTTTCCTATTATCACCATTGTAACATTATTGTTATTATTGTTATTATTATTTTGTTATTATTATTTTCCTGTCTTATTAAACTGTCTTTATCTCAACTCACGGGCTTCACTTTCCATTTCTCTCCCCCGTCCCAGAGAGGGAGGGGGGAGGGTGAGCGAACGGCTGCGTGGTATTTAGCTGCCAGCCGGGTTAAACCACGACAGTCTTTTTGGTGCCCAACGTGGGGCCCGAAAGGTTGAGATAACGGCAGATCTGACCACAGTGTGTTAAACTAAAATTTGTGTAAGTATTAGACCTGCTTAATAGTCACTTGTCATAATGCTGATTGCTTTAATCTCAACTCTGCTGCGCCTGTTTTCCAAATTGAGTATTATAGTACATTATTTTCCGTATTTGCTCTCTGTCATGTTGTTTATCCTCTCCGGGCCCTGGTTTCAGATCATTATGGTACTGAGTGTTGTAGCAATGGCTTATGAGACGATGAGATATCTGGTCATGACTCTAACTTGGTATTTATACTCAGTAACATCGTCGACTCTGTATTTTGGAAACTGTATCTTGGAAACTATTAGCAATTACACCTATTGTTTTTTTCCGTTAGGGAGTCAATTTGTGGAGGGGAAAGGGGAAGATATTTTTTCTTACTTGATTACTCTCCCTTTCTCCTTCACCACCCCTGTATCCTCCTGGATCACTATGCCTTCCTCCTTCACCACCCTCTTACCCTCCGAGCTTGCTACAATAGCTCTCCAAGATATTGAATATCCTTGGGATACTCAGACCAGCATAGTCTTGTTGTTCTGCCTCCTGAATGCACTTCAGGTTCTGCTTAAAGTTAAACAACTACTTAGGAAGCTCATCCGGAGATCTGCCCGGAGGCAGTATAGTTGTGGGTGGCAGGGAGTATGGGAGGATATGGGCAGGCATCTAGAGCAGTTGGCACCCCCAGTGTTTTGGAAATTCACCCCTGAACAACTGCAAAATCCTCAAAAACTGGCAGAATGCTTGAGAAAAAGGTGTCATGATTCTGGCAGTTCCAAAGTAACACAAATCATTGTAACATGCTGGGGCCTGGCTCATGCCTATCGAGCTGCCATTGATACTGCTATCAACTTAGTGACAGACCCTGTGGCCACGCCAAGCCCTGTGACAGATCCAACGGCCACTGTGACCCCTACGGTGGACTCTGCAGCCGCTCCAGTCCCAGCTTCTGCAGATGCTCCAGTCCCAGTTCCTGCAGATGCTCCAGTTCCAGCTCCTGCAGCCGCTCCAGTCCCAGCTCCTGCAGCCGCTCCAGTCCCAGTTCCTGCAGATGCTCCAGTTCCAGCTCCTGCAGCCACTCCAGTCCCAGCTCCTGCAGCCGCTCCAGTCCCAGCTCCTGCAGCCGCTCCAGTCCCAGCTCCTGCAGCCGCTTCAGTCCCAGCTCCTGCAGCCGCTCCAGTCCCAGTTCCTGCAGATGCTCCAGTTCCAGCTCCTGCAGCCACTCCAGCCCCAGCTCCTGCAGCCGCTCCAGTCCCAGCTCCTGCAGCCGCTCAAGTTCCAGCTCCTGCAGCCTCTCCAGTTCCAGCTCCTGCTGCTACTCCAGTCCCAGCTCCTGCAACTGCTCCAACTCCAGTTCCTGCAGCCACTCCAGCTCCGGTTCCTGCAGCTGCTCCAGCTCCTGCAGCCGCTCCAGCTCCTGTGGCTGGGTCAGAGAAAAGAGCTGTAGCAGTGCAAGTTGGCCCTGCAGAGGGTATTCCAACCTCTGTGGCAGACCCTGTAACAAGGTCAGAGAAACGAGCAGTAGCAGTGCAAGCTGCCCCTGTAGAGAAGGTGAAAAAATGGTATAGAGATTCAGGTCGTTTAGAACACAGAGAGTCTTCTGCCAAATCTAGGTATAGAGACGACGGAGACGACGACGACGCTGGGCCATCAAGGGTTCAGGAGGAGGAAGATGAGGATGCCAAAAAATCAACAGTAACTACCCGAAGCCTAAACGAGCGTGAGTTACGAGATGTGCGAAAAGATTTTGGTCGCTGTATAGGTGAGCAGCTTGTCACCTGGCTGCTCCGATGCTGGGACTCTGGAGCCAATTGTGTGGAATTAGACGGCAGGGAAGCCAAGCGACTGGGATCCCTTGCTAGAGACGCAGGCATTGACAAAGCAATTGCAGATGGAGCACAATCTCACAGCCTCTGGAGGCGTCTCCTCTCAGCTGTGAGGGAAAGGTATCCCTTCAAGGAAGAACTTTTATGTCTACCAGGCAAGTGGACCACTATGGAGAAGGGAATCCAGTACCTGAGGGAATTAGCCGTACGGGAAGTGATTTATGAGGATCCAGACCTCAGACAAACATCCAAAGATCCAGATGAAGTCAGGTGTACACGACCCATGTGGCGGAAGTTTGTACGGAGTGCACCATCATCATATGCCAGCTCATTGGCAATAATGGCCTGGAAAGAGGATGAGGAACCCACAGTGGATGAAGTGGCTAAACAACTCCGGCAGTACGAAGAAAGTCTCTCCTCTTCCTTACAGGCCTGCGTCTCAGCTGTGGAGAAACTTTCTGAAAAGGTTCACCAACTTGAAGAGAATCTATCATCCTCCCCACCTGAACCAACCAGTGTCCACCGACCAAAAGAGAACACTGTGGAGAAACTTTCTGAAAAGGTTCACCAACTTGAAGAGAGATTATTCTCCTCCGTACCTGTACAGAGCAGTGTCTCAGCTATCAGGGGTAGTCGTTCATCCACACAAGGAAGACGATATGGTGGGTACTCACCCCGTGCCACCCTGTGGTTTTCTCATGTTTCTCATGGAGAGGACATGAGAAAACCACCCTGTGGTTTTCTCATGTCCTCTCCATGGAGACCATGGAGAGGACATGAGAAAATGGGATGGAAAATCTACTGCGACCCTAGAGGCACGGGTACGTGAGTTGCAAAAGAAAACAATCAAGAAAAAGGGATTCTCTGAAAAGTTTGCTGCTCCAACTTCCAGCAGACAGTCCTTCAAACATAGAAATGAAGAAGATTCTGACCAGGATTAGGGAGGCCCTGCCTCCAGCCAGGGGGAGGAAAGGGACAATCGAGTTTATTGGACTGTGTGGATTCGATGGCCTGGCACGTCAGACGCACAGAAGTATAAGGCTTTAGTAGACACCGGTGCACAATGTACTATAATGCCATCGAGATATAAAGGACCAGAGCCCATCTATATTTGTGGAGTGACAGGGGGATCTCAGCAGTTGACTGTATTGGAGGCTGAAGTGAGTCTGACTGGGAATGAGTGGGAAAAGCACCGCATTGTGACTGGCCCGGATGCTCCATGTATCCTTGGCATAGACTATCTTAGAAGAGGATATTGCAAGGACCCAAAAGGGTTCCGGTGGGCTTTTGGTATAGCTGCCTTAGAGACAGAAGGCATTAAACAATTATCTACCTTGCCTGGTCTCTCAGAGGACCCCTCTGTTGTGGGGTTGCTGAGGGTCGAAGAACAGCAAGTGCCAATCGCTACCACAACTGTGCACCGGCGGCAATATCGCACTAACCGGGACTCCCTGATTCCCATCCATAAGCTAATTAGTCAATTGGAGAGCCAAGGAGTGATCAGCAAGACTCATTCACCTTTCAATAGTCCCATATGGCCAGTGCGAAAGTCTAATGGCGAGTGGAGACTAACAGTGGACTATCGTGGCCTGAACGAAGTGACGCCACCACTGAGTGCTGCAGTGCCGGACATGCTGGAACTTCAGTATGAACTTGAATCGAAGGCAGCCAAGTGGTACGCCACAATTGATATCGCTAATGCATTTTTCTCCATCCCTCTAGCAGCAGAGTGCAGGCCACAGTTTGCTTTCACTTGGAGGGGAGTCCAATATACTTGGAATCAACTGCCCCAGGGGTGGAAACACAGCCCTACCATTTGCCATGGGCTGATCCAGTCTGCACTGGAGCAGGGGGAAGCTCCTGAACACCTGCAGTACATCGATGACATTATTGTGTGGGGTGACACAGCAGAGGAAGTTTTCGAGAAAGGGAAGAAAATAGTCCAAATCCTTCTGAAAGCCGGTTTTGCCATAAAACAAAATAAAGTCAAAGGACCTGCACGAGAGATCCAGTTTTTAGGAATAAAATGGCAAGATGGACGTCGTCAAATCCCAATGGATGTGATCAACAAAATAACAGCTATGTCTCCACCAACTAACAAAAAAGAAACACAGACTTTCCTAGGTGTTGTGGGGTTTTGGAGAATGCACATCCCAAATTACAGTCTGATTGTAAACCCGCTCTACCAAGTAACCCGTAAGAAGAATGAATTTGAATGGGGCCCTGAACAACGACAAGCCTTTGAACAAATTAAGCAGGAAATAGTCCATGCAGTAGCCCTTGGGCCAGTTCGAACAGGACCAGATGTAAAGAATGTGCTCTACACTGCAGCCGGGGAGAACGGCCCCACCTGGAGCCTCTGGCAGAAAGAACCTGGGGAAACTCGAGGTCGGCCCCTGGGGTTTTGGAGCCGGGGATACAGAGGGTCTGAGGCCCGCTATACTCCAACTGAAAAGGAGATACTGGCAGCATATGAAGGAGTTCGATCTGCTTCAGAGGTGGTCGGTACTGAAGCGCAGCTCCTCCTAGCACCCCGATTGCCGGTACTAGGCTGGATGTTCAAGGGAAGGGTCTCTTCTACGCATCATGCAACTGATGCTACATGGAGCAAGTGGATTGCACTAATTACTCAGCGGGCTCGAATAGGAAACCCCATTCGCCCAGGAATATTGGAAGTGATTATGGACTGGCCAGAAGGTAAATACTTTGGGATATCATCAGAGGAGGAGGTGGGTCGTGCTGAAGAAGCCCCACTGTACAACCAGTTACCAGAAAATGAAAAGAAATATGCCCTGTTCACTGATGGGTCCTGTCGTATTGTGGGGAAGCATCGAAGATGGAAGGCTGCTGTATGGAGTCCTACACGACGAGTTGCAGAAGCTGCTGAGGGAGAAGGTGAATCGAGTCAGTTTGCAGAAGTGAAGGCCATTCAGCTGGCTTTAGACATTGCTGAATGAGAAAAATGGCCAGTTCTCTATCTCTACAACGATTCATGGATGGTAGCAAATGCCCTGTGGGGATGGTTACAGCAATGGAAGCAAAACAACTGGCAGCGGAGGGGCAAACCCATCTGGGCTGCTGCATTGTGGCAAGATATTGCTGCTCGGGTAGAGAACCTGGCTGTGAAAGTACGTCACGTAGATGCTCATGTGTCCAAGAATCGGGCTACTGAAGAACATCAGAACAACCAGCAGGTGGATCAGGCTGCTAAGACTGAAGTAGCTCAGGTGGATCTGGATTGGCAGCATAAAGGTGAATTATTTATAGCCCGATGGGCCCATGACACCTCAGGCCATCAAGGTAGAGATGCAACATACAGATGGGCTCGTGATCGAGGGGTGGACCTGACCATGGACGCTATAGCACAGGGTATTCATGACTGTGAAACATGTGCTGCAATCAAGCAAGCCAAACGGTCAAAGCCTCTTTGGTATGGAGGACGATGGCTGAAATATAAATATGGAGAGGCCTGGCAGATTGATTACATCACACTCCCTCAAACTCGCAATGGCAAGCGCCACGTACTTACAATGGTGGAAGCAACCACTGGATGGCTGGAAACATACCCTGTGCCTCATGCCACCGCCAGGAACACTATCCTGGGCCTTGAAAAGCAAGTCCTATGGCGACATGGTACCCCAGAAAGAATAGAGTCAGACAATGGAACTCATTTCCAAAACAACCTTATAGACACTTGAGCCAAAGAACATGGTATTGAGTGGGTGTATCACATCCCCTATCATGCACCAGCCTCCGGGAAAGTTGAACGATACAATGGACTGTTAAAGACTACATTGAAAACAATGGGCGCTGGGACATTCAAAAACTGGGATACGCATTTGGCAAAGGCCACCTGGCTAGTCAATACTAGGGGATCTGCCAACCGAGCTGGACCTGCCCAATCAAACCTGTTACGTACTGTAGATGGGGATAAAGTTCCTGTAGTGCATGTAAAAAATATGCTGGGTAAAACAGTCTGGGCTACTCCTGCCTCAGGAAAAGGCAAACCCATTCGTGGAATTGTTTTCGCTCAGGGACCTGGATACACTTGGTGGGTGATGCAAAAGAACGGAGAGGTCCGGTGTGTACCTCAAGGAGATTTAATACTGAGTGAGAATAGCCCATGAACTGAATTGTACCATGTTAATTGCTATATAATACTGTATGTTACCACTACCATGACTACTATAGGTGACTAATTAGAATGTATGGAAAAGAGTGTAACCTGAGCATGACATAAATGGTATGGAATAAGGGGTGGATAGATGTCCTGGTTTCAGTTAGAACAGAATTAATTTTCTTCCTAGTAGCTGGTGGAATGCTGTGTTTTGGCTTAGGATGAGAAGAGTGCTGATAACACCCCGATGTTTTAATTGTTGCAGAGCAGTGCTTATACCAAGCCAAGGACACCTCAGACTTTTGCTCTGGCCTGCCAACAGGCAGGCTGGGGGTGCAGTAAGAGCTGGGAGGGGACAGACCCAGGACAGGTGACAAAATAAATCCATCGACCTCTGGGTTATGGGCCCAGCACGCTTCCGCTGCGCCAAAGGGGTATTCCATACCATCTGACGTCATGCTAAACAATATATAGGGGTGGCTAGCCAGGGGGAGGGGGCCGGACTGCTCGGGGTTAAGCTGGGCATCGGTCAGCGGGTGGTGAGCAATTGCATTGTGCATCACTTGTTTGTACATTTTATTATTATTTTCCTATTATCACCATTGTAACATTATTGTTATTATTGTTATTATTATTTTGTTATTATTATTTTCCTGTCTTATTAAACTGTCTTTATCTCAACTCACGGGCTTCACTTTCCATTTCTCTCCCCCGTCCCAGAGAGGGAGGGGGGAGGGTGAGCGAACGGCTGCGTGGTATTTAGCTGCCAGCCGGGTTAAACCACGACAGGAAGGTGAATGATATGTCTGAGAGATGGTTATTTTACCTAACAGTAACATGAGCAGACTCAGGAGACTACAGTGATTTGAACTATATGGAAGAATAACATGCAACAGGCATTATTGCTGACACTTTAAAGAAAACTGTTGAGCATTAGACAACAAAGCTAAAGCTATAGCTATAACAATAATTAATTCTACTTTTTTTTTTTTTTTTTTTTTTTTTTTCCTTCTCCTTTTGAGCTATGAAGCCACATTCAAAACACATAGAATCATAGAATTGTAGAATATCTGTGTTGGAAGGGTTATCAAGTCCAACTGGATTGGGTCCACAAGGATTATCAAGTCCAAATTCTGGATCCCCAAAAGACTGAAATAAATAAATAAATAAATAAATAAATAAATCAGTTATGTGTCTGACAGCCTTGTCCAAATGCTTCTTGAATTTTGGTAGCCTCAGTGCTGTGACCACTTTCCTGAGGAAATCATATGCTAAAGGATTCTTAAAAAAAAAAAAAAAAAATAGTGGTTTGTTTACTTCTGATACTTTTTACCTTTTTGTGTGTTTGCTTGTTTGTTTTTTAAGCACTGAGAGTTTTTTAGCATGTACTTTTCAGCATGATATCTAAGACTTGGGACTTGAAATACAATCTGCAGTCCTCTGAAGATGGTTGAAAGTGCATAAATGCGAAAAGAAATTGAGGTATTGTTGCAGAATCCTAAAATTAGGAAGAAATTCCTGAATTTTGAAGGATTTAGGAGAGATAAAATTTTGCAATAATTTTTAGCTCTGGGATTTTTAGTAAGAAAATAAAAAAGTAATTACATGCAAGACCCAAGAAAACTTCAGAACTGTTCTCTGAAGCAGAATGAAATAAAATGCAGAACACATATCTGATTGAAAGGTGAATTCTAATGGCAAGGATATGTTTATGTTAATTGAAAGTTTTTATGTTTAAAACATATGTTTAGAACAACATTATTTTAATGTTAAAAAATAAAGGAACATTAACATTGTTTTGTTAATATTAAATCATAAAAGTTTGATTTGATTTCCACATAACCTCCTTTTCAAGTATGGGTGTCAAAAGCAATATATGTTCATCTTAAAAACGCTTAGCATTCACTTTATGTCAGCTGTGAAAAGCTGAGATCAATAAATACAATCTCACTTATCAGATGAAAACAAAAGAAATAGAAACCTCATATTCCTTTTGCAGACAGTTTTGTTTTTGTTTTTGTTTTTGTTTTTGTTTTTTTAATTCAATAGATATTCTACTGTTATTCCATAATACATATTATTCCTCTCTTGCTAAAAGAAAATACAGTGGGGGAGAGGAGAGAGAGAGGGGAAGAAGGAGAGAGAGAAGGAGAGAGAGATCCTTAGAATTGATTCTATTTCTCCACTTATATTGAAGTAAATATTCTGGAGCATTCAGGCTTTTGCTAATGACCTGTAATTTTGTCTTCATCCACTTAACTTCACAGGTTGGACTAACTTTGAAGTGATCCTTGAAACTATGTTTAAACTATTGACTTTAAGTGCTGTAAATCTGCATTCAAATTTAAAGCAGTCTTAAATACAGCTGAGATAAATTTTGCAGAGTTCAGTTCACTTGTCATACTGAGCAACTGGGGCAGCAGCAGTGTATTCAAAGAGGTGGAATGTCCACTGCAGTAATAGCAAACACAAGTTGACTCTTGCTTATCAGTGTAGTGGGCTGACCTCTTTTCTTCTCTGTCTTCTGTTATTTATCTTTTACAGCCTGTTTTCTGACAAAGACAAATAAAAATGCATTACACGGGTTTGAGCAAGTAGTCCGTTCTCTACTAACATGTAAAAACTGTATTTGATTAGTGTTGATACGTTATTCTTAAAAGTCATAATGAAGATGAGAAATCTGACTCATATTATGCAAGAGCTTGTGCTTTGTTTTTTCACTTTGTCTTCCCTTGTCCATCAGTTTTCTCTCCCCTCTCCTCAGTTTATATTTTTTTCTCAGAATACAAATATAGTATTTGCATCAAAAGATTTTCAGAAAACAAGTTAAACTCAAGCCTTTAAGTTGACTTAGCATCTTGAAAATTTCTCTGTAGATGAAAAGTGTGATTTATAAGGGCTTTTCTCCTAAAACTGTTTTTTTTTGAATTTTGTCCCTTTTAAAATATGTATATTTTTTCCTCTTTCATTCTCTTCCTTTTTCTCTTTCCATATGATTGGGAAAACAAACAAACAAATAAACAAAAACTTTAGTCCAATTTTTTACTTGTTCTACTTCTTATATAAAATTGTAAAAATGTGCTTGGGATTTTTTTTTTTATTTGTGTTCTGGTATTGAATTCCTGGACCATACCATAATAAAACCAAATTTCTTGTCAAAATTTACCAGGGTATGAAAAAAACTGGGGTTTGTACTCAGGTAAAAAAACACATGGTGGTTCTAAGGCAAAAGCAAGGAGTCAGAAGGCTTTTGCAGGAGGACTGGTGGCTGGCTGTTGAAAGCCAGAGTGTGTATGTGGAGAGAGGTCAGTTTTCTTCACACTAACACAGAGACAAGGGAAAGACTTGCACAACCCAGCACTAGTTTTTCTTGCCACTGAGCACTTCCATCTTATTATCTATTTCAACCAGCCTTATTGACATCCCTTAAATTCGCCAGAGGTAGTAAAGAACTGATATCCATTCAAGAATACCAAGTTATAAGCTATGCTATGGAAATTTTGTTCAGCATTCAGTATCATCTACTTTAAATACATTGAGCAATCAATTTACAATTGTTATTGTCACTAGGGTCTGAAAATTTAATAACCATTTTCCAGAGTCCACTCCTTTGTTTTTAATTTTTACAAAGATGTTGATCAATTTTAGGCCTTAAAGCGATCACACTCTCCAGAACATTTAATTGAATGAGTCTACAAGTCAGATCAGCTGTATTTTTCTTCACTGATTTATTGGGCTAAGTGATACTGATTCCATAAGGAGATCCTTATGGAATGAGCAAAAAGGAAATGTGAATCAGAAGTCAGACCATAAATGTAAGTTACTACAAAGTTTATCAAATTAAATAGGCACAAACCTCATGACCGTACACCCTATTTTTTTTTATTAGATTGTGCTGCTTTTCAACAGCGCTTATGAGGAAAAAAAAGGCCTCTCACAATTCGTGAATTCATAAAATGCAATTCTCTTTACAGTTCGACATCTCTCATTGATCTTACAAAAGAATATACAGAGAATCTATGACTCTGTAAGTGAATTATTTTGTTTTCTTTTCCATTTCCTCTTACCATTTTTTTTTAACAAATCACTTCCTCTCTCTAGTATTTTTCTCATTTATTTCTGAATAAATAAAAAAAAAAAAGAGAGAGAGAGAGAGAAAAAAAAACCCTTGACATTTCTCTTTCTATTATTTGTCAAGAAGCCCAGCAGAATGTTTCAAATGTGGACAAACTCTGTTTTAAATGATTACAGTATTACACATGCATATTTAAGCTTGTGGTTTGTTTTTGTTTTTGTTTTTAAATGTCTTTCTTGTAGTGAAGGGCCCAAAACTGAACACAGTACTCGAGATGCGGCCTCACCAGAGCTGAGTACAGGGGGATAATCACTTCCCTAGACCTGCTGGCCACACAGTTTCTTATACAAGCCAGGATGCTGTTGGCCTTCTTGGCCACCTGAGCACACTGCTGGCTCATATTCAGCTGACTATCCACCAATATCCACCAGGTCCTTCTCCATCTGGCAGATTTCCAACCACTCCTCTCCCAGCCTGTAGCTCTGCTTGGGGTTATTGCGCCCAAAGTGCAGGACCTGGCACTTGGCCTTGTTGAACTTCATGCAGTTGACCTCAGCCCATCGGTGCAGCCTATCCAGATCCTCCTGCAGAGCCTTCCTACCCTTGAGCAGATCGACACACGCACCTAACTTGGTGTCATCTGCGAACTTACTGAGGCAGCACTGATCCCCTCATCCGGAAAATATAAGAATATAAGAATATTTTTTTTCTTAATGCTTCCGGTACTAATGGCAAAATTCTCATTTTTCTCTGTCTATATCTTTTTTCCTCACTCAACTGAGCTCAGGGCACTGTTTTGCTCAGTGAGGTAATCCATGACTTGCAGGAAGATGAGGTGCTACATAGAATCACAGAATTTCTAGGTTGGAAGAGACCTCAAGATCATCGAGTCCAACCTCTGACCTAACGCTAGCAGTCCCCACTAAACTGTATCCCTAAGCTCTACATCAAAACGTCTTTTGAAGACTTCCAGGGATGGTGACTCCACCACTTCCTTGGGCAGCCTGTTCCAATGCCTCACAACCCTTTCAGTAAAGAAGCTCTTCCTAAGATCCAGCCTAAAACTCCCCTGGCTCAACTTAAGCCCATTCCCCCTCATCCTGTCACCAGGCACATGGGAGAACAGACCAACCCCCACCTCACTACAGCCTCCCTTGAGGTACCTATAGAGAGCAATAAGGTCACCCCTGAGCCTCCTCTTCTCCAGGCTGAACAAGCTCAGCTCCCTCAGCCGCTCCTCGTAGGACTTGTTCTCCAGGCCCCTCACCAGCTTTGTCGCCCTTCTCTGGACTCGCTTGAGCACCTCGATGTCCTTCTTGTAGCGAGGGGCCCAAAACTGAACACAGTACTTGAGGTGCAGCCTCACCAGAGCTGAGTACAGGGGGACGATCACCTCCCTAGCCCTGCTGGTCACACTGTTCCTGATACAAGCCAGGATGCCGTTGGCCTTCTTGGCCACCTGAGCACACTGCTGGCTCATATTCAGCTGACTATCCACCATCACTCCCAGGTCCTTCTCTGCCTGGCAGCTCTCCAACCATTCCTCTCCCAGCCTGTAGCTCTGCTTGGGGTTATTGCGCCCCAGGTGCAGGACCCGGCACTTGGCCTTGTTGAACTTCATGCAGTTGACCTCAGCCCATCGGTGCAGCCTATCCAGATCCTCCTGCAGAGCTTTCCTACCCTCAAGCAGATCGACACACGCACCTAACTTGGTGTCATCTGCATACTTACTGAGGGTGCACTCAATGCCCTCATCCAGATCATCGATGAAGATATTAAAGAGGACCGGCCCCAGCACCGAGCCCTGGGGGACGCCACTAGTGACTGGCCTCCAACTGGACTTGGCTCCATTCACCACGACTCTTTGGGCCCAGCTATCCAGCCAGTTTCTAACCCAACGAAGCGTGCGTCAGTCCAAGCCAAGAGCAGCCAGTTTCTTGAGGAGAATGCTGTGGGAGACGGTGTCAAAAGCCTTGCTGAAGTCAAGGTAGACCTCATCCACCCAGCGTTCTGCACTGAACACAAAATCATTTTCTCCTTTTTGAAAACTTGTTTTTCCTCCTCTGACTAATTCTTCAGCAGTCTTCACTCACAGAATGAACATCCAGTTTAGCTTCTCTCATTCTTCTTTCTCATTTTAACACTTGTGTCAATAGCATACCTCTTCCCCTTTATATCTCTTGTTGTTTTGTACATGCCTTCAAGTTCTTTAAATATGTTGAAATAGGTATTTTCTGATGGTTTGGTTAAGTTTAGCATAATATATATATATATGTAAAACATATACATATGTTATATATATGTATATATGTACATATATATAAAAGTAAAAAAAAAAGTAATTTTTCTTTTTCCTTAACACTTCCATATTATGTAGGTTTATTATCTTATTTTTATAATTTGACTGTCTTTCAGAGTATAAACAAGAACCTTCACTGGTTTTAAGAAATTATGTTTTTATTTTAGTTTCTTTCACTACAAAGAAGAAAGACATTCAGTCCCATGCCTAGTGCACCTCACTGAAACTCAAGAAAAAAAAATAAATTGCTTTTTAATAGTTGAATGACAGAGTGATTTTTGCCAACAACCAGATTTCTCCTTAGTCATGAAGTTACATAATAAAGGTTTAACCTCACTAAAGCCAGTACATGAAAACTTAATAGAAGTTTATCCTATTTTACTTTGGATATGCATACATAAAAGGATATTGGTCAATGACAAGTCCCATGAACTCTACGTATTGTACAATATGAAAACTATCTGTAACAGAGCATTGTAAATATGCTTCATTAAATATGATATATAATGCTGTCATAGGTGCTAACTTTTCACTTTTCTTGATGTGGGACAAATATAAGTTATAAAGACACAAACTTCTCATGTGATTTAACTTCCAATAACCATTGACAGGGCAAGAGGAAAAGCATTTGTTGGCTCTGATCTTAACTAATTTCTATCTTTTGCTCAGTTATTTTACCATTGAAAGCTTTTTGCATTATATGATTGATTGGCAGATTCTTCTTTGTACAAGAACAAAATGTAAGAGGCTTACTCTATGCTTAGTAGTCTGTGGTAGAGATGCTTCCTAATAAAATGAGGTTTAAATAAATGAATATGAAGGAAGCTTATAGTGTGTATTTGTAGTGTATTGTGCTCCCTATTTAATCAAAAATACATTAATCTTGTGAAAACTTCCTGAAGTGAGAAAGTATTCAGTTTGAATTGAATTGAATAGGCTTAGATATGTTTCTTTTGTCGGTAGCTGCTTTTTAATTAATATATTCCTAAGCTGTCTGAGATAATTGACGTTAGGGGGAAAAGAATCTACTGTTTTACTCTTCAGAAAATAAGATTTTATTCTGATTTAAATTCTTATTAAATATGTAGTCATCACCTCTGACTTGTGGTTGGGTATGCCTTACGGTGGTTATATTTTCATTCCAGGCTTTTGACCAGTCAAAGAATTCAAGTAAAAAAACATAGGTGAAAGTCAAAGAGATAGCTGATATTACATTAATTAATTATAGAAAAGAAAATTGTGTCTCAACATTCAGGCAAATACTTAGTAGTTAAATATAGTAAAAACCAAGACACCACTTTCTCTTTCTAAACATCCACTTACAGAGATAATGAACCTTAGAAACTTGGGAATTTTGTTCATATGACACAAGGTATTAAAAAAAAAAAAAAAAAAATCAAAAAATCTGTATGTTGTTTAATTGCAGAAAATAAGCTAAAATACTTTATATATATGCAGTGACTGTATCACTGCAATGGAAATTAATAATTCTGTCTCTATGAGTTTGTCTGCATCATTGAACAATTAAGTGAAATGCTTTTCAAATGTCCTGTCTGGGCTATAAGTTACTTTCATGAGAGCAGCAGACCCTTGACTAATGTGTGCTTTTATCATTAAAATATTGGTCTGGCTGAAGTTCAACATATTAAGCAAAACCAACTGTGGCTTAAGTCTTATCTAAAGGAGACAGAGAAATTTGACTTTTATTAAGTGTGGTTAAGCATTTAGATTCTTCTGGTCTTTTCAACAGCCTTATAAAGTTAACAAAATGTCAGAGTTTTCAGAGTTTTAAGTCTGCAAACTGTCTTCAAAGTCCAATACAGCTTACACAAAGTCATTTCAGTAGCTCAGTATTCCATTTATTCGCTTCTGTAATGACTATTGATACATTAAATTATATTAATATAAACGATGTGATTTCTATTTGTGTTTGTCCATCAGTTTCTGTCAATCCATACGGAGGAAGAGATCTCAAAGATAACACACATCAGGTTTCACATCAGATATTAGAGTAAAGGTTGTAACACAAAAATCCTCAAGCACTCAGTCCTACCTGACACTGAGGAATTCACACCACTTTGCTAGGTGGTTTTTGTCCATGTGGATCCTGGTGCATAATAATAGGTGTGTTAGTAAAATCAGTTACAGGGAACAAATGCAACAGGCACAGCTGCCAAGTGTTTCCCTGATTCACCATCAAAAAAGGAAATGTGGTGTCCAATGAGAAATGAGCTCCTTCAATGGAACTAGGATTCCAGATCAACCTGAGCAGCATTTACATAGTGCAGCACAGACATACAGCTTATGCCAGACTGACACAAATGAAATGTTTATGTATTGATCTAAACAATGAAATTGCATTGCGTGTTTTCAAAGCTAAAGTCAGTGGGGTTTTTTGTTGTTGTGGTGGTGTCTTGTTTTTGTTGTTTGTTTGTTGTTTGTTGTTGTTTGTCTGTTTAAATATCTGACAAATATTTAGAGCACGGATAATATGGAATCCTGTGGCCAGCCATGTTTGTCAAATAATTTGCAGAATGATCAGGTAACACCTGCCTGTGCTTCCCAATTGCTGTGTGCTCAACAAATGACTTCTCTGGTAAACAGGCAGCCCTGATGCCACATGTTAAAGACACTTTTTATTTTAACAGAGTGTAATAAATGGCTAAGTCCCAAATAGGATTAGAATCCACGTTTACAATTTACTAAATGAATAGAGGTAAGCAAACAGTGCTGGGTGCACCGGGAGTCTCTGATCTACCAAGATGTACACAAGTTACGTCAGGCAGCTGGTTTTTATGCTCCTAGGCTCCTACATATACATTATTATTCTAATAAATATTTATTACTACTTCTAGAAAAGGCAGGGTTATTATAATTAGTTCCAGGAATCCGAACCCTCCTACTGACGCATGCATATCAGTCTCCCGTGGTCCCTCTGGGGGTCTCTCGTGCTAAAGGCTTGTAGTCTTCCTCCCAGGCTTTTTTTCTTGTCCTTCTTCTTTGTCCATCTTGGCCAGATGTCAGAGACTTGTGCAGCGTCCCCAGCAAGTTTTGTTTTTTAGTTGTCCTTCAGTTTTCCCCTTCTCCTTAATCTCTTAATCTCTTGGCCAGATATCAGAGACTTGCAGTGTCCCATGCAATAGTCATAATAGCTAGCAGTTATTCTGAAACCCATTTGTTCTCCTATCCCCTATTGACACGAATTGCTGGACCATTCCTTTGCAAGATACAAAAACTATATACATTAACCACTCTGTTTTCCTTAGACTTGTGGTTACACAAGGGTATGTAAGACAGAAAGTCACATTTCATCATATCATGTGGCCCTAGCATTGTTCCATAGTGACAGGAATGAAACAAACACATTTCACAAGAGGAATGTGGTAAATGGTAAGACATGGGTGTTGTGAGCAACCACATCGTGATGACCTCTGGAGACCCATAGAAGAGAATGTAGCAGAAAGCATGAACAAATCTGAAGTTTATATCCACTATATATCTATAGAATTATAATATAACATTATAACAGCTGGATAATGTCCTAATCACAATAGAAAGTATAAGCACAATATAGGATAAGACTCTCCATGTTTGTTTGTTGTTGTTTTGTTTTGTTTTGTTTTGTTTTTTGCTTTTGTTATTGTTATTCCTTTGTGTGATTTTTTGTTGTTGTTCTTTGTTTTGTTTTTATGGAAGGAATTAAAATAGAATAATAATAATTAAATATATATATATAGTTTGAAGGGGACATCTAAACAACACCTATTCCAACTTCCCATGTAAATAGGGGCTGGCCTGAGAGGTTTGAATGTTTTTGGATGAGGTAAAAGCTTAAGCTACTGTAGTTTGATGAAAGAGGTGACAACACAGGAAAGCAAATCTCTCTGATGTAAGAATGTTAGAAGAAAATATCATTAGAGACAACAGATAAAAACCAGTCACCTGGAACAGTGATGCTGAAAGAGCATCTGTCAGACTGATGTCTACTTTGATACTTTCTCGAAAATTCTCAATGACAGAGATGCTTATGGCTTTTGTTGCTCGTCCTTTCTTTCTCAGGTGATGGTTTTGTTATTGCTTGAATACAACTTTATGGTATACTAACAGTAAGATACATTGTCAAAAATGTTGTCTTACTAATGTAAGTCATGTTCCATAAATCTGTGATATTTTTATTACCAAAAATTGGTGAAGTAACAATAAACAATATTCAGAATAAATTCAGAATAACATTCAGAATATAGACTGGTTAATGTAATTCAGTTGGTCTATCTTTTGAGACTGGATTTTTATCAGAGTTAGGTCAAACTGATGACAAGCCTCCCCTTTAAATTACATTGCTTTATTGAGCCCTAAGTCTATGTGTGCCTTTCAAATGGCTAAGACGTTAGTACTGACATAGAGTCTTTTATTTATGGTGATTTTGCATGTACAATTTAAATGCAAGAATAAAGTAATTGCAAAATATTTTTTGTAGGAAGGACTGAAATTGTGCATCACTGAATCAACTTAGCTAAGGATAAATTTTAAGAAAAATGTATCATAAATAGGTATAATTCCCATTGTAATTGGAAGCTTTTGATTGAAGTAAGTTGTGGATGTGCATTTTTTACTAACATTTCTACCTTTAAATAACTTATAAATCCTTGTAAAGACTCATAGGAGATCTTATGACTAGTGAACTACTTATGTGTTTTTTGCCCACTTAATTCTTTTGTGATATTTAGATAGCTTGCAATGAGTTACTTGGCCAGTTGGTTTCTCGTTGTCTGTATAGTGGCTGTGTTTTTCTTTCTGAGTGCCTTCTGGGACACTAAACTATCTCTTCTACATTTCTGTTGAACTTTTTTAAAACTTGTAGGAAACTATCACTCAGAATTCTTTCAACTGTGGCTGAAATTGGCTAATAAGTTTAAGAGTATTGAGAAAACAGGTGTGACAGACAGTGTGATCCCATCTGAGTTGGTCGTATAGGAAACCAAACAGACATTTTATTAATTCACTTAATGTATTAAGCACAAGTGATCTTATTGTTGGATTGTTTCAATTACCTAAAGTACATGTCAGGAATATTATAGAACCATACTCTTAAGCCTATTTGTCACCTCTATGGGTATAGATAAATTCTTCATGTTCCTTTAATTTATACATTCATATTTCTAGCTGTAATGTCCATCTCTTTGTTTGGAGGTTTCTTAAACCACATTCTGAAATGAAAGTAGTCACATTTGATTCACAGTTAACTTAAATGCTATTGGAATGTTCATGTGTGTAGTTGGATTCTCTAACAGAAATATGACATTTCATCTGTTCCTTTACTAGCTGTTTCCTCTCTTTCAATTAATTTAAAGTATATTTTATTTTTAAAACCCTTTTCAGTCCTCTATGCCCTGCCGATTGTCTCATTTACTCCAAATTCCTTATCTGACACATCATGATGTCAACATCTTTGTACATTTTAAGAGGTGTTTATGTATTTTGTCTTCCATTCTCTTTGGGAGGAGCTCCCCACAAACCTCCACAAAGCTGCACTATTATCATCCTCTGAAATAATTTCTTAAAAATTTCATCTCAACAGAGTTTCTGCAAAATTTGGTAGCGGGGTGTTATTTCAAGGGTAGTCAAGGCAGGAAAATTTTATTTTCCCTGTCTTCCTGTGCTCTTACATCTATTCTATGTCCATATGTTACCTTTATCTTTTACTTAATCTATAAGATACTAGTGTCAGAGAGCATCTTTTCTTTTTTCTTGTAACATCTGTCCTGGTGATTTCTCAGTCTCTGCCAAGGGAACTTGGGTATTGCAGGACAGTTAATATTCTTATAAATAATTGACCAATGGGAAGCTTAAAAGACATAAACTTTATTGAAAAAAATATTTTATATCAAGGTTAATCAAAATTATTTTAGAAAATTCCAGTTCACGTGTTATTTGATATCCATTCATTTCAACTTCTTTGCTTCTGGCTTCACTAGGACGAATCTTCAAATGAAGGTACTGCAGTGGGATCAGAGATATTGCTTACATTCTAAAAGTGTCAAAACTGGCCTCTATCTCTGTGTTTAGCTCAGAATCACACCTATAATAACGTATATATAAAAGTTTTGTTGTTGTTTTTGTTTTGTTTTATTATCGTTGTTTTTTGTATGTGTTGGGTCTTTGTTTGTTTGTAATTGGTACTAGCAATTCCATGGTCCCTTAACTGTAGCTGGGTATTTTGTAGGATGATTCCCTAAAGCTTCTCCCATTTGCAGCTACCAACCATCACGCTGGGAATGCAAGACCCAGCATGAAGAAATCCCAGGCCAGGTTTCCTTTATGTTGACCTCATGTTGACCTTATTTTGGCCTCATGTTGACCTGCTCTGCCACCCCCCAGTAAGAGTTATCAGCACAATGCAAATGACCTACATTAAACTCAGGGATCAGGGCTACTGATCACTTTTAGTCAGAAAATAATTAAGATTGCAAGTAAGCAAACTCATTTTATGAAACAGGTGATTCCCATTATTTTTTCATTCTTTCTCATATTCTGAGTGCCTAAGTAATGTTTTGGCAGTGAGGTTACATTTCACTAAATCACAGTCACAGAATGCTTGGGGTTGGAAGGGACCTTTGAGATCATCTAGTCCAACCTCTCTGCCAAACAGGGTCACCTAGCACTTGTTTGCACAGTATCACATCCAGGCAGGTTTTGAGTATCTCCAAAGAAGGTGATTCCACAATTGCTCTGGGCAACCTGTTCCAATGCTCTGTCACTCTTACAGTAAGGAAACATTTTCTCATATTCAGTCTGTGTTTCAGTTTGTGCCTGTTGCCTCTTGTCCTGTCACTGAGCATCACAGAAAAGAATGTGGTCTCATTTGTACACATTGATAAGATCCCCTCTGTGTCTTCTCTTCTCCAGGTTAAACAGGCCCATCTCTCTCAGCCTGTCCTTGTATGAGAGATGCTCTAGTCCTTTAATCATCTGCCAGTTCTCATCGTCCAGCCCTCTGCTGGACTTGTTCCAGTAGCTCCATGTCTCTCTTGTACTGGGGAGCCCAGAGCTAAACAATGTACTGCAGGTGAGTCCTCAACAGGGTTGATTAGATGGGGAAGATCACCTCCCTCAACCTGCTGGCAACACTTCTGAATGTGCCCTAGGATACCGTTGTTCTTCTTGGCCACAAGGGCACATTTTTGGCTCATGGTTAGTTTGCTGTCTGCCTGGACTTCTAGGTCCTTCCCCAGGGCTGCTCTCCAGCAGGCCAGCCCCCAGCCTGTACTGGTGCCTGGGGTTATTCTGCCCTAGCTGCAGAACCTGCCTTTTCTGAAATTCATGAGGTTTATCTCCAGCCAAACTAATCTGTCAAGGTCCCTCTGAATGGCAGCACAGCCCTCTGGTGTTGCAGGGGTGATAGGTTTTTTTGTTTGTTTGTTTCTTTTTTAAATACGTTTTTTCTTTATAAAACAAAGCTGCAAGACATGGTATTTAATTTTTTGATTGTGTCAGTTTCCCTTATTCTCAAAGCAAAAACTAAATATTATTATATTTTATAGTCACAAAATTAATCTAAAGACTACTAACATACCTCCCTACTGCACAAGTTCATCATGAAGATCCAGTACCAGAAGAGGTTTGACACTGTATTGGGTTTACATAGGTAAGTGTTTGGTAACAGAGAAGCTGCAGGGGTGGCTTCTGTGAGCAGAGCCCAGAAGCTGCCCCATGTTGGAGCAGAGACAATTCCAGATGCTCCAAAAGGGACCCACCACTGGCCAGAGCTGAGCCATGAGCCATGAGTGATGCTGGTTGTACCTCTGGGGAAGGTTTGTACCTCTGGGGAAGGTTTTTTAAATCTCTGATTTAAGAAAGGACAATAAATGCTGTGCAACATCTAAGAGGAGTGAGAAAATATATAGAGAACCAACTCTGCAGATCCCAATTCAGAAGTCAACGCAGAAGGAGGGCAGGAGGTGCTCCAGGCACAGAGCAAAAGTTCTACTGTAGCCCTTGGAGAGGCCCTAGTGGAGCAGGCTGTCTCCCTGAAAAACATGGGTCCCATGGTAGAGCAGATCTCCACACTGAAGCCTGTGGAGAAGCCCCCAGTGGAGCAGGTGGATGTGGCCTGGAGGAGGCTGCGGCCCATGGAGAGCCCCGCAGGAGCAGGCCCTGGGCTGGAGCTGCAGCCCATGGAGAGGAGCCCACGCAGAAGCAGAGGGTCTGGGGAAGCTGCCGCCCACCCATGGGGGGATCTGTGCTGGAGCAGTTTGCTCTTGATGAATGGACCCTGTGGTATAGACCCATATTGGAGCAGTTCTTGAAGAGCTGCGGCCTGTGACAAGCCCCACAGTCTCCGTTTGGGAAGGACAGCATCCCACAGGAGGGACCAAGGAGCAGTAGAAGGCAGAAGAGGCTGTTTGGGAGGGAGTAGGGGGTTTGTAGGTGTTCTTAGTTCTTAGTTTCTCACTGTTCTAGTCTGCTAGAGATAAGTAATAAATTATATTAATCTCACTACCTTGAGTCTGTTTTGCCTGTGATGGTAACTGATGGGTGATCTCCCTGTCCTTATCTTAATCTTAAGGCCTTTACATTCTATTTTCTCCCTGTTCTCCTTTGAGGAGGGAGAGAGTGAGAGTGATTGTAATAGAACTCAGCTTCCCAGCAGGGTAAGACCACCACAGACTGCCACCATAAATTGTGAAAGAAAACCTAGAAAAGGATTGCTTGTATCCCCAGAAAACAAAATATCTTAATCTTACATATGTACTTTCGAGAACTGTATTTCATATTACACTCTGAAAACTATTGTTAGCTAAGAGATTGTATAAAGAGATTATTTTTAAGTTTTCTGAACTTGCTGAAAGACTGTGATTATACCTAAAATATCAATAGCTTTGACCTGAAAAATTAAGGTCTTGCAAGTATTTGTTTAATATGAGTAGCAATCTGAGACATAGTTGTATGACAGTATTGTTATTGGCATAGATTACTAGACCTAACTCTATGGAGTTCTAGATGTTCTGTGAACTTTATTTAATTTTTCATATTAATGGATTCTAACTTCATCACAGAGATCCAAACCCCTAGTTTCCAGTGCTTTTAGTTCTATGGACTTTCAGTTCAGTAGATGTAAATAAAATATCAGAAGAAACTGCCAAGCCCTTTAAGAAACTGAAATTCATGCATGTGCACAGTAAGAGTTTTCAAGAGTCCTTGCTCAATTTGGTTTCCTTTCTTGGGTGGGTGAAATACCTGGAAATATTTACAGACCCTGATTAAAGCAGAAGGTCTCCTAGAACTCCTATTGACAAGATTGATGAAAATAAACCATCACTGAAACTATTTTGATCCAATCTGTGTAATAGTAAGAAAAAAAAAATAATAATAATGAAAACTTTTCTCACACCAGCTCACTTTGAGGTATCATCTTTTGGTTTTATTTTGTAGGAAATGTTATTTTATTAAAATAACAGTACTTTATTATAATTATCATCTGCTTATTTCTTCTTATAATAAGTATTTGGATTCCCACTGAGTTTTCCAGCACTTGATCAAAACGGATAAAAACAATTATTTCTTTCAGAATTCTTATCCATTTCAAGAAGGGAGATGAACAGCATGTGTCTATTTATTTTACCTTTTTTTTTTTTTTTTTTTTTTTTTTTTCATTCATTATTGAAAAAGATCATTTTTTTCCATTAAGGTTTAACAGAGTTGAAGCTTCATGATCACATTTGCAGAAACTCTAGAAGCTTAAAATGTCAGAGTTTCAGCATAAGAACTTGCAAATTATCCTTATTATAATCCCCAAAATTTAACTGAATATTCCCAAAAGCAAATCTATTAGTTTTCAAGTTTTAATTGTAACTGATACTGGGAGGGGAAAAAAATCTCAGATTCTTCTTAATATTGTCCTTCCAGTAACAGTAATAGCCGACTCCCACAAGGTACTTTCAAGACTCACATGAACTTCCTGTAGCAAAACAAGAACCTAGCATATGATCCATGGCTTTTTGCAAGTAGAAAAGTTCAAACTATGTTCTCTTTACTATTTGTTGATGTTTGCAGACCTATTTTGCAGACTAGATCTACTCTTCAGCAAATACAGCTCTGAATTTCTTCCTCTGCAACATCATTTTGCAACATCATTTGTTGTAGCTGTAGATGCCCCATCTCTGGAATTGTTTAAGGCCAGGTTGGATGGGGCTTTGAGCAACTTGGTCTAGTGGAAGGTGTCCTTGCAAGAGGTTCAAATTAGAGGCCATTTCCAACCACAACCTTTTGATTCTATGATTCTGTGATTCTGTGATATAGTAAGAATTCAGTCTTCACCCAAGCTGAACAGTAGGCACAGATGCTGCTATTATAATATAGTGTTATGGAAGCATCAGATCCGGAACAGTGAAAAAAACACACAGGGCTAGGAACTATTCAGAAAGGAATATGGAAGGAAAAGCATTACTAGCATTATTATGCTACTGTGTAAATTCATTGGTCATCTACATTTTGAATGCTTCCATTTCTTCTATATTATTTTTGAGATGTGAGAACAAGAATTGAGAAAAGTGCTGAGAAAGGTATCAGGGATGATCAAAGTTAAAAAAGAACATCTGTATAAAGAATAGCTATGTAGACTAGGACTCTTCGGCTTCAGAAAGAGGTGAGTGAGGAGAGATAGAATGAAAGTCTACAAAATCATTCCCTCTTTTGCAGTACAATGACTTGGGAACATTGAAAGAGATAGATAAAGAGAAAAATAAAATAAGATGATCCTCAGGATGTTGCATGTGTTCAAACTTTGCATGGGATTAAAAAGAATCCAGACAAATTAAGAAAAATCTTAAGAACTAGTCAAAAACAATAGTTGTGGCTCAGAAATTATTTTGTCATAACTGCTGGCTGTAAAGATATACACAAAGCATTTAATGAATTGCGTGTACTCAGAGTACACGCAATTCTGTGCAAAGATAAAATTTTGTCTCACTCCTTTAGGTCATTGATGTGTACAGGTACAGTCTGTGTCTATATATGCGTGAGAGAGATGGAATTAAGTGCACAAACATATTTTGGCTGACTACAATTTTGCCACTTTTTTAATATTTCTTGAAATGTTCCCTAGCTTAAAATTATGAAATTATCATTATGAAAAGAAAAAAAAAAAAAAAGACATCCATCTCACTTCACATTTCACTTTAACACATTCCTTACAAATTTAAAATTAATAAATTATTTATTTTAAATAGCATATTTCTAGGAGCAGCAGTTTTATGTGGTTGAAATATTTCAGACTTTGTAATAGATGAACACTCTCTTGTTTTCTGAAAAGAAAATAGACAATATGGAATGATAAAAGAAAAACATTTTACAGATTTAAACATCTTATCTGTCAAATTATCTGTTGCTAAAGTTGTTAAAGATCTTTATAAGAGCATGGACTTGTATCTGCTGTCTTTGTCTAAAAATATGTTGCCACCCATGTGTGCTCCCCCAAGATTATACAACATTTCCCAACATAACCAGATCTAAGTCTGAACAATTGTAGTTTTATTTAAAATGCACTCATTCTATACATATTCTTTGGATTTTCCCTTTAACTTTGGGCCAGATGGTGCCAGCAGGAGCTTGTAATGTGAAGCTGATCTCACAAATAAGGAACTTTTGAAGACATTGCCCTTCAGTGAACTGCTGTAATATCAAAGGCTATTGAAGTGTTTTTGTTTTTGTTTTTGTTTTTGTTTTTGTTTTTGTTTTGTTATGTTTTGTTTTTAGAGGCAAGGTTTGGTTTGTTGGTATTGAATAGGGTGAGAACACAGATTTCTTCCATTTTCCAGGTCTGAACATAAAGATGGTACTGATTATCATCAGCCTCTCCACAGAACACCACAGCAGAACAAGGAGTATTGTATATGACACAGACTCCCATGAGTAGGTGAGTATTAACACCATTTCATTTTTAACTTCTCTGTTTAGGCTGTTCAGTATCTATTGGAAGACTTAGTATATGAAATAGGTGGTACAAAATAAAGTAAATTCCGCAGACAAATCGAATTTAACTTTTTTACTGTTTTCTTCCATTCTAGCCATCCTGGCTTACATAGTTACAGTGGTGACGGAAGTTGGTATTTGAAACTGAAGGAATGAGTAATTGTTTTTAATAGGTGCAATAGTTTCTGCTGCAGGCAAATATCATAATTAAAGCAAGGTTCCAGCACATATACACAATGAATAAAAAGAGCTTCACACACCCTGTTACATACTGGAGAAACAACAACTATTGCAGTTAAGAACACTTCTCAGTTATTAAATACAACAAACTTAATATTTTTCATTTTATTTTAAACCAATGATACCATATCTGAAAAAGCTGAAAATAAGATTTTAGCTTAGTGAGACATCTGATATTTTGATGTTTGTTTTCTTTCCCAAGGAAATCCTAAGCTGAAAACCTTTCCAGAGAATAAACATTTCCAGGAAAGGTTGATTCAGCAGTGAAGATATTTTTCACTTTGAATGGATTCCGTCTTATTGTACATCTACCTAAGCCAGTATTGTGACTTACAGGAAAAGCAACACAGCTGTCTCACACTTTAAAAATTGGGTTTCTCAGCTGCCAGAGAAAGGTACTTTAGCTGGGAGTATTCCTCTGTGGATAAACTTGCTCTGATATATCATGAGAAAAATGGCCCAGCCAAAATGAAGCAGTGTGAATTACCATACTGTGCTACCTCAATGAGGTTCTAAAACTGTTTAGGAAAAAAAGCATAAAAGCATCCAGACTGAAATCTGTTGAGGTGGATATACCTAATTGGAGAAGAAGTTTTGCAACTGAAAACAGTTTGACAATACACTTTCCCATAGATGTCATGATTTGAAAAACCTGGGTTTTATTTTAAAGAAAGTCTTTGTTAAATATGGAGAGCTTAATCAATGTCATATATTAAATAACACTGAGTATGAGCCAGAACCACTTAAGATCCAATTTTCCAACTTATGTTCAATAACATCTAAATTGCATGAATTTCTGTTGATCTTATATGCTTTATGGTATAAAGCTCCACTTTCCACATGAATGAACATTGAAGAATTGTGCCTTAATTTATTCTGCAATGCAGTTAACATTGAACTATGATACGTAAGACACCCTGTGAGATGATACAAACATTAGCTAAATATTTCACTTAATTTTGAATGTTTTCAGCTGTATCTACAGGCAGGAAACATTTTGCTTGGAGCACAGCCATTTATCTTCTGTTGTTATTGCCTCTTTCTGTATTCTTAAGGTCTCTAGCTATAGGGAAGTAATCTACAATTCTTGTTAAAACTTCCTCTTTCCTAAATTTCATGTTGCTTGGAGGCTTCACACTTCTTTTATCTTCAGCATTTCGAATATGCAGTTTTGAGAAAGCTGTGTAGCAAGTGAAATTAAAGGAAAGCAGTATTAACTATGTCTTCTTCTGTCTATATCTATGTTATCAGTATATTTTATTAACACTTTTATTGACTTCTGTGTTTAAAAAAACTTTTATTTTCCAAGAGTCGATGGAATCATTTCTACACTACCTTCAAATTTATTTATTTTTTAGTGGTTTTAGCTGATTTAAAGAATGAGCAATGCTTAGAAAGTCCAAGGAGAAAAAAAATGTTTAAAAAATACAACACACTCATATCAACACAATGGTCCAAATCTTTTTGAAATTTCAGTGTTGGAAATTATATTTGTGGCAGGTTTCTATGCGTATGTAACTCACTACTATTTTCATATTATCAAAATCTGGAGTAGATTTTGATTCAAGCTTCTAGAGAGGTAGGAAAATATTTTCCTTGCCATGTAGTGGACAACTTTTGGAAAAATAATTGAATGAAGATGGTCATTGCAGAGATCTGGCTAGTAAATCCTCCTTTCACCATGTGGTTTTCTTACTTACTTAAAGGTTTGATTCATTGAATTTTAAGTGCCATTTCTAGGTAAAAACAGAAAATCAGTCAAAAACCTAGCTGTATGAGGCCTTGTTTCTTTGTTCACTAAAATCTGTTGTTTCTACAGTTTAGAGGAATGGAAGCTCTATTTATTTATTTAACTGTGCTTAGAAGCCAGACATCACACAACAAAATATCTCAATTTTAATATGTGAGATGTATAGAATTTCATATTTCCTCTCTTAATTTTCCACTCAAATTTACAGACTTTCTCATTTAGTCCTCCTATAACTCTTTCTTTGGTTCACCATTCTTCTTGAGAAAGAGTATTAACATAAACATCAATATAGGCTTTACAGCCAATGTCTGTGAATTTAATTCTGACCCTGGCTAATAACAAACAGTACCTGAATCTTAATGAGATATACTTGATTCAGTAAAATGTTTCTCTTTAAAAACTTGAAAATGTCTTTGGTGTTTAGGTTACTGAATTTCTTTTCCATGTCTATGTCTCTTAACAACCCCAAAAGAAAAGAAGGAAGGAGGAATTGCTCTGTGATGTTTATAAGATATTTCTGTTTCATGACATGTCTTCTCTTTGTCTCAGACTTCCATTATATTTTCCCTTTTAATTCTCAATTTGTTCCTGAGGAGCTATATAACAAACTCCTTTATTTCTGAAGATTCACACTGTGACAGACACTTCATTCAATCATCGGCAGGTCATTTTGGCCAGACGGGAACAGTTGTTGAATTAGAGCTTTCCAGTGGTGAGTAATTACATCGAAGAAAGGTTTGTGATGTCTGTACCTAACTAAAATAATTAATATACTCCATATATTTTTTCAATATCATAAGAATTTAGAAAATGATTCATTAGTACAGAATTCCTTATTGATGAACTCATTAAGTTTCCTCAAACAGAGAAAGAATGAAACAAGTATAGTTCAGTAAAACATTTGAAAGTAGATTTGTTTTCTCTTTTATCCTTATCTTATATATTATTAATTTATATAATTTTGTGCATAATCATTTTAAGTGACTAGTAAATGCCTCCAAGGATAACATGTTTTCTCTGACTTGCATTTCACTGATTAACATAACAGGTCATAGGTATTTACCATACATCCTCAAATGACAAATACAAATTCCTCACAGCAGCACATCAATTATTCTAAAAGAATGATTACATTCTTCTGTGTTGCTTTTAAGTTCTGTGATATGCAGGAGTATTAATCAATCTTATATTCCTAGTTACTATTCCTCTTATCGTAGCCTCAAGCTGCTCACTACCTTTTTATCTTTTTGCATTAATGCCTTATTCACTAAATAGTTTGGGGAAGATCCAGATGAAGTATTCCCATTACCGAATATGGAAGAAGAAATTATTTACCATTTTAAGGGTGGTTCAGAAAGACATAAAAACCAAGTTTTTATTAAATCAGTATTAAATCAGTACACCCTTAATGATTTGTATGCTTTTTTTAAGGAGCTGGCCAACTATCTCCCTGGATTAATAATTTTGATTTTTAAAAAGTCTTGCAGGAAACTGAGAGTTTAAAGGACTACTTAGCTAATATATCAATAACTTTAAAAGGTAAATGGGATGACCTGGATAATTACTGGCCTGTCAGTGTGACATTGATCCTAGGTAAAAATAATGGAACGACTTAGAGGTGATTCAATTAATAAAGAATTACATACATAAGTAATTCCCATGGACAAAGACTATGGACATTGTGCCTTTGAAACAGTCTTGGCACTTCTTTTATTGGTTTTTCTTTAGTTTGTGATTAAAGACAGCAGTACTGTAAATTTTCTTCTTGGCCTTACATTATCTTAAATTTTCATCAGCAATGTGGAATAAAATACTATCACTGTTCCAGTTTGCAGAAGAGACATAGAAGGTGTAGGAGAGAGTAGATAAAGATTAACTTGTAAAGAATGATATGGATTGTCTAATTAAACTCCAAGTAATATGTTTGTAACTGTGTGGGTGAGTGTGAAGTCTAAGAGGACAATCTCTGAGAAAAATCTCCAAGGAAAATCTGTAGGTCCTACTTAAAGGTTTGTGGTATGGGATTCCTAAAAACTTGGGGCCATGGTAAAGAAAATTCCACTCTTGAGCTGCTAAGTGGTATAAGCAATTAAAAAATTGAGAATGCAGAAACAGTGGGATTTTGAATGCAAGACATATTATCTGTGTTGTTTTTTCAGTGTTTCTATATAAACTATGTATTTCTAGAGTAATAGAGAATTCCTTGATTTCCCAATTAAAAAAAAAAAAAAAAAAAGTGGGTTCTGAGAAAAGAAAATAATTAAAGGATTGGACAGTATCCCTTGTAATGGGAGACTTCTGGAGCTCAAACTGATAGTTAAAAGGAAGTGGATTATCCATAATCCAGGAGGATCAATATGGGAAACAGGAACTTCAGAATAGAGGCTTTTCAATAAAACAGACAAGGAGAAAATAGCACATACTAGCTAAAAACTAAGGAACATCAGCCCCAGATGGAAAGCACACTTTCAATAGTGACTCTAAATGGATCTTTCTCATAGCAGTAGTGAATTTTCTATCAGGGGGAAATAGAAATGGAGATTGACAGTTTTTCTAAAAGGCATATTCTGGCTCATGGAAGTATTAATTCAGCAGAGTTCTGATATATAGCAGGGGAGGCCAGAAAAGACAGTCACTATGATCCCATCTAGCTTTATTATTTGCAAATCTGTTAAGAGCATGCAATTTTAATGTTGTACAACATAAAAACACAATCTCTACACATGCATATTTCTTCTGCATTGACAATAGGAAAAAAAATCTACACCAATACTGTTCTAAGGTATTAGAAGTTTGGAAGATACATCCTCCAACTGAATGGTAGTCTCACTTTGATCTTTCCCTTCTCTAGCCAGTTCTGCTCCATTTGCCTTAAATTAGACTAATGTTCTTTGGAATACAATGAAAATAACATAATTTTTAGGAATGTAGGTTTTAGCCTGTGTTGCCAGCTCTATTGGCTTCCTTGATGCTCTTATTCTGGTTATCCTCTCTCCCACTGACTCAGGGCCTAAAACTGCCTAAAAGATGGAAACATTCTGGTAACCTTTTGCCTGGATTTTTACGTGCATGGGAAGTTGTTGAGGAATCACACACTATGAGGCTTTAAGTCACAACTAGCTGGTTAGATTATTTCTTATGCCTCCATGTAATGCAGAGTGACTTTGCCTTGTGTGATCCTCAGAGTGCAAATAAGCAACTTTATCTCCATTCAGCAATACATGGAGGACGTATCCAACTTGAAGAAAGAGTTCAAAGTAGATTTAGTAGCAGTGGAGAAGGGTGCTTGAGGGAGCTCCTTGTCAGCTTGCATCTGTCATTCAGCAAAAGGATGCAGGGGAAAAGACCTGATACTGAACAAAGTCATCAGAGTATTTCTGCAGACACCTGTACTGGGGACTTGATTATGGCCGTGTGATAGGTATTGCCCTGATGGTAGGGCTGTGCCATGGTAATTTGTGTTGGAACAACCCTAGAAGAGGCAGATGTAAGTAAGGGCAGCTGGAGATTGTCCTTTCTTAGAGGATGCTGTGTTAGAAAATCTGTGGTGGTTCCTCTTCTAACCAAATTCCATGATCATCCTCCCCTCCCCACCCTGAATGTTGCCTTGAGCACCATCAAGAGCTCTGTGGGAGTGTCTGGCCTTTACAGTTGTATGCCAACACGCATCATCCTCTTACAAGCAGGCTGGAATAGCTCTGCTGCAGAAAATGCCCAACATGCTTTGAACCTGCAAGCATTTTTTTGTTTTCCTTTGAGTTAGCAACATCACCACTCCTTCCCACTTCTCTTTTGCCTGTCTGTCTGCAGCACAGCCAAGGCACAGTGTTTTTTACTTGCTGTATGGTGTTGCCAGTATTCATTCCAGCAGCCTGTAGACTCTTGCTGTGGAGAAATTGTGTTTTTTTGTTGTAATGTGTTCACCTGTATGTTTACAGGTAGTTCTAGACAGTTATGGTCTGGTTTTAGAAAATTGACTAAGTAAACTTTGTGAGCTCTCATCCAGTTCTCATCCAGTTGGCCAAGGTTAACTAAGCCAGGCACAGCCCTTTTTTACAGGGGAGACTGAGGTACTACCTCTGTTCAAAGTGGCCTGGGAGGCCCCTGAGCTTATTTCATAAGGGGGCTACTATGCAGAGTGTGGCCACATTGATAGGAATGAAAGAAAAGGAAATGAAGATATTTCTTATTTCCCATGGAGTGGAGGAAACAGAAGACACCTGTACTTTTTAACCCTGCTTCCTAGGGATCACCATGGCCCAACTGATCACCAGTACCATCTGAGAGAGCCCTTACCTGGCCTGTCTAGAGCCAGAAATAGTCAGTCCCTGACAGCACATTGCCATTACTTGCTCTGTATGTGTTCATGTTGTTGTATTTTTTGTTCCTGTTTTCAGGTTGTTGCCCACTTGACACCCATGTGTGCAACTCTAGCATAAGTCTGACACATACATAAGACCTATGAGTCCCTAAAGCATGAGAAATGGCATTCTTTCTGAGTGTACTTACTCCCCCTCTTTCAAAGGACACCATATGGCAATGTTTTCTGTGCCAGCCTGGTACTGCTCTCCAGAAAGGACAGTGCTATAGTTTGTGGCATACAAGTTAGCTAGAGGTGATCAAAGTAATTCAGCATGCTGATAACTCTTGCAAATTATATGCAGGTGTTTTGCTGCAATGTGATGAAGGTTTTGAAGAGTGTCACCATGTGTTATACCTTGATGTGTATCCTAAGGATATAACTGAAAAATATTAACTGTGGGGCTGTCTTCAGCTTTACATTGTCAAAAAACAAAGATAGACTTTGCTGTAGAAATGCTGTGGATATGGCTTTTTAAAGAAAACTGCTCTTTTAGGGAAGCTCAGCTAAGAAAATGGTTTAGTGGGTGACATTGGTAGCAGGGCGATGGTTGGACCAGATGATCTTGAAGGTCTTTTCCAACCTTAATGATTCTATGAAAAATTGGAGAGCCTTGTCAAAACTGCACCTTGCATTTGAAATGGTTAAGTTGCTTGCCATCCTAGTGCTCAAGAGATTTGTTAGGTTAAGGCCAGACTTCCTTGTGCCTGTTATGTACTGTGAACCATAGTTAACTGAGGTTTTGAAGGACTCTTTTAATGTCCCTCTTATCCAAATGGCTGCAATTCATGTTCAACTTTATGACTTATTTTAATTGAGGCAGAAGAACCAGAGAAATTATTACAATTGAAAGCAAGTGTTGAAAGAGACCATCAATGTTCAGAAATCAAACAAATGCACTCATTCAGCAAGTATGGATTTTCACAGGTGTTGGTATATGGGTTTTCACAGGTGTTCAATGTCCTGTCATGAAACGCCTCTCAGCTTAGAAAGGGTTTATTTTATTTTAAAGGTGTAAATTCCTGAACTTCTAAACCTTAAGAGCATAGGGCAGGAACTTGTCCAGAACTTTTGTATTGTATCATGTATCATATACTTAGATGCAGTTATCCATTACATTCAAATTTTGTGACCACCAGGAATGTTCTCAGTTGAAATCTACAATTCATTACATTGCTAAATGTCTTACAAATCCCAGAACAATTAAGCAGTTGTCACCTGCTCTCCCTCTAGAACTGTCACTTTTCATGATTGATATTATGGCACTGTCCTCTACACAAGGCAGGATGTATAACTTTTCTTTAAGAATTACCAAGGTGATGGAGCCGTTATTAGAAAAGTTGAGATCATGACCTAACTCAGAGATCCATATTTCTTTTTACTTTTCCAGGAAACCTAAGATGGTCCTCCTACAGCTCATGCAGGTTTTCACAAGACATAACACAGTAAACATAAGACCCTATGTCATGTTCAGATACTAGTATTTTTATACATTTTTAATATATAACTGTGCAAAAGGAATTGTAGATTTATAGACACCCCCCCCAAAAAAAAAAAATCAAATTTATTTATTCATTCATTATCAAAATGATTATTGATAAAGTTCATTGTAACAGATATTCCTTCTGACTTGGTAATTGTCTAGAGCAGCGGTGAGTGTAGTAACAGTAATATCTGAATGTCCTGGAACAGTGTTGACACTGTGAGAGAGGAGAGGAGGATGTCGTCAACAGATCAACTGCAGTAATTATCCATATTATATTTAAGTTAATTTTCATTAATTTAAAACTCATTTTGAACCCAAAGCCTGTTGAATTCAGTAAAAAAGGCTCTCTGACTCCATCAAATAAATTTAGGAGGGAATAATTTATTTAATTGACCTAGAATTTAATAATAGAAATTTTATTACCCCTAGTTCATACTATCTCCAAATACCAATATTTACAACTATAGTATGTCAATGAACTAGTGTTATGTGTTCTTAAGTAAAATGACTATGAGCCACCTGATCTTCCTTTAATTTTTCAAGTATTTCTATTTGCAAGCTAACAGTTAGTACTCTAAATTTTAAACAAATATAGGTACCATTAAGTATCTTTTTCTGTAACAAAGGTAATTTGGAAATTAAGTTATAGCACATTATTTGCATCTTTACAAATACGTGTAGGGTAAAACAATTGATACTTCGTGCTTTGTGGGCTCAGAACATAACTTTACAATACTTCATATAATGTTGGTTAAATGCTTTTTACTTTAAAATATTCGTATATTGTTTTCTTGAACTTGCAAAAGCTATGTTTTCATGGTAGTATGTTTCTTGAGTAATGCAATTTCAATGTTTTCTATTTTTTATCTTTTAAAGATACTTAATTAAAAGGAAGTTTAATTGTGAATATAAATCTTGTTCAAAATAAACCTTATATATATATACACATATGTAAATGAAAAAAAAAAAAAAAAATGTGATTAGTCTAAAAATAGGTGGAGGGTCTTTTTTTTTCTTTTTTTTTTTTTTTTTTTCCTTTTTCTTTCTCTTACAACAGCCACTCTAAAGAAAATAATGTTTTGTTTTGTTTTGTTTTTTAAATGAAATATCTATAGGATATCTGCAAATATTAGTATGTAATAATCCTGAAGAAATCTGTTATCACTTCATTTTTATTACAGTAAACTAACAAGAAGAAGAAAATAATAACAAAATAGCAGTCACTTGTGCTTTGATTGAGTGGCTCAGGAGCTGATCATGTAGAAGATGATCATTAGAAGCTGATAGTAACCAAGCAGTTGCATCACTTGCTTTCCACCTTGCTGCATACCATGGTCGCGGGTTTGAGCTACACCCCAGGCCACCATGTGGGCTTCTTTAGAGGTTGGTGGAAGCCTAGTGGTTACTCCCTGTGACTGGCTGTGGTTGCAGGTTCAAGCTACACTCCAGGCCACTTCACAAACTTCCCCTTCTACTCTGTCCTTGTGAGGCTCTACCTGGAGTCCCCAGGACAAGAAGGATGTGGACCTGTTGGAGTGGGACCACAGGAGGGTCATGAAGATAGTCAAGGGGATGAAAACCTCTCCTACGAAGAAAGGCTAAGAGAGCTGGGGCTGTTCACCCTACAGAAAAGAAGGCTCCGGAGTGACCTCACTGCAATCTTTCAGTACTTGAAGGGTACTTATAGAAAAGATGGAGAGCAACCCTTTGCTCAGAGAGTGACAGGATGGGGTGGAAACTCAAACTAAAAGAGGGGAGATTTAGGTTAGGGGTTAGGAGGAAATTCTTCACTCAGAAGGTGGTGAGGTACTGGAACAGGTTGCCAGAGAGGTTATGTATGCCTCATTCCTGAAGGTGTTCAAGATCAGATTAGATGATGCCCTGAGCAACCTGATTTACTGGATGGCATCCCTGCCTATGGCAGGGTTTTTGGAGCTAGACCATCTTTGAAGTCCCTTCCAACCCAAGCCACTCTATAATTCTATGATTCTATGTAATCTCACCAGAAACATCCAGAATTACTTCATATAAATACTTACCAAAATTCATGAACTATGAACAGTATTAATGCAGCTTTTAAGTATTACAGGATCAAACAGGAAGATTCTTAGTTTATGACATATCCATTAACATATCCAAGATTGTAACTAGTTATAGTTAAAACAAGAAGTGAAGAGGTTCCACATCTTGTTTCTGTACTAGTCCTAGATCTTTTTTTAAAAAAGAGCTTGAAACAAAAATACATATAATGCTATCGAGAGTACTGAATCACATCTCTTAAGATTTTTGTAACACATAACTGATTTGGATTGCTAAAATGGATGATAAAGCAAGTCTGTCTTCTCTCCCATTGTAGCACAGTAGTGGCAGAGAGAAAAGTACTAGTCATCTTAAAGAAAAAGTATTGTCTCTTTTGTGGGGCTTTTACATGAACCTGAATATTTGTAAATATCACTGATTTATTATTTATATTCACATGTGCTTTGGATAATCTTCATGGTGGAATATCTTATGTAGAGTCCAGGAAAATTCATATGCACACCAAAAGAACTGGGAGGGGGGGGAGGGGGAGTGGGGGGGAGGTTGTTAAAGATGGGGGAGTAGGGTTTTGTAAATTGTGGAAGAAGCCTTAGTGAAGAGGTATTATGGTACAACCTAAATGACAGTTCTTTCACTAATTCTTATGGAAATACTCATTTCTATTTTGATATTAATGAATGGGCCTTTGTGAAGATAAGAGGTGTGTAGGGTGTGTTATTATGAAACCTACAATGGATTTCATTTAGAGCAGTTAAATCCTCATGTAACCTGAAACTCCCACAGTTCTGAAAGTCTTCAAACAGATTAGATCTCTAATTAGGTAAACCCAAACTTAATCTGATATTGAGAGAAAACATATAATTTTTTTAAAAGCACTAAATATTTCATCTGTTTCAAGTTTATGGTTTAATGGCTTACTAGTGTGTCACTACATATTGTACTTTATAACGCAAGATCAGAGATTAAATGTATGTTCCATTTATAGTAGGTGGTAGTTTTGAATGACAGGTATTCACTGGTTAGCCAAAATGAGGAAAAATTGAAGACTGTGAATCAAATACTTGATGGAGAACCTGTAGTTATAGTTTCTCCAAGGCAGAAGGGAGGAGGTGATTCTCTGCATATAATTACATAATTCAAAATAAATTCCTAGAAAAACACTTAATTAAATCAAAATCTCTAAGTGAAATTTAGTCATTTTATACCAATGCACCAATATTGTCAAACGGTACCAAATTCAGTTTATCACAAAAATATTTACCTGGAAAACAAAACTTGCCCAAGCTTGCTGAAACCAGATTGACCATGTAGTATATGTGGATGTTGTATGGAGAAGAAGAACTAGTTTGGGAACAGCTTTTGTTCTATCAGGATTTGTATTTCCATCTGTTGGGAACAGAGTCAAGTCCTCTTGGCTCTGTAAATATGTAGTTGATAAAAGTTCATGTTGGAATCTGAATTTACAGGAAGCACTAAAATTGCTAATTGAAGGGTGGAGAAATTAAAGCTGCAGCAGAAGCAGAAAGTTGATACTGCTTTCTGGTCTGACCAAGAAACACAGAAACAGCCATTTAGTTTTAGCGTTTTGGTTGCAGAACTTGTACAGAGCATACTTTCTGTTTCTGTCATGCAGGCCTGTGCTCTTCCTTTGGCTGGTTACAGCTTTGGTGAATAAGGGCTGTGAATGAAATATAAAGTCTTGGCAATCAGGAAATACTACCAGCCAGCTTCCTAACTGTCTACTAGGAATGATCTTGGGGAATCTAGGAGTAGACAGGAACTCTGCTGAGATTTATTTAGTAAAGTTTCTGTACCATTAACTGCTTATTTTGAACAATGACCACTAATTGAAGGAGCTGATCAACAAGTTAGTTGCTGAGAATCCCTTGAGAATGTTTGATTATTGGGTTTCTACCTCATTATATGGCTTATATAAGTCCTAGAGGAGCTGCCTATATTTTCCAATATGAAGATCTATTTTTCACAAAAGTAACTAGCAATTCAGGGGTTTTCAAGCCTAAGACGTGTGGCTGCTGCATGAGTAAATACTCTAAAAGAGTATTTTGAAGGAAGTTGGTGGAGTAATCCTCTTTTTCTCAGTGCAGAAAATAGAACCAGTCTTTCAAATTCATTCTGTTCCTTCAATATTTCTCTTCAAAGAATTTGAAATGATTATATAATTCAGGTCCAACAAAATTCTGACTGTTATTTAATCCCTAAGAATATGCTTAACACATCCTGAGGACTCTCTGAGGCCTAAATTCTTGTTTCTCTGTTTAAAATATTTATATGTTTATGTACTTGGACAAGGAAGATAATCAGTCTTTTTTGCTTTTTCTTCTTTATGAATTACAGCATATAATGAATGACGAAGCTGCAATGTAGCTGTGAAGAGATGAATCAGCTGCAGGACTGCGGACAAAGACAAATCATGTACCATACTGTGAGAGCAAATTGTGGTAAAAACACATGTGCTTATGCTAACTGGCACAGCAAACTCAAATTATACTTAGCAGCCCTAAATAATGTCATGGTCAGTGTTGTATTAGTCATCTTGGTTCTTGACAGCTGTGGCCTAATGCTAATCAGTTCTGTGGAAAGCAGAACCAGTATGAAAAGTGAAGCTTGTCTTCTCTGAGAGCAATTCCTCTGAGCTTTTAAGAAAGATCCAACCTGGGGAGTATAATGCAAAATATCAGAAAATAGATGTATAAAAGCTGTGCAGAATGTGCAAATAGTCCACAACAATCCTGAAAATGGATGCAGAATAGGGGTCTTATAATTTTCCATGGAGGAAGTTTCATTTCTGGTTTATCAGTCTTCATTTGCATTTAATTTTCATTGTTTCAAAGTTATAAGGGTTTGAAAATGCAATAATAGAAAAGGATGATATTATTCATATTTTAATATACACATAGGAACTAAAATACTGAAAAGAAAAAAAAATGTTAATTAATTTGGTTCAGCAGAAGTGAATCCGGTTACTTAAGTGAATTCCAATTACTTATCCAAATGTAAAACCATAGGAGGGTTGACCAAATATTATTGATAAGGTATGTAATTAATATTAATCTTAAATTATTTTTTTAATGTATCTTTTCTGAGAGGGTAAAATGACCTATTTGAAAGCATTACTGTTACCGGGGGGGGGGGGGTGGAAAACAGGGGGATGATGAATTGAACTTATTATTTGCACGTGCAACACAGCTTTGTTCTAAATGGAATATGATAATAGAATCACAGAATCACTGAGGCTGGAAAACACCTCTAAGATCATCAAGTCCAACTGTTATCCTGGCACTGCCAAGTCTGCCACTAAAAGTCCCTTAGCACCACATCTACATGGTTTTTAAATGCCTTCAGGGGTGGAAACTCAACTACTTCCCTTGGCAGACAGTTTCAATACTTCATTATACTTCAACCCTTATGGTGAAGAAATGTTTCCTAATCTCTTTGATGTAGACAAACTATGAAGAAACCTTTACCTAAATATGTCTCCCTAGGTGCTAGAGAGAGACAGTATTGATTTGTCTTACATATGAATGAAAGCCATCACTGCAGCTATGACATGAGACTACATGGTGCATGTAATTAACATCTGATCTGGATGTTAGGTGAGAAAGCATTATGGCAACACAAAATGTTACATTTCTAAAAAATCAATCTCTGCACAATGAGGTTGGAGGAACCAAGTGTGACCTGTTTCTTCTAGTACATAGATTTCTGTGGCTTTTAAAAATATTAAGGTCCACTGCTTTGTGGGAGAGCCTTGGACCCTATCTCTCTTTCTGTTTAAGTCTTAGGCAGATAAGTCTAAGTTATAAGTCTAAATCTTATAACTTAGAGAGCAATTAAGAAGAAGAAAAATAAGAAAAGACTCCAAGATTTGGCCCCATTTGGTGAGGAAAGCAAGACATTCAATATAGCATTTTTGTGACAGCATCTAGTAACAATACTGGTTACACTCAAATAAGATCTGATGCTACCAAAGCAATTTGCAAAATACTTCCTGATGTTCTACATTAGTGTTTTTGTTGACATAGCCAATGATTTGTTTTGTGGAAAGTGTATTCAAATATATGAAAAAAAATCAAATGTTTTGTTCTCATGAGGACTTTCTGAACTTTTAATTCTGGTTTGAACTGTGATTTCATTGGACGGCTTAGATTTTCAGATTAAAATGTTGAATGCCGAAAGAAATAACTTTGGAAACTTAAGGGCTTCCATGGATTTCACATAAAAAAAATTGTTTTAAGTTTCAGATCAAATGAAATATTGTGTATGAATCTTTGACCTCCAGAATATTGTTTTGCTTTCCAAATAAACTTTCCTCCCGTCCCCCCTCCCCTTTTTAATCATTTTTATGAAACTTTATTTCTCTGTTAATCAAAAACTTATAATTTATTCATCTCTCAATTTCTTTCTCCATTCATTTCTTTGATAGTAACTTTCACTATCTTACTGGATGTGATCCAACATTTTGGTTATATTATCTCATTTTGGAGCTGCTTTTTACTTAAATATGATTCCTATCAAACTGGAAACTTTTTCCAGTGAACTTCGTACAGTTTGTGTATTAACAGATCAAGACACAATAGTTCTTGTTTAAATTCCTTGAGAAATAACCAAGAATCATGATATTCAGATTTGTAAAAAAGCACTATAATCACTTCTAAATACCCTTAAATATAATAGTAACTTGAAAGATGTATCACTCTAAACACTAGCAAAATCTGTCTATACGCATTAGTCACTAACCTTGTCCTATTTGTAGTGGTAGCAGGTGGTTTTTTTTTTTTTTTTTTTTTTTTTTTCCCATAAGCTTTGGACAATCCTAGTAATATATACCATATAATTATGAAATTAGAAATAATACCATATATCTCAAATGATATTTTTAATTCTGCTAACTTGCATATTTTATATACACCCTTCTCAAACTTCTCATCTGTTTTATCTTTTTGAGTGTAAGTGGTCTTTCAAAGCAGAGATTCTGCCTCCCACTTACATATTTATTTTCATTATTAAGACAGCAATAACCATTGGGACTTCATTCAAAGAGTCCCTTACTTAGGTTTGAAATTTTATTTTCCTTGATTGGGTGCACCCTGTTCAAGTTTGTGAATGACAGCAAACTGAGTGGCACAGTTGACACAATAGAAGGAAGAGATACCATGCAGACAGCCCTTGAGAGGCTGAAGAGTTGAGCCCATGAAAACCTCAAGAAGTTCAACAAGGTTGAACTTCAAGTTCCAAGTTCCTGAACCTGGTCTGTAGTGATCCCAAACAAGAATAGTCTGGGCAATGAGTGGATTGAGAGGAGTCCTGAGGAGAAGGACTTGAGGGTACTGGTGCATGAAAAACTGAATATGATCTAGCAATGTGCACTTGCAGTCCAGAATACTATTGTCGTTTAGCCCTCATAGGCAGCTGGAAAAAAAAACATATCCATATATGTTTTATATATATGTGCATATATAAATGTTATATATATGTGTGTGTGTTTACATTGTTTATATCATTTATATTTATATATAAATATAAAATACATTTGGGTAACATGTGGCCATTTGCTGTTTTCATTCAAACATATACACATATCTAAGTATACCTGAGTGATGCAAAAATCTTTTCCAAGGTAAAAATATGCTAAAGAAAAGGTGTGATACCTGTTACCAATGATTCAGATGAATAAGCTGATGTTAGTTATCTATAATATAAAGTTAATGCCATCTGATTACTCTTCATGGGGACAAAGTGGTCCAAGGCAGGTTTAATTCTTCTTTGCCAGCTTTCCTCATGAAAAATGGCCAGATATCTTGGAGGTGCAATATGGTGTAATAAATAGAGAATTCAGTTTCTTAGTGTATACATATGCAGAATTTCAACAGAAAAAAGGGACCTTTTCGCAGTATGATCTTAAGTTTAAAACTATTTTGCTGAAATTTAAGGCTTTCTCTATAAATGTTTTCCTGTGCATTACGTATTCCTTCTGATTGTTCTACCCTGTTTCAGTGGTCTCTGGAGGTGGTAACAAGCATCCCACAGGTGAGATTGCCTTTGCAGAAATGTAGCCTTGTGATTTGCCACAATAGTTTAGAGGAGTGGGGGGGGGGGTGGGGGGAGGGGGGAGAGAGAGGGAAGGAGGGGGAAGTTGGAACAAAACAGTGAGTACAATTCCTTTTAAAACTGGAAAATGTCCACCTGTGTTTGGATATCAGAGTTGTGTCTACTGTATTCACAGTTACTGGTATCTGTTATAAAGTCTCACTGTAAAGCAAAAAATGTAGAGTCTCTGTAGAGTGGGTCAGCAAACTCAACTCATTTTAAAGACCTTCACTGTAGCAAAAATTACCTGAATTAGAACAGTGAAGCCTCCTCTGTTTTTGTTGTTGTTGTTTGTTTGTTTGTTTGTTGTTCTTTAATAAACTTGTAATAGTAATAGAAAATACTTATAGTAGAATACCAGTATTATAATACACTCTGTGTGCTATATCCCCATTGCTTTGTCTCTATTTCTACTTATGTATATCTGCAGACTATTTTCCAGAGATGGGAAAAAAATATCTTACTGATTTTTCCCTGGCTTCCAGAACTCTTTAAGTCTCCTTGATACTTGTACAGATTCTAGAAAAGTGAATGAAGCCTTTTCCAACTTTCTGTTCAGAGTTGGAAGTCTTCCTGGATTTTTCCTTCAACACATAATGTCACTTGGCAAGTGGTAAAAAACAATGACCAATAAAGGCATTTTGCTCCAATTATAATACCAGTATCTTCAGTGGTCATTTTCATACACTCGCAGTATATGTGTATGCACATGCCTGTGTGTGCATAAATATGCTTACCCAGATTTTTATTTCTGTGTGTACCTTTAAGGAGAGAAATAGCAAACTGAAGTGCAAGGAAGAGAAAGGACGGGGGAACACAACATGATTATAACTTAAAATTTTTCTTCAAATAACTTTACAAATAAAGGAACAAATAAAGGAACAAAAAAAAATTAGGCCCCAAAAGAGGAAGAAACACCAACAGCTTAGAATTTGAAGAGAGGTTTGGAGTTGAAATGTTCAAGCAAGGCAACTGAGCAACAAAGAATGCTGACAGAAGTGAGGCTCGGAAGCACAAAATTTAAAGGTAAGACTTGTGACTTAGAATCATAGAGTCATAGAATATCCTGAGTTGGAAGAGACCCATAAGGTTCATTAAATCCAACTCCTGGCACCACACAGGTCTACCCAAAAGTTTAGACCATGTGACTAAGTGCACAGTCCAATCACTTTTTAAATTCAGACAGGCTTGCTGCAGTGACTGCTTCACTGGGGAGCCTGTTCCAGTGTGCAATGCCCCTCTTGGTGAAGAACCTCTTCCTGATGTCCAGCCTAAACTTCCCCTGCCTCAGCTTAATACTGTTCCCATGGGTCCTATCACTGGTGTTTACAGAGAATAGGTCACCTGCCTCTCCACTCCTCCTTGTGAGGAAGTTGTACACTGTGATGAGGTCCCCCTTCAGCTTCCTCTTTTCCAGGTTGAACAGGCCCAGTGCCCTCAGCTGTTCCTCATACGTCTTCCACTCTAGGCCCTTCACTATCTTCGTCACCCTCCTCTGGACACCCTCCAACAGTTTAACGTCCTTCTTTTATTGTGGTGCCCAGAACTGCACACAGTACTCAAGGTGAGGCCAGACCAGTGCAGAGTAAAGCGGGACAATCACCTCCCTTGACCGACTAGTGATTACAGAATCACAGAATCACAGAATTTCTAGGTTGGAAGAGACCTCAAAATCATCGAGTCCAACCTCTGACCTAATGCTAACAGTCCCCACTAAACCATATCCCTAAGCTCTACATCTAAATGTCTTTTAATGACTTCCAGGGATGGTGACGCCACCACTTCCCTGGGCAGCCTGTTCCAATGTCTAACAACCCTTTTGGTAAAGAAGTTCTTCCTAACATCCAACCTAAAACTCCCCTGGCTCAATTTAAGCCCATTCCCCCTCATCCTGTCACCAGGCACTTGGGAGAACAGACCAACCCCCACCTCGCTACAGCCTCCTTTAAGGTACCTATAGAGAGCAATAAGGTTGCCCCTGAGCCTCCTTTTCTCCAGGCTGAACAATCCCAGCTCCCTCAGCCGCTCCTTGTAGGACTTGTTCTCCAGAATGTGATGCTGTGCTTGATGTATCCCAGGATACAGTTGGCCTTCTTGGCTGCCAGGGCACACCGCTGGCTCATATTCAACTTGCTGTCAACCACAACCCCTAGATCCCTCTCTGTGGGGCTGCTCTCCAGCGTCTCATTGCCCAGTCTGTGCATATAGTCAGGGTTACCCCATCCCAGGTGCAGGACCTGGAACTTGCTTTTGTTAAACTTCATGTGATTGGTGATTGCCCAGCTCTCCAATCTGTCCAAACCGTCCAGATCTCTCTGAAAGGCCTTTCCACCCTCATCAGAGTCCACAACTCCTCCTACTTTGGTGTCATCGGCAAATTTGCTCAAAACACCTTCTTGGTGGTGGCATTATTGTAGAAAATCTAGTGTGACCAAATGGGTGTTTTCCGGCTCTAATTCCTGTGAAGCATATCCTTCTACTTCCTCCACAGTTCCAGAAAAAACTTGTCTGTTATGGGACTGCTGTGATCCTATCTCTGTGGGAAGAACGTAGGAGTCATTTTATCTATTTATACTCATTTTACGCATGCAACATTAGTAAAGATGGTTGGATAAAACTGAGTACTTCTTTCTGTCTTTAAGTAAGTGAAACACTTAGGTACATCTTTGTACACCACAAAAAGTGAGGGGTGTGAAAAAGAGGTATTTTTGGAGAAGCTTAAATCTCTGGTCTTCCAAAATTAATCCGAGAAATGGAGAATGCACATTTAATAATGTATTAGCTCAGTATGAGAATTGCTGACATAAGAATAGAAGAAAAAATATTAATCAAGTAGCACTTGTATGTGCACATTTTCACTAAGAACCACAGTACTTTTGCAACCCATATCTGTTATTAACTAGAGTCACCCTGTTATTTCCATGGAATCTTGATGATTTCCAGGTATGAGATAATACTGCATCCAAAATCATCATATCAATATCAATGTCTTGGCAGAGGACAATTTATGGTACACTGAAAGATTCTTCACTAAAAGATTCTTCACTGACTGTCTTACCCCAGATGCCTAGCAAAGCTTGTCCATTGTAGAAAATTGGCAGATGTTCCTGGGATGTGAGAAAGTGGGATGGAGAAATAGGCTGAGCCTCCAAAAGTGTTTTACTTAAAACAAATATGTAGCCACTGTGTACTCCCACGGCAATGGCAGTTTCCAATTGTGGAAACTGTAATGGGGAAAATCTGTCTCCTGTTTCAGAATAATAAAGCCACACCTCCTCCAGACTTCTTTCAATAACCCTTCCAGGAGCAACCCATACACTAACATTAGTATAGTGGGTGGTTATGTTCAAGTGAACCATTAACTGTGTTATATTTTCTTTTTTTTTTTTTTTTTCAACACAATTTTTATAATGCTTGACTAACTTACTATCAAAATATTAGCTTGATATGACTCTGTACGGTATAAGCAGCTTACTTCTGTATCTGTCTAGTGCAATAGTATAATGAAAGTATTGACGGGAAGGGTTCTGTCACATGGCATTGTGCAAAGCTAATACAGTGGTACAGAAACTTGCTAAGACACAGTAAGGTATTAAAATCTGAATATTTAATATTAATGCACAGAATATATGAATGCTAATCTTAACCATTGTAGTTCCTAGATACTGCCTTGGGGCATTAGGAAATAGTATGTTTCTGGTTAATCCAAGACTCATACTACACAAGCACATGTGCATTGTTCTGATAAGGTGAAAAAGTATGTTTTGCCATGTAAACATATTAGGAATCTAAATTATTTTGAATTGCTCCTAGCTTTGAGGCTTTGATACTAAGCCTCTGAGTTTTCTAATTGTGTGAAGAATAAATCTCTTCTTATTGACTCCACTGGAATTTAATAGCAATTTCTATAACATTTTCAAAATCTGTAAATCCAAGTTGTTAATTGTGGATTTTTTCTATTTACAGGCATGCCAGTCGGTAATTTGTCCTTTACATTAATACAACCAAATGAAACTTTTGGGTTGTCAGCCTTCAAAGATCACAGGACTGCTCTGACCTGTGACTCTAATGTGGGAATGGTAGTGTTTCTGGTGGGGAGAATTTGCTCACATATTCTGTGTGGAAAGTCAACTAGTAGAACTTGTTAGTTGAATTGGCCTTCTTGCTGCCATGCTTTCTGGCTAATGGCAGATCAAAGATCAGGCCAAGTGCAATTAGTCATGTAAGAACAATCAAGAATCTAAAGACCTGGGGGAAGAAAACAGTTCTGGATAGGTATTTTCGGCTGTGACATAACATTTTTTATGGAGTATTCTAACTTCTTATGAAAGGCTTGAAAGAAGTAATGAAACATTCAGAGCATTTCTGAATGTGGTTTGAGAGTGGCACACATGAAAAGATAAAAAGGGTTTCTGTAAAACTATCTGTAAATTAGGGTCTGAAATTAACACTAACACCCACTAGTTATGTATTAGCCATAGGATTAAAATTTCATCTCTTCTACATATTAACAAGGCAGTATTTCATATAGTAACTCATCATTTAATGTCTTTGTCTGCAAACTAGACAGCTGCTCAGAATTTGTAGTTATGTTGGTGAAGAAGTATTCTATGTCAGCTAAGAAATGTTTAAGATGAAGTTAGCCAAATAGTTTGGGCTGGGAAATTGCAGATACCATATGGAAATTATATTTATATTATCATAGAATACATAGTATTAATAATGAAATGCAGATATATCATGAAATTGGCACATGAACAGATAAACAAAACAGGCATATAAATGAAGATCTGTGTAATACAAAGTGACTTGTGGGTGCACATAATTAATATGAACGCAAAAGAATTTGTGTTGCAATTACTATAGATACTAACTACAAAAGATGTTGTGTATATGAAGCTCTTGCTTGTTTAATACTGTGCCAGGCATAAGTGGTACAATGTCTGATTGACTTTTGGGTACCATTATGGGAAAAACTGTTAAGTAGTAGTAATGTTTTATAGGCTTCTTTAGAACATAATTGTTTTGACATACTGCGTTTTTGTTGAAGTAAAATCAGCAAAGGGAATAGCACCAGCTGGAGTATGCTGTGGCCAAAAAGGCAACCTGAACTTAACCAAGTCCGACTGAAGACCAGAAGTGACCAAAAATGCAAAAGGAGATCCTGAAACTGGCAGCAGTGGCAATGTATTTATCAATAAAGTAGAACATGCCATGGCTTTAAAAGTTAAAAGGGTTAACTAACAAAGAATATTTGGTTAAAATAAATAAATAAATAAAGAGAATTAATAATGTATCTTTAAAGAGTAGGAGAAAAAATATCATTCTGATATGGTAAGGGGAATTGAACACTGATAGAGAAACTTGGTTGTCTTGGGCAACCAGCTCGAGGTGGTCCTGTTTGAGCAGAGGTTGAACCAGATTAATTCCAGAGGTCCCTTATAACCCCAACCATTCTGTGACATGGAAGATTATTAAAATATATGTAAACAAATCTGGCAAGTTTTACTGAAAATAGAATACCAGTGTAAAAAATGGTGAGAGGAGCTATCCCTTGGAAAGTGTTACCTCTGATGCCATTTTATTTAGATAATAAAGCCATTAAAAATATATATGTTATATACATATGTTTTAATGTGTTTTGTTGTTGTTGTTTTGTTTTTAATATTTATAATTTAAGAACATTTTATTTTTCTATAACAACATTTGTGGAGATATAACCTCCATGTGAAACGTGTCATGACAAATGATTTTAAGGAAATCTAGAAAGGAAATCAAGCAGCTGTTTCTTTAGGAATGTGTCTCGTTTGCTCCTGTCATGGTTTAACCCCAACAGGCAGTTAAGAACCAGACTGTCACTCACTTAGTCTCCCCAGGTGGGATCAGGAACAGAAGAAAAAGGTAAAAGAGTGAGAATTCATGGACAGGGATAAAGATAGTTTACTAAGTAAATCAAAAACTTGCATGTGCAAGCAAAGCAAGACAAGGAATTCATTTATTACTTTTCATAGCATAGTAGAATTATATCATAGAATGCTTCGGGTTGGAAGGGACCTTAAAGATGATCTTGTTCCAATCCCCCTGCCATGAGCAGGGATGCCACTCACTAGACCACATTGCCCAGGGCCTTGTCCAACTTGGTCTTGAACACCTCTATGTATAGGACATCAACATCTCTAGGAAACCTGTGTCAGGACTTCACCACTCTCTGAGTGAAGAATTTCATCCTAACCTCTAATTTAAATCTCCCCCTTTTAGTTTAAAAATATTCCCCCTTGTCCTATCACTATCTGCCTAAGTAAAAAGTTGCTCTTCATCCTTTTTATAAGCCTGCTTTCAGTATTGAAAGGCTGCAATGAGGTCTCCCTGGAGCCTTGTCTTCTCCAGGCTGAACATCCCCAGGTATCTCAGTTGTTATTCATAGAAAAGGTGCTCCCACCCTCTGGTCATCCCTGTGGCCCAGATCTGGACTCTCCATTCCAAGTGGGGCCTCACAAGGGCAGAGCGGCGTGGGACAATCACCTTCTTTGACCTGCTGTCCATCCCTCTGTTGATGCAGCCCAGGATGCAGTTGGCCTTCTTGTCTGCAGGCACATGCTGCTGGCTCATGTAGAGCTTTGCACCAATTAAAATCCCCAAGTCCTTCTCTTCAGGGCTGCTCTCAATGAGTTTTTCTCCCATTTGTTACTCATCTGTGGGGTTGTGACATCCCAGGTGCAGCATCTCACACCCAGACTTGTTGAACTGCAGGAGGTTCACCTGGCCCTACTTATCTAGCTTGTTCAGGCCCCTTAGGATCTCCTTCTCTTCCTTCCGTTGTATTGACTGTACTCCGCTTAGTGTCATCTGCAAATTTGCTGAGGGTGCACTCAATCCCACTATGTCATTAATAAAGATATTGAAAAGAACCAGTCCCAAAACAGATCCCTAAGGGACACTACTTGTCACCAGCCTCCACCTGGATATAGAGCCATTGACTCCAGCTCTCTGGGTGAGGCCATCCAATCAATTCCATAGCCACCAAATAGTCCGCCCTTCAAATCTGTATCTCTCCAGTTTAGAGATAAGGACATCATACAGGACTGTGTCAAAGGCCTGACAGAAGGCTAGGTAGGTTACATTAGTCAGTCTTCACTTGTCAAATAATGTAGTCACTCCAGCATAGAAGGCCACCAGACTGGTCATGCATGGTTTACTCTTGGTGAAGCCATGGCGGTCATCTCAGATCACCTCTTTGTCTTGATTGTGCCTTGATATTGCTTCCAGAAGGATCTACTCAATGATCTTCTAAGGTACAGAGGATCATGGGACTATATAATATATAATATATATATTATATATATAATATAATTATATTATATTATAATATAATATAATTATATTATATATATAATATATATATTATATATATATTATATATATATATATATATATATATATATAATTTTTTTATTTTTTTAATGAGAGCTTTGTTCCATTATACCAGTCACCAGGGACTTTGCCTGAATGCCAGGACTTTTCAAATCCTTTTCAAATCTTGTGAAGAGAGGCTTGGCAACTACATTTACCAATTCCTTCAGGACCCTGGGATACGTATCAGCAGACCTATAGACTAATACTTGTTAAATTTAATGAGGTGGTCTCAAACCTGCTCTTTGTTTAGAATGGGAGGGACTTTGCTCCCTCAGCCTTCACCTAGAAATTCAGGGACTCAAGAGACATGGGAAGTCTGACTGCCAGTGAAGACTGAGGCAAAGAAATTGTTCAGTACTTCAGCCTTCTCCCTGACTGTTGTTACCAGTCCTCCCTTTTCATCTGTCAGAGGGGGTACATTATCCTTGGTCTTTCTCTCCTGACTAATGTATGTATAGAATACCTTCTTGTTATTCTTTGCATGCCTCGCCAAGATCAGCTCTGTCTGTACAATGGCTTTCCTGATCCGATTCACTCCCATTTTTTGAAGGCTCAATTGGGAGGAAAAACTATTTCCTGATGTTTTAGGCTCTCAAATGGAGCTAAGCTAATTCATCTGCAACCTAAAATCTAGTTGTAGTGCATTTGCATGGCAACGTTTTGGTGGTGAGGGGCTGTAGGGGTGAATTTTCACAGGCTTCTGTGAAAAGAATCCAAAAGCTGCCCCATGTTATATAAGGGCCATCTCCAAGGGACACACCATTGGCCAGAGCCAAGGCAATAAACAATGTTGTTTGCACCTCTGTAAGAGCTTTTTTAAGGGAAAAACAAACAAACAAACAAACAAACAAACAAAAAAAAAAACTGCTGTGCAACATCAGCTTGGAGAGTGGGGAGTGAGAAACAGCCTTGCAGACACTTTGTCTTGCTGGGTGCAGACACTAAGGTCAGTGCAGGAGAAGGGCAGGAGGTGCTCCAGGCATGCAGAACAAGTTCACCTGTGGACTGTGGAGAAGCCCCTGGTGGAGCAGGCTGTCCCCCTGAAAACCATGGTCTCATGGCAGGGCAGATCTCCACACTGCAGCCTGTGGAGAAGCCCCCAGTGGAGCAGGTGGATGTGGCCTGGAGGAGGCTGCGGCCCATGAAGAGCTCCCGCAGGAGCAGGCCCCAGGCCGGAGCTGCAGCCCAGGGAGAGGAGCCCGCGCAGGCAGCAAGGGGTCTAGGGAGAGCTGCCGGCCACCCGTGGGGGACCCATGCTGGAGCAGTTTGCTCCTGGGGGATGGATGGACCCCATGGGATGGTGTCATGTGAGAGCAGTTCTTGAAGAGCTGCTGCCTGTGGGCAGCCCCCCAGGCTTCCTGGGGAAGGACAGCATCCCGTGGGAGGGACCCCACGGGGAGCAGGGCAAGAGAGTGACTAAGAAGATGCCATAGAGGAGAAGCAATAGAGACTGACCAAAACCCTTATTCCCCCATTCCCCTGTGCCACTCAGGGGGAGGAGGTGGAAGAGGGTGGATGGGGGAAGGTGGTTTTAGTTTGTTTTCTCTGTTCTTCACTGTTCTCTCTTGTTAGTGATAGACAATATGTTATATTAATTTCCTTACCTTTGTAGTGGGTTTACGTGGCAAGGTTTTGGTAGCATGGAGCCATAGGGGTGGTTTCTGTGAGAAAGATCTAGAAGCTGCCCCATGTTTGGGAAGGGCCCCATTGTTTTCCAGATCCGAGCCAATAAGCGATGTTGTTTTGCGCCTCTGTGAGAGCATATTTAAGACAGGGAAAAAACGCTGCGCCACGCAGCAGCCGGGAGAGTCAAGGGAATGAGAGAACAGCCTTGCACCAAGGTCAGTGTAGAAGGAGGGGGAGAGGTGCTCCAGGCGCCGGAGCAGAAGTCCCCTGCGGCCTGTGGTGAGGACCATGGTGAAGCAGGATGTCCCCCTGCAGCCCATGGAGTACCACGGTGGAGCAGGTGGCCCTGCACTGACGGAGGCTGCCGCCTGTGGAAGACCCCTGCCGGAGCAGATTCCGGGCCGGACCTGTAGCCCGTGGAGAGGAGCCCACGCAGGAGCAGGTGATCTGGCAGGAGCTGCTGCCCGTAGGGGAGCCAGGTTGGAGCAGTTTTCTCCTGAGGGATGGACCCCGTGGTACGGACCCATACCTGGAGCAGTTCTGGAAGAGCTGCTGCCTGTGGGAAGCCCACGCCGGATCAGTTCATCAAGGACTGCATCCCGTGGGTGGGACCCCACAGCACAGGGGACGAGAGTGACCGAGAAGGAGCGGCAGAGAAGAAGTGCTGTAGACTGACCATAACCCCCATTCCCCGTTCCCCTGCGCCGCTCGGGGGGAGGAGGTGGAAGAGGGTGGATGGGGGGGGAAGGTGCTTTTGGTTTTTTTTTCCTTTGTTTTCTCACTTCTCTCGCTTGTTAGTTGTAGGCAATAAATCTTACTATCTCCTTATGCCGAGTCTGTTTTGCCCGTTACAATAATTATTGCGTGATTTTCTCGTCCTTATCTCAATCCTTGAGCCCTTTTCACATATTTTCTCCCCATTCCTCTTTGAGGAGGGGGAGTGAGAGAGCGGCTGTGGTGGAGCTCGGCTGCCCACTCGAGCGGAACCACGACAACCTTTAGTCTGTTTTACCTGTGATATTAATTGGTGGGTGATCTCCGCATCCTTATCTCAACCCTTGAGCCCTTTATCATTGCACTTTCTTGCCCATTCTCTTTGAGATGGGGGAGTGAGAGAGCAGTGTGGTGCAACTTGTCTGTCCACCTGAGTAAAATATTCACACTAGTTCAAAATATTTATAGATATTAACTGTCCACTTTAGGTCACAAGTAATTCGGAACTTGTTAGGTAATGGTACTTAGCTTTTTTTTATTTTCTTTTATATTTTTTTTTTGATGGAGAGTAGAGAAAACTTTGTAATTCTAGCCAGCACAGTGGATGGCAATTGATTTCACCATCTTAAGGCAATGGTTCACACCTCAGTGGTTTTTTTTGTTTGTTTGTTTGTTTGTTTCTTTGTTGTTTTTGTTGTTGTTATTTGAAATATATTTGTTTATAAACATATTCAATACATCTTTTCACTCAAGAAAAAAAAAGTGAAGGGAAGTCAGTCTAGTCAGTCTCTGAAATTAATATTTAAGTAGGCTCTGATATTATTAGTTAAATAGAGTCATGCAACTGTGTGGAAATACACTGAAGTGTCAGTCCGTTTCAGATGAACTCACCTGAGACAGAGCTCATGCAAGTGGCTTCCTGGTGCTTCCCATTTGTCTGAATCCTGGACTGGTTCTGCTCTCATCATCTGCTATGATATTCCTACCAATTCTGATTACCATGCCATATCCATTCTTATACTAAAAGGAAGAGCTGTTAGCACACATATAAATGTTTTTGTTATTCACCTGCTATCTGTTTTAAAATGTGTGTATCTTAAATATAGGAAAAAAGTCTTTTCTGTAATTTGACTGGTGAATATTATGCAGAGTGCAATATAAGCTATGTCTCCAGGGTGACCATTGTCTTTTACTACTTAACTCACATTAACTGCTGAGTGATGTTATATCTGCCATTAGGAAGTATCCGGAGTGTCCTCAGGCCTCTGACAGGAAAGTGCACAGGTGACACAGGTGCATCTGTGTTCATGTGAACCTATGAAATTGTCTGACTTGGATGGCTTTTGCAGACTTTGACCTATCTTTAATGGAAAACTGAAATTCAGTAGATGTGATGTAGCATTTATGCTATTGTTCACTCTTCATGCATTACTAGTCTCATTTTCACCTTTGTCTTTCATCAAGCTTATTTAGAATGGTCTGTTCTTTATTAATATTTTTTATTGGATGACTTTATTCTCATGTCTGTGGCAACTTCTGCCTCACTTGTTACTTCTACCTTTTCCAATTGATTGCAACTTTATACATACAAATGCATTGCATTGTTGTTGTAGTGATGATCTAAGGGACAAAAATGTGCATTACCAGTGTAAATCTCCATCTGGGGATGTATGGTGATGAGCTGTGTTTCTTTGTTCCCTGCTTCATTCCCTTCAGTCTACTACAGATGTTGCCTCTAGGTCTCACTTCTGGGGTAATTGCCTCCATACTTGAAATTTATCCTTTTACATCTACTGCTACAAAGCTTATTTTGGTCTCAGTGACTTCATAGTTATGTTTGTTAGTGCTATTCATAAGGCAAATATTCAACTGGTATCAATTAGTATTGTGTCTCTGACTTCAATAGCTCTATATCGAGTTGCTGCAACCACAGATTTAGCCTGACATTTCTTTGGCTTTGGGACATGTTCCTCTGAGAATTCATTAATTAACACCAAATTTTCATCAATCCTCTCTCCCCTCCTCCTGCTAATTGCTACTACTGTGGTGTATGCAGACAAAGAACATATCTGCAAATTGAGTCTGGATGACCTCTACTGTGTGTCTGACTTTTTATTGGTACTAAGTATTACAGGTGAAGAAAGATACTCAGTCTCTTCAAATGTGTTTAATTTCTCATTGAAATGTATGTTGTCATGTAGTGTTTTTTTTTTATTTTTGTTCTCACTTTCCAGTATTCATATTCTCCACCCCAAGTCAACCACCATAGTATTGTTAAAAGAAGACAATAGAAATGATGGGCAATATGAAAACAATTAAAAGTATTAAGTAATCTATTTATTCTACTTCATTACATCTTCAGGCTCTAATGCTTTTAAAATATTAAACTTTTCTGAAAAAGACATTTTAGCTATTCTTTTCTTGACTATTGCACATAGAAAATAAAATAAATAATAATGATAACAGCAGTCACCAAGTTTGTCTTTAGAAATTCAGTCTGGTAGTTTGCAGTGTGAGTTTTCCAAATTTACCTTTTAATCTTTTCTGCAACTAAATCTTAATTATGTTTCTACTAATAATATGTACATCTCTGAAGAGTTAACATCTTGCACGTACAGTAGGTCTGACATGAACAAGTAATATCCTGGTAAATTGCACTAATTCTGTTAACATTAAACTTTCTCTCTCTCTTTTTTTTTTTTTTTTTTTTTTTTTTTTTTCTTTTCCATAATGTATTTAGTCAACAATGGTTTGGTCTCCATTTGTCATGTATAAGTTCTTTTCTTGCTTCTATTAACAAGATTCATATACTGCGTTGACATGTGTGCCTGTTATTTAAATATGGCTCATCATCAGATGTAATATTTACTGTATTCTTAATACTTCCTTAGTACTACCTAGTACTTACTTATTTAGTATTGCTAAGTACTTCATTAGTATTACTTCTGTAACACTGTAAAGAAGTAAACTGTTTTAAGGGTTTTTTAGAGATTGAAGCCTTTTTAACTTTTAAAACTTGGAAAACCTTGAAAAAACGGAAGTGACCTGACCTATGTTTAGGAATAATTTGACATTTACGTGGGAAAAACAGTTCATTAGGTGCAGTTCACTGTAGTTTTGAACATTTATTATCGATTAGGAATGATATCATCTTATGGTATGGCTTTACTGTGGGAAACACAACATATGGTGCATTTTAGGAAATACTGCTTCCTGTAGATATCCCCTTATAATTAGATTCCTAGATCACATGTATTTCCAGTACTTTTGTCTTCAGTTAGGAAGCAAATGACAGGAATTAGAGATAGAAAAGGCCCCTTAGGTTGTTCCTTTCTTTCTATTTAGGCAGAATGGGATCATTTTTTTGCTGTACATACAAGTTTCTACTTTGCCTTATAGTGAAACAATCCTCCAGGTACTCCTATCTGATAAAAGAAGGGCAGCAAGTATAAAAAGCCTGTGGAGCCTGTGGAACTGCAAGCCAAAATCTAAGACCAGCACTGTAAAAAGGACAGAAAACTGCCATGTAGCGATAGGGAGAAAGTTCAATGTAAAATGTCAGTGAGAAATTCGTGTTCTCCAATGGATAAGTGATTTTTTTAATAAGACTTTTGGTGGTTTACCTTGCTAGACAGCTAAACTACACCACAATTGCTCTTTCACTCCTCCTCCTCAGAAGAGGAGGGTAAGAAGAAAAGAAAAAAACAATTCATGGGTTGAAATATGGATAATTTAATTAAAGTAAAAACAATTATTAAGGTTAAATAATTATTAAGGGAAAATTAAATAATTTAACTAAAGGGAAAAGGCATGGGGGGAAATGGGGAATAAGCAAAGGCTGTGTGGAAGCGTAGAGAAAGAGGAAAGAAATTACTCTCTGCTTCCCAACAATGAACGATGCTTGGCCACATCCCTGAAGCAGGGCCTCAATATGCTTAGCCGCTGTCTGGGAGGACAGATGTTTTCATAATGAGAGCACACCCCTCCCCTCTCCTTCCTTTTTTCCAACTTATATTACTGAGTCTGACATCATACGGTATGGAATATCCCTTTAGTTGGTTTAGGTCAGCTGCTCTGGTTGTTTCCCTCCTCCTTAGATCTTTACACACCCCCTTCCTGCTGGCTCTTTAGGGGGGGGCTGGAGGGAGTCCAGATGCTGTGCCAGTATTGCTCAGCAGAACACAAAACACTGGTGTGATACCAATGCTGTTTTATCCACAAGTGCAGAGCACTGTATGGACTGCTGCAGGGAAAGTTAACTCTATCCCAGCCAGACCCAGTGCAAGACCTCATATTTTCTGTCTGAAACTACCTTCATTAAAAAATGCAGATTCAGAGTCATGGAGACATTAAACTCAGTGTTGTCAAGCTATGTCAGAAGGATAACAGAATTTCAGAAAGACCTCCACCTTCATTTTTTTTTTTTTTGAAAAAAAGTATTAACTCATTTAAAGACAAAATTTATTTTTACAATTCATTTGTTTTAAGTGAATTTGAAATACAAATAATATTTAAAAAAAAAAAAAGGAAAAAAAAAAAAAGTGAAGTTTTCAGTTTAACCCAAAATGCATTTTCATCTGTTGTTCATGGAACTATAATAAAACAGGATGGATAATCAGCTGTTCACACAGCTCTAGCAAAAACCTACCTCAGTAGGGGGTCATGCTGCAGAGACCGTGATGCAAGGTCTTTCTTCTCCGCCTTCCCAAACACAGCTGATTTATTCCACAAAGTTGCAATCCACTTATACTGTGAACCAGAGGGCTGCTTCTCACTCACACAAGAAAGATTGCATGTGCTTCACCCTAGAGATTTGTAGCCACCTTTAAGTGTCCTCTAGTAAATCAGTGCATGGTACTGATAAAACCACATTAAAAACAAACAAACAAACAAAAAAAAAAACATGTAAAGCTTTAATGAAAATAGTAATACCCTGCACAAATACATTCTTCATTTTTATCTGACACATTCTATTTCCTTTCTTTTCCCAAATCCTAACTATTCTTCTGCATGTAATACTTCCTAAATATTTGTACAAGAGTGTTACTTTTTCTCTAATTGTTAGACAAGGTAGCCATTTTAGTCTTCTTAACATTTCCTTCTAGTGTAGATCTTCTGTCTTGATGAAGTGTTGTTGTTTCACTTTCTTCTTTGCTTGAATCACAGACACCCCAATTACTTTTATATGCATCTGTACCTAGTAAATGTATGGAATTAACATCATGGCAGTGGATACCTCTGATGGACTTTAGACTGGGTCATAAAAATTACCAATTGTTATCTTTTCCTCCCTCTGCTGAGAGCAAAATGGTGCATTTATTTATTTATTTATTATTTTCTTATTTTTTGACTGGTAAGTCAAGCTTCTTGTCAGCTTATACTGATCTAGGGAGCTGTTACATTGAGCTTTGAAATGCTTTCTCTTCATTTCTCAAATTTATTATCTGCTTTCCTCTGAAGAGAGTCTGGAAAATCTTTCCATCCTTTTCTGACACTATATGCTGCCCTTGAGTGCTTGCTTTGGTGCACAGTAGACTTTCCTGCAGTATGTACCTATAGACCTCTTTAAGGATGTATATAAGGATGTATAGAAGGAAAGGGAGAGTCTTAAACAAAATTCTGCTAAGTCACTAATTTTGAATGAAGTAAAACATAAATGGAATTCAGAATTTTTGGGTTTTACACAACTCACTGGAATGCTTGTTTTTCTTCCTCTCTAACATATATCCCAAATTCTTGGGGAAAAAAAAAAAAAGAAAAAGAGAAAAAAAAAAAAAAAGCTTACAAAACATTTTAAATAATTTTTAATAATTGCTAAAAACTGAGGATTGTATCTAAATAGTTTTGAAGATGTGTCATATATTTATTTATTTATTTATTTATTTTAAAGAAAAGAAAAGACAGAAGCAGCAAGAGAGAAAAGCAAAGGGAGATGTTGAAACTTCTGTGGGATTTATCATACCTCTAATGAATGTATTAAAATAGTAATTGTGACTTATTTCTTACTAAGCATAGAAATAGAAACTATTTTGTTCCGGACTACAGCTGGTGGCCCAGACACAAGCACATTAAGGTAATTTCTCCACTGTGCAAATCCTTTCCTAAGCAGGTGCAGAGGCCAGTCCTTTATATGCTGTCAAAGTGCGGACCTTATGTTACAAAAAAATTATCTGTTTTGAGAAGCAAAAATTGCAAAAGCAAAACAAAGCTGGAAAGTCTAGCAGAGTTGAGACATTTACTGAAGAAATCAATTCCTGTTTATATGAGGAGCATTAAAATCTCATTCTCAACAGAGCTAAGCACTGCTTTAGCATGTGTACTGGTTCTAGTTGGGGAACTCTTGGTTACATGGACCACACTTACATTGATCATAGCATAAGCCAGATTGTCTGGCTGTCACCTACTTCATTTGAAACTGTAAATTGTACTTATTGATTTAGGTTGGAAATAAGTTAGAAAAGATAGAAATAAGTTAGTAAAGCACTGGAACAGGTTTCCCAGAGAAGTTCTGGATGCCCAATCCCTGGATGTGTTGAAAGCCAGGTGGGATTAGGCTTTGAGCAAATTGGTTTAGTGGACAGTACCCCTGTCTTCCGCTAGCAGGGACCTTGAAATTAGATTATCTTTAAGGTCCCTTCCAACCCAAACCATTCTATTGTTCTCTGAATCTGTGATTCTATACATATACATTGTCTCCTATATATCGGACTCATAATAACCTACTTGCTGAGGGTTGTTGTCTCCCCTTCAGTTTCCCAGTCTCATGGCACACTGCATCTGATCCAGAACTGAGAAGTGTTCCTCTCCCATGCGACATAATAAAGGGAAAACAGAAAGTGCAGGTAATGAAATGAAAAGACTGTGGCTTTTATGCAAGTAATGTCTTCTTGGTGGTATTTACTAGTGACATGACAGATTTATGGCTGGGAACAGATGTTCCTTGTTCTTTAATAGCTGTAGAAGAGTTATGTTTACTGGTGAAATTACAAAATTATCTACACATAGGGGGGAATTAGAACCATTATTATTAGACATATACATTCCTTGTGTGATATCTATGCTTTTTAAATGCTGGAGCACTTGAAAGTCAGTATCAGTTTGGAAATTTTCACTTGAAAAATACTATTAGAAAAAAAATATATTAAAAATAGAATAAAATGAATAGAATAGAATAAAAAATAAAATACAATAAAATAAAATAAAATAAAATAAAATAAAATAAAATACCTGAACTTAATTTCTCTCCATTTATTTTTCTTGTTATTTGTGAGCTATTAGTCTTAATCCATCCTGACAAACAAAGATTCTTGTACCAAAATTCTTATTATTTCTTTCCCTGGTTCACTCTGAAAATTCGATGGTACATAAAATATAAAATACTTTTACTGGACTGAAGGCAATGATGAGTCTCTCAAAGTAAATTTTTCACAAAGCAAACTGAAATAAACAAGGAATATGCCATGAGCCCTACATGTATGAACAAGGAGCTCCTGGCCAAACTCAAACAGATAAAGGAAGCCTGAAGAGGGTGAAAGCCAAGATGAATTGCCTGGGATGAATACAGAGACACTGTCCAAACAGTCAAGGTTCAGCTTAGGAAAGCCAAAACCCTGTTAGAATTAAATTTCTACATCAAAGACATCAAGGGCAACAAGGAAGGTATGTCAGTTGTAAAAGAAAGACTGTGGAAAACAGGGACCCTTTCTGGAAGTCAGTGGGAGACCTGTTTACCTGGGATATGGAGGAGGTTGAGGTACTCAGTGACTTTGCCGCAGTCTTCACCAACAAGAGCTCCAGCCATTTATCCAAAGCCCCTAACGGTAAAGTCAGGGACTGGAAGAATGATGAATTGCCCACTGCAGGAAAATATCAGGTTCAAGGCCATCTAAGGAACCTGAAGGTGCAAAAGTCCATGGTACCCCATAAGATGGCTGTATAGAAGAGTGCTGAGGAACTGGCAGATGAAGTCGCTAAGCCACTATTCATCATATTTGAGAAGTCATGGTAGTCTGATAAAGTTCCCACTGACTGCAAGAGGGGAAACATAACCCCCATTTTTAAAAAGGGGAAAAAGGAAGATCTGGCTCTCCTCTCACCTCTGTCCAGTAAGACCATGCAGAACAACTTCTGGAACCTGTGCTAAGGAACATGGATAATAAGAAGGTGACAGCCAACATGAGTTTAGTAAGGGCAGATCATGCCTTTTATGACAGGGTTGCAGCATTGGTGAATGGGGAAAGAGCAACTGACTTCATTTACCTGGACTTGTACAAAACACTGTCCCCCATGATATCCTTATCTCTAAATTGAGGAAACATGGATTTGATAGTTGGACCACTCAGCGGGTAAGGAATTGGATGGATGATCACACTCAAAATGTTGCAGTCAATAGCTCAAGGTGCAGGTAGAGATCAGTAAGAAGTGGTGTACCTCAGGGGAGTGTATTAGGACTGGCATTGTTTAATACTTTTGTTGATGACACAGACCATGAGATTTAAGTTCACCCTCAACAAGTTTGTGAATGACATCAAGTGAAGTGAAATGTGGTCAACATGCCGGAGGGAATGGATGCCATCCAGAGGGACCTGGACAGGCTTAAGAGGTGGACCTGTGCAAACCTCATGAAGTTCAACAAGGACAACTACAAGGTCCTGTATGTGGGCCAAGGCAAATCTAAGCACAAATAAAGGCAGGGGGGAGGATAGATTGAGAGCAACTCTGAAGAACCTGGGGGTGTTGGTTGATGAAAATCTTAACTTGAGCCAGCAGTGTATGCTTGCAGCCCAGAAAGCCAGCCACATCCTGGGCTGCTGTATTGGGTTTACAGGGCAAGGGTTTGGTAGTGGAGGAGGTAATTTGAGACAACTCTTTTTGGAGGAGGTGGCTCTTCCGCTTTGTTTTGTTTACTCTAAGTACTCTCTGTATTAGAAAGTGAAAAACAAAAACAAAAACAACAACAACAACAAACAAAAATTCTCCCTTCCAACCCCAATTTCTGCAAAAGTGCATAATTTCTTCCTCTGGTCTGTCTTGTGGTGATAAATTCTGCACTCCAAGATAAAATAATTGTCTAAGAAAAAAAGTACACAAACAGGCCTTAGAAATATCATTTGTGTTCTTGCCAAAAATGAAACAAATTTAGTGCTGTATATAATGGAGTGTTGTTTTTTTGTTTGTTTGTTTGTTTTGTTTTGTTTTGTTTTGTTTCTAGCTGGTATGTTTACTCAGTGTTTCAGGAAAAAAATAGCTAATAAGATCAAAACCTCATACGTCAAAGATGGTTCACCCAAACTTTTCCAAAATCAGAGCAGACTTACATTTATGTAACAATTTACATTACAAGGCTGAAGCAATAGCTCTTTGATGACCTTGGTGAAATATAGTTTTTTCTTGTTTGTTTGTTGTTGTTTTTTTTTTTTTTTTAAAGCAGCAGATTTCTCCACACTAAAAGTGTCTATCAGAGGTGTAATCTTGGCATGTGGAATGAAGACCCACACCCTGTAGGTTCTGGAAACTGGAGCTGGATTTGACTGGGGCATCCAAATATATTGCACAGTGCTGTGCAGAAGCTGGGGTAGATGCTACTCACCTATTTTTGTATATTTTGTTTGTCAGATCATGTGACTGTACTTGCCTGTAAAATCAGTGAGACATCTGCTATAAATGTTACCTTCAGTTACATAATCAGGCTACCTAGGAATAGGTTTAATGGCTGGACAGTATGTGAGGTTAGGTTGGGGAAGGCAAAACTAGCTTAGTGACATTACTGGTCAGACAGTTTTAGCACAGACAGCAAAACATTTAGATGGGAGCAGTAGGGAACCACAGGAGATGGATAAAGAAGCTCTTTGTCACAGAGGAGTAATACCTTCAAAATATGTAGTGTGGCATTACCTGCACACAAAAATAGGAAACTGGTTTATGACTGTGACACCAGTCATAGCTCCAGCTAGGCTATCCCTGCCCTTTCAGGGTATATGCACCACAAGCTATATTCATTTTATTTTATATTTTAGTACATAAGACAAAGTTCAACACAGAAAGTTATCTGGGCAGTACCATAGGCTTTATTTCCAGCTCTGCACAGAAATGAATTTTAACTTAGCAGCACTTAGTTTGCACCTATCTTCAGGGTAAATGTCCCAAAGAGGTAGTAAGTGTAAACCCTTTACACCTCCTTTATCACTTTATTACAGAAAGCTTCTTATAATTTAAATCTTGTCTAAGATATTTAAAAATAATAATAATAAAAAAAAATCAGCCTATGTGGCTAGACTATTTCAAGATGTTTCAGAAAAACAGTCTGATCTTTGCTAGGAGATGAACATTTTAGTCTTATTGGTAGTCTCATATATTCTTACACTTAATGTACACATTTTAAAAGAGACTATGCACATGAAAGAGACACTAGTTTTTATTATTGCTATTACTATTACTATTACTATTACTATTACTATTACTATTACTATTACTATTACTATTACTTACGATTACTATTATTTTATGTTCCAGAGTGGAATATTGGGCTTTGTGATTTTTTTTCCTAGTTTTTAAAACTTGCTATCTCATCTATTTATTTACTGGCATATTTATCTACTCTGCATGAAGTTTCTCAGAGCTCAGTTTTTTGAGAGTCAATTTTTATCTTTTTAGGACTGTTAATGAATGCAGATGACATAAACTGTTCTGAAAACCCTCTCCTTCTTCCTTCCAGACTGCAAAATAGAAAAAAAAAATGTTCTCCATTTTAATAAATGTGCATACTAGACTTGGTGCAAGGCAACCTGAAGCCTGTTTTTTCATATGACTGCCATACTGAGTGACGGTCTGGTTCTGAGATAACTGTCAAATTTGTCTAAGCTCATACCCAGATTTTTCAGGGGTGTCAACACAAACTACTTTCTACACTATACCAGCTACACCAAACAAATACACACACACTCACACTCATATATATACTTCCCATTACCAAAGAAAAAAATCTGATTTAAAGCTCTTTAACAAACACCTCTTTCACTCCGCTCTCTCATTGTCTCTGGCATCATTTATACTGGACTTTATTATACTTTCTGGAAAACTCCCAGATATTCAGTGATATATGGAGTAATAATTTGTGTCAAGAAAATGGCTGATATTAACAAAGAAGGGGGAGATGTGGGAGTGTGGCCATGGGGATCGGCAGGCCCCATGGTTGATGATAACATCAGACTCTTAAAGATGAGGCCATCAGGAATGTAAAAGAGTTTAGAGGGAACAAAGAAAGGTGATTCAGGAGACACCATGCCGGCTTGAGTTGGGGTTGCTTGTTTTCCATTAAGGGATGGAAATTGCTGGGTGTTTGGTGTTGCTGGGCAAAGTTGTTTGACCAATGAAAAGTTGTTTTGAAAAGAACTGCTATGGAACGAGGGGAAAAGAGGGTAACCTGCCCTCAAGATGAAAAAAAGGCAACACAATATAATGATATGTATAGGCGTACTCGTGTTTAGTATGTAAAAGCAATGTTCTGTATATTTAGAGATTTCGATGTTCATGTGTGCGTGTTGGTAGAGCATAGACTTCCCACACACTCAGTGCTGTTTACTTGCCTTTTATAAATATTACTAAATTCAAGTTGAGTGTAACATTCCATCAGGATTGCGGAGTTAATAAATACAATTGTGATTAGATTATATTGTTTACAAACCTATCCATGAGAGTGTCTTCATGAGTTATTCATCTACATTCCATTAGTTTAAGCACATGACTAGGTACTGTAAGTGTGATTTTATCCAGTCTTCTCTGAAATTTGGGAGTGATTCTGGTTTTTATTACTATTACTGTTACTGTTACTGTTACTGTTACTGTTACTGTTACTGTTACTGTTACTGTTACTGTTACTGTTACTGTTACTGTTACTGTTACTGTTACCGTCACTGTCACTGTCACTGTCACTATTCGTTTAGGGTTTGCTTTTTTAATTTGTTTAGGGGTGGTTAGTTGTTTCATGTAGTCCTTCCTTATAAATAGCATAAATTAATTAATTAATTAATAAATAGCTCAGTACTACAGTTTTTTCCAAAGGAAAAAAAATCTGTTTCCCTTATTTGGAAAGAACTTTCATTTCTTCCAAAGAGTAGAGTTCAACAAGATTACATTGGAAATACAAAAGCTTACCTTTGGAAATGCAAAGCACACTTGAGAAAGGGACTGCAAATCAGGCCATCAATACGAAATGGGAAGAACTTCAAAAGTTCTGTAAAGAGAAGACTATTGTAATTTATGATACTTAAAGTCCATTGATAGTGTGATTAGTATCATGTCTTTCTTATGAAAAGCAGTAGACCATTTCACAGAATCACAGAATTTCTAGGTTGGAAGAGACATCAAGATCATCGAGTCCAACCTCTGACCTAATGCTAACAGTCCCCACTAAACCATATCCCTAAGCTCTACATCTAAACGTCTTTTGAAGACTTCCAGGGATGGTGACTCCACCACTTCCCTGGGCAGCCTGTTCCAATGTCTAACAACCCTTTCGGTAAAGAAGCTCTTCCTAACATCTAACCTAAAACTCCCCTGGCGCAACTTTAGCCCATTCCCTCTCGTCCTGTCACCAGGCAGGTGGGAGAACAGACCAACCCCCACCTCACTACAGCCTCCTTTAAGGTATCTGTAAAGAGCAATAAGGTCACCCCTGAGCCTCCTCTTCTCCAGGCTGAACAAGCTCAGCTCCCTCAGCTGCTCCTCGTAGGACTTGTTCTCCAGGCCCCTCACCAGCTTCGTCACCCTTCTCTGGACCCGCTCAAGCACCTTGATGTCCTTCTTGTAGCAAGGGGCCCAAAACTGAACATAGTACTCGAGGTACGGCCTCTCCAGAGCTGAGTACAGGGAGACAATCACTTCCCTAGACCTGCTGGCCACACTGTTTCTTATACAAGCCAGGATGCCGTTGGCCTTCTTGGCCACCTAAGCACACTGCTGGCTCATATTCAGCTGACTATCCACCATCACTCCCAGGTCCTTCTCTGCTTGGCAGCTCTCCAACCACTCACCTCCCAGCCTGTAGCTCTGCTTGGGTTTATTGCACCCCAGGTGCAGGACCCGGCACTTGGCCTTCTTGAACTTCATGCAGTTGACCTCAGCCCATCGGTGCAGCCTATCCAGATCCTCCTGCAGAGCTTTCCTACCCTCAAGCAGATCGACACACGCACCTAACTTGGTGTCATCTGCGAACTTATTTGAGGGTGCACTCGATGCCCTCGTCCAGATCATCGATGAAGATATTAAAGAGGACCGGCCCCAGCACCGAGCCCTGGGGGACACCACTAGTGACTGGCCTCCAACTGGACTTGGCTCCATTCACCACGACTCTTTGGGCCCGGCTATCCAGCCAGTTTCTAACCCAACGAAGTGTGCGCCATTAAAAAAATAAAAAATAAAATAACCTGTGTATATAAAAAGGAATAGGAGGGGCAGAGTCATCCGAGCCATTTCAGCCTGTGTTTTGCAGAGCAAAAGCAGTTTGTGTTCATGTCCTTGAAAGACTTGGGTATGAGCTTAGGCAAATTTGACAGAGTTAGTTCAGAACAGAATGCGGTTGTTTTTAAACCCATTACTTTCAGCTAATCATCAAACCTATCTCCACTGCACCCTTTTACACTGAAATGTTCATAAACTACGGAAAATATAGTTACATTGGCCAACTTCCCATTTACCTCTGCCATCTGTCTGAAATTCAGCCCAGTGGAAACAGGAGGCTAGGTAGGAATAACATTAGTTCTTTATATTTTAAGTTGTTTGTCATATTATTAACCAAAAGTTTCGTAAAACACGGAAGTAGTCCAAAGAAGATAAATCCACGGACAGATGATGATTTATATCTAAACTTTTCAAATGTAACAATGTTCTAATCTATGATTTTGATTTGGAGCCAACTGAAATTAACATATACTTAATAATGATGATGAAGACTAACTAAATATCTGTTTGTGCTAATAACTACAGTTTTTCTACTAGACCTGTTCAAAACATCAAAATTCATAAATTGCTAGATACAATAGTGTTATTTGTTATATTTTGTGGAGTTACATCATTCATTATTTATGAAGCTTTTACCAGCAATCAGATATCTACATTATGCATTTTCCATCTCCCATGTCCACTTGGGAATTAAGTAGTTCTGATTGATCAAAATTCAAAACAGAAATGCTATGCTGTTTTTTAGAATACATGAAGTTTGAGAGAAGTGGTAGCATGTGACTTACTGATGTTCAGAAATAGATCATGATGACAGGTTATTTTCTCAAAAAAAAAAAAAAAAAAAAAAAGTTGAATATTTTCAGTTGAATGCAACTGTAAGATCATCATGTTTGACAAAGATATGAGTCACCACCTGAAAAGTGGACATTTTATTTAACAAATATAAATTATTCTACAGGTGTTAATGCTTTGCTTTTTTACAGGATTATGCTGCAACCATTCAGACTGAGTTGTTTTACAGTTTTGATTGTTTTTCTTTTCAAACGTGATTCAGTGATTGGTAGGAGAAATGGTGGAAAATAAAGTTATCCTGTTCATAAAACAAGTTTTTAAATTAAAGAAAAAGAGGAAGTTAGCAATCAGTACAATTACTAGAGACATGGCCTCTTGGAAGCTCTCCATCAGAATAAAAGGAAGCTGTTTTGCGAAACACGGAGCAAAGAAGATTGTTTTGTTCTTACTGGACAACAGTTGAATAAGCATTATGTTGAGAGATACATCTTTATTTCTTGTGCATTTGTATCTATCACTTGAACACCTCTCTAATATTTCTTCTCATGGTCCCTAATTACCATATTTTTTCTACTGAACAACTTTCTCAGACATGTGGTTTTATTGTTTTAATGTGTAGTTCATGTGTAATCCTTTAGGCTGGTGGTTTTGTCTTTTTTGAAGTGTTGTCCCTGAAAATGGTGTTCCAGTGTCTGGCAATAATTTTGGCATTATGGATTCCTTTACAAAATATTTAATTTGCCTGGCCTCGTAACTGTTGAAATTGCTTCCTTTTTTTTAACTGATCAATGAATCATCTTGCACCAAAGAAATACACTATTTTTTCGCTATGAACTTTTATAGCCACAGAGGTATGAACATAATGCTGTCACCTTTTTCAAAACCTTGATAAGTTTATATTTGTGGATAAGGTTTTATAAGAATTAATATTTTTATGCATGTTAGTCCCCATTTTTCATGAATCCAGCATCTGCAAAATACATCCTGATGTTGTGTAGGTTGGTGCCGCACACCAGAAATATTTCCTAGCTCGTTAACTAGCTGACCTTATGAAAAGCTCATTGACAAATACAGGTGTTTTAAGAAAAGTCATTGAATAAATGGCTATCTTCTTTAGCCATATAGCAGAGCTAGTAACTTTTCTAAACCAAATAATAGAAAATATTTCCTTCACAGTACTGTATGAAAGTAAAATTTTGATAAGTTTTATCTCACTTCAGGTGCTGTCTCTCATCTCAGCTACCCTCATCTTACTGGAGTTAATGGGAGTCCCATTCCTGGGGGCCTACTGTTATATATGGAGTGGTAATTCCTGTCGAGAAAATGGTTGATATTAATAAAGAAGGGGGAGATTTAGGAGTGTGGCCATGGGGTTTGGAAAGCCCTGTGGTTGAGATAACATTAGACTCTTAAAGATGAGGCCATCAGGAATGTAAAAGAGTTTAGAGGGAACAAAGAAGGGTGACTCAGGAGACTCTATGCTGTCTGGGTTGCTTGTTCTCCAGCCATTAAGGCATGGAAGTTTCTGGGTGTTTGCTGTTGTTGTTATATTCAAAGTTGTTTGACCAATGAAAAGTTGTTTTGAAAAGAACTGCTGTGGGGAGAAGGGTATAAGAGGGGAGCCTGCCTTCAAGATTAAAAAAAAGGCAATGTGATGTGATGAAGTTATGTCATCAATAAAGAAGCAGAAAAAAGGAATGAAAAGGAACAGGCTAGCGGAACGGAGACCAGGACGGGAACAGGCACATTGATTGCCTCATGAAGACGGTTTTGGCCAAACTCAGCAAACTGCTCAGAGAAGCTCGTACTGAAAGTTGCTGGAAATAGGCACACCAGAGCTGGAAAGAAGCTCACGCTGAGAGAAGAGAACCCGTGCACACAACTGCCCCTCGCTGGTAAGCAGCTGTGCATTATGGGGAATCATACGTCCTTAGAAAAAAAGACTGTCCTGGTAACCTTACAGCTCATTCTCCTTCTTAACAATCGGACAGTTTATGATCCTGAAACATGGGACCAAACTGAGGTCAAGGTGTGGGACTCTGCAACTAAAAATGACAAGGTTGCAGTGGGATTGCTCAGCACCTGGCGAGCAATCTCCGAGGCCTTAAAGAGCCATGTGGAGCCACAATCACAAACGTGTGGCTTGCCAGATATTGAGGGAGCTGCAGGCTCCTTTACTGATCCGACTGCTATGCCATGGGCCCCTCTGCTACTACAGCCATCGAAGGCTTTTGCTGTTACGGCCCCTGCTGACCTGGACGTGCCTTTTGATCCAGGCCTATTGCCTTGAAAAGGAGATGGATATGCTTTTCTTCAATCCGGGAAGAACGGGATACATTAAGCCTGAAGACCAAGTTGCTTGACTACTTAAAGCCAGACATGTTGTTCAAAAGGAATGGAAAATGGAGACTTGTTTGTAATCAAGAAGAGGAATGGAAAATGGAGGCTGTTAAGTCATGGAACTTAAAGGATTGTTTGTTATCTTTTCTGATTTTACATATGTATAGGCATACTCGAGCTTAGTAAGTCGTGGAACTTAAAGGATTGTTTGTTCTTTCCTGATTGTACGTATGTATAGGCATACTTGGGTTTAGTATGGAAAAGCCATGTTCTATATGTTTAGAATGTTTGATGTTCGTGTCTGCATGTTGGTGGAGCGTAGACTCCCCGCACACCCAGTGCTGCTTACTTGCCTTTTATACCTTTTATAAATATTTGTTTTATAAGTATTACAAAATTCAGATTGAGTTGAGACTTCATTTATAACACTACCATCTCTCTGATTTACTGCCAACATTACATATATTGAGGAACATGGCTGTAGAGGAAGAGAGAAATGTAATTCCATTTTAATATCTGTGGGAATACATTTGTCTGTGCTTCTTTTTCCCACTTGTTATGCCCCACATCTGGGCTTCTGCAAGTTAATCAGTATGTTAAGAAAATTTAAATCCAAAGAGGATGATAAACAGGACAAAGCACTGAAAAGCAAGTCCCACAATAACAAAAGATAAAATCAAGTAAAGGCATTTAGATAGCATGGATCTTTCAAGCAAAGAGGAAGGCAATTACTACAGGTTCCAACCTCTGTGGAGATGTTGGTCATAATAAATATTCTGGTTTATCAGGATCCTTCAGAGATTCATCGGAAAAAATATGCTGAAATGTTGGGGACAAATTGCCTTCAAGCTCACATCATGTGTCTCAGGAGTTTATTTCTGTGAAAGGACTACTGAGGATCTTTTAGCCAGGATGGAAGTATGTGATACATGTCACCTGTCTGGAGAAATCAGCTGTTGCAGAACACCAACAATATTCCAGCTATGGATGTTGTTCCAGGAGAGCAGTACAGGTTGGATCTAATTTAGTTACAGAGTTCCCAATAAACAGCTGAAGTACGTTGCTTCCTTTTTCTTTAACATATGTTGTTCAATATGAATAGTTAAGTCTGTTCTTATATTGAATCTCATCAATTCAATTATCAACTTCATTAAGGCACATAAAATAATGCAGTAATTACATGGTAAATTGTCACAGAGACTACAAAAGCTGATTAGCTCTAAAAGGCAGAAGAACAAAAAATGTGAAATATAAAGAACTGAGTGTAAAGGTGCTTTATGTATGTAATATCTCAATTTTAAATGTCAGAATGTTGTACCTGTGATGGTCTAAAGACAGAAGTAAAAATATTTATATGACAAGGTAATAGTTTTTATTAACATACACTAAAACAATCCATCAGAAATCTAGGTGACTGAAAAAGCGCTATGTTCCATGTGTGGTTTTCCTATAGCTTCAGATAAAGGATAATAATGCGTTCCTTTATTCTTCACTTGAGTTATACTCAAATATTTTTTGTTGATTCTAACCATATAGACCCTTTTGAGTTTAAATGTAGACATACATTTTTATTTCTAGCAAAGAAGGAAAATAAGATAAAAATGGAAAGGTTGTAGGCTATGTGGAAGCATCCTAGACAGAAGTGATGTAGAGTGTTTGGTTATATGAAGGTTAAAGAATGCATGAATTTCAGGAAGATGAAAGTCACACAGCTTCAAGGAGATGTAACATGACTGAAAAGATCATACACATTTTATTGGAGTAAAATGTTTTCATGTGCATAGAGTTCCTGGCTACCTAGGCATTGCTTGAATTCTTAAGTTTATACCTTGATCCTCAGGGCCTAAAGCAGCTGATGGAGGAATAAAACATCTTTTTGTTATACCAAGACATTGGCAAGTAAAAATTGTGAATGATCCAAAAGCAAATACACTTTCTTTTTTCAGCTAGTTAAAATAGTTGATGGTTCACCTACAATACAACTCCTACTCTTTGATAAATTATGGTTTCCTAAGTAACCAGCTAATAGTTGGAACTTAGATTGAGGGAAAAAGATGTTCATACAGATTTTTGTTCTGTCTCTGTCTGCATGTCTGTCCAGCTGAAACAGATAAATCATTCTCATATAATCTGTGTGCTGTTATTATTTGGTTGATCACAGGTTTAATATACATGAATTGTACCTTGGAAACCCATCTAAAAATTACAATTGTCTGTGGATTAAATGTGAAGAAGAAAATAATATTTTTGAACTATTTTCTAAGATCAGTTTGGAATGGAGTACCTGAACATAACTTGCTAGAGAGAGCATTGGAATATGGATAAAATGTCAGAGTGAGACCTGTAGTCTCAAAAAATCTGATTCTAATCAAAAGAGAGTATTTTTAATTTTAAAAGTGTTGTTGTTTTTTTTTTGTTGTTGTTGTTGTTGTTTTGTTTGTTTTAATAGAAAGATTTGAGAATTGATTTTCATCAAAAGCATTTGAATACCATATATCCTGGTAAGAATACAGGAATGCTGCCCAGATATGTAAGGATGAGATCACAAAAACTAAGGCACAGTTGGAGATGAATTTGTCAAGGAATTAGCAGAATAATAAAAAGGGTTTCAGCAGGTACATCGGTGAGAAAATGAAGATTAAAGAAATGTACCTCCCCTGATAAATAAGACAGGAAAACTATTGACAACCAAGGCTGAGGTACTCAACATTTTTTTTGCCTCATTTTTCAATGGTGATCACTCTTACCTCATCTCTCAGATCCCTGAAACTAAAGGCAAGAAATGAAGAAATTAAGTAATTCCATCCTATCAGACAAGAATGTCAACTCTAAATCACCTAAGGAATGTGAACATACTCTAGTCCATGGAACCTGACAAGATGCATCCCACACTCATAGAAACATAGAATGTTGTGAGTTGTAAGGAACTTTAAAGATCTTCAAGTTCCAATCACCCTATCATAGGCAGGGATGCCACCCACTATACCAGTTTGCCCAGAGCCTCGTCCAGCCTGGTCATGAGCACCTACAGGGATGGAGCATCCGCAACTTCTCTTGAAAACCTGTTCCAGGGCCTCATCACCCTCTGAGTGAACAATTTCCTCCTAACATCTAATCTAACTCTCTCTCCTCTTTTACTTTAAAACTATTACTTCTTGTCCTATCACTATCTGGCTGAATAAAAAGTTGTTCTCCATCTTTTTTTAAAGCCCATTGGGGGTTATGGTCAGTCTACAGCGCTTCTTCTCTGCCGCTCCTTCCCAGTCACTCTTGTCCCCTGTGCTGTGGGGTCCCTCCCGCAGGATGCAGTCCTTGATGAACTGATCCGGTGTGGGCTTCCTCACTCCTCTCACTCTCCCAGCTGCTGTGTGGCGCAGTGTTTGTTTTTTTTCCCTGTCTTAAATATGCTCTCACAGAGGCACAAAACAACATCGCTTATTGGCTTGGCTCTGGTCAGCAGTGGGGCCCTTTCCAAGCATGGGGCAGCTTCTAGATTCTTCTCACAGAAATCACCCCTATGGCCCCCTGCTACCAAAACCTTTCCATGTAAACCCACTACAGCCAGGCATCTCAGTCTTTCTTCATAGGAGAGGTGCTCCATAAGATGTCCTCTCATAATCCTTGTGGACATCCTTTGGACCCACTCTAACAGGTCCTCATCCTTCCTGTGCTGGTGGCCCCAGAGCTGGTTGCAGCACTTGAAGTGGGGCCCTACAAAGGCAGAGCAGAGGGGGACTATCCACTCCCTTGAACTGTTGGCCACTGCTCTGTTGATGCAGCCCAGGATATAGTTGACCTTCTGCAAGCACATGGAAGTCCTGAGGGAATTGGTTGATGTAGTTGCTAAGCCACTATCAATAATGTTTTGAAAATCATGGCTGTCACGCAAAGTCCTCAGGGACTGCAGAAAGGAACACATCACACCCACTTTTTAAAAAAGTTAATAAGGACCCTTGGAACTATCCACTCATCAGCCTCACCTCAGTACCCAGTAAGATCATGGAACAGATTCTCCTAAAGGTTATCTCAAAATATACAGAAGATAGGGAGGTGATTAAGGACAACCAGCATGGCTTCACCAATGGTAAATCATGACTGATGAATCTGGTGCCCTTTTATGATAAAGTGAATGCATTATTCAGCAAGGTAAGACCAAACAATGGCGTCTACCTGGACTTCTTTAAGGCCTTTGATATGGACAACCACAACACTCTTATCTCTAAACTGGAGAGACAGATTTGCTAGATGGATAAGGTATTGGCTGTCTTGGCACACCCAAAGATTTACAGTTACCATCTCAATCTCCAAATGGAAATCAGTAATGAGTGGTGTCCCTCAAGGGTTTGTACAGGGATCAAAACTGTTTAGTACTTTCATTACTGAAAGAAATGCTGGGATGATGTACAATCATCTCAGTATGTTTGCAGATGGTACCAAGTGCTGTTGATGCACTAGTGAGAAGGGATGCCATCCAGACGGACCTTCTTGACAGTCTTAAGAGCCTATGTCAGCTTCATGAAGTTCAACAAGACCTAGTGAAAGGTTCTACATCTTGGGAAATCCACAATATTAGTACACATTGGGTGATGAGTTGATTGAGAGCAGCTCTGCAGAGAAAGATTTGGGGATACTGTGGATGAAAAATTATATATGAGCAAGCAATATGTGCTTGCTGCCTGGAAATCCAACTGTGTCCTGGTCTTCATCAAAATAAGAACGACCACTGCACAGAGGGAGGTGATTCTTCCCCTCTGCTCCACTCTCCTGAGACCTCACCTGGAATACTGCATCAGGCTCTGGGGACCCCAGCACAAAAGAGACATGGACCTATTAGAGCAATTTTGGAGGACAGCTGTAGAAATGATGAGAAGATTGAAACAATTCTCCTATGAAGAGAGACTGAAAAAGTTGGAATTGTTTCACCTGAAGAAAAGAAGGCTCTAGAGCAATCTCATTGCATCATTTGAAAATATAAAAGGGGCTGAGAAGAAAGATGAAGACATTATAATAGAAATTGTAGCTACAGAACAAGTGGTAACAGCTTTAGATTTGGTGCAAGGAAGATTTATTATTATTATTTTTTTTATGATGAAGGTGGTAAGACACTGAACCAGTGGACAAGAGAAGTTGTGGATGCTCCATCGTTGGAATTATTCAAAGTCAGGTTGAACATGGCTTTGTACAATCTAATCTAGTGAAACCACCAGGGTTTGAACATACCCAGGTGCTTAGACTGGATGATCTTTGAAGGTCCCTTACAACACAAATAGTTCTATGATTCTATGATTTGATGATTCAATATTTTTATTATTATTATTATTTATTTATTTTTAATTTGAGAACAACAAAGAGTGCTGGGATATCACATTTCAGCTGCAATGAGAAGACTGGGGGAAATATAATAGAATCTTTAGAATAAGCAGTATACCTTGCTGGGCTGCTTTGTTCAAATGTCAGTTATGTTAGCTAAATATGTCTCTTAGTCTTTTCAATGTCAACTGCAGTGTCTCAAATAGACAATACCTTAAATTAACTGACATATTGGAGATTGGTGACTCTGAACTTGTCTGTGATTTTCTGTTCCAGCTTAATGCATGTAAGTCTATGCAGTCCAATGGGATTCATACCAGAGTACTCAGAGAGCTAGCTGATGTCATCATGAGACCTCCCTTAATTATTTTTCAATGGTCTTGGGAATCTAGAGGTATCCTGTCAAACAAAAACTGGCAAATGTCCCAGTTTTCAAGACAGGTAAGAAGGAAGACCCTATCAATTACAGGCCTGTCACTGTCACTCAATTCAGTTCCCAGTAAAATTATGAATTGGATTGTGTTAAGAGGTACTGAAAAATACTGGAAAGACAATGCCATCATTGTTCATAGCCAACATGAATTCATGAGTGGTATGTTCTGTTTAACAAATTTAATTTCCTTTTATGGCAAGTTACCCATCTAGTGACCAAGGGGAATAAGTAGACCAGTAGATGTGAATTTTTTGTAGATGTTGTTCATTTGTTTGTTTTGTTTTACAAAGTTTAAAAAACTTTAGTAAAGTTTTTGATACTGTTTCTCACAGTATCCTTCTGGACAAAGCATCCAGTGTATAGCTGAACACCTAATACTATTAATGATCAGTTAGCAGATGGATCAGTTTCGAAGGGTTATAGTAAAGGAGGTTATACCTGGTTGGTAACCAGTTATTTATGGGATTTCCCAAGGTTCTTTTTAAGGGACAATTCTCTTTAATGCTTTTATAAATGATCTGGTTACAAGACTCAAAGTTTGCAGATGATACTACAACAGATGAGCTGTTGACTACCTCAAGGGTAGGGAGGCAGTGATTGGGTAATCAACAATCATATGAAATTTAACAAAAGCAAGTGATATTTTTTTGCATCTGGGGTAAAGCGATCCTGGATACAGACTGGGGAAAAAGAAGCTGAAGAACAAACCTGAATAAAGGAATGTGTGAGTTTTGGTCAAAAGCAAGTTGAATAAGAGTTAACATCATGTCCCGGCAGCAAAGAAGGCTAAATGCACCATAGGGTGCATCAGGCACATCTTTGCTCACTGGTTGAGAAGTGATTGCCCTACTCTAGGCTGCAGTGATAGTGTGGCCTCACCTCCAGCACTGTGTGCAGTTTTGGATGCTACAGTATAAGAAAGACATAAAACTATTACAGAGTAACCAAAAGAAGACAGCAAAGATGGTCAAGGGTCTAGAGAGGAAGACATATGAGGAGTGTCTGGAGTCACTTGGTTTGTTCAGCCTAGACAAGAGAAGGCTGAGGGGCAATCTCATGCCAGCCCACAGCTTCTTAAGGGGGAGAAGAGCTGCAGGTGCTGATTTCTCTCTGGCGACCAGTGATAGGACTCACAGCATGAAGCTGCATCAGGAAGGTTCAGGTTGGATACGAAGAAAACATTCTCCACTGAGAGAGTGGTTGTGCAATGGAACAGAATGCAGGGAATGCCATCAAGCCTGATGAAGTTCAAGAAGCATTTGGAGAATGCTCCCAAACATATTGTTTAATTTTAAGGTAGTGATTTGTGAGTCATGGGTTGGACTTGAGGATCTTTGTGGGTCCCTTCCAACTCAGGATATTCCACTTTTCTATACCAGAAAGTATTTCTGTCTGCTTTTATTTGAAATGTATCTTAGTTAAATCTACTTTCAATGAAGTTGTGTTACTCTTTATCAAAATCAAATCTGATTAATTCAACATTTCCAGAAAAAGATTTTTTTTTTCTTGAAATTGAACTCATATTGCTCTATGGATTATAAAATATACAATAAAATGTCAGAATTTGGCAAAACATCATCCCCAGTTAACTTTCAAATTGCACTTTGATCTTTGTCGAGTGAGGTCAAAACATTTACTGCCAATTTCAGTGAACAGGAGGAGATGGCCACAAATGATTTTCTCCTGCTCAGTGTAAAATTGAATGAAGTGATGTTGGCTAGCAAGTGGATAAAATTACATGGATTCTGACTCTCCTTTTGCCTGAGGGGTTATTTGTTTCTATGTGAAATAGGAGAGTAATTCCAAAGAGTTCTGGATTTCTTTTGACACATTTAGTCTTTATCTTCAGGTGATTCTAAGACTTGATTCCTTCTCCAGATCTAACTGGGGAGAATGGTGTTTTAATCTCTTCCAGAGTAGACAGTTACAAAACCTTCCACCTATTACTGCTGTAGAGTTGCCTAGAAACTCTTAAGGCTTCAAACCCAGAGTAGATCAAAGATTTTTTTTTTTTTTTTTTTTTTTTCTTGTGCCCAATTCTTCATTTGTTGCTAAATCAGTTTGGGAATTAGTTCAAGTTTCTGATCCATATTCCTACAGCCCTTTCTGATAATTCTTCTCTCTTTCCAGTTAAAATAGGATTTGGCTTACATTTTGGTGTGCAGAATTAGAAGGGACAAGATGCATTCTGTTGAGAGAGCCTTTGAATGTGAGATTCACTGCAACTGGAGACCCATCCAAGCCAGTTCAGCTCCTGTAGGGTAGGATAAAAGGCTCATCTCTTTGTTCCACCTTTTCCCAGCTTGAATTGCAGATTGCTCCTAGCAACACTGTTCTGGACACTGTCTTGTTTTGATCCATTTTTAAAGCAACCTGCCACACTATAAAGGCAACTACTGAACTTTACTTTTGTATATAATATGAAATTCTGGTGACAGTCACAATAGAAAAGAAATGGAAGATAAAAAGTACTTTGTACAACTTATCTTTATTTATGCTTAGTTTGTAGGCTTATTAATAACATTGATAAATATCTGAATCATTTACATGTATATAACAGGAATCACTTAGCTTTTGTCACATGGTTTATGAACAGGGGATTTAAGAACAGACTAAATTTTTCAAGTGTAAATAAAAATTGGTGCCGTATTTTTTACATGTGTCTTACTGATTGCAGTTGTTAAATGTGTGTTTGTTACACCATCTAGTACAAAGATTTAAATAAGATTCAGATAATCTTTGAAAGATTATTATGGTAACATTTTTCTAGTCTATCTGCATATTAGATGATGATGAATGTCAGAGTAGAAGAGTGGTGGAAAGAGAATGATACGGGAAGGGGAGAATGGAAGAATCAGTCAAGGAGACAATATAATCAAGAGGAAAAATTAGAAGAAAGGCTAGGAACTTTTAGAGAAATCCATAGATGGAAAGTTGGGAAAATAAAATGTTATTAGATGAAGAAAGGAGATGACATAGATTATGCAAAGAGTCCTGGCTTTGTCATGTGTTCATGGGCCCAAAATTCTCTTCCCAGCTTTGATTGTCATCAGTAAAACTGCTTCCTTACAATTACCATATGTATTTGGAAGCTAGCCACACTGCTTGTTTAACCACAGTACATGCTTTGGAAATTTCATTTAAATGTCAGAACTGTCTATCTGAATTGAATTGGATTCTATTTAACTGTTTGCTTTTATCTAAGTCAACTTGCAGCACCAAAATAGCTGCTGATTTTTCTAACTTTTAACCTCTTCTTCTCCATTTCTTACTTTCTGTAGTGTCAACATAAACTTTTTTTTTTATTTGTAACTGTTTCTCACACACATACACACAGACACTAATAAAAGAGGGGGGAAAGGGAGTTTGAAATTTTGCAGAATGCTTCAGATATGCCTGAACTCTCTATTTAATGTCTACTAATGTTATAGCATTGAACTGCATATAGCATATGTAGCAGGATCCATAAAATAGTCTCACCAGTCACCCTCTCTCTCTCCCTTTTCCCCTCTCCCCTCCCCCCCTTCAATCTGTTAATTCAGTTATTTGTGATTACCAAGATGCTACAATAAAACATTACAGATACTTCTCTCAGGCCTCTGCCTTGTACCTTTTTAAGGTATTTTTAAAGGCTCGTGGTATGTAGACACAAGTAGGTTGTTTACATTTTTACAGATATAACAATATTTGTCAAATATACTAAAAAAAAAAAAAAAAAAAAAAAAAAAAAAAGTAAGATTCATTTAAATGATCATATCATAAAATCATAGAATGGCTTGGATGGCTTGGGTTGGAAGGGACCTTAAAGATCATCCAACTCCAACCCCACTGCCATAGGCATGGATGCCACTCACTAGATCAGGCTGGCCAAAGCCCCATCCAGCCTGTCCTTGAACACTTCCAGGGATGGGGTATCCACAGCTTCTCTGGCAACCTATTCCACTGCCTCACCACCTTCAAAATAAAGAATCTAACCTAAATCTCCTGTCTTTTAATTTAAAACCACTCCCTCTTGTCCTATCATTATCTGCCTGTGTAAAATGTTATTTGCCTTTTTTTTTTTCTATGTACCCTTAAATTACTGAAAGGTCAGAAAGAGGTCTCCCTGGAGCCATTTCTTTTTTCTCCAGGCTGAACATAGCCAGGTACCTCAGTCTTTCTTCATAGGAGAGGTGTTCCAGCCCTCTCATCGTCCTTGTGAACATCCTTTGGATCCACTCTAACAGGTTCTCATCCTTCCTGTGCTGGTGGCCCCAGAGCTGGTTGCAGCACTCAGAGTGGGGCCCTACGAAGGCAGAACAGAGGGGGACAATTCCCTCCCTTGAACTGTTGGCCACTCCTCTGTTGATGCAGCCCAGGATACAGTTGGCCTTCTGGCTTGCAAGTGCGCAATGTAGACTCATGTCAAGCTTTTTATCCATTAGAACCCCCAAGTCCTTCTTTGCAGGGCTACTCTCAATGAGTTCTTCTCCCAGTCCCTACTTATGTTTAGGGAGGTTGTATCACTTCTGTTTGGGCTTCATTCTCCACCTGGCAGTTGCAGATGGTGGACAACATTTTTATTTCAGTAGAAGACTGCTTCTTGTTACTCACAGAAGAAAGCAGATCTTTTCATACTCATCCAAATATTTAAGAACTACGTCAAATTTTGAATGAGTTTTCAGCCATTCTTCAGCAGCCATTAAATCATCTGCATGCATCTTACTGCAAAACTTTGCAGATCCTTATCTATTAATAACTGAATAAACAGCTGGTTCCAAAGCTACTCCATATGGCAGTTCTTCATAGTTACACAAGTACTTATGGTGATATAATAATGAATGAAAAATGAAAAGATTTATTGATGATATATAGCATAGCATAGGGAATGTAAGGGATTGCCATTTATACAGATCACACAAAGATTTGTATATTCTACCCTAGCAATGAATCTGGCTATTCAGTACTAGGGCAAGGTTCATTCATGTTTATCATTTTGGTTGACCATAGTTTGGAGTAGCACCAGTAGAGCAAACAGCTCCGAGTACCTTCTCATCTCCAGAATAACCTGCATTTCACTGCTCCTGTTTGTTTTTGTGTACTGCATGATTTTGAATAATTTAGGACTGCAGAGTAATGTAGGGCTCTGTATTTTGCATCCTGTATTTTGCTTCTTCCATTTTGTCCTGGTTTCAGTTAGGGCAGATTTAATTTTCTTCCTAGTAGCTGGTAGGGTGCTATGTTTTGGCTTAGGATGAGAAGAGTGCTGATAACATGCTGGTGTTTTAATTGTTGCAGAGCAGTGCTTACACCAGGCCAAGAACATTTCAGGTTCTTGCTTTGTCCTGCCAGTGGACAGGCTGGGGGTGCAGCAAGAGCTGGGAGCTGGGACCGAGAGCAGCTGACCCAAACTAGACAAAGAGGTATTCCATACCATCTGACGTCATGCTAAACAATATATAGGGGTGGCTAGCCGGGGGGAGGAGGGCTGGAGTGCTCAAGGTTAGGCTGGGCATCTGTCAGCGGGTAGTGAGCAATTGCATTGTGCATCACCTGTTTCGTACACATTATTATTAGCAGTACAATTATCATCATTATTGTTATTATTATTATTGTTATTATTATTTTTCCATCTTAATAAACTGTCTATATCTCAACTCACAGGCTTCACTTTCCCGTTTCTCTCCCCCATCCCAGAGAGGGAGTGGGGAGGGTGAGCGAACAGCTGTGTAGTGTTTAGCTGCTGGCCAGGTTAAACCACAACATACATGTATTCTTACTATTTTCTTGCTGAAGATTTCTTTTTTCAAGCTACCTCTTGCTTGTTCTAGTGTCTAATTCTCTTTTCTGCTGATACCATTATCCTTCATCAGCTATGCTTTTATTGTTTCCTCATTTCTTCCTCGATATCCTCCTCAGTGTCTTGTTCTCTCCATTCAACTCACTGTATAAACTAAACGGTAAATGCTTTAAATTTGAGCACCTTTATATCATCCAGAAAACAGAATCACAGAATCATAGAATATCCTGAGTTGGAAGGGATCCACAAGGATCATCAAGTCCAACTTCTGGCTCCACACAGATCTACCTAAAAATTCAGACCATATGACTAAGAGTCCAAATGCTTCATAAACTCTGACAGGCTTGGTGCCTTGACTATGTCCCTGGGGAGCCAGAGCCTGCTCCAGTGTGTGACTACCTTCTTGGTGAAGAATTTTTCCTGATATCTAGCCTGAACCTCTTCCATCGCAGCTTGTTACATGGAAGAAAACACCTGATTATTTTTTTCCAGTAACAGTTTTCTTAATTATCATCTATAACACTATCATTTGATGTACTGCCTGCATATTACTTGTTAACTTGTTATCTGTGCCAGTCATCTCTTCATCCTGAAACCATGGTATCATGTCAGTCCACATTATCTGTCTCATATTATTTAGATGAAATGTAACTGTGTGGTCTCTCTTTTCCTTATAAACATCATCATCATCCTTTTCTTATAAACATCATCATCCTTTTTCTTCCACGTAAAATTTTGAACTTTCTGAGTTCAGGATTTTCCCCCATAATGTATGAGTATCAGTATTTGCCATTCTCCTTGCCAAGGCGATCGGCTCCGGGGCAGATGCGTTCTGCAGGGGAGTGGGGGAGCGGGCAGGCAGGGCTAATTTTTCCAGCACTGAGCCCAATCGAGGGAGCCGCCAGGACCTGGCAGCCCTCGCAAGGGAGGTGAACGAGTTGAGAACGAGGCATAGGCGGAGCCAGCAGCGCCCCCTCCCCGGCTGTTCAAATGCTGCCCCTAGGGAGCATGAGTGACCAGGAGCACAGCGAACAGGACAGGCAAAGAGGACGTGGCCCATCAGAAGGGAGTGGCGAGGCAGTTAGCGTGGCAGTTCGCACAGGAAGGGCAAAGCGTTCCCCCCTGCCCATATGAACAACTCCTCTAATGGTGGTCTACCGCTAGCTCAGCTGCAATGGTGTACACCAGGCACAGCGAGCTCTCCAGGAAGTCTGTACACACCCACTCAAAAATTGTGGCAGTTCAGGTCTCCGGATGCAGGGAGTGCCTGAGCCTGTTGCTACCACCTGCGGGGGGCAGAAAGACTGTGTGCGTGAGGTGCGAGCAGGTGGATGACCTGGTCCGCCTCGTGGCAGAACTCAAGGAGGAGGTTGAGAGGTTGAGGGATATCAGGGAGTGTGAACGGGAGATAGACTGGTGGAGCAACTCCCTGCATGGCCTGAAGGACAGGTACCGGGATGAGACACCCCAAATGGGGGTGGACCCCCTGCACTGTTGCTGTCAGGCAGAGTCAGGGGACCTAAGAGTTGAGGAGGAACGGAAACAAGTCCCTGTTCAACATCGCAGGCGATGCCCCCCCTCCTACCAGCCCCACCTTCCCAGGTGCCCTTATGCAACAGGTTTGAGGCCCTGGAGCTTGAGAGACTGGTAGCTGAGGAAGAGGTAGTAAGTCTACCCAGTCTAGAGGTAGTAAGTCTACCCAGGAGGATGCCTAGGGCGAGGAAGTCAACTTCACGCCTCAGGACTACCTCCACCAAGACAGAAAGAAGGGTGATTGTTGTGGGCTACTCCCTTCTCAGGGGAACAGAGGGACCTATTTGTCAGCCTGACCCTACCCGTAGGGAAGTCTGCTGCCTCCCTTGGGCCAGGGTCAGGGACATTGCCAGAAAGCTTCCCAACCTGGTTCGCCCCTCTGACTATTATCCTCTTTTAATAGTCCAGGCTGGCAATGATGACATTGAAGCGAGAAGCCTGAAGACCATCAAACAGGACTTCAGGGGACTGGGACGGTTAGTGGATGGAGCAGGAGTGCAGGTGGTGTTTTCGTCCATCCCTGCGGTGGCAGGGAGGGGCACAGAGAGGACACGGAAAGCCCACCTGTTAAACACGTGGCTCAGGGGCTGGTGCCAACACAGAAATCTTGGGTTTTCAACCATGGGGCACTTTACTCGGCACCCGGCCTGATGGCCGCAGACGGGTCCCTATCCCTAAGGGGAAAAGGGATCCTAGACCAGGAGCTGGCAGGGCTAATTGAGAGGGCTTTTAACTAGGTGAGAAGGGGGACAGGGCTGAAACAAGGCTTGTTAGAGCTGTGCCATGGGTAACAATGGCAAGGCTGGGAGAGCAATGGCCCAACTGAAGTGCATCTACACTAATGCACACAGCATGGGTAACAAAGAAGAGGAGCTGGAAGCCATTGTGCGGCAGGCAGGCTACGACTTGGTTGCCATCACGGAAACATGGTGGCACCACTCTCATGACTGGAGTGCTTCAATGTCTGGCTATAGGCTCTTCAGAAGGGACAGGCAACACAGAAGGGGTGGTGGTGTGGCTCTCTATATCAGAGAGAATTTTGATGTCGTGGAACTTGAGGCTGGGAATTATAAGGTTGAGTACCTATGGGTTAGGATCAGTGGGAAGGCCAACAAGGGAAGCATCCTGGTAGGGGTCTGTTATAGACCGCCGAACCAGGATGAGGAGACTGATGAGGAGTTCTACAGGCAGCTGACAAAAGTTGTGAAATCGTTGGCACTTGTTCTTGTGGGGGACATCAACTTCCCAGATATATCCTGGAAGCACAACACAGCCCAGAGAAAGCAGTTTAGGAGGTTTCTGGAGAGCGTGGAAGATAGCTTCCTGACGCAGCTGGTTAGTGAGCCTACCAGGGGTGGCACCCCGCTAGACCTTCTCTTCACAAACAGAGAAGGACTGGTGCGAGATGTGGTGGTTGGAAACTGTCTTGGGCAGAGTCACCACGAAATGGTAGGGTTCTCCATTCTCGGAGAAGCCAGGAAGGGGACCAGTAAAAAAACACTGTATTGGACTTCTGGAGGGCTGACTTTGAACTGTTCAAAACACTGGTTGGTAGAGTCCCTTGGGAGGCGGTTCTGAAGGGCAGAGGAATCCAGGAAGTCTGGGCACTCTTCAAGAAGGAAATCTTAATGGTGCAGGAGCGGTCTGTCCCCACGTGCCCAAAGACGAGTTGGTGGGGAAGAAGACCGGCCTGGCTGAACAGAGAATTATGGCTTGAGCTTAGGAGGAAAAAGAGGGTTTACAATCTTTGGAAAAGAGGGCGGGCCACTCAGGAAGACTATAAGGATGTTGCAAGGCTGTGCAGGGACAAAATTAGGAAGGCCAAAGCTCTATCTGGCTACTGCCATCAAAGACAACAAAAAATGTTTTTACAAATACATTAATGCAAAACAAAGGACTAAGGAGAATCTCCATCTTTTACTGGATTCGGGGGGGGCGGAACTTAGTTACAAAAGATGAGGAAAAGGTGGAGGTGTTTAATGTTTTCTTTGCCTCAGTCTTTAGCGACAAAGCCAGTTGCTTTCTGGATACTCAGTATCCTGAACTGGTGGAAGGGGTTGGGGAGCAGAATGTGCCCCTCACTATACATGAGGAAATGGTTGGAGACCTGCTATGGCACTTGGATGTACACAAGTCGATGGGGCCAGATAGGATCCACCCGAGGATACTGAGAGAACTGGCGGACGAGCTGGCCAAGCCGCTTTCCATCATTTATCAACAGTCCTGGCTATCGGAGGAGGTCCCAGTTGACTGGCGGCTAGTAAATGTGACGCCCATCTACAAGAAGGGCCAGAGGGCAGACCCGGGGCTTGTCAGTTTGACCTCAGTGCCAGGGAAACTCATGTAGCAGATTATCTTGAGTGTCATCACGTGGCACTTACAGGGCAACCAGGTGATCAGGCCCAGTCAGCATGGGTTTATGAAAGGCAGGTCCTGCTTGACGAACCTGATCTCCTTCTATGACAAAGTGACGCACTTGGTGGATGAGGGAAAGGCTGTGGATGTGGCCTACCTTGACTTCAGTAAGGCTTTTGACACCGTTTCCCACAGCATTCTCCTCAAGAAACTGGCTGCTCTTGGCTTGGACTGGCGCACGCTTTGTTGGGTTAAAAACTGGCTGGATAGCCAGGCCCAAAGAGTCATGGTGAATGGAGCCAAGTCCAGTTGGAGGCCAGTCACTAATGGTGTTCCCCAGGGCTCAGTTCTGGGGCCAGTCCTCTTTAATATCTTTATCAATGATCTGGATGAGGGCATCGAGTGCACCCTCAATAAGTTCGCAGATGACACCAAGTTAGGTACGTGTGTTGATCTGCTTGAGGGTAGGAAGGTTCTGCAGGAGGATCTGGATAGGCTGGACCGATGGGCTGAGGTCAACTGTATGAAGTTCAAAAGGCCAAGTGCCAGGTCCTGCACCTGGGGCGCAATAAACCCAAGCGGAGCTACAGGCTGGGAGAGGAGTGGTTGGAAAGCTGCCCTGCAGAGAAGGACCTGGGAGTGATGGTGGATAGTTGGCTGAATATGAGCCAGCAGTGTGCTCGCTCAGGTGGCCAAGAAGGCCAACAGCATCCTGGCTTGCATAAGAAGCAGTGTGGCCAGCAGGTCTAGGGAAGTGATTGTCCCCCTGTACTCAGCTCTGGAGAGGCCGCACTTTGAGTACTGTGTTCAGTTTTTGGCCCCTCGCTACAAGAAGGACATCGAAGTGCTCAAGTGAGTCCAGAGAAGGACGATGAAGCTGGTGAGGTTCTGGAGAACAAGTCCTGTGAGGAGCAGCTGAGGGAGCTGGGGTTGTTCAGCCTGGAGAAAAGGAGGCTCAGGGGAGACCTTATTGCTCTTAAGTACCTCAAAGGAGGCTGTAGATAAGTGGGGGTTGGTCTATTCTCCCGTGTGCCTGGTGACAGGACGAGGGGGAACAGGATAAAGTTGCACCAGGGGTGTTTTAGGTTGGATATTAGGAAGAACTTCTTTACTGAGAGGGTTGTGAGGCATTGGAATGGGCTGCCCAGGGAAGTGGTGGAGTCACCATCCCTGGAGGTCTTTAAAAGATGTTTAGATGTTGAACTTAGTGATATGGCTTAGTGAAAGACTTGTTAGCATTAGGTCAGAGGTTGGACTCAATGATCTTGAGGTCTCTTCCAACCTAGACAATTCTGTGATTCTGTGATTCTGTGTATTCCATTTATACAAATTTAACTTTCAACTAATAGAGCTTCATGAGACAGAAACAATCTTATGTGGTTGGTGGAGAAGTCAACCTAACACCTGATTGCAATCCTGACGCAAATCAAAATCATTTAGTATCAATTTCAGACACTGTTGTCCATACCAGCATCGTAACTTTTAACCCACATCTCTCTATCTCTCTTTTTTTTTTTTTTCTTTTTGTTTTCTTTTGCCTTTTAAACATCCTCTATAGAGATTTTTGGGCTTGTTTTCAGCCAAAATGATTCTCATGTGTCCTAGTTCCATAACTATGAGCTGGTTCTTTTCTGCATCTTTAATAAAAAGTACTAGTGTTACCTGACAGTACTGCTTTTAAGATAGGAGCAGACAATCCATTGTTTTCTTCTGAATTACTCTTCTCAGCATTTTTTTTTCTTTTTTTTTTTTTTACCCATTTCAACCTTTTTGTTCAGCTGTCTATTATCACATAGTCTTCTATTCATAGACTTTCTCTTACTTACAGACAGAAACTTCAGTAAAAAATCAGTACCACAAACTTATTCTTTCTTTCTAAAATAAACTGTCCCTAAAATTGTCAATGTATGTGGTTTCTCTATTTTTAAGTGTCAGAGATCTATTATATGCCTTAGTTTTCTAAAACATACATTAAAAATACATCTACTGAAATCTATACCTTCATGATGTGGCAGAGTATTTAAATAATTTATATTAAATGTTCATTGGACTAAAACCCAGATCTTTTTTTTTCCTCCAATCCCCAGTCAGTCTTTCAGTGACCGTGCTTAAAGAGGCAGAGATAACTCCATCTGACTATTTTTTTTTCCACTGAAATTATTTCTCCACCTTTTAGGTTTTCAACCCTTCTGAAGTAAACAGCACCTATATACCACACCTGAGAGAGATAAAAAGGCGGTGAGTTCTCTCAGCCACATGCAACAACTCCTGAAGCTGGAGCAGGGTATTCTCATACCTTTCCATGTTCATCCAACATGCCTGCACTTTTGACAGTTCCCTGTGATGAAAAATGCTCAACAGTAGCTTTCTGCTGTTAAAAGTTATGAGGAAGACTTTAACCCACCAACATCAATATGGGAGTCCAAATTTTCTTCATACACCAACAGATGGTCTGAAACTAGCATGCTTATTATTTGTATAATCTGCCTTTTTTGCTGTATGTTTTCATGAGAGCACCTAGAACTTTATTTTGTTGCTTTTCAACTGTGTACTGAAACACAACTGAACTTTGTATATATATATTATTACAAGATACCGTCTGAATTCTGTTTGCGTAATTGAAGATGGTTTCTGTACAGTTAGTCTAAAATCTTGATGCAGAGCTTTAATAAGACCTTACTAAGAACACATAAAGTAGCAGCGTTCATGTTTCCTCAGCCTGTATTTGTGTATGGTTTTATATCTTTATTTTGTCCCTGTTTTAGTTAGTTTTTCCTTTTATAAAATTTTTACAATATGCAAGGATTGAATGGGATGATGTTATACCAAAAATGGTTGAATGCTTTTCTTTGCCAGGAGCAATGCATTTCAAAAATGGAAAAAAATTTTTGGAAACATTCTACATGTATTTACCAGTTGGTTACAGAGTCACTTGAATTCCTAAACAAAACAAGTGCTAATTTAGATGCCTTATAGTGTCTAAGATGTCACAGAACTACTGGGAGAACCCTTTTAGAGCAAAAGTACAAGTTCAAATGCAGTACGCTAGCAGTTTTCAAACGGTACTGGAAACTACATGTACACAGCTGAATTATTCTTTTAGGACATACACTATATTAAGCAGAAGAAGCATCTGGCCTAAATGCAGTGTTTTATATGCCTGATTTAAAGAACGGCACAGTTTAGCAACGATAGATTTTTCATGGCAAAAGTGAATAGAGGTTGACTGGAAGCATTGTGTTTCCTGTAGATCAGGTTGAAGTTGTATACAGAGCATTAGGGAAGAAAATTTTCCTTTCTTGTGACTTAGTAAGCCTTTTGTAGGCCTGTTGCCTCAACTGTAAAATGTAAAAAATACCGATTCAAACTCATTTTTCTATTAAAGTACTTTGCCACTGTTTTGTCAACAAAGCTGTAAATATATTTTCCAGAGTTTATATTCTACCATCATGAAAATGTACAATCCACCAAATTTGGGAAGCTGATAAAACAAAATTTTACATTAATTTATAGTTTGATACTGTGACACAAACCAAGTGTGACAAATCTGTATATACATGTGGAATGCAGAATTACAACAGTGTAAGTCACCATGCATGTGTCTTTGTAAATTGGTATGAGATCATTGATGATCATTTAAAATAGATTCATCAAAATCACCATTCTATTTACATCTAGAATTTAACTGGAGAATGTTAATGGACTGTGTGATTTACCTCTGATGAAAGGAATACTTTGTTGGCTGCTCCCTTTTTATGAGACAAGTCTACTGTTGCTGAAAAGCATGCAAAAATGTTACCATTTCTAGAATATATTTACAATATAAATTGCATTCTTATTTTGAGTTATGAAGTATCTCATGTAGTCAAAAATAGTTATTCACACTTCCTACATTTTTTTTTTAGGACTTTTTAGCACATGGCTGCATGACCAGTTGTTACTGAACTTTTATTTTTTATGTCCTTTCATTTCAGATGAAGCTTCTCCATTTGCACTAAATCTAGTTAATAAATAAATAAATAAATAAATAAAATGTTGACTTTTCTGTCAGCCATTTAGCTTCTTTACTGCAATTTCTTTTTTTACAAAGTACTAACACTGTAGTAAGGACAATAATCTTAATATGTTTCTGTGTCAACATCTAACACAGTAGGAAGCTCTTATTCCAATATGTTGTCAAAGTACAACTTAGTGCTTTTCAGCACTTCATGCAGGTGTAAGTGGAGGATTAGGCTGCTAATGCTAGAAGTAAACATAAACAGAATTAATGCAGAGACTAAGCAAGGTCAAACAAATAAATCTTCAAACAAGATTAGATGGCTTCAAAGTTCTTCTGTGGTAATTATGTATTAGATCTCTCCAACCTTATACATCAAGCTCTCTCCTTTCCCTCCTCCACTCTCTTCCCAATTGCAAGTGATGTAATGCTTTTTCTTCTGATAAGGAACTAGAACAGTCTTGCAAGTAAGATAAATATAGGAAGATATTTGATCTCCTGTATTGGAAAACACCATTCCATGTTTCCTTAAGACTTTTAAGTCAGTCCTAGCTCTTAGAAGAAATACTTTATCGGAAGACAGTATCAATTACTTTATCGCCTTAGCATAGACTTCAATTTTCTTCTAGTTACATAGATTTGAGAAATGTAATTGTAACATAGTCTGCAGTGTTCTTGTGGTATGAGAGAAATGGAAGCAGAAAAAATAGAAAAAGTGCTGGGCAGTCTTCTTGTTGTAGTATAACCCGGAAGGCAGATAAACACCAAACAGCCATTTACTCACACACACACACACACACATAAGTGATGCACAATACCATCTCATGCTCACCATCCAGTGAGTGACACCCATCCCCAAGCAATGCCCCCCACCCCCAACCCTGGCCAGCCACCTCATATTAATCATTCAACATGACATCGTATAGTATGAAGTATCCTTTTGGTCATTCTGGGTCAGCAGTCCTGGCTGTGTCCCCTCACAGCTCCTTGTACACCCCCAGACTCCTTGCTGCTGAAGAGCTGAAAAGTCTTTGGGTCTCTGCAAACACTGCTCTTCAACAAGTAAAACATTAGTGTGCTATCAACATTGTTCTCATCCTAAATCCAAAACACAGCACTATACCAGCTACTAAGTGGAAAACTAACTCTAACCTAGCCAAAACCAGGACACTTGTATACATTAGTGTCATGTATCAATAATTGAAATTTCATGTGCAAGAATGTTTGATCTTTGTTTAGGGAGTGGGTAATTCAAGTTAGCAGAATGATTATTAGGAGAGTTAATCATTGATTTTAGTGAGGTATGTCACATGAAAATCTAGGGTTCTTGAAAGTTACTTTGATTTATTGAAAAATAATTGTGGTATCCTTGTGAAATGATAATGTAAGAACCCAGGAAGTGTGAAATCCAGTTTTGTAAATACACCTTGTATAAATTGAAAGTCCTACTGTACACAGATTAAAGAGAATTAAAGTCTTTACAGCCATATAGCCTATATAAGTGGCTTAGTATCATAGAAAAATATATGGTATGAGGATAATACAGCTCTGGTCAAGCCCTCCCTCTCAGTTATTGGGTGTCTAACAAGCTCCCGTATTGAACTTCTAAATCTTCCTGCTTCCTGCAGTCCAAACACCCTATGCATTGCCCATGCCTCTGACTTTCCAGGATTCCTCATTACTTGGATTGCTCCTTTCAGTACTTAAAGAACTAAGAATAGTTCTGAGTTCTTGTAGTTAGCATCAGTTTTTTTTTTTTGTTTGTTTGTTTTTTTTGTATACTGTTCTGTTGCTGAAGCACACCCTTTTCCAGAACTCCAGATTTGAAAGCATTTAGTTCACATTTCCCCTCTTTAAAGAATATAGCAGTTAATGCACATGAACCCAAGCTCAATGGAGCTCATGTGGATCATGTGGAATTTATGATTCAGATTTTTAATTCACTTTCAGTTTTCAGCTGAGCTTAATTTGTGCTATTATTCTACAGTTTATCATGACAGTTGCTTTTTGATTATTCCAAATGCAGCAATAATGTAGAGCCATTCAGGTTAACATGTAATGTGTTGAGAACTAAGCCTGAAAAATCACTTCTACTACAATGTGGAAATACATCAAAACATATCCAGTGGTCTTTTACTCCATCAATATTACTAACCATTTCAAGCAGTTCATCTGCAAAATTTGAAGAAGATTAAACGTTTCCTTTTAGTTCTATTAGTTTTTATCTTGTATTTTCAGAGTGTGCTGGGGACATGCAAGTATTGAAGAACATCTGTTTGCTTCCATCTGTGGGTGCAGTGAACCTGCCTTTTTCACAGTCCCATTCATTAGACTTGTGTTTTGGAGCAGCCAGCTGCTCTTCATTGCCTGAATTATGGCTGCTCTTTTTTTGGTAAAGTTTGAAAGGAGATGAAGTCTGCATTTTTTGCTCCTCCCATCTGGATATGTGACAGAAGAAGTCTTAAGCAAGGGTGAAAATGAAAGACAGATAAAAGGAAAATCTTGAAAAAGGAGATAGAGAACATCTGAAAGTGAAATTGGAAGCAAGATGTTCTTGAGAAACAAAAAACAAGGAAAAGAGAAAAACTGAATAATTTTGAAGACAAGTTGCTTTCCAGAGAACACAATGATCAGAATGAGGGAGGGAATCATAGAATCATAGAACATCCTGAGTTGGAAGGAATCCAAAGGATCATCAAGTCCAACTCCTGACACCACACAGGTCTACCCAAAAATTAGAATTCAGACCATACTACTGAGAGCATAGTCCAAGCCCTTTGTAAGCTCTGACAGGCTTGATGCCGTGACTATACTTACTCCTGAGAAGCCTGTTCTACTGCGCGACAACCCTCTCAGTGAAGAACGTCTTCCTGATATCCAGACTGAACATACCCTGTCACAACTTGACTCCATTCCCTTGGGTCTTATCACTGGTCACTAAAGAGAATAGATCTGCCTCTCCACTCCCTCTGATGATGAAGTTGTAGGCCGCCATGAGGTCTCCCCTCAGCCTCCTCTTCTCCAGGCTGAACAAACCAAGTGATCCCAACTGTTCCTCATACGTCTTCCCCTCTAGGCACTTCACCATCTTCGTTGCCCTCCTCTGGACACTCTCCAACAGTTTTACATTCTGTTTGTACTGTGGTGCCCAGAACTGCACACTGTACTCGAGGTGAAGCCGCACCAGTGCAGAGTAGAGAGGGACAATCACTTCCCTTGACCAACTATCAATGCTGTGCTTGGTTCACCCCAGGATACGGTTGGCCCTCCTGTTTGCCAGGGCACAATGATGGCTTATATTCAGCTTGCTATCAACAACAACCTCCAGATCCCTCTCTGCGGGGCTGCTCCTCTGTCTCATCACCCAGTCTGTACGTATAGCCATGATTGCCCCTTCCTAGGTTCAGGACCCAGGACTTGCTCTTATTAAACATCAGACGGTTGGTGACTGCCCAGCTCTCCAATCTGTCCAGATCTCTCTGAAAGGCCTTTCCACCCTCAACTGAGTCAACAGCTCCTCCCAGTTTTGTATTGTCAGCAATTTTACTCAAAACAACTTCTAGTCTAACATCCAAATTATTTATCAAATCTTTGAAAAGAACTGGCCTTAAAATGGAGCCCTGGGAGACCCCACTGGTGTCTGACCACCAGCCTGATGTAATCCCATTTACTATAACCCTTTGAGCCCTACCTGTCAGCCAATCATTCACCCATTGTATGATGTTTTTATCTAGATGAATGCTAGACATTTTATCCAGTAGGATCCTATGAGGAACTCTATCAAAAGCTTTACTGAAATCCAAAAAATTACATCAGCTGGCCTCTGTTGATTGACTAGATGGATGATCTTATCATAAAAGGAAATTACATTTATTCAGCAGGACCTACCCCTTGTGAATCTATGTTGGCTAGGACCAATGATGGCATCGTCCCTCAGGTACACTTCAATAATTCCCAGGATAATCTTCCCAATAATTTTACCAGGCACTGATGTGAGACTGACAAGCCTGTAGTTACCAGGTTCTTCTTTCTTGCTCTTCTTGAAAACTGGCACGACATTTGCCAGCTTCCAGTCAGCTGGGACCTCTCTAAATTCCCAAGACCATTGAAAAATTATAGAGAGAGTTCCCACGATAACACCAGCTAGCTCTCTGAGCACCCTAGGATTTATCTTATCCAGACCCATGGACTTGTATGGATCCAGGTGGAGCAGCAAATTCCACACGTGTTTGGAGTTGGCTGTGAGTTAATCATTCCCACCATTACAGTCCTCCAGCTCAGGGTACCCAGGGTCCTGAAGCCCACCATCAGCATTGAAGACAGAGGCAAAGAAGACATTAAATCTCTCTGCTTTGCCTATATCCTTGTTTGAGAGGTGACCATCCCCATCAAGTAGTGGACCTATGTTTCTTCTGGTCCTCCTTTTTCTGATCACATATTTAAAAAAAAAAAAAAAAAAAAAAAAAAAAAAAAAAAACATTTTATTGTTTCCCAGAGACCTGGCCAGCTTCAATTCTAATTGGGCTTTGGTCACACCAATTTTCTCCCTACAAAGGTGAACAGAGTCCCTGTTGTCTTTCCATGTTGCCTGACCCTGCTTCCAGCAGCCATACACATTCTTTTTATGCTTAAGCTTCAGAAGAAGATCCCTGATCAGCCAAGCTGGCTTTCTGCCCCACCTGCTTGACTTCCGATATTTTGGAATTGTCTGATCCTGTGCTTTTAGGAGGCACTGCTAAAAAACTGACCAGCACTGATGGATGCAATGCCTTCAAAAACAGTTTCTCAGAGGACCTTATTAACTAGTCCCCTGAGTATCCTGAATTCTTCTCTCCCCATATCCAGTGTTGCAGTTTTCCTCCTGTCACCAAAAATTTTAAACTCAAACATTTCATGGTCACTATGACAGACAGACGCCAATGGGCACGTCCCCCACAAGACCCTCTCTGTTCTCAAGTAATAGATTTAGGACCTTTCCCAGTTGGCTCCCTTATTACCTGCAGCAAGAAGTTATCATTGAGGGTAAGAACCTCCTGGACCTGCTTGTGTCAGCCATGTAGTAATCCCAGTTTATGTCTAGCAAGTTGAAGTCCCCCATAAGGACAAGACCAGTTGATCTCGAGGTATCTCTTAGTTCCTCAAAGAATAATTCATTGGTGTCATCATCCTGGTGGGATGATGGGATTCCCAGGGATCCCCAGGATCCCCAGGATGATGGGATTCCCTGGGATTCCCAGGACAACATCCCTTTTATTTGTTTGTCCCTTAATTCTTATCCAGAGGCTCTCAACTTTGTCATAGCCAAATGTGTGTTCCACACAGTCCAGCCCCTGCTTTATATATAGCACCACCACTACCACCTCACCTGCCCTGCCTGAAGAGCCTGAACCATTTATTGTAACACAATAGTCACAGGACTCCTCCCACCAGGGTTTGCTTATGCCAATGATAATGTAGCTCTGGGACAGGACCAAGACTTCTAGCTCCTCTAGTGTGTTCCTCAAGCTGTGTTCATTGGTGTAGAATCACTTCAAATGTACCCCACTGTACACAGCACTTCACAGAGCAGACCAAAGGACCTCACTAACACACAGTCCCTCTGATTTTGGCAGGGAGAGAAAAACTTTATTTGATGATGTTTTTTCAAAAGACAGAAGCTACACAGAATTGACATCTAGATTTCTGTGAGAGAGCAAAAGTACTTTGGACAGCTTTGTGGGAGTTTTGGTAAATTAAAGAGATGGGTGAAAATGTCAGTTAGACACGTTAAATGAATACACTTTGAGAATAATTTCATCTGTTGTCTAGACATTTCTGCATAGGCCATATAACTTGAAAACAATTGATTTGAAGATGTTTTTTTGTTTTGCTTTGTTTTGTCCTGCTTTTGAAAACATTACTACCTGATCAGGGCTTAGTCTCAGCTGGAGTAATTGGTGAGTAGCAGCAAGACATTTCTTAGCATAAACAAACATTTAATAAAAGGTGATATAAGAATTGTCTTTATTACACTGTATCATCTATATGTCATTTAATTTTGTTAGATTATTCCCACAGTTCAATCAATAATTCATGTGAAATCATTGCAAGCACTTTCATATATATGTCTGCAAAATAAACATGCTGTAACTTTCTTGGGACAGAGATATCCTACAGTTCAAATTCCTGAGAACCAAATGCATAGCAAAGATCCTAAATAAGGGACACAGAAGAATCTATGTCACTAAATAAAGGACACAGAAAAATACATATGCAAAAACATAAAATGCTTTGTAATTCTTTGCATTGGTATGCCCCATACAGTACCCCATATACAGGCTACATATAACAGGACTTCCTTCCTTGTGAGTGTCAGTAGAGGAGGGAGAAGAAAAACTAGTATGAGCTAGAGTTTCTGTGCCACCACTCAAGTCAGAACACAGTTGAAATACAGGGCTGGAAGCAATAGCTGGAAAGCACTTTCAATTTATTGAATCTCATAACTTGGTAGAGATTCAAAGATTAAGAATTGTATGTAGAGATGCAAAGATTAAGAATTGTATGATACCAATGAATTTGCAATGATATTTTAAAAATAATAATGTTTTAACCATTTTTCTTTAAATTCTTTTTCAAAAACAAGTGGTTGTCTTGCATCCAAATAACAAACGTACATTAGCTGTCTCAGTTTAAGGTCCCTAAAGAGACAAGGCATGAGTAATTTTTTACTTTTTTTTCCTGTCACCATTGTGTAAGTAGGTGAGGTTAATATTAAAACCTGACCTCCCCTGACTATGTTGTGGACAAAAACACAGAATTGTATTTCCTTTAGGATTTAACAGAAAGCCAGTTAATGCATTCAGATATCTCAATGGGAAAAAAAAAAAAAAAAAAAAAAATCTGAGTGAAGGCATAGCCTAAGTCTACACAGTAAGACAGATGGGACTAGTTGTGCAGGCAAACAGGATTAGGTTCCGTATGGCTCTCAGTCAGAGAAGCCATAAGCAGAATGGAGCAAAATAGCAGGAGGTAGCAGAAAAATATTAGACGGACATTTGGAATAGAAAGAATAAATATCAGTAAAAGAACAGGTTTATAAGCTAATGTTAATTTTGGAAAAATTTCTGCCAGCAGATGCATCCTACTAAAGGACTGTTTTCCTTATTGCAATAACAGATGTATGTAATTGTACCCTGAGAAAATGGCATTGGCTAACATCAATCCCATATGTTTTTTGTTATAAGGTTAAAAAAAAAAAAAAAAAAGTTATGCTCCAACCACTCTGCCAATGTTAGTTCATTTACAATGCCGAGCTGTTTCTTTTTAATCTAAAAGTTATAACCTAAAATGTTACCTGATTTAAATTTCAAATTCACAGGTCACTATAAACTTTTATAGTGGTGAACAGATGTTCATGTGAGCTGTACTTAACTGTAAAGCATGTTAAAAAATAAATAAATAACATTGTGGAATGTCAAAATTAAATCTCTATAGGAAATGCCAGGGGGATTTCAAAATATTTCAAAAATATTGAAGTTTGCTATTAGTTTTGCCGTAACCCCTTTATTCTTTGTCACCCTTGCTTTTTATGAACCACAGACTACTGCTGATTGCTTCAGAAATTTGTATTCACTCAGGATAGTTTCAAGTCCCAGAGGTAAAGCAGAATTGCAACACGTGTGACTATACTTATGCTATGTGTTTCTGCACATCTGTATAGGCAATATCTTGCTTAAATGTACATACTGGTATCTGCTAAGATGTCACTGCGACCATATTTTTACCTGATTCAATGTCTTCTGAGGAGACATTTAATTGTCAAGAGATTAATGTCTCCAGACATTGCTGTCTCCTGACAGCAATGATCACAAATAAATCAATGAACAAAAATAAATAAATAAATACAAAGTAAATTGTCAGTATCTCACTTTTTAGGGGCAAATGCAGATGTTTCTTAGTTTTTCATATAAAAAGTGAAAATAGAAAACTATGTGAAAATGTATCCTGAAAGTTAGTTACAGCTCTTCAATTTAAAAGCAAAACAATTAGCTACAAGACCTTGTGTCCAAATTCTTCCTTCAAGATTAGTGTAACCTTAAGTAACTTCATAAATGTCTGTCATGAGACTTAGGGTTTATTCCAGTATTCAGTAGATCAGAGTCAAGTCCTCAGGGTTTGGTTCATTCATTTGGCTACAGGTATTTTTGGTCTCAAAACTATGCATAATTTCACAACTTGAGCTGGAGTATCACAGATTACTCTTATCTCTCACTGAAACATGCAGGTTCAAAATTATGCTTTGTTTCAAAGTCTTTGTATACATAGTGGTTTATAAAACCAGTCTGATCAACACTTCCATATGTTGAGAATTACTTAGGGCCTCAACATTCCTCATTAGAGGAGAAAAGTTTGGCTTTGACAGTCTTGAGTGCAGATTCAGAACTCCCTCCCTCACACCACAGCCTACTTAGAGGAGAGCAGACTAGCACTCAAGTCAGCAGCATTATCACACCTTCTCTGTCTTTGTCTTTTCAGATTGAGCAGGAAAATATCACAAGGAATGTGCAAGGATTTGTGAAGGAATAACAGAAGGAATAGAGAGCATTTTTCTTGGGCCCAGTGATGTGCATGCGCAGTGCAGGGCTGCCTGACTGTAGCATGCTCATTCCATCTGGAAGGTTTCCGAGAACAAGCTTGGATTTTGTTTGGAACGAGAATATTCCAGCATATGAAACATCTTCACAATGTGCTCCTCCTAATGGATAAAATTCCTAATGGACAAAATTCAAGTATTTCTGAACTAGCATTCCTTTTAAATTCTGTTCAGTCCAAATCAACGTGTATTTGGGTGGCCAGAGCCAGATGGAAGTCACTGGTTATAGAAGGCGAGCTCATGTTCCTACTTCAGTGAAAGCAGTGTGCAGGCTCTAAAGTAGCAGAACCTACACTGCCAACTCACAGTGTCTTCTCTGGCTCAAGGTTGTTCCCTGCACACACTAGGTAAAATAAAATGTTATTTCTTATCTCAGCATATTTTTGTGTGTTAGTTTTAGGGCTGTAAACCTTCTTATTTTCAATTCCTGAAGTCGCCGTTTTTTAATGTTAGCGTTGGAATACAGGTAGCATTCTCCCATTCCTAATTCTGAGATGCTGCATCATCATCTTTCTAAACCATTTTGTACCATTGCAGCTTGCCTCCTTGCGTATTGATTTTATCCTATAGAGTTTACATGGGAATCACAGTCCAAATATCATTTGATTCTAGGTGTATTAAGCACAGGCACACTGCTGTTTAGATTCTGTAATGATGGGGGCAACGCTTCAATTATTCTACTGACATTTTTCCTGTGATCAGCATCATCTCTTAGACTCCATTTACTGCCTGATCACCAAACATTTGTGCCATTGGGAGGAGAGGGTAGTATAGAGAAAATAATGACTAGTGGTTGACAGTGTTACACCATGACACTGAAACACTTTTCATACTGTGATAATTGTTAAATAGAATTATATTGCTTAGTAACATCATAGGCAAATGAATTAGCAAAGGCCTGTTGACATGATCCAAAGAGGTATAGCAACACATGTAGCACTGCTGTCCTCTGAAGATTTTATTCTAGATTTTATTTTAGGCCTTTTTCCCATTTTGCGTTTGCTTTTAGGTCTTTTTTGAAGTAGCTTTTTCTCTACAAGAAGTAAAGGAGAAAAACAGAACTGTCCCCTTCAGGTATGTATATGCTGCTGTCTGGCTTCTCACTGTTATTAATCATCACGTCATCATTCTGTGCATATAGCTCCTTTAACTGTTTCAGTTTCTGACCATTTTATTTATTTTCTCCTCTTTCCTCAAGTCTCCCCTGTCCATCACATTTTATTTATTTATTTATTTATTTATTTTATGAGTAATGCTCAAAAGCACTGTATGGTATGCACACTAGAGCTTAACATTAAGGATTGTTTGGTATTTGAGTACACAATTTTGCTTTTAAGCTGACATTTGCAACTTTTCATCTGAACAAGTCCTGACTCTCCTTTTTAACACGTGCTGACAAGGGGAGCAAAACCACAAATGAGGCCAATAAAACAGGCGTTTCTTTAGAAATGATTGGCCTTGAACTCTGTCACCTCGTCCCCTCTTTATTTCTGCCTACAGCAAATATTGTAGAGAAGATCACACTTCCAATCAGTTGCTCAGAGTGGTTCTTGACTTTAGGTTGCAGGTCAGAAATAACCTCTCATTTACAAGAAATGTCTTTCATTATTCTAGTAGACACCAGTTTTGGTGTCACCGAATAATGGGACACTGAAACTCCAGTGTGCCTATATGTAGTACGTTATGGTTGGCATTTTTCATTAGGGTTGTAAATTGCTCTGATGGGAAAGGCTGCCACAGGCCTGCATATACAACCAGCATCAGCACTATATTAACTAGTGAACTCTGCATGAGCATCTTAAAAGTTACTGCTCCATTTCTTGTGCTCTAGACACTAGTATCAGATGCTTGGTGGCATCAGCACCCTTGAGCACTACAACATACCTCTTTTAACCAGACTTCTTGAGGGAGAAGAATTTTATTATATAACATCTGTTTTCTCTTCTCTGTGCGTCTTCCTGAAAAGGTAATGCTACCATTTTTCACTAAGACGAACCACTCTGGAGACAGTGCTCAGATATATTTTCTAGATGTAGGATTAGTTTATTTTCTAGTTTATTTAATGATATCTTCCAGACCAGGGTGTGTGTGTTTTTCAGGGTATGTACTCAGGGGGTTAAACTACGCTGGAATGATCTCCTGCATAACAAACAGCAGGTAGCCTGAGGAGAAAAGATGAGTAAAGATATGTACCTGCCACTTTCCTTTCTCTGCTGCCACAGGGCTCATGGCATTAACAAAAACACCTTAGGGACCAGTCTCAGTTACAGTAGTCTGCTAAGTGTGTTGGAGATTGTTCAGACAGATCAAGTCAAACCAAATGTTGAAATCACAGCTGACTCCTAGTCTGCTAGCTACAGCTTGCCTCCAGAAAGTCCTGTTCTGGTTATGTTTGTGTTTCTTGGGCCAGTTTCCACTCTTGGATTAACAGGACACTCCTCCCAGACAAAACATTAAGCCCCCTTCAGCCAGGACACAGACATTCCTACCTTGCTTTCATGATGCACCTCACATGTTCTGCTGTACCTGGCACAGCTCTGCCTGGTCTCTCCACACCATGACTATGTGACAAGGTCACTCTGGTGCTGCTCCAAACAAAGGGATCTTCAGGAAACAGTTTTGCAGCAACTTTGCATGATCTCTTTATTAGAGGGTCATTTTCTTAATTAGCAAAGCTTGCAGATTTTTACATATTATTAAAACATTCTTCCTACTAAAAGACACTGAGCAGAGCAAATATACCATTCTTTTTCTCAACACATTTCTTTTAGAACTGCAGAAGAACTAATAAGGTCTAATGTGTTAGTAGGAGGCTGGAACCAAATTCTCTACTCATAAAAGGCTTTAATCAACATGTCAGACATGTCAGGAGTTGAGTCTGCATAGTCTTCTTTCTACAATCCTTCCCCATGTAAGGAGCAGTGTTTTCTCATGCAAATAACCTCCAAAGTCTATTTGTTTTCCTGAATGAAGTAATACCATTCAAGACTGGCCGTGATTCCTCTCACAGAAATCATGACTCATATACCAAGATAAACTTTTACCACTTTAATGAATAAAAGGCACAAGTTTCAAAATAACTTATGCCAGACTCATATGCTGAGATAAACTTTTACCTCTTTAATGAATAAAAGGCACATTTTTCAAAATACCCTATTCCAGTTCTACAAACATTTGAGTCATAAAGAAGGATGTAATTATGTACTTATACACACTTGCTAACAGCTATTAATCTCTAACTTAAAAAAAAAAAAAAAAAAAAAAAAAAAAAAAAAGCAAACTGAACAAGTGCAGAATTGTTATATTCAACCATAGATTTCTGAAAATTGGTTAAGGCTAGAAAAATAATCTAATTTAATTAAAGCACATGGAAGCGATTATAAATCAGACATAAATTGTGAAAAAGAACTTGTCAATAGATGGAAAGGTAAATTCTGACCAATTGCAGTGCAATAAAATGGACTGATAGCCAGGTAATGGAATCATAAAACACTAGCTCTATTTTTCTAGACATTTCCAGGAAAGGAAGTATATCTTTTTTTTTTTTTTTTTTTTTTTTTTTTTTTAACCAGATTCCCAATTTTTATATTTTTAATAGTTTCTGTCAGTTGGCAAAAGAGCTTTAGAAGAAAAAAATATCTGAATTCTGCCTTTCTTCCTCATGCAAGTTCATTCAGTGATTAAGACAGAATCTAGTAAGGTAAGATGTAGAATAATTAACACAAGCTGCATGGGTCAGGTCACTCGGTTCAAGAGAACAGGACTATGACTTATTTTTTAATCAAAGGATAGCATTCATTCCTGATCATATTGGCGATGAGGAGCGATTGTATGCTATTTAAACAGTATCTGGACTTTACTCAGAATTTACTGTCTTTTGAAGTAAACTTCTGAATGGAATTTGAATTTAGATTAGCACATTTTGTTAATTTAAATAAATAAATAAATGAAACAGCTTATTTAAACTACCTACCAAATAATGGAAAATAATAATAACTGCATGGTTCACTGAAGCACTAATTCTCAGAGAAATTATCTCATAACTCATTTCAGTCAACTCATCATACTGTTACAGAAGTGTCACTGTCACAACCTTGCACTATGACACACACACACCTAGCACACTGAAACAACAATATTAAGGCTGTGAGCTTAAAGGGTACTGGGCTTACTTCAGTCATTCACACCTGAAGTGCTGGAAGTCTTAAGATAATTTCCATACATTGCGCTTTTGTTGTTGTTGTTTGTTTGTTTGTTTTTGTTTTGTTTTGTTTTGTTCTTTTGTGGATATTTTTAGACTGCTTATGTATTGGTTATATGCAGACACATGCATCAACTCACCTACTCAGCAAGTGTCAGCTTAGAATGAGGATCATTTGTTTTAGTTCAATCTAAATTAATCTGCACTGGTATTAACTGAGAGAGGGAATATAAGCAAGGAATCTCTTGTAATCTGTTAGTCTCACCAAACAATAACAAAGAATTCTAAATATCTATTTAAAAATAAAAATATAAAAAAAAAATTTTTGGAAAGGGAAGATAAAGTATTTTGCCCAAGGGATATGACTTGACACCATCTTTAGATAATATGAAAGAAAAGTACAAATATCCAGTCTATAACAATGAAATTTTTGATCTGATTAATTTTGACTGTATGGTAGCTAGTTTTTAACTTTTCTTCTACTCCCAAATACCTAAGATTTCTCAGAGATCAATTTTTCTCTAGGGTTTTGTTTGTTTGCTTGCTTCTTTTAGGCTAATATATTATAAAGATATTTTTTTCAGGCAGGATAATTTTTTCTAGCTCTTTATTTAATATTTTCTAGAATGGAAAAAGTTCAAACTGTAAATCATAGTACTAAATTGGGAATGAGAATTCATCTCTTTTGTAGGATCACAGCTTCACTTTTCAAACTTTAAGATCTGGAATTCCACCTATCAAACATAATGCCTTAGTGCTAAGAAAGCAATTCATAATTCAGCTTATCTTGTTTTAATAATTACTGAAGTTTATAGAGGAAAATTATGGTTTTGTCAAACAAAATATTCATCAACAACAACAGTGAAGAACTAGAGGAATTTTTCTCCCCTACAGACTTTTTTTTTTTTTTTTCCCCTAATATCAAGTCTTACTTTTTCACATGCATTAAAGCTTATATTTTATGTTTACCATATATAAAAACCTTAAATACCAAATATAAAAACCATATATACCTTAGTGGAGTAGCTTATTTTACAATATGACAATAGTTTTCTGGAGAAGACTGTAAGATTTTGGTCACTGAGTCTGCAGAATCTTTTAGCACCCAACTTGAAATCTGCTGTAGTGAGTGGGAAAAAAAAATTGAGTTAGTCAAAGCATGGAACTGCAAGTAATGTTGTATGGGATCTAGACGTATTCTGATGGTACCAGAGTCATCTTTCTCTGTAAGTAATTGTGAGAAGCACCTTTGGTTCCATTGTTCATGAATGTCAGAGAGACAGCAATGCATGGAGAACATGGATTGTGTCAGTCGTGCTCTGATTTTTGTGTCAGTCACCACCACAGACCAGCCAGCTCCTGCCAGACACCTCTTCTGTGTTCCTTGCCATATTTTCTTTAGGCATTGCTCAGCCCATGCACACAGAAACAGCAGCAGGAGGATAACAACACTAGGTGTAGTATTTCCTGCTCTATCGTTTGCACTACAATAATAAGAAAATTTATCCAAGTAGAGAGGTACCACATTTTTTCACAGCTTTTGGTGAAGAAAGTCACCAAGACAACATGTGAACTGCCAACTAGAAAACATTCTGTTCAGAGCAAATAAAAGGTAACAAAAATTGTGGAAGACACAAGCTGAAATAGCATTGGTACAGTCATTTGTTATGAAGCATAAGGGGCTTTGATTTTGACAGAAAAAAAAAAAAATAATGAGGATCACATCTTGTTCACATTTATTTTAGGAAAATTCCACAGACTTTTAGAGGAATAAAAACCAGTAATTTTCCAAGGAAATGTTCCATGATTCTATAACAACTGAAGATTTCAGTAAGTATGGCTTCATTTCAGTAGGTTTTGAATCTTTTAGAATTTACAGAGCATAAATATGATGCTTTAAAGAATTTTATTTTTCTAATTTACTATAAAGTGATTAAGAAGCAGTGGGAAACCATTATATATAAACACAGACAAGATTTGACCCTATGTTTTGATTTAAATGAGTATTTTAAAAACCACATACATAGTTTTTAAAATAGAATGAAAAGAAAACAATACATATATACTTTTAAAACATTAAAATATACCCTTGAGATAAAAGTTTGCCAGCCCAGTCCTGTAAAGAACCCACATCTCCCACTAAAATCAAATGGGCACGTGCTTAAACACTTTCCAGGAGAGAGACTTTTTCCTGAATTAGTCATAATGAGAATGAATTAATTTTGGTCTTCTTCCCAGTACCCTCCTAGAGTCATGGGTTTTACATTTTCTTCACAACTGCAGTTGGAGTGAGATGTTGTGCCTGGAGTTCTTGAGCTGTAATGTTTAGTAGTCATTAAAGCCAATTTCTGCTCGGTGCCACCTCCAGCTTTGCCAGACCAGTCTTAAAGAAGGGAAAAAAAATAACTGTACCACAATACTAGAGGAAATGTTTTCACGTGGATATGCACATGAAAATCAGTCTGAAACAGTTAATGTCTCAAAGTATATTTTCTAATTTCTGTGTACCTCTTATAAGGTTGTTATATTAATAAAGATGCAGCATTCCTAGAATGAATGATATAGGAACAGCACTGCCACCTTGCTGAAGGAACAAAATAATGTGATTTGTGTTACTCTACATTGTTTGGATAGCCTAGAATTACCAGAATTAAGTATGGTAATAATGTGGTAATTAACAGTAATTTTTTCTATCAATGTGGAAATGACATTACAGAAGCCGCACTGACCTATATTTTTTATGAGTTCTGCAGTTATTGTCACTATATTTCTAATTGCGCTTGCAGTCACTGAAATTATTTTAGAGTAGTTACTGAGATGATGCAAGAGAAATCCCTGATCGTGTTATTTTCTTGATCCATTGATTAAAAGGTCATAAACAGGGTAAAAAATAAATAAATAACCATGATGTGACAAACATGGTGCATTGAAGAGGTAATTAGAACTAACATCTGCCGTTAAATAACTTTTGGGAATATAAATGTATGTGAATAGGCAGAATTTTAAAAAGAAAAAAAGTCAGAAGATGAGAGAGTGAGAGAAAGAAGGAAAAAGGGAGAAAAGAGAGGAGAGGAAAGAGGGATGGAAGAGAAAGCAGAAAGAGAGAGAAAAAAGAGAGAAGAAATAAAAAGTCAAAGAAACCAGAGAGAAATAAACTATAGGGGTGGAAAGAAAAGAGAAGGACAGAAAGAAAAGAAAACAGAAAGAAAGAGGTGAAAAGAGAAAGAGTGTATAATCACCTTAGACTGCTCATCTGTCATTAAAACCATAATTAAATAAAAAAAAAAAAAAATAGTGAAGAGTGAAAATATAGAACAGAATGCAAAACAACTGCATAAGTGATTTGACCTGTGCATTAATACCTATTACCATCAGTACTTTAAGTGTCTTCCCCACAATAGAGGAGAGAACGAAATCTTAGAAGTTCGGGCAATAGCTGGTAGCAATTCCATTTTGATCAATAATTTTCCATTCCTTCTCAGCACATAAATGCTGGGAGTATCCTTGCAACTGCAGATATTGGAGACTGAATACTTCCCACCAGAGGCACAGAGGACAGGCACACCAGGAACTGAACAAACACACACCTCCACATGGTCCTTTGGGAACTACGGGAAGCTAATAGAAATTTGTCCCTAAACACAGAAAAGAGAAAACTGTGAGAGTAGCTAAAATGGTCTTTCTTTCCTCCCTGCCCATGTTTTGTGCCAATGACAGATAAGCAGGAACATATGTCCTGACTATGGTAGAAACTAAGGGAGAATAAACAGTTTCAGCTCAGGGTATTTCAACACAAGACTGTCAGTGCCACAATGGGGTAGTCACTTTGATAACCTATCCTATTAAAATGTGTTTTGGTGTTGAGTTGAAGGTCACTTTGCATAGAACTTTTTAATACTTCAGAAAAATTTGACCATAAAGTGTTTGTATTCTCCTAGAAATGGACTGTCCTTCCCGTCATTTGGAGAGTAAGTCCTACTTAGAAAGGATCTGATGGGTGCATCAGGAAAGGTTATAAAGGGTCCAGTCAGCTAGTATGCTTGAGTGGGATTAGATACTTGGGGCATAAATTAGTGTGTGAACATGTAACAGGGAAAAAAAAAAAAAAAAAAAAAAAGTAATAGGGAAAACAGAAGTGGCAGAGAAATAAAATGGCTGAGTATTTTTTTTTTTTTTTTAAAGGCTCTTGTTTCATCACTTTGTCAGACCCTTGCCTCTGTGGTTTTCTACCCCATTCTTTGCCTCCTCCCACTCTCTTCTTCTTTCCACCCCTACACTTCTCTTTTTCATCTGGAAAGACAGATGATTCTCAGCACTGGCCTGTGAATCCCAGGATAAAATCCCAAGCTGTCTCTGGCCCTTCAGTATGAGTGGGTTCTGGTTTAAAGATGCTCAATGGGTAGTTTTGGAGATCTCATGGCTCTAAGGGACCTTTCTGTTCCTGGTGTCAACAAAAATTAACTTTTAATATGGGTTGAATGCAATAGAAATTGTTATGCCTATGAAATCTGTAATAGTAGGCTTGCAGTTTCAACTGCAGCAAGATGAAGAGATTCAGTATTCATAAATTAAGATGATTGTGTACTAGCTGTACTTGGAAAGCAGTGTTAAACCTGTGATTTAGTTATATCTGCATGGGTTGATTTCATTAAGCTTCTTCCAAAGACTCGTCTTGCAACCTGTTCTTCTTTCAAATTCTTTAAAGGTTACTATGGCCAACTTAAATACTAGACGTTGTTAGAATGCCTGTAACATATGGCTGGCTTCATAGCTGTCACTTCCCAGCACAGTCCCATTTTATGAAATGTAGTCCTGTACTGTTTTTATTTGGAGTTTTCAGACTCTTTAAGGACATAGGTCATCTTTAAATACAGGTTTTCTTGCCAACACTTCTCCTCCCCTACATGATCACACAGACCAGACCTTCCATGTGGAAATGATAAAACATTTTTTTAAAAACACTTTCTTCCTTTTAAAAAGAAAGATAAAATTATTTTTATACAAAAAAAAAAAAAAAAAAAAAAAAAAAAGCAGCTGGAAAAAAGGCAGCTGGATTTCAGTGCAATCAGGAAGAGACATATGAATGTACCCCCACACGCATCTCAGTAAGTCGTAGACACTGCTTGGTGGAGAGAGCCTATGCAGGGAATCTCTGCTTTAATTTTATCAAAAATAGTTGGCTTTCTAGGAGAAATTCATAACAAGAAAGGCATGAACATTTAGGTTAAACATTTTTTTCTCAGTTCTTGCTTACATAATGGTGCTTTACATTGCTCTCTATCTTCAAAGCCAGTGCAGGTAGCCAGGAGAGGAATTATCTATAAGTGGGAGGTCATCATCAGAGAGCACTATATCACCCAAATAGTAGCTTCTGCCTCCTGTGCCCTGAGACATTTCAGAAAAAAAAAATAAAAAAATCTGTTTCTGGCAACCCTACCATGTTGCATGGGCCCAGCAAGGCTGAATGTTGATGTCTTAAATTAGAACAGCCATTACACTTTCCTAATTTATGCTAGTTTCCTAGCAGCCCCTGGATCAAGAGGTCACAGCACTAACTGGGCTGTGAATTCTTCTTTCTGCTTTGAGTGTCTCTTTGCATTTGCTGAACAAACTACCCAGAATATGAATTTTTTCTCATCTTGGTTAAGCACACCTGCAGAGAAGACAGTGAAATTACATTTGTGAGACGTGAAGCAGAGTATCTGCATCTTGTGTGTGAACTTTTTTATTTACAGCACATCTATAAGTGGTTAAGATTGTAACATCAACATGCCTGAAGATGATTCTTTTATTTACTTTTGCTTATAGCTGTTCATGTATTTAAAACATTTTTTGTAACAACTAGGGGAAAAATATTACATAGTTAGTGTCTCACCACATGGAAGACTTAAGTAGCCTATGATTTCTTGAGGTTTTGTTTTTTCCATATTTTTGGGGTGGGGAGGGGGAGAAGGAGAGGGAGGATATTTTGCATCTTAATCATTCACAGATAATATGAGAACACATGACAATCATTCTCAAAGAATGCAAATACACATTGCTGCTTAACAAATGAGTGTACAGATCTTAGGTAGAGTTCTAATTGAATTCTGCAGGCAAAATTAGCAGGGTTTTTTTCATCTGTGACACCTTATACATTTCCTCACATAGAATTTTTATACCTCCCCTCCCACCAAGACACAGGTTTTGCCCTTTATTTTCCCTTGTGGAATTAAAAACATGAATTTGGAAAAAAAAAATACTACTGTTGGAAAAATATGATAATGAATGTCAACGTTGCAGTGGCCTATTGAGTATATTGATTAATATTTATACCCATTCATTGTAGAATGTCACACAATGGTTATTATAGTTTTCACAAGTCTCAGTCTAATTATATGGTCTCTAATTTTTCAAATACAAATACAACAATTCTAGCGCCTGTTGCTTTGTTATGATAAACTTCATATTTAGTTCAAGATTTATTACTTTTTTACTTCTTGATCTAACGACACTTTCTGTTATATTTGAGAGAACAGTGGGACATGTAGGAACTAGTTCTCATTCCTGAAAATAATATTTATTTGCACACATATAAATTTCTTATGAAGTCTCTAATGTTACAGACACATGAACTTTATTTGGTTTAGACAATTAACTTCAGAGAAGAGGTTAAAAGTAATTAAGCATGATAGAGGCTCCTCAGTCTGGAGAAAGAGAGGCTGAGGGAGATCCCATCACTCTCTACAAGTTACTGAAAAGAGATTGCAATGAGAAGAGGGATGATTTCTTTTCTCAGGTGACAAGTGATTGGGTGTGAGAAAACAGTCTTATGTTGCTCAAAGGGAGGTTTAGACAGGGAATTAGGAAAAAATTCTTCACAAACAAGGTGGTCAAGCATTGGAACAGGCTGCAAGGGGAAGTGTTGGAGTCCCCATCCCTGGAGACAAGTGACAAGGCAAGAGACAAGTGCCACTAAGGGACTTGTTTTAGTGATGGGATTTGGCAGATCATATTAATTGCTAGACTTGGTGACCTTGAAGATCTTTTCCAAGCTAAATGATTTTATGATTCTATGAACAAATATTTTAAATGTTAAGCATAGCTTAGAGTTCTTGATTTTATGATCAAGATCTTGTATTTGTGACCTGTAAATGAGGCATAGCCTGTATGTGCCTCAGTTTCTTTGTCTGTAATGAAAAATTCAGAGGTAAGATTTTTTTATATGTCTCATAAAACTGTTGAGGATTCTACATTTGCACAGGTCCAAATCAGTAATCCAAAAATCAGCCTAAATTTATATTTTGTCTAGTTGTTGCATGAAAGGTTAAAGCAGCCTGTTAGTGATGCCCAATTTGTTGCTATTAGTCCAGTCGTGGTCAGTGTACAGAACCATCATGATTACAGATGCACAAATGACATAATACACCCTCAGTCTACTCACGTTCCATGAACTAACACAGCCACACTTACAGAGTTTGGTTTTATTCAATGAGAAATACCATGGCTAGATTAATGAGTAGGGCATGACCTGTGCAATTTATTAAAGCATATACACAGATTCTTTGGATTACTGGTGCTAAATTCAGTCTGTAAAGCACATACAAATAACAAGAGTATGGGTAAGAGAGCCTGGGTAGAAATGCATTAAAAGATATAAAGTATCTGTATAGAAATTTCTAACATTCCTGGGGAGGCACTTGGCATAACCAAATGTTCAAATCTTACCCAAAGACATTCCAGTTAGGGGGAAGAGAGGCTCAGCATGTCGACTGATCCCAGAAGTCAGAAGGTGTCTTCTCTAACACAGTAACATCTTTGCTAATATTTTCTCTCCGTTAAGCTAATTTTACCTTTTAGGTGGACCTGGAGTACTCCATATCATTCCTCTTAGAGTCAGCACACCAAGTTCCCCTGGTGTGGTCACCATCTAAGGTTGGAGGCCTAGGGAACTTTGTAATGCAGCTACACCCCACCCTGAAAGTTTCTTCAATGCTGTACCTTTTCTTATAAAATGTGAATATAAGTTTAGTTTCTATGCCACCACAGCAATTATTCTACTGTTCTGAGGAGACAAAATAATAATAATAATAATAATAATAATAATAATAATAATAATAATAATAATAATAATAATAAATAATAATAATAGTAATAATAATAAATCTGGTTCTGCATCTACTGCTCATGGAAACAAGTTTAAAGGCTGACTAGAAACTGATTCAAGATTTCCCCGAAATTACACAGATTTGTTTAAATCGTGTTGAATCTTTCAGGCTAAAAGAGTAAGTGTGAGAAAAACAAAATGAACAAACAAAAAAAGACTTCAGAATTTTATTTGCTTTATGTTCATTACAAAAAATGCAATGAGATTTGTAAGCAAAGTGGAAAGCTTTCCTCTAAATGCTGGATCACCTTGTACGCTGCTTCAGCATATAATGTATGTCTTTGAGTCTCCAGAAGTTTAAAAAAAAAAAAAAAAAAAAGGAAATGGAGAAAATGGAACTGACTAATCTTGGATATCATCAGTTTAAAGTTATTATTTTGATAGGACTTTTCCCAGCTATGAGTTCATGTATGCTTTTCAATAACAGTGTCTAGTATATAGTGGTTAGTTTTGTATAGTAATAAAAATGTTTGGAGATAAATCTTTGGCTAATTCAAATCCCTGTTGACTCAAGAAGAACTACACTTCCGCTTAAGTCTCTCATATCTCTTTTCTCTATTGTATGTCAAAATGCATTATTAAAAAAAAAAAAAATGCTCTCAACACTTCTGCATGAAATGACTTGTTATACATCATAGAAAGTCATCCATTTACTTAAATTTTTTGTCCATATAAGTTAAGCCTATACACTTACATTAACCTCATAAAGGGATGACTTTCTCCAGGTTGGTAAACAGAAGGCAAAGAGTTAAAATCCTATTATCTCTATCCAGAACATCTGCAGCTGCTACCTGAAATCCCACATTTGTGTTTAATAGTTATTGGGAGAGCCTTTCAGAATATGGGCTCATCTAATTGGTTCCAGGTGCTTGATTCCCTGGAGGGCAAGTAAAGTAAGGAGAGTAGCAGGCAGAAGGAAAACAGAGGAAAATGAGTTTCTTCTACATGTATATGGACTTTAAGCTGTGAAAAATTGGTTGTCTGTGGGTAAGCATGCTGCCAGAAGCTTACTGACTTCTGGAGCCACCTGGTTAAAGGGTGTCCTCATTCTCTGCTATAAAGTTGATATCTGATCTCATATGCTGTTCCTATGTGTTGTAATGAAGGGCCTAGGCAGCATCTAGGTGGGACCACAACAGTTTGAGCATCAAAGGAACTCTTGTGAAAAAGTAGGGTCTGGTGAAACTGGAAGCTGGTCAGAATTTTCCCCATGAAATTCTAACTTAAGAAAAAGAATTACTGTTCTTAAGGAGGTATTTTTTTTTTTTGTGCATTACAGAACTAAAGTAGTAGATTGTTTTTAGATTGTTTTTAGAAACAGATAGAATCTTGGTTTTCTCCTGGTAGTGTTCCAGAAACATATGTTCCAAGATTGTGCCTTTGTATAATTTAGGCATTTGAAATTATAACAGGGGAGGATGTTTCATTCCCCTCCTTGCGCTGCTTGGTATATGTTGATCTTCATGATGTTTAGCCTGTCTTAGAGGTGTGCAACAAGAAACTGAAACAAGAATTTCAACTTCTGGTGTTGGTGAGGAGTCTGAGGGTGTGGTTGGGGGGGAAAAAAAAAAAAGCAGCTGGAACAGGGATGACACCAACAGAAACAGCCAGGTGTAAGTCTACTACAATCTTAAATGAAGATATACTGTGGTGTTTTGTTGTTGTTGTTGTTGTTGTTGTTTCGTTGTTGTTTGTTTGTTTTCTTTTGTTTTTGTTTTTACCTGATTTTAACCTTTATTAAGAGGCTACCATAAGTGTATGTGAAGCTAAGATTTTTTTTTTTTAATTAAGTTGAAGAGAAATAAAAAATAAATGCATAAGAAATTCTTACTGTCCCTTATAAATGACCGTAATGATATCTCACATTTTGCTGCATGTTCTAGAGTTGTTTCATTCTTGAGAAAATTTAGGGTCACTTCTGAGAAGTCCTGAGATAGTTCTTAAACTCCCTGTGGACAACCTAGGCAAGTTCTTGGGGTACGAGTGATTTGTCAGAGTTTGTGTATTCTCACATTTCCAGAGAGTGACCCAAAGTCATTGAAATTGTAGAGAATTCCACTTCTGCTATAGAAGGGTTTAGGTAGCTAATTTTCTATAGGAATTTGACCCCTATGTGAAGATATTCCATATATAAACGTTACTTCAATATTATAAAGTTCTGCCTAAAATTGTGTGCTTTGTGCTAGATTGTTGGGGTATGATGCCTACCAATTCTTAGAGAAAACATACATCATACATCAGAAATATATCTGTAGTGTACAGTAAAAGGCATCCTCAAGAACTTATATTTGCAATGCCAGAGATTTATTTGGCTGAACATAGATAGACTCAAGCATAAATTTCAAATACAAAAAAAAAAAATCTCTCCAGCTGTTGTGTCGCATCTGTTATCAGAACATCTTGCCATGCTAGTGAATGTATTTAGGCATTTGCTACAAGAAACAACTTCTTGCTCTTCATGGGTAGAGGAGAAAGAGATCCATAGGAGGCGATCCATAGGAGTGAGATGTTAGCCTTTTGATGAAGAATACCAGAAGTGGAATTAAATCTTAATGGGAGATAAGGTACTGGGAAATCAATATAAGACTGAGGAAAAAATTACTGAAGTCCTAAAATAGGTACAAAATAATATGTTTGAAAATGTAAATACAGTATTAGGAAAATTTATGTGAAGTCATTTTGATAAGCAGAACGACAGACCTTCAGCTGAGAACAAAGAGTCATATATGTAAATTGGCATGCGTCACTGATTTGAATTCACACCTGTTACCTCTACCTGGCCAAGAATTCTGAAAATTTTAACACTACATTTTTATGTTTGTAGATGTATGTATTCTCACAAGTTCTGTCTTGTTGCACTATGGAAGTGAGAAGTAAGGAAGTTCTCTAAAAACATAATTAACTTAAATAAGTGTACATGGAGACATGAGCATCACCTTAACAACTGTGCATAATTTTGCCCGAGAACCATCTTGTATAAGAAATATATATTTATTTTTTTTAAAAAAAAAGGGGGGGGGGGGGAAGGGAGAGTTAAAGACAAAACAAAAAAAAAGTTACTGTTTTGTAAAAGAAATTGCAGTGACAAGCAAAGATACCCACAGTATTACAAACTTGTTTTTATGTTTGTAGCAGACTGGATAGTTTTTGTGCCTGTTATTGTTTTGACTGCTCAATCAGTAAAGATTGCCTCTACAAACAACTCTCTTTGATTTTGTTTTCAAGTCAGTTCTCTCATCATGAATTTGCTTTTTGGCATCTTTCTTACTGTATGTTCATCCTACTAGTCAAACAAATGTAGTGCCATAGTGTCTGAGCTGGAGTCACCTTTTCCCTGCAGCAGCCCACACAGTGCTCTGCTCTGCACTTGCGGCTGGAACAGCACTGATATCACTCCAGTGTTGTGTCTATAGCTGCATAGTGCTAGCACAACATCAGGACTCCTTCCAAGCCCCCAAGAGTCAGCAGGCTGGGGGTGGGCAAGTGATGGGGAGGGGACATTGCCAGGGCAGCTGACCTAAACCAACCAAAGGGATATTCCATAACACCTGATGTCACACTCAGCAATAAAAAGGGGGGCTTTCGTGGGGGAGGGGGCTGTACCTCCTGAACAACCGCTACGCGTTTTGAGGCCCTGCTTCCCAGGACGTGGCCAAACATCGCTCATTGATGGAAAGTAGAGAATAATATTTTTTTTCCCTCTCTCTGTGCTTCCGTGAGGACTTGTTTCTTTTTTCTCCCCGTTCCCTTTCCCTTTAATTAAACCTTTCTCATCTCAAACCTCAAGTTCTCTGTGTTGTATTTTCTCCCCCTTCCTCTTCGAGGATAGGGGAAGTGAGAGAGCGGTTGTGGTGGAGCTTGGCTGCCCACCTGAGTAAAACCACCACACATAGCCATCATAAAAGTCATCAAACATCCCAAGCTGAACAAATTATTCTGCACGTGCCAAATAGTGGCCAATCATTATTTTGGTACATTGTACATTAAATCAAAATCCATCAACAGAATAGTTAGATAGAAAGTAAAAAGTCTTACCTTCTGGAGAGACCTAAAAGATGAGCTGTAGTGGGGGTGACATTTCTGTACCATGATTTAATTTAAAAAGAACTTTGTTTTACTTTCTCAGTACTAGATTTTAAGTCATAAAGTCTTCTGGAGAGATAGAGATAGTAGTCTAAATACTAAAATAACAAATGTAGCTGTTTTTCCTATGCAACTATTTCTGCACTTTAGTTCTTCTTCTGGGGACTGAGGCCCTCCTTGTGTTATGCACTGTCCATATGTACAATAAACTGATAGTCCTAACTCCAAAAAGATGGTTGTTATCTCTGTAGAGCAGGAAGCACAGGAGTTCAAAGTAACCGTATCAAAAGGTTAACATTTAACAGACCTTTCCCCTTCCTCTTTCCTGGACTCTCTTTTTCAGTAAGGCATTGCTTTGTACCTTATTTTTACTTAGCATCCCAAATTCTAATCAGCATCTTTCCTGCTGAAAAGGAAAGTGGAATGCAATTTCCACTGGAGATTGTAAATCCACCTGTGCTACAGAATTGATATGACACACTTCTATCTTGCATAAACACTTGCTGCTCTATTTTAGACACCTGAATTTGACATTTCAAAAGCCACATGTCCTTGTTTGTGGGTTTTCTTAAACATATACATGTATGTGCAATGTATGTGTATGTTTAGCTGTCAATTTCTTTGACTTGCACAGTGTGGACTTAAACTACCTAATCTGATATTTTATAGCTGTCTGTCTTTGTGAGTTTAGAGCAATTTTTTGTATCATTACAATAGAATCAGCAACTTTACTATTAAGAATTTTGCATTCATTCTCATTAAAATAAGAATCCTTATGTTTCAGAAAGTGAAGGATTTTTATTTCATTTCTTCTTTACTCTTATGCTGTTGTTCCAAATGGAGTGGATGCAAAATCTTAGGATACAGAAAGCAGTAAGGTACATAACACTAGGAATGGCCTGTTCTCTGCCTGCAAATGTGAAACATGTAGTTCATAAAAAATTGAATGGCATAGTGAGTTCTTTGGAGCCTGAACTACAGCGCATATAATTCTGTAGAACTTACCTTTCCTCAACAGAACTCCAAACTGCAATTGGGCTTTTGGGTTTGCTTATAAGGCTTAAGATGTGAGTTTTACCTTCCACTCAAGGGGATGCTCATTCCAACAGCAAATGGAGAATGCCTGTTTTACAATAGATTAGTTTGCCCCTAGTTGTCAGTGGAGTTAAAAATATGAAAAATGAAGTGTGATCAATATTAAACTTACTTTAGAAATTTGTTGTCTGGGGCTGTTTTGAATTGATGCAATGAAACTGCAAACCACACAGTGTGGCTGTTACAATTTACAGTTATATTTCAAAAACATAAACTGTAGCCTGTCTTGCATTTTTCCTTTGGACCTAGAGATTGAAGTAATAACAATGAGATGTTTCTTTTCCCTTTCTACACGGCTGGGCTCACTTTCTCTTGAAGCTTATTGTTGATGGATAAGTTAAGCACAGTTGAAATCTAGCCCTTCCTACCCAAAAGTTTATTTGACTGAAGACATTTCTCTTTTTTTTTTTTTTTTTTTTTTTTTTTTTTTTTTTTTTAACATTAGATTTCCTTTAGCATTTCAGCAATCACAGGTACTTACAAATAATTAGTAAAAGCAAAATTTTGCTATTTTGCTTTGCTCGTTAGTTTTTCTCTCTTGTATCTTGGCAAATGTGCCAGTCCGGATTTTTCTAATGGCAGCCTCAAAAGTGTTCCCATATATTGTGCCAATTTTATTTATTTATTTATTTATTTATTTATTTATTTTTATGGTTGATATATCTTCATAAGACAGCAACACAGCATAATAATTCTATTTTTAAGTAGAACAGATTTTTGCAGTGTTACAAACAACACAATAGCACAAGCTCTGTGCTTGATTGTGTTAATTATATGAACATTCTAAAACAAATTCCACTTCTCACAAAAAATATGCATGTGTCTGTGTCTAACTCCTATCTATTCACTCTTTCCTATTTGGCAGTTGACTGCAACTAAAGATATTTTTCTAGGATTTATATCCAGAACTTTAGTTGGCCAGAGACAGAATCTGACTCTGGCTATGAACAGAAACCCAAATGTTTTGCATTTATAGTACATTTATCTTTCAATTACTGATCCTAAAAGTACACCTAGATGTCTCAAATAAGCGCTCCTTTAAACTCTTAGTTTTTATGGGTAGAGAGAAATAATTGTACTAGGAGTCCGGTGCAAATAATGCCATCCACAGGTAGATCCTGCCTTCCTCACTATGATGCCAGGTGAAGTTATGCATTTTGTTCATGCTCAGAGGTGCACATGGGAAAAGGAAGAATGAGTCCCAGTCTTGTAGTCTTATTCAAGATCAGAATTTCTTCTGAAACAGCATTTCCATTTGTACATTATTACTAGACACAGACGTGGGAGTTGTATGAAAGGTGTCATGGTTAATCCAGTAGTATTTTCTGCCAAGGAACAAGAGGAAGACCCAGAAAATGAAGGCGCTGGTGTGGAGAAACAAGGCTTCTTGTTTCTACTTCTTGTTTGTGCCCTGAGCCTCAAGTACATCCTGCAATAACCCTGTTTCATGGTCTTAGGAGAAGCAAACCCTCTATTCCTAATACATATGGGAATGGAGACCATGTCTGTGCCATTCATGGAGTAATCAAAGGGGTCAATTTCTCTGTGGTTATTATTTTCAGAAGAAATTGTCTTCATTTTTAATAAGCAGAAAGCATTTCTCTATTTGCGACGTGAATACCCTATAAAGAGAGATACATTTTGATTGCAAGCAGCTGTTGCCATCTGATCAGAGATGTACGGCAAATATTTTAGCAACTGTTTCTCCTCCTCTGGTTTTTCTCCTAAGACCCTGACAAAGTTGATGCATGACAGGGAAATCTATTCTTATGAGAATAAATTCCCCAGACAGCTGGCAGTACTATGCCACAAATATGTGCATCAAATGTCACCTGTTAGAGTTTAAACTTTATTCTCTAAAGCCTTGGTTAGATAGAGTAGTGAGATGGGTGTGTACTTTAGCCTGTGAACCGTGGAGGTGCCCAGGAAGTCTGACTTCTGTTGACTGAATCTGAACCCATAAGCTCACAGATCTATGTTACATCTGTACCTGTGAAATTCCCTATGAGCTTCTCTGAGAACAGCAGTATTAAAATCAGGGAGACTTAATAATACAATGAGGCTACCCCAGAAACAGGATCTTCAAAAGTATTATTATGAATGCCAGAAAATATTTCCTACTGCAGGGCAAGGAGAGTGAAAGACCTTTAATCTCTTCTGGGTAAGAGGGAGAAAAAGGGATTGTTTAAAAAAAAGGGGCAACACTGAAGTCCCTGACTTAGATTGCTTTTTTCCCAATAAATCTACAAGGACAGAGCTACTAACCCCCAGTTACTACAACCCATCACATCCATAACAATCACTGTGTAACCAAGTTCAACATGAACAAGATGAGAAGAATGTGAATTGTGCCATTACACCATTGAACAGTTGTTTGCTTATATTCAGTTTAAATCCAAAAAAATTTCTACTTTAACATATGCTCACATTCCCGTTCAGAGCTGGAATATACTACACAATAGCTTATTTATTATATATGTTAAATGGGAAGTAAATCTAATAAGCTTCCTGGAGAAAAACAAATAAATAAATAAAAGGGTAGATTTTGATTTGATACATACAGTAGTACCCAGCAAGGTGCTGAGTATTCCCAAATTGTGTCTGCAGTCTGTCAGCTGACCATAAATCCAACAGAGATGGCAGATGTTGATCTCTTTCTAGGAAGTATTCTCTGTCATCCAGACTGAATGAAAAAAGCAAATGCCCACTGGCTCATTTGATGTCCCTAGGCGGTTTGCTGTAAGACTTATTTTAAGTTTTACTGAAAATAAATAATACCGATCTAATGGAGCTTTTAATTAGAAGATATGCAGTCATTCTGTACATTATACTGAAGTCCTAGGTGGCTTCAAAAAGTAAATCAGGACAATCGCCAAGGATATCCATCTTGATTATTCTAGAAAATTGTAAAACTTCATGCTGTGTACATTAAAAATTATACCACAATTTTTCTAGCATTTATGGCCAGATAGTGTGCTTGCACACAAGGCATGCATAGCCATGTTAGAATCATCTGTCTATCTGGTGTCACCTGTCATTAATATCAGAAAATAGCCCATTGAAAAGCGTCACTGTGTGCAGTATTTATGCACCTTTCAGTCAGTCTGAATCTTGATCTCCATATGTAACTTCTGTTTACTTCATTACTCAGGAGCTGATTTGTATGGTGTAATTTCTATAACTCTGAGCGTGAGGCATAATATCAAGTTGTTCCGGAAGAAAAAGTTATCCTTGCTACAACATCTTTTTTTCTTAAACCACTCTGTCACTGTCTCAGCTTTTATGATTCACATTGGAAAAGTCATCCTTATAGTTTCTTCTTGGTTTTCATTTCTTTTGCTGCTAAACTGTTCAGATGATGTAAAGAAGCTAAGAACATTTGTGCCAATTACATTTGACCATACAGAACAATTCTGATCACTAATAAGTATCACAGGCTATTCTTTAAAGTATAAGATTATTTCTGGGATTTGCTATTAGAAAAGCCAAATCCCTTTCTCCTTGGTAGTTCTGTGCAAACTTAAAGCTCCACAATGAACGTTTTCAAGTTTAAAAAAATTTACAACATGGTAAAGTCTTTAATATATTCTTTATCACCATGGATAAACTAGAAAATTTACTCTTGTGAGATTAGGAGGTACTGAGCATGTTTAATGCATATGTCATCAGGAGTTTCACAACAATAAAAATAAATAAAATAAATTAAGTAATTAAATAAAAAACAAAGGAGAGAAGCAGCACTATGAAATGCAAACTGGCTTCTACAACACCATTTTAACGCTTCTAGAAAAACAGAAAGTATTTCTAACCTCTTTTTCCTAAATGCAATATTTTTATTAAAAACACTCATTTCAGATTATGAAATAGACTTACAAACTGAAAAATAAACATAAATCTAAAAAACATACCTCACAAAAGTGATTTTCATGGCTGGGTAAAAAGCAGAGATTAATGTATAGAGTATAGGCAATTCTGATGTCTGAATAATCTCCACTAAAAAGAGTTCAAAGCAGTATGAAAGAAATACACATAAATATCACTCTCAAGAGTGGTGAGGAGAAAGTGTCTTATGATTGATGACTTGAAATATGTCTAATTGTAAATGGAATGAAAAGTAAGCTTTCATGAAAGAAAACATTAGAGTTACGGTCTGTATATAATGATTTCTAACTTTGTTTCCTTTTTATACCAGGAAATACATTTTATTTGTTACTTTATAGAGAGAGCACAGTGGCTGATTAATATTTAATGCAGCATGTAACCTTTAAAGATGGTAGGCTTTACCTTGAGCACCAGAATTCTCATGCTGCAGAGGATTCCCTCTGATTTTCTCTGCATGGCAGAGTTCTAGGAAAAATAAGTAAGAATCCCTGCTTTTATTGAAAGAGTAGTTCTAGCTGACTGCCCTATTAAAATAGGGCTTGGAAATGTAAACCAATGCACAGTACGTTATTTTTGTTACTGCATTTTTCTTACAAATGGCTGGAGACCAGGGAATCAGGCCAATAAATGGCTCATACACAAAAATGTACAAATGAATGGACACAAGTTATTCAGACAGAAACTGTTTACATTTCTAGTTAACCTAAAGTAATCTTCCCGGTTAGTTCTCCAAATCTGTAGGCTGGATCTTTGCTTTGTGGACAATAATAGGTTACATTTTTGTGGGGGAGGATGGACATGTTTTGCAGGCTCAGACAAGCTCTGAATACTAACTTATGGGTGCAGCCTATATATATATATATTGCAATACTATCTTTTTCTATCTATTTGTGGGTAAAATAGTGTTATTTCCTATGCATTGTGGCAGCGTTTCCTAAGATTTAGTTTTAATACTTTGTTTGTGTGAAGATAGCATTTTTATGGAATACCAGTGAATCTTTGGGAAAAGGGTTAGAGTCACATCAGAGTGCTTTTATTGAGGCTGGTGATGAGGGACATATCTTGCTCCTGGTAGAATGTTGTGTCATTAATGCCACTTTAGAGCTACTTTTTAAAATTTCTAAAAAAGAAAAATGATCTTAAATACTGCAGAGTGAAGCTACTTATGATGTCTTGATTTGTTTCTGTGTTAATTTATGGGTTTTGTAAGGTCTGTGGAGGTTATATTTTATTTCTTTTAACTAAGTACCAATAATATTCTCATGCCATCAGCATCATTGTAAAGCCAGCAAACGCAGTCATGATCTACTGACAAGCACTTCAGCTCTTTCCATTCAGGAATGCTACAAGGCCACTTTTTTCATGACTTTCTTCGCAATGCTTCTAAAGGCCTGATGCTTCTTACATCCCTGTGTCCCAAGGGCTACTCACTGAGCCCATCAGATGCTGCAACATTTCCTTTGTTACTGCTGGCAACACCAGAACATGCCTGTGCATTGAAGTTATTTTTGATGTTTAATAAGGTACTGTGATTATGCTGGAATTTCTAGTGTTTGCTGTGGTGTTAAAGAGTCACCTTGTCTGACATTGTTAATGAAATGTATTTACAAAGGAAATGTTTTCTCAAAGATTTCAGTCCCTTAAGAATAACTTTGAAAGCATCTAGTGTTCAGATGTTCCTGAATGTCATTTATGATTGCTATCCAAAGCACTCTGCAACATTGCTCTAACACAGACAAAATTTTAGTTCCTGCCATGTGTCCCCTAGATGACACCTGATAACTGCAACATTTATCTCATTCCCTAGTAATGGATACTATAAATGTTGTATTCTGTGCATATATCATTCAGTCCACATTCAACAGGTCTTTAGAGTCTAAAGTTTACCACTTGGTAAAAAGAGTATGATGAAGATTAAAAGGTTGGGCTGGGTTATATGAGAGCTGCATCCTAATCCCAAGAGCTGAACTAGCCTTGAGGCAGGAAGGTGCAGCTGACACCTATTCAGGGAGCCCACACAAAGGGTGCAAGTAGAGGGTGGTGGACCATGCAAAGAAGTGAGCTTTATCCAAGTTATCTTATTTTCCCACCTGTCAGATTAGGAAAATAAACAGCTTTGTTCAGTGTTATTGTGAAATAAAAGTATTATTTGGCTCTAAGGTACTTGTAAATCCTCTGATTTAAGATACTGTTGAAGTGTAAAATATTTATTATGACTACAAATTGTATGTATCTGTGGCCTTGGCTTGCACAAAATAAATGATATGTTACTAGCACAGGCCAGTTAAAAGATTTTAAAGGTATAAAATAGATAAAGTACACTGCCTTTAATTTATGCTAAAATAATTTCATTTCTGCCTGATTTTTCTCTGTGCTTTAAAATGACTGGGTGATATGATGCTGTAATGTTTTATCCCTCTATGATACATGTCTTTCTAATCATTCTTCTTTAAGTATTTAGTGCCTTCTTTGTGAAGAAAAACTTACTCAACACCTTTCTGGAAGCACAGTCAACTCTTTATGCTGCTTTGGGCAAACATCAACAGGTGCATGTTACAGCTTTCAAATTTGCTGCACATGGTACGGATTACGTTGGTGTTATGGTAAACTAATCACAACTTGGAGAGAGTCTTTTCATTAAGCCAGTTCCACCCGATTAAAAAGAGTTTTTTCATATAAATCCTTTTAAAGAAATCTTCTTCCATGTGAGAGTATAAACCCTGTAATCTGGGCAAGCTGAGTTGTGGAAGAGATGATAGCAGTTCCTGTTTTCCAAATGAGTTTCTTTTATTCACAAAGCACAGAAATTTCCCTAGAAACATGCTATCATCAATTAATACGAATTGTGGCTGTTACTTTTCACATAAGACCCAATAACATATCCTCAGTTGCATTAAGGCTGTAGAGATGCCTGGAGTATGGAAGCTCCTCCTTGACTTCTTCCAGTATTTCATAGCTAAGCAGAGAATAGGCAAGTTCTCAAACACCAGCAAATAAGTAGCAAAAACAAAGTATACTAAAGGTAAGGGTAAGCAGAAGACTTTTTGTGGTATGAACTGGCAGATTCTGAACTCAGCAAGTGTTCTTAAGTTAGCCAACCTTGGTGTGTATATTTCATATCATGACCCCATGTATTAAACACTGTTTCACTGTTAAGATTCTGTTTAAAGATAACATTCCTTGTGTAGGCTTTAAATTTTAAAGAGCAAACTCGGCACATATTTTACTGAATTGTACTGCCTGTTCATATGTTTCAACATAGAGTAGACCTTGAAAAACATAAACTGTTTATTTTTACGGTATCTTAGACATTTACATACTTTACAGAAAGAGTAAAGTTGACAGGATACATCCTTTCATATATTTTAATTTTAATAACATTAAATTTAAAGGGAACAGAAAAGAATGAGGAATAATGGATTTTGAAGCCTCTGATACTCTTCAGTAAGTGCCACTGGTGCTGCCTTTTTAATACTTAAATCTAGATAACTACAGAAATTAAACATAAAGGGTCATTAAACATAGTGGATTGGGGGATGTCTGCAGTTCTGAAACCTTACTTGTTTCTCTTTCAAGAGAACCTTTCTTTCTTTATCCAGCAGAGCCGTTCAGTTTTTAGCATTCAGCAGAAGTCATACCCTAACACTGGGGGAGTGTCAGAGTATCTAAGCACAACATTGCCATGGTTGCAGATCTTGTCTGCCTTCCTGCTTCTGGCAGATGTGCAACTCCATATCTCTGTCCAAGTTTTGAAGTCAGCATGAGGATTCATCTGTTCTTGCGGATTTCAGCAGTAAGAAGGGTATGAGAGAGGTGACTATAATAGACCAGTCTCAACCTCTTGATCCCTAAACATAGAGGATAAGGGCTACCAAAATTTGTATATCCATTCAGTATGGAACAGTGTCCAGTGACTCTACTAGATACTGTTACAGAGCTCCCAAGTCTTTTTGTTGTTGTTTCCCAGTAGACTACAGCCTTTTGTCCCATTCATCTGAGAAATCTGTCTTAGTGTTTTTTCTGGCTCCAGGATCAGGGCATATGGGATTTCTTCTTACAAAGTGATTTGTGCAAGTTAAGAGCTAGCCCTGGCACCAACATGTCTAAACACTCTTTAGTCTCCCTGACTTTTCTCATCATTTAGATTATGCAAATTTGTGTTCCACAGACTTTCTTTAGAGCCACAAATTTATGCAAATATTTTTCTCTTTTCTGGGAGTTAGTTGTTTGGTTTTAGTGTCCATCTTTCTCAGATTTTCTATTCATTTTTTGCAACTCATCGTGAGAACTTCTTGGGGCTGCCTTGAAACCATTAAATGTATTGCTACAGCGACTAGACAAATACCAGTAAAAGCAAAAATAAATCCAATTACCAACCCAGTGTGAAACCTTAAGGAGTCAGTACTGGTTTTGAAGAGTTTCTAAGCACATCAGAGATGTTATGATTTTTGTTTTGTTTTGTTTTATTTTGGGGCGGGGGGGGGCAGGGAGAAGGATACAGTGATGGACTGCTGTGGGAAGGGTTCCCACATATTATTCTTATGGGACAAAAGTAAAATATTTGATTATATGATAGTTTAAATAAAGATTCTGCCTAAGAGTTGAGAAGGCAGGCAGCAGCACTTGGCAAGCACAAACGCTAGTAACACTTTCTGCATAGCTCTTATTTTGCTGTAGAAAAATTGATTCCGTGATTTCACTGTTTAAGATATCAGCATGGGAAACTCTAAGAAATAGGTCTAAATATTTTTCCCCATTTGTGTATTGTACTTCATCAAGGATTCTATTAGCTTCAGGAAACTTCAGAGACAATATAACAATATCAGTTATACTACGGAAGGAGCAAACCTCAGCAGAGGACTTAAGAAGCCCCATTCTTATTTTACTAGAGGTAAGAAAGTCCTTGCAGGATTTTATGGAATTAGGTGCTTTCTTATTCATGCATGTTAGTAATGAATAACAAAAATGTCTTTGAATTATGGAATTTTGCTGTTGTATTTTGTTTCTTTCTGGGGTAATAGATTAGGAGATTTGCAAGGACACTTGTTAAAATTGTACACTGAAAATTCCATTAAATTTTTATAAGTGAATATGATCAGCAGTGACAGACCCCTCATTATCTCGCAGCAGACACACAGTTCCAGTGGAGAGAAAAAAGAGAGGAAGAACTGGATCATCCTCTCTTACCATGAAATGGTTAAATCTCACCTTCTAAGCAGATTATCTGGAGGAATTCTGCCAGGGATGCCCTAGTGACCACCTGCCATCAAATATAGAAAAACTTGCAGTGAGGGTGAATATTCATGCCACCAGAAACTAAGGAAATGTTGACTACTCCGAGTTGCTAGGAAAATCAATGAGATCTGTGTTGTGTACCTTGTAATATGATCTAGCAAAACTAATCATTTTGAGAAAGTCAGCTCCACCCTCAATTAAAATAGACACCTACAATTACTGCACTCTTATGAACACTTTGATTTTACCATGACTTATCTCTCCCCGACTGTTAGATGAGGGAAATAACACTTCATCTGATGGAGATTATAAGGATAAAGCCAATGCTTACAAAGCTCTTGGACAATGTAGTGAGGAGAACTAAAAAAAAAAAAAAAAAATTCTATGTGAACACAAGAATTGACTATCATATATTAAAAGTAAGGCTGGTGACTAGGTGTGAATTCAGTGATTTCCATCCACCCTGTGAAATAAAGATAGATTGTTGTAACCAGGAAGACTGTACAGTTATGTCATCAAAACTATGCAAAGGCAGAGTGATTGCTCTTCTACCCTGTTAAAATCTTACCATGTTTGTCAAAATAAAAATAAATAAGTAAATAAGAGTTGCTTCCAACTTCAGAAAACCAATTTCAAGAACAGGGGATCAAGCCCAGGATTCTAAACGAGCTTTTCCAAGTAAGATGGCAAAGTGCAGTGTTGCCAGAGGGTCCACTTAGTGGGGTTTCATGGTGAGCAGAAAACAGTACTGAAGCTTTGACCTCACAAAGAAATTTCTATCCCTTCTCTTTGCCTTTTGGTGGATATGTCCAGACGGAATAAGTGTGTGAATATGGCTACTGTAAAAGTACCATGAATTCAAAAGAAATATAGTCTTTGGAACTTATTGGACCACTTTGTGTTTCACTCAAGAAAAAAAATGTTGAAAAGATTATGTCCAAAGACTGTGGGGAGGGAAGGAAGGGAGGGAGGGAGGAAAAAGTAACCCTTCTAGGTTACAAGATTCATCCTTAACTGTCAGTAATGGTTTACAAATGAAAGCTCATATAAATAGTTTGTATATATCTTACTTAACCCAAAAAGCTTTTGAAACAATAGTAGGGAGAGGCAGACAAAACAGAGACACATGCTCATATCAACTCTTGCTCCTGGCATCAGCAAAGGTCAACAGACTTGCCCTTCTGAGTATCAGCAACAAGAAAAGTCAAGCTGCAATTTTGTTAAGGCATATTAAAAAAGGAATTTACAGCCTGTAGTGATGCATATTTTATCTCATGCTGGAGAAAAGCTGCCACAGCCCCATACCACTATGATGTGCAAAAAGATTCATTCAATAAGTACCAAAAATAAAATAGAGCTAATTAAAACTCTGGTAGAAACATCACGCTGTGAATTTTAGTTAGAATGAAGGATAAAGTAAAAGTTTTAAATAGAAATGAAATATTCTAAAAATATATTAGATGATACTGAGAAGTCAGGTGTGTTTAATGTATAGTGAAAATAGCATGATATTTGGAGAGAGGGCATAATCTCATTGAGCTCAGGTCAGAGGAGCAGACAGTGCCTTACACTCACAGTACTTAGAACATGGTTTGCCAGTCATCTTGTTCACATCAGTTTTTGTTTTCCCTTCTCCAGTTCACCTTGTCCTTTATGGAAACATATGTAGGGAACAGCTCCTTGGCTCCAGTTGCACTCAAGACTGGAAATTCTCATGCAAAAGGAGAAGTAAAATTACTAGTTTCCCCAGGAAGGAGGGGAAGAAGAACAGTTCTGATTGTGGGGGATAGACTGCAATTCTTTTTAAAGGGTCATGCCACTAATACTGCTGTTACTGTTACTAATGTACTTATTGTAACTTACATGTTACTAATACATGCTACTAATACTGTCACAGGGCCATGATGCCACAAGCCTTCCAGCTTTCTGAATCTATTATTTCAAAGACTGTAACCACTGATATTTTCCTGAGGCTGAAATTTGTCCTTTGGAGGTGTGCTTTGGAGTAGAATCCTTTTGATATACACATATAATGCCTACATGAAGTAAAAACAGAAGAAAAACAGGAAGGACCAAAATATGACAATGTCCACCTTCCACTTTTATATGTGCAAAATTGACTGTGTGGAACAGTCTAATATTATCAAAATAAAATAATTAAATTAAATGACTAATATTTTGGTCCATACATCCAAAAAAAAAAAAAAAAAAAAAAAAAAAGGTTTCTTACATCAAACAGGAACCAATTAAATTCTGTACATTTTAGCAAGCACTGTTATCAATAAGGCATAAGTTGTAAAAGGCATATGTTTCATCTTTTATACCCAAGTAATGCTGATGAGAGCTTCACAGATATACAGAGACAAAAGACCACAAAGTTTCAGTATATGGATGAAATATTTCATGAATAGAATTTCATTGTCTGACCTATTTTGAAACATTTTAAAGAAAACTTTAGGCTTCCAATTTATTTAATTTTTGTTGTTGTTTGTTTCATTTCATTTCAGCTTAGAAAATTCAAAAATAGTTATATATTTTTAAAAAATATATAATTTGGAGTTAATTGTTCCCAAATGTTCCTCGTTTGGAAAAATATAAAACAGATTGTGTTCCTTCACTTATAAAAATATATATTGTTCATGTTTTTAATTTTATTTCATATGTTTATATTGGGTATGGAATAATTGAAATCTCCTTGAAAGTCTTTCAATAGGCCTTTTCGACAGTGTCAATCCTAATGAAGCCATAAAAATCAGTGCAGTTTACTATTATTAATGATTTTAATCAGTGGTCATCAGACATGATGCCTGAGTCTTGAGACATAAAGAATGCTTAGTGAAAGAATTCAGAGCTGAATGAAAAATTAACTAAATATATTTAAGGTTTTAATTTGTGAAAGTCACCATTTCTCATTTACTACCCCTTGTTTTTTTGAAGCACGGCCTATTGTTCGCACTCTTCTGCTGTCATTTAACATAAGTTTAGAATATATTTATTGTCTTTTCTGTAATCAAAATGTTTATATCTGTTTGGAACCTACCTTTAGAAATAATCTTCATATGGAGGAACAAAGCATGACTGACATTCCAGAAAATACTATTTGCTTCTTCTGTATTCCTTCTTCAGAGGTCAAAATCTTCATGGTAACAAAGAAAGTGAGAATTGTTGTGGATTTTTCTTTTGTTTTGATTTATTTTGTTTTGTTTTTCATAATATTCTTACAAAATGTACAGAATCCCTTTGTTCAAAGGGTGAACCTGACTTCAAAGGGTGCCTTTACCAACCTTGTCTCAAAGGGCTTTTGAGACATAACAGGATGAAAACCTTCCTTTTGGGAAAATATGGTTGTGCAAGAAAGGAGGGAGTTTCAGTAGTCTCTTCCATATATGACTAGGACTCTGAGAGAACAGGTTCTGTGTTTTCCCTACTGTACCACACAGACACAGCCATTCAGATCAGCTTTACTGTTCAGAGATGGGGCAGGGCAAGAATATGTTGGAAAGATAAACTCCTCCAAGTCTGTTCATTGCAGTCTGACCAACATTTTATTTTTTTCTGACCCTAGTGTGCAGTGTTTACTCAGTATGAAGAAGGCATTGCCCACCTGAGTCCAAGTGTTGTATTAGGATTCCCTTAGAACTCAATATAAAGGAGTTGAGGTGTTAGAAGGTTCATTGATATTGTGTTAGTTTATAATATAAGAAATTAAAATGTTGAATTCTCAAGTTTATAAATGTTTTAGGAAATCATCTATCATGTGCAAGCTGGAAAATTTTTTGACTCAGCATGTGAGGGCAATGAGTTTATCTCAGCATCACGGATTGAATTGGTGGTTTGGGACTGATTACTCTGAGCAATCCATTTGCAGATTTGAATGAAATAAGTGATTTGTGACTTGTGACAACATCAATAAAGCAATTCCCTATAGCAAAAGTAAGTTAACACAGAGACCACAAACTTATTCTACAATTTCTTTATCAGAAAATATACAATACAAAATATACAATTATACAATGGTAGAAAAATGCTAATAAATTGAAGTAACTGCTGTATTTCAAAATAAACTCCAAAATAATTAAGTGTTATGATATCATATTAAAGTGAGGTTTCTTGCTCAAGAAAAGATAACATACAAGTCCTTTTATATTCCAGTCAACAAATGCTGTGTTTTGGAGTGTGGCAAAACTCACTTGCTTGAGTTATTAATGAATTAGAACATCCTTGACAATGGGATTCAAATGTGAAAAAGGTAGTGATAAGAAAGAAGACATGTTAATTAATGGTGTCTTCCTCAGAATATATTGCTTTTCTCCATCAGCATTATAAATAATTGAGTAACTTCTTGAGGCAATCATCCAGAGACTGTTTGTAACAGCAGTAACTTTAAAAAAAATCTGAATAAATGGCTATTGTAAGTGGAGTGGGAGTGTTCAAGTGTAAACCAAAGGTCAATAAAGCTAAATATAATACACAGCTTATGTTCTGCTTTATCAAAACTTGTATCATTGTTATGTAGTAATTGGTTTTGCTAGGAGATTAAAGTACATTCAATCTCCTCTTCTTTCCAACATTCAATTTTAGATTTAATATGCCAAAATGTAGTTAGTTGTTAAATAAAATTACTTTGGAAAAAGTATTAGTTGAGTCAAAGCTCACTGTCATGGGTTATACATCTGTCATTTCCTTCTCATTATCATATTGCATGTAACTACGTTCTTCCAGATGTCAAAGGGTTAAATTATCTTTTTACATAAAATGTCACCACTGACGTCCAGACAGCATGGACTGTGATTTTGAGTTACAGAAGATGGTGCTATGCAACAAAGACAAAAAGCCATGGAGGTCAAATGATGTCAGAAAAGTTTAGGTAAGGAGTATGTGTGTGTGTTTGTTTCATTTGAGGAAACAAGGTCAATGCAATTACTTTGCCTCTCATCATCCCCCACTGTTCATTGTTAGATTCCTTTCTGGTCAATTTCACTGAATTTGACAGAGGAAAGAGGTAATGAAGCTCCCATATGTTTAAAACATTTAACAGCTTAGATTTTTTTTTATTATTATTATTATTATTTATTCTAATAATGTCCCCACTAGTTTTAGAGAGAAAAGTAGAGAAAACAACCATATCCATCTTGTCTGACAGCTGCCTGCTGGCTGGGATGACTGCATGCATCTAGCCCCAGCCAGTGCTACCATTCTCTCTGTTGCTGTGCCAAGGAAGAGGAAGAAAGAGCCTGAAAGGGGCGACATGGGTGCCTTGATAGCTGTCAGGGATGGCCAAATTACTGCATTGTACATTACATATAAGCCATGGAAAAGCTGGGATGGCAGTGAGGATAAGGGACATAAAGGTCTCTCTCCTGCAAGCACATCTTTGTCATATTTTTTTAAGACCAGTTTTGCTTTGTTATACTTTATATACTCTGACTATGGAGAAAGAGGATTGTTTCCATGTGTGGAAGAATCCATTGAATTCATAGGTCAAGAAGATGGGGAGACAAAAATGAAGAGAGAGGATAAGAAATGGCTTTCTAGATGTTGCAGATAGAAAACTGTAAGTGTATGGCCACACCTTCATGAAGGCAGGGTGGGGCAGCTTGGCACAGCAGTCCAGGAGATAAAGCAGCTCCCTTGGCAGTGCCAGAATAACGGAAAGGAGGCACATAAGGGCAGGGCAGGTGAGAAAGCATAGGAAGCAGATTATACAAGACAGTAGGAAAAAACTGAGGATGCTGTTGAAGAAAAGCTTCTGTGGAGACTTTCCTCTCTTGATGAGGCATCAAATCTCCTCCAGTGGAGCAGAATGGAGTGATCCGCCTCCAAGAACTGTCATAGGAAATCTGGTAATCCTATTGCAGATAAACCACAACTGCTGTTACTTCTATTTCCACTCTCATTTGGGCACAGTCCAGCAAAATGACACATGCAGAAGAAAAGCTTAGTAGTAGTTGTTTGCCAGCCCAAGCAAGGAACGAGACTCTTGGGCATTACAAAAGGGTTATTTTGCCTTTCTTTGTCATATTCTACAGAATACAAAAAGGTATTATTTGAAAAGACCAAAACTTTCTTGAGCACAATGAAGAACTGTTGCTTACTGCAATACAGCTGCATGTTTTACCAGCACAAGATAGGTGTGCAAATAAAGCAAATGATTTAAACAGAGGCTTGACGTGAGAGCACAAGGGAAACAATAGCTAGGTGGCATCTTGGTCCATCCAAGTACAAAATCATGAACTTGGCTGTAGTCATTCCATTTCATCATTGCTTAATTTACTGGAATGATTCACCTTCTTAAAGATAAACATATGTCTGTGTGCTTTGCTGAAGGAGGTGTGTTTAAGCGGTGTGCTGCATTCTCTGTTACCCTATTTATGCTGATTAAAAAGATATATCACTTAAGTGAAACACATCTTTACCAAGTGAAAAAAATAAACTGAAGCACGGTGAGAGTAAAACGTTGTGAAGTTTATTTTTGTGTGGCAGCCAGTCAGTTTGCTCAGTATGTCCTGGAACTCTCTGTGGCAAACCATGACAAAACTAAAATCATTGAAGGATATCTGGTTGCTGAAGTATTTTAGTGGTGAAATTTTTCTGCGATATGGCTCCCCATGTCTCAGGCATTTGTTTGCTTTGGGGACATGTTAAAGAAAAGCTTATGAAGAGTTAAATGTTTTTCCTCTATTCATTCTGTTTTTCTTTTATTTCTGACCAGTATTTCTAGGCAATTTTGGGGTGTTTTTTGCTGTTGGTGGTGGTGGTTATTTTTTGTTGTTGTTGATGTTGATGAAGTTATTAGTGTCTACTGTGCTAGTAGTCCTAAATACTAGTTATTTTCAGCCATTTGTTTCAACTCTAGGAACTCATCCCTAGTGAATTACTGTAAAATATGAAATTAGTGTAACAAGTATATTTTACACTCTCCTTGAATCAGATGGGTGAGTGAAAATTAAATTTTGCACTAACCTGCTCAAAACAGTACACAATTAGTATCTGAATGTTTAGGCTGATATGGAAAGACATTAATTTTACCTGTTTGAACAATTCACTCTGCTAAAATGATATTAATTTGAGCCCTATATTATTTTATACAGGTTTCAAAACTGCTCGGGACCTGTTACCAGGGGAGTAAGCAGAGATCTCCAAGAAATGTATTGCCTAAGAGGATAGAAGGCACTGTGACCTAGCACTCTGAGCATAAGAAATGAGGAATTTATTTCTACTCTGTCACTGATTAGCTATACAAACTCATATAAATTCTATTGTCTTTTTGTTTCCCTTAGTCTCCCATATTATGTTGAGCAATCATGATCTCTTGTCAATCTGTCAGTCACTAAAAACTGTGGGTTGCTGTTGTTTTGTTCTGCTTTGTTTTTTCCCTTCCTGTGTTAATACTGCTTATTAGTGGTCTATCCCATCCCTGAATCTTGCAATGTGTTTCTTTGGCACTCTGAAAACTATTGTTTCTGAAGGTAACCACCCAAAAAATGTTGTTAGTCTACACATAGCTTTTCATGCAGGTGTGGCTTATCCCATAGAAGAGAGCCATCTTTTCTGCTGATAGACCTCACCACTTCATGCCAGAAACAACCACAGAAATGCTAGCATGGAAAAACTGACAACAGCGTCATCACCTGCCTCCCACTGGGTCTGCTTAAGTGACCTGTAAGTACACCCAGATCCCCAGATTCTGCAAATTCACATGTGCAGAAACATTTCATTCATCTGTGTGGCTCTTCTTTAATTGTGGTTGTACCTGAATTCAATCTTCTGCCTCACGGTACCCCTTTGCAGAGAAGGCTGGCATAAATGTAGAACATCTCAGGTCTGTTTTGCGCACCTCTGGCTAGTCACACCAACACTTGGTGACTTTGGGATTTCAGTAGAGCACACACTGCATGCTGTGGGAATCTGCTGTATCAGACAGTTTCTCTTCAGGAAAAACCTGCTAGACAGCATTTGTTCTTTATCAGCATGCAACAGGGAACAGTTTCAGGGCTGAGACATGCCCTGGGATGCTGTGGAAGAGTGCTCTATCTAGCACTGTGTCATCATATTTGGGAGAAGAGGGACATCTGTAAAAATATTTAGTAAAATTCCCCTTGGCAAAAATGCATGATGCATGCTATGTGGAGCAAACATGAAATTTCTCTCTCACTTGCAAAAAAAAATAATGGTGAAAAAGCAGACATGAAAAATTATTTGTTGAAGCAGCATCTTCTAAATCTACCTTTGTACCTTTATATTGCAGGAGACAACCACAGCACACAACAGGGTTCACAGATGCCAGCGCAACCTCTATTTCAAATGTCATGTTTGAATGCCTCAGGCCTAATTGTTGGTTCAGCTGTCATAAACCATGGGGAAAGTTGACTGAAGGTCTCATGGCAAAGGAGGATAGGGGCATTGTATTTTAAGTTGCCTGGGGCATAAGGGACAATGGCTTCCTTGTTTCAAGCAGAGTAAACTCATCAAGTCCACATTTTTTTCAAGTTGGGTTTTGCCCTGGGACCAGAAATGGTTAGAATGAGTGAAAGGACAAAAAGGCAAGTGATTTACAACCCAGTGGGGAAAAATTGCATTAAATGCAATAATAAACTGAGAAACAAAACATCTTTCTTTGATTATTTTTCTTCAAGACTCATCTATATGTGCTGAATTTTGTCATCACAGCTTTATGAAGACAAACTGAATTTTTATCACTGCCTAGTTAGGGTATATTTCTTGTTTTCTGGGGTGGACAATGATTTTTTTTCTTTGTTTTTCTGTTGTGCTTGTGTTTTTCTTCCTTTTTTTTTGGGGGGGGGGGAGTGGGTTGTTTTTACTTTGGAAGGAAACACAAACAAAACTGAACGAATAATATACTGTGACTGCTTGATTTTTTTTATTTATTTACTTTTATTTAATCTAGAAATAAAAAGGCTCAGACAAAATCTGAATCCTGAAATAGAAAATAGAAAGTGTTTTGCATTGTTCATTCATGACTCTTTCTGCTGTAATTAAGCAGCTAATGCTCCAGATGGTTTAGTTTTCAAAATTAATAAATTTCAGCTCTGCTGAACACTTTATTTCAAAATGTGCAAAATTCTAACCAGAAGATTTAGCAACTTCCATTGTAATTGTCCCATAACACTGGAAGCTTTGTGGCATTTGCAACATGGGGCAGATATAGTGTCCCCTACTGACACTTTGGGCTCCGTGTATCAAGCACTGTGCCACATGGCTCACACAGTTCCCAGGATCCAGCCCACGCTCTGAAGCCCCTTTGCTGCAGATTCAGCATTTCTCCCATTAGACATTTCCTGCCCTCATTGCAGTAGTTTTCAGGGTTGGACTGTGTCTATGGCAATGGATATTTAAAAGGAGACATCTGTCCCTAACCCTTCAGTCAAAATGAAAGTCCTGCTTGTTGCTCAGGACAAATATGTGCAATATTACCAGCAACAGCATTAAAGAAATTTGCTACAATTGCTTGTGGAGGTCAACCAAACCAAGTTTCTATTTCTTCTCCAACTGTGGCAGCCATCTGCTTGCTTCAGAAGGGAGTCTGAAGATACATGGCATGTCCTGTGCACTCCAGCCCATTGTATAGCTGACCTGTGCTGGGATTTACAAAAGGTTAATACTGCATTGTATGTTTCTACAGACCAAATCCAATGCAGCCTTTAAGTTCAAACTTCTTTATCTAAAATTTAATGTGTCTCTAGAAAATAAACTAATACTTTGACTGTTCTGTGCTGCCTTTTCTTATAATGGTATGTATGTGTGAATGCATTTCTTAATGGATGATACATTATATCCTGTTCTCTTTCTGTTTGTTCCTAAGGTTGAAATCAGTTTACAATAATACTGCATTAAATTTGTAGAAATCTTCAGGCATTATAAACCCTTCTTTCATTTTCTGCACTGCTCCTTTTTGTTGGGTCACTTTTCAGCAACCTCTGTCATGCAGCTCCAGACTTAAAACATCTCAGAAGTCTGAGGACACAAAATGGTACATTGCTTATTCATTTCAACATCATTGTTATAGACAGGGCACGTAGTACTACAGCCAGTGCAAAAGTAAGCACACCTTCTTCCACAGAGTTTACAGGGTGAATGGAAAGGCATTTCAGGGGAGTGCAGGAGACTAGTACTTAGGAGACTAGGTGGAGAGCAAGAAATAGCCCATAATGTGATTCTGGAAGGTTTCATGAATGGGAGAATTTTTAAGCCTACTAAAGGTTTGTAACCTGATTGACCTGGCATCTCATATAGATATTCCTTTTTCTAGGTCATAGAAGACAGTGAGAATTCTCATTGTTGCTAGTTTCTTTGCAGAAACTCTCACATACTTTTGGGTCACAGCCAGTTATTTGCATTCTTGCATTCCTGAATTGATGGTACTGAATGATTGCAAATATCTCACACAAAAAAGAGAAATTCACTTTGTAGAAGTGATTCTGGGCAAAGTGCAGCCCATGTTCACCTTCCCTCCGTATAGTCACAGCCTGACTGCCCACTCAGAGCTCTGAATGGAGCAGAGATGATGCACGGTTGCTTTCCTGTGTGTCAGCATCCAGAGGCCTCCAAACACCACCACAGCAGCACAGGTTTGTCTTTTCCTCAGCTCTCACAGCAGCTAGAAGAAAGATATCCTATGAGAAGGCATGGGAAACCAGCATCACTTTAGGATTTGATTTTGCAGGAAAAGCTCTCAGGGTTTGGATTTGTGGCTCCTACATGCTGGTCTCCAGATTGAAGTTGCTACAACACAGCCAATATCATGTTTCTATTTGTGGCTTTTTGTACCTTTTCATATGAAGACTGTTCTCACTATTCTCACTATTAGACCAAGCTGACTAACAGCCAGCTTGGGTTATGCCTTCTGTTTTTATCTCACGTTTTCTTATGCAGGTCAGTCATAGTCATTTTACCATATTTCATCTGAAGAAGCATTCATAAAAGAGTTTTGAGTTTTATTCACACCCTCAACCACCTGTTTCTGCCTCTGAAAACAGGCTTATTGTAAACTATTCAAACCACAAATGAGAGCACAGGGAAAGAGATCATTTGATTTACTGTAGGGCTAACATGAGATTTCTTTCAAGCTCTGATAAACAGGCTTCTCAAAGATCTGAAAAAGTATATCCAGGGCCAGAACCTCTGTTTACCCATTAGACTCTTAACCCACTTATGAAAGCCTACATGTAAAAGAAAACAATTCCATTCTGAGGTCATGGCCCCTCGTGGTGGGTTTAACATCCAGCACAAGGAATGGTCTGTGTGGCCAGAGCTGCAAGCTGGGGGTTACCGAGTAGTCACAGAAACTGGAAGACTGTGGGAGTAGTGTAGGAGTAACTTCATGTTGTATGGAAGAAATAATAGTTGATACTTGATGTTGGCAGCACTGTGAGCTGAGAGTGGGAGCAGGGAATGAAAAAGGCAGTTCTCTAAAGGATTCCCCTCCAAAAACATCATCAGCAAAGGCTGCCAGAAGAAAAGTGTCAGGGATGTAAAGACTACATCAGTAACAGCAGCAAGTGGTAACATTAGGCACTGATAGTAGGCTGAGAGTTCCGGTCAGGTCGTTCCTCCCAGATGCTGCAAAAGATGTAAGAACTGAGACTCAAGAGGGTCTCTGCATCCACACGTCAGGAAGCCTGCACCACAGCACCAGGGCAGCTCAGGAGACTCCAGCTCCCAGACCTGCATCTTGCTTGCTGTTCTTGGTTGGGTCTCATCACATTTACCACCAGCACTTGCAAGGCCAGGAGCAGAACCCGCCAGCTGGAGCAGCTGGTGGAAAGGGAGGCCCAGGAGCTCTTCTGCACCCAGCTCACCCCTCTGGGCACATATCAACAGCTTGTGTTGTGGTGAACACCATGATAACCTTCATATACTGCACTCTTTCTGTTTCACTGCCTTTTTGTTCCTCACTTGATTTTGTTTTCTTGGTAGAAGGACTGCTCCTATAATCCCACACTTCTGGGGCAGCTTCAAACAGTTCTCTTTTTGCTGATAGAAAAAGAGAAAGAAAGGAAAAAAAAAAATCCTCCTTCAAGATAAATTAGGAACAGAACAGTCAGAGTCAATACAAGAAACAGAGCAGCATTAAACTTTTGTGATATAATGTAAAACACCTTAGCTAGAAACATCTGTTTAATTATTGCATTGGGGAGCCAAGACTCAAGTTTAGGAAGATTTGTTTCTAGATCGGGTCAAGCATAAAATAGTTGATTTTAAAGTATATTGCTCTTATTGCTATTTTTTTTTAATTTATTTATTATTGTTATTATTTTTATTTGAGAATATTCTTAGGATCATCATCTATGTCTTTTTCTTTTTTTATAGTTCTCTTATACAGAGAATTTGCAGTGAATTTCTCACATATTTACTGAAATTCAAAATTACCAAAGTTTGATAACATATAATGGATTTAAGTAGTAACACATAGGAATTGCTTTTATGGTTCTTTTACAGTGTCACCTTTTGTAAGCAGCAACACCAAATTGACTTTAAATATGAAGTGGTCAACAAAGTTGCTTGGCAAATACCTTAACCATTTCACATCTCTTGTGAGTCACTCAGACATCTAAATCTGTTACACTTCAGCCATCACCAGTTAAGATAAGCTAATGAACCCAAAAGTATCTGGACAAACTTTGATATTGTAAATGTTAACAATAGTATCTTTCAAGATTTCAGTACAGACAAGAACCTAAAAGAAACTGAAGATCTGCTGCCTCAGATAGAAAATGCATTTGTTCCATGCTGAACCACTGAGACATTCAGTGGGTTGTATACTATTCTGTAGTTTGGGTAGTTCTCAACGCAACAAGCACACTTAAAAAAAAAAAATAAATAAATAAATAAATAATCGTACTGAAATCCTGTGTGTTATTTGTTAACACTTATCTCTTTCCAAGCTTCAATCTAATTTTGTTCCAAGGATTATCATAAAAGTATTCTTGTTACAAAGACATAAAATGAAACCCACAGGTGCTGTGTTGTATGATTTGATTCCTTTTATAAAATCCATTTAACATATCCAGATTTCAACATACTTAAGGCTCTGATTTATCATCAGTCCATTTCAACAGTATATGTTGATTATTATAGCTTTGGGCTAAGAAGAAACAGTTAATATTCACAACAATGAAAGCATTGGGGCAAGTTACTCAGGCAAGCCTGATATTTATTTTTTTTAGTCTTCCACCTTCATGTGCAATGCACAGCTCTCTGACAGGTCTGGTGATCATTTGGCTCTTTTCAGGTGAGCCTGACAGAAGATCATGCCTGAAAGAGAGGCTGAGTTTTCCTTCAATCTTCTGAACAGCAAGGAAGCTGTCCATTCCCAACTCTAGTCAGAAAATGAAGTACTGCCTTCACTGTGTGCTCAGATACTTTCAGATGAGTGCTTTGATGAATCAGCCCTGCTTCAAGGTCACCCAAGACCTGAAGGAACATGACTAAACCTTGCTGCTGATCTGGGTACTTTATTTTTGTGCCCTGTATTTATCTAGATAGTGGTATGGATGCAATCTGGATGTATTAAAAAAAAAAAAAAATAGCTGCAGAACACGTGTTTAAAAGCAGCAATTAAATGCTGAGAAATCACATAGAAGAACTTGTTAGAGGATGATTTTCCACCCATCTTTTCTTTTTATTTCTTAATACAGAGTGGAAGTTGACATTCAGAAATGATGCATGAGGTTCATTTGGGAGGGAAAACTGTTTGGGTAAAAAAGCTGTGGTCACATTCCAATCCTCAAAATATTTGTATAAACATTGCAATATTTTAACATTACTGAAAGGCTTTTTCAAAGTAAAAATAAATAAAATGGTGCAATATGACATTTTGATATTTTAAAAACAATTCTGTTTCTAAAACAAATGCTGATCTATGAAATGCTATTTGAAAGATGTCAACTTTACTGAAATGCTGGTTTCCGGGGCAACCCTGTTTGATTTACACATTCTGACCAGATTTGCTCTGTAGTACTTTCTTGCTATTAGCCTCTATTGCACTCTGCAGTCAGAGCCTCTTCAGTACCTATTAGTCTCTTACCCTTCCTAAAGTGTTCTGTAGTAAGTCAAAGTAAATGGGTAGGGAGAAATGGCCTTTAATATTCTACTGAGCAAACCTGGTTATAACCAGCCTCCTGTCACGCAGCCTTGGTTCTTGAAGTGTGTTTCATTAATTCTTCGGTATGTCCTGTGATATCCTTTCTGATCATCGTAAGATAAAGTTCATTTCCTTCAAAGTTATTTGGAGCTCTTTGAGGTGGTCTTCATTTTAGTTTCCAGATGCACCAACAGTTTTGTGCTTCTAAGCCAAATGTGGTTTAAATTTCCCTTCCACTCAGGAAATGAGCAAAGTAATCCATGACTATGTTCATGTAAAGCACATCATTTGTCTCCCAAGTGCTTGCAATTGAGTCAGGAAAAGCAACTGCACACTGGCTGTCCTTAACAATGAAACTTTCTCATTTCCAGCCTAAGACCCATTATGGGACAGGAGGCCATTCTCCAAAGTGCCTTCAAAACATTTTATGTGAAATTGTGCCAGCTATATCAGTTGATTAAGTTAAAAGAGAACAGAGATATCTGAGGGAGGTGGAAATTGCTTTAGTGCTTCCTGACACTTGCAAACATTTGGTCTTGTAGCACAAAGGCAAATGTGATTTCATCTTGAAGTTTAGAGATGGGTCTGGTCCCAAACTGTGTCGGCATAGTTCTGCCCTCCCAATAACTCTATCTGGCAGTGTAGGGCAAATTCCTGCTAAGGCCTGGGAAAGCAAGGTCTAGCAGAAATATCCTTTAGCTGGCTTGGGAAGGATGAGGCTGGAGAGGTGGTGGTTGTGGAAACACAGCCACCCCATGCATGAATGATCCTGTAGATGCTGCAGCCGTGTTAACAGCTGACGTCTGATGAATTACTTTCTAACCCAGTAAAATTTGCAAACACTGTGTAACCTGTGTGAAACCCAGTCTGGATCTGACCTGAGCATCAGAAGAATCTATTAATCTTTTCTTCTTTAACATATATGTATGGACACCTCATTCATAAGAAGCTCTAACTTACCTTGAGGAGAAAAGAAACACTAATTTCCCTAAAACAAGAAGAAGCTGGTCTCAGAAGAATAGGTTTAAAGTCAGGTTTAGAGGAATTCACTGTGTGTATCAATAAGTGCCATTGAAAATGTGGATATTGATATTTGCTGTCCAGTAAATTTAATTACTCTTTCTGACATCCCATACATGTACACATATGCTCACTATCCAGCATGGTCATCTGTCACTGTCTGGGGTTTGTATGCTGGAAAAAAGAGGAAGGAGTCTTTTGTTTAAACAAAGAAACAAACAATAAATCTTTGGCTTCTGGTCCAGTGGCCTGAAGCCAAAACCAATAGAAATATATTAGTCCACATGTTTCAGATTAGCATGGGAGCTCACATATAGGGAAAAGAAATGTCCCTTCAAAGCCACCTGCATATGGTAGAATTAAAATCTAAACTGCTGTGATTAGCAGGGCCAGTCTGGCAGTTTTTACTCTCATGTTTAGTACCATGACCTAATCTAGCCTGGTATCTTTGGACTACTGGTGTCATTAAAGCCTGAATAAGTGATCAGAGTATCTCAAACTGCCTCCAGACCTGGAAGGTATCTTTTCCAGCAAGTCTGAGTTGCCTCTGACATGTTTGGCACAATATGAGTATGAAAGTCTGACTTGAGAAAGTGGTGAACATCCAACTCCTTATTGAGAAAAAGCATCAACAATTTCAACATAGTAAACAAACAAGGCAGTAACAAAAATAAAACACTACAGAATCCAGCATCTGTGACAGAATGTGCTGCTGAATTTTGAAATGCCCTTTTGCTCACCACTGCCTTGGACTCTGCTTATGGGAGTGCCCAGAGGAGTTCTCTGAAGCAGTGGAGGTCTCCAGTACTCAAAACAGTTTAAAACAGGTGTATTCCTAATTTAATTCTGGAAAACCTAAAGTATGAGTAGGATTTCAGGATGCAATCTCTAACAGACAAAATGCCTCTAAAAACAAGCAAATATTCAGACAGGTATAATGTTCTTGTCCTAACTTCAATAGTCATCAACCAGCCAAAATGAAACTTCTGGTGAGAATTTTATGGTACAATTTTATGGTCCAATGGTACAATTTTATGGTCCAAGAAACAGAGAGAGCTACCTAATAAAAATCTCAAGATTCATATGAGATACAAATTATTATGTTGCGTATGGTTAGAAAAGGAGAATCTTTCCTGTAAACAACCCTATACTCTGTGGGCAATACTCACTTCCTGTAATATGTCACCTTTTCCTGGATCTCACCTCAAATGATAAAAAAGTAGAGTGGGCTCATACAGTGATCACCCAGTACCTCCACCATGTGCAAGAGTTTCTGAGAATATGCCTGCCCTTCCCACTTCACTTCTTCAGGATGCCATCCAATTTTTCACCCCATCCCCTGCTTCTGGAGCAAGATGTGTAGCAAGTGTGTCTGAAAATGAATAGGTGCAGTTGATTTAAATCATTATAGATCTCAAAAAAAGCAGTGGAGAGATGCTCATACTGTATAGTTCCACCTTGCTACGGCTTATTGCAATGCATGTAACTCTGGACCATGAAAGATAAGTTCAGATAATTCCATACTACTAAGATGACTCATGTCCTGATGAGTATTTTAGGCAGCAAGGTCAGAGTTAACAAATCTCAGTTTCCCTCTTAAAATTTTTATCCCAATATCAGTACAAAAATATAAAGAGGATATTCCCTTCTAAAGTATTACAAAATATTTAGTCATTATTATGTGTGAAAGGGAAATTGTCATTAAGCATTTAACAAAACAAAACCAAAATAAATAAATAAATAAATAAATAAACATGGCTGCTAGATACATATATCACTAAAATAAGATATTATATTAAAGCTGATAAAGCAAATATAAACTGTAAGGCTTCGCTGCTTCTTAAATGAGACACATTTTAAAAGACTATTTCTTTCAAAACTTGAAAAGCTTTCAATTGATTTTGGCAGATGGGCAGATATAGAATATTGATTACAGTAGAAGTAGTCATAATCAAACATACTCACAAGTACTGATTTAATTAACTTTGAGTCCCACACAACTTCCTTGAAAAATCAACAGTATGGCTTTAACCATTAAAATGTGTGGAACTGGCCAGGAAAACCCCATCTAAACCTCCCCAAAACTTCAGTTGCTCTCTGCAGTCTCTAGGTCAATCAATGGCTTAAGTTTCTTATTTTTAACTTTGGATATTTGATTTTAGCATTTAACCAGTCATGTTTTTAAAGAGAACTCATTAGATGACCAAATTGATTGACTGATCATTTGAATCTATTTTGCACATTATAAGTTCTGGGTCAGATTTTTTTCTTTTAATTAGGGAAGTGGTAGGTGTACCAGGCAGTCTGACTGAATGTTAACTTAGTTTAATTGTACTCTGTATAAGCCCTCATTCTCTCAATAAACTGGGAAATATTTATCTGTTTCACCTCCACTTTGCACAAATACACATGATGTTCCTGTGCAGTAGCAAATACATTGCATCTTTATAATTTTTGACAGGCTACTTTCTCCACTGAGAGCATGTCTCAGACCACAGAAAACATCTGTCTGTTGGAGCCTACTCTGTAAAGAAGTATTTGTATACATTGTAATTCCTGGTCTTTGTTGATACAGAGTACTCTGTTCTGTGAGAAAATTTCTTTCCCTATGACTTGCAAAATTAAATCTCTCGGCCCATGGAAATGAATCTGTGAAAGCCAGTATCTTTTGTATATTTTCTCAAGTAGTTACTGCCCCTGTCCATCCATACTCTGAAAACAACACAAAGGTGGGAAATATGTTAAGCTGCACTAGTTTTTGTCCTATATTCCATTCCTTCAGGTAAGGACAAGGAAATTACTTGAAAATTTTACCTGAATTTTGGGTATCCTTGACAAGATACATTGACATTATGAATATTTAAAAATCTGATTGTGTTTGGCACCCCTCCTAGTCAGGAAAAATATTGTCCCCACTGGAACAAGTTAAACACAGGACCAAATAACGCTGTCAGTCTGCTCGTCTCTACTACAGCTCTACTCCAAAGGCTGTAGGATGCACAGCGCTTCATATATCCATCTATGACCAAATGTAGTGATTTTTCCAGAGCCTGGGAGAGGCTTTTCCAGTAAAGACATAGCTGAAGAATTAGAAAGTTGCTCCATTTTGTTAAACAATTAGGTGATTTTGCACTGAGATAAAGAAACATCTGTGCTTACTGTACCTGATCATTTTCTGGTCTGTGTTATGCACAAAGAAATGGACTCCTAACTGTAAATGTAAATCACCATTTTTTAACCACGATCAACTTTTATATATAAGAGCTTGTAGATAAGCAAATAGAAAGTTTAATTAAAACAGAGCTTAGACAAGTTGAACCTGCAACCTTTGAAATAAGAAGTAGGGCTGTTATCCACTTGCTACCTGTTCTCTATGGAGTATATATATATATGTGCAGGAGTTTACTAGCTGCACTTTTGTTCCTTCAGTATAATAGAAATCTGGAGAGAATACAACATTAAAAAGCATTTTAAAAATCAAATATAAATAGTATTCAGTTCAAACAAACCGTATTCCCCAAATCATACAAAGATCTAAGTGCACAGAAAATTTAATGAAGGTTAGATTTGAAGTAATAGTCTGTTATTTTGCTTGAACCAGAAATATTAGAATAGTTTTAAGGGCCAAATACTACCATCATTCAGTACATTAGCTACTGATTTCAATGGGATCAAGGTTTGGCCTCTGATGCCCCATTTTGGCATTCTAATGAATTTATTGTTTGACTGCTTTGAAAAGTCTCTTCACAAAGAGCTGCTGCAAATATAATGGTTCAGTAATATAGAGTCTTTTTTTTTTTTTTTTTTCTTTATGCTGAACTGGCTGTACTTTCAGCAATTGTGGAATAGGAATATTATTCAGCAGAACTATATTAAAAATAATAGAGAAAAGTTAATTAAAAGTCAGCAGTGAGTGCTGATTTCAAAAAACCTGATTCTTTACTTCATAGCTTTATGTGTAAACAAACTATAATAAAAAAGTTAGGTTAATCTGCTATTTAAAAAAAAAAAAAAAAAATCTGAAAAAGAATTACATACTTCTTTAATACTTAATCCATAAATATATGCAGAAGGACGGTATTCATAAAATGACTTTGTGATATGGGAGTGATTGGGCCTGTGTGAAGCCATCAAGGGACTAATAATTAAGAGTTTGGTATTAAAGTTCACATCTGAATATGAATTATCCCTGAGATGTCATTCAATACTTATGGAATATATGCATCCATATATATCTTGACTTGTTCATGCAAGTTCTGTGAGACCAAAGCATTTTTCCTCTCTGAGTAGTGTTGTTGGAGGTTTTCTTTGGTGATGGTTGTGGGTTTTTTTCACATGTGGATGACATTCAGTTTCACTTTACTAAGTTTTCTCTTGAAGATAGAACGATTATGCGCTTTTTGCCAACTGTGTATTAACACGTGTCTGGTCCCAAGCCTTGTCATTGAGCTATATCCTACTGGTATCTACGTTCAGTATATGTATCTGGAATCTGCGTTACTTACCTCAACTATTCTGTTCTGTAGATGTGAGTTTCCTGGTAGAGGTAATTGAAGTCACCTAGTGGTTCAGGATAAATTTATGAATAAATTTAAAAAATAAATAAATAAATAGTTATGGGCATTCTTAATATGCAGAAATAGATAATGGAGTATGACTTTTTAACAGGAGTCTGTGATGTTCCTCTCAATCACAATAAATAAGTAAATAAATAAATAAGATTAGAAAATCTTACTAAGTGTAATCAATCTGGGAACAAACTAAAGATTTTGTAGATGGCCACAGCAATGCTGATTAGAGCTACAAAGTCATGCCCCTTAGTTAGCATACCAACCGGGTACTCCATCAAGTATCATCTTGCATATATGACATTCATGAAACTATTTAGCTGAGATCAATCATACCTGTGATTAGGCAGATATGTGTTAAAGTTCAGTGTATGCTGGAGACTATTATCCTCAAGTAACTGCTGCATTTTATTGTCATGTGTTTAACCAGTGAATTTGACTTTCACAGCAAGATCATCTAGAGCCACAGTATATGTATAGTTAAACATTTCACTTTGTGCAAAATGGGGACCAATCCATGAATAAATGTTCCGTGTCTCACTCTGCTAACAGAGGATATTACTCTTGCTATGCAAGTTTCTTCCAGCTGTTATAGCAAAACTTCTAGTCATCTATGTTTACTGACTGTTTTAATAAGCAAGCTTAATTTTATTTATTAATTTATCTATTTATTTTTTTTGGTGTGTGTGTGTACATATGATAGTGCTCTGCAACGAGTAAAAAAAGAAACAGAAACTCAGTGGAAAAAACAGAACAGAGCCAAACTGGTGTTGCTACGCTTTGCACTACTGTAGAGATAGCTAAGAGTATTGATGCTTCTCAGTTACATATACCATGAAGAAAGTATGTCATTGTGGTCAGGTCTTGAAACACTAATAAAGGAGTCAAAGAACAGATATTTGTGTGGTTTCATGATTTCAATAGCCCATATCACTGCAACATTTCCATTGTAGCATACAGGCTATTCTCACTGTCCCTCTCTAAGAGATGGATTTTATCTGCCCCTATCTTCACCCTTCACTTATTTGAAATCTAGATATTTTTGACAGTACGCTGATTAAATAAGTTTCAGGCAGGCTGAAAAAGCCACTGCTTGTAGCTAGAATAGTGATCTTATTTTGACACACACTTTGGTATATCATTATTGCTGCTGGCAATGCTAGGACAAGTCAGCAACAGAATTTCTCCGCTCTTTGCATCTCTCCTAAAGTGTACTCAGTGATGGTGGGTGGAGGAGCATAGACATAGACATGTCATGGATTTTAAGTGTATAAACAAGTAAGTATATTCTTGACACACAGCAGTGTCACCATTATAGTTCAGAGAGGGGACATAAACCCCAGCAGAAGAGCTCCATTTCTATATTTCTTTAATGGTAACACTCAGAGAATAAAGATGTAGTTATATATACAACCTTTGCTTCCTATAAGTAGGAGTGTAGTGTAAAAAAAAAAAAAAAAAAAAAAAAAAAAAAGTAGCAAGTTGTTCTTGTGAGTAAATTTTGACAGTCCCAGGACTGCAAAAAATAGCCTGTCATCAGGTAGGCCAGTTATAGTTACTGTCTCCATTTTCTGCTATTGGTTTTCTGCACCTCCATCTCTCAACAAAATAGTCTTGGAGTATTTGTGGAGTTTACAGCTTTTAAAGAAAAACATACAAGGGGAGAAAAATGCTGTGACTTTCATTTTCTTAAAGAGTGTGCTTCTAAGCTTATGAGCTACCTTATGATCATTTTTAAAGAGCATTTTAAAGAGGAAAAAAATAAAAATAAAAATAAAAATAAAGACACATGATCATGGGCAGAAGGAGTAGTTAGAATTGTCCAAGAGTCACATGCTGTAAAATGCTGCCTTGAGCTTTTCAAGAAATGTCTGTGCAATAAAGCAGCAATGTACAGATTCCTTTTACTATTGGGAGAAAATGAGAGGTAAAGCACCTTGGTAATCACACATCTTAATGGTGCTTATTGAGATGCCCTAAATACGTGTGCAAGTTTTCCTCATGTATTTTAATACAGCCAAAATAAATAAGAAAACATCAGGGGAAAATAAGAATCAGTGTGCAGAAACCTCCCAGTTAGCTGTAATCTTGAAGTAAATTACACATTTTTATGCAGAAGGTCAGTCACTTCTGTAACAGAGAGAAGCTAAATATCTGGCTAGTCAAGCATAACAATTGTACCCTGAACACTTGGCAATATATGGAATTCACCATTAGATAAAACTGTTTACTCTAATGCACTCAGTAGGAAGAGTAGCCAATAGTTAAGTGAGGCTATATCTCACAAGAGTATAATCTATGGAAATGCATGTAGCATCCCATGAATACTAAACAAATTCATTATGATCAGCAGTATTTCCAATGAATCTGTAATGATGAAACCTTTAAATTAATTTGTCTCTCTTGATTTTTCAGTGTAATCATGTTCATCAGCCCATTCCTATTTTTCCCCTTTTTTTTCATCAAACCTATGAGCTCGTCCACATGTGAAAGCATATTTGAGCTGCTCAGTGTAAGAACAAAACAGAGGGAAAAAAATAAAGGATTCATTCTTCACATCATGGAATTCCAAATTCTTTGTTGTAAAAAGTATCATAATATATATATATATATATATATATATATATATATATATATATATGTATGTATATAATAGAGAGGGATTAAGAAATACAGAACAAAATACCCTGGCTAAAGAAACTGCAAGGGCTCAATTTCCTAATCTCTACTCCATAAAGATGTTGTAAGGCCTAAGAGGCATAAGATACTCACTGACATTTGGATCAGTAAGGAGGATTTCTAAAAGACAGTTGTAACAAAGCTTAAACCTACTAATGTGACAAACTCCTAAAACACATTTGTTTCTACCTGCATTTCAGATTCTTACCAGGAGTATCTTAGTGGTGCCATCCAAGACTGTCTGTGCCAGCAGCATATAACGAAGTGTTGTTTTTGGTTGGTTGGTTAGTTGGTTTTGTTTTTTTGTTTTACTCTGGGTGAACTACCTGTTAGGATAACAGGTTTCCAAATGGGAACCAACTGTTTTCATTTCTTCAGCATCAGCATTTGAGAAACAACAGCTGATCATTTTATTGACTCTCTTATTGTAAGAAATCTTGGGTTCTTCCATTTACTAGTGACAGTCTATTAGTGAAACCATCTTCTGAACCGTGCAGATCTCCAGCTGCATTATTTGCTCCTCTAGTGCTCAACATATGTGTACAGTCACTAAAAAGAAAATGTCTAACAGCTCTGGGTTTATATCCTCATATTTCTGTGTTGATCCCAGCAAAATACTAGAACAAATCACTATCAAGACTATTGCTTTTAACCGATACAGGGAATATATATAGGAAAACCTCAAACTTTAGTATCTTATATATTCTTTAAACAATATAGCCAGCTGGACTGTACATTTTCAAGCCAAATGCTCTTCTATACCTAGTAGAATTGTAGAAAAAGAGCCTTTACTAGAAGTAAATGACAGTGTATACAAATTTAATTTCCCCAGTAAATCCATATATTTTCAATATTTATTTCAATTAATATCATCTCAGCTTCTTTATTTCTTTGTCAGGAATTAGTTTGAGTCCTTTCAAACATGGGAAAGAGGGAGGACCCAGGTAACTACAGGTCCATCAGCCTCACCTCCAGCCCTAGAAAGGTGATGGAATATCTCATCCTGGAGGTCATCTCCAAGCATGTGGAGGATAAGAAGGAACAAGGAACAGTCAGCATGGATTCACCAAGGGGAAATCATGCTTAATCAGTCTTCTTTGATGAGATGAGTAGCTGAGTAGATGAGTGGAGAGTGGTGGATGTGGTCTACCTTGACTTCATAAAGGTTTTTGACACTGTCTCTTGTAACACCCCCATAGGAAACATCAGGAAGTGCGGACTAGATGAGTGGACAGTGAGGTGGATTGATAATTGGCTGGATGGCAGAGCTTAGATTGTTGTGCTTAGTGCTGAGGAGTCTAGTTGGAGGCCTGTAGCTAGCGGTGTCTCCCAGGGGTCAGTACTGGGTCCAATCTGGTTCAATTTACTCATCAAAGACCTGGACAATGGAACAAAGTGCACCCTCAGCAAGTTTGCTGGTAACTCAAAGCTGCAAGGAGTGGCTGATACCCCAGAGGGCCGTTCTACCATTCAGAGGAACCTCAACAGGCTGGAGGGTTGGGCCAGGAAGAACCTTATGAAGTTGAACAAAGGCAAGCTCGGGGTCATGCACCTAGGGAGAAATAACCCCAAGCACCAGTATTGGCTGGGGGCTGACCTGCTGGAAAGCAGCTCTGCAGAGAGAACTGGGAGTCCTGGTGGACAGCAGGCTTATCATGAGCCGGCAATGTGCCCTTGTACGCACACTGGCCTTGTAGGCCAATGGTATCTGGGGTACATTCAGAAGAGCATTGCCTTCTGTTCTGGTTGAGGGAGGTGATCCTCCACTTCTGTTCAGCCTTGGTGAGGCCACACCTGAAGAACTGTGTCCAGTTCTGGACTTCCCATTACAAGAAGGACATGGAACTACTGGTGTGAGCCCAGAGGAGGGCTACTAAGATGATTACAGGACTGGAGCACCTGTCGTACAAAGGACAGGCTGAGAGAACTGGGCCTGTTTAGCCTGGAAAAGAGAAGACTGAAAGAAGACATCATTAATATGTATAAATATCTGAGGGGAGGGTGTCAAGAGGATGGAGCTGGTCTGTTTTCAGCTGTGCCCAGAGACAGGATGAGAGGCAATGAGTACAAACAGAAGCACAGGAAGTTCTGGTTGAATTTGAGGGGGCATTTCTTTACTGTGAGGGTGACAGAGCACTGAAACAGGTTGCCCAGATAGGTTGTGGAGTCTTCTTCTCTGGAGATACTCAAACCCTGCCTGGATGCCATTCTGTGCAATGTGCTCTAGGTGATCCTGCCTGGCGGAGGTGTTGGACTAGATGACCTTCAGAGGTCCCTTCCAACCTTGGCCATTCTATGATTCTGTGATAAAAAGTATCTCTCTATCCAGTGCATATATATAGTTTAAAGTACATCATCTTGCTATAACATGCATGAATTAGAATTAACTAATTAGTTCATATAATCAGAGAAACTCACTGCTGCTGTTGACAAATGGTCTTGATCATTTTTAACTGGTCACAAATAAATTGCATTATTCTTATTTGTTGACTAGGTCAAAGCTCATTCACTTTTCTGTGTAAGCATTTGAAAAAAAAACTGTAAGCTGTTTCTCACCACTGGATTTTTCATCTGTGAAAATACAGAGGTGATTATTATTTTTTTTCATTGAAGGTACTTAAATTTCTCATCAACTGTCTCTGTTATGTATGTAAAACACACAAAACTATCAGCATGGTTGAATCAAATTCCTTTGAAAATGAAAATGAATCTTTCAATAATCCTTTTATTTTGCAACATTTATTTATGCTTCTCAGAGACTTGAAGTACCTTCCTATTTTTTCATGTATCTAGTTTCCTGTTCAGTACAGATTCACAGGACAACGTTTGTGATGTCCAATCAGGTCCGTCAAGCAGTGCATGTCTCCTTTCGCTGATCATCAAAGTTGCATGCTGCAAAGAAAGTTTCAGGCCAAAGCAGAACACAATTTCCTTTCATTTCTGCTAGTAGAGACTGACTAAAACTTAAGGACCAAAGATAATATCCCTTCAAAATTTTGTAGCCACTTTAAAGTTCAATGACTGACTCAACTATTCAAATAACTCTTCCCTTCAAAGTAACCCAGTACAAATTCCTGAAAAGCACTTCATATTTCACAACAATTTCACAATTGCACAAACAAAAGGTTTCTAATGTGCTTGCCATATCACTGGAACCAACACCTGCTCTCTCCTAAGTTCATTGAACACCCTTCAAACACTCATGCTTGTACATCTCTGATTTGTTTTAGTCTGTTGCATCTCCATAGCAGAACTAATAGGATAAAAAGTGTTGTGTGCAATGTGTGACCTTTCTCTTTAACTGTATAGTGACTGCAGTAAACACATATTTACAGAAAGAAGGTAATACAACAACAGAGCAGAAATATGTTACTGGAAATAAAACAGCTTCATAAAATTACTTCTCACTTTCCAATGCCCTGTAAAACACTGTTTCAACACAGTTAGATTGCTCATCAGCATTGCACTGATGTAGGTGTATCTTTATTTTTACAAGCTTTCTCAGTTTGGGCAGATGTATGTTTCTGCCAACACTATATTCATGTATTGAAGTCCTTAAACATGTGGCAGCATTGCAGTATCTAGGCTGCATGTCCCTAATTCTACACATAATCCTGGATTTATATTGCTGGCACAGAAAACCTCCTTTTGATTATGTAAGGAAAGCAAAGCAAATCTTAACAGACTTAGCAGTTTCTATTAGCATTTATTAAAGGTCTCTTTCAAAATCCATACAAGTCAACAACAATTTTTCTTTTCTTGCATGTCAATAAGCATTTGGGTTAGTCCTCAACGCAGCTGTTCATCTCTTCTCAAAATCATTAATTAATATATCAAAGAATTGAAAGTACTTAGTAATTTTGTTTATAGTGCTACACTATTAATATCTGCAGCAGTGCCATGGTGTACTTGACGTGGCCCAAACATAATGGACAATACAGAATGTGTTCAGCAAAACTCAGATACACAATAAATTTTCATAGTAATTAAAAATAAATAAATAAATAATAATGATTGCATTAACCTTGCTCAAGGCTCCCTCGCATTTACTATACAGATACATTCAGACAGTCTTGTCATGATTATTTGTTGCAGATGCAAAGGAGCTGAATCTTTTAAAAAGGTTTATATAGTTATCACTAAGAGTGAGGTAAGCATTCAGGAAGTTCTACTTGATGGAAGATGAAAAAACTACTTTGACTAGTGGCAACTAATCAACACTTTAAAACAGTGAGCACCAAATGTCTGTTCAGATAATGATGGAGCAACAAAATGTGATATGAACTAAAATATAAAAACTAACTGAAAGACCTTTATACAATCTCTTTAGAAAATTTTGTGTGTTACATTTTGCTTGGTTCAGACTCCACCAGAGTATCTGCTATCAGAATATAGGAACCTTTCACAGGCACTTCTTTCAAGTTAGAAGCATTGTGTGGTTTTTGTTTTGTTTTGTGTTGTTTTGGTTTTTGCTTGTTCAAAACAAACAAACAAACAAACAAAACCAAGTTATACCTAAGGAAGATGTGTCTAATAAAAAAAAAAAAAAAAAAAAAAAAAAGAGAGAGAGAGAGAGAGAGATAAGCTTTAAGGTCAATGGCTTTAAGGTTAAAGTTAAAGAAATGTTTCCATGATGAACCCATGACAATCTGTGATTCCTTTGAAGGGATCCATAAAAGCTAGATAGGAAGGCAAGTATCCACAAGTGAGGTATCTTCTAATCACAGAAATAGTCCCCTGAGTCTTGACTTTTTTCTACCCTTCTGAATGCCAGATCTCCTGCATTTTTAAGGAAATCCTAGCAACACCAAATATTTATGTACACACAACTGTCTTGGAAAAGCTCTAACTGAACATTTCTGGAGGCTAAATGTTTGTCTACTGTTGTAGTTGTACTGTTTTGTTATTGTTTGTTTGTTTCCCTGTCCAGTTATCTTGAAAATTAACCATGTTTTCCACATAGCTAACCTTGTTATTTTCATCTCATTCAATAACCACAGTTTCAGAAGGCAAGGTGAGAACATGCCTATCACAAAAATGAAGGTTTCACCAAAAGGCTTTTGGGTTTGTTAAGTAAGAGAAAATATCTTTGGCATACTTAGAACCTGTGACAATTTCTTAGCTGAAAGCAAGTTGACACTTGATTATATAAAAAGCAAAATAGAAGAACATTGTTAGTGCCTCAATGTCAGTTTCTCTAGTGCTTCCCTGAAATAAGTAAGAACAATGACTGGATGTAAAATCTATTTACAGAAAATGTCAGCTCTCTTGCCAGTGTAACAGCGAAGGTAGCACCACAGTAGATTAGCCAGTGATAACAGTCGGATGTTTGAACAGAACTTATAACTTCTTTCCCAATTCTGATTAAATAAATAAATAAATAAATAAAAGAATTTGGTGACAAACCTACCACCGGGATCATCCTGATGCTTCTTCTCCTGATCACACCCTTACACAAATATTTCAGCCTTAGCAGCAATAAAGGTGTAAATTCAACATAAACTATATGGATAACGAGTACTGCTATTGAAACAGTGAAATAACCATAGATTGCTCATGCTAACCATTAATCCAACTCATCTGAGTAAAGCTCACTGAAAAAAAATAAAAATAAATATGTATTTATGCATAATGCCTTGAGTTACATTGTGCACAGTGCTTTTTAACTTTTTTTTTTTTTTTTTTTTATTTATTGTCTGCACACCTAAAAGTGCTACACTGCCATCCAGAAATGCAAAATTTCAAACAGGGTTTGAATGTCTCTTTTAAAAACATAAGCCATTCTTCAAAGTCTACCCAATGCATCCAGTTACACTGAAATCACAAATACCCAGATATTTTTTACAGGATGACCAAAAGACTGAAAGTAGCTGAACTGGTTTTCCTTTGAGTGAACACAACTGTATGAACAGTGTAAGACAAAAACAGGATTCTGTAATACTGCTTTCTAAATAATTTTTAGTCACAGAATCACAGAATCACAGAATTGTCTAGGTTGAAAGAGACCTCAAGATCATCAAGTCCAACCTCTGACCTAACACTAACAAGTCTTCCACTAAGCCATATCGCTAAGTTCAACATCTAAATGTCTTTTAAAGACCTCCAGGGATGGTGACTCCACCACTCCCCTGGGCAGCCCATTCCAATGCCTCACAACCCTCTCAGTAAAGAAGTTCTTCCTAATATTCAACCTAAAACACCCCTGGTGCAACTTTATCCTGTTCCCCCTCGTCCTGTCACCAGGCACATGGGAGAATAGACCAACCCCCACCTCACTACAGCCTCCTTTAATGTACTCATAAAGAGTGATAAGGTCGCCCCTGAGCCTCCTCTTCTCCAGGCTGAACAACCCCAGCTCCCTCAGCCGCTCCTCGTAGGACTTGTTCTCCAGACCCCTCACCAGCTTCATTGCCCTTCTCTGGACTTGCTCAAGCACCTTGATGTCCTTCTTGTAGCGAGGGGCCCAAAACTGAACACAGTACTCAAGGTGCAGCCTCTCCAGAGCCAAGTACAGGGGGACAATCACCTCCCTAGACCTGCTGGCCACACTGCTTCTTATGCAAGCCAGCAAGTTAACAGCATCATGCTGTTGGCCTTCTTGGCCACCTGAGCGAGCACACTGCTGGCTCATATTCAGCTAACTATCCACCAATACTCCCAGGTCCTTCTCCGCCTGGCAGCTTTCCAACCACTCCTCTCCCAGCCTGTAGCTCCACTTGGGGTTATTGCGCCCCAGGTGCAGGACCCGACACTTGGCCTTTTGAGCTTCATACAGTTGACCTCAGCCCATCAGTCCAACCTATCCAGTCAAGCTATCTAGTCAAGCAAACATTTAAGCAAAGTCTTAGTTTTTAGGACCCCGGCACCTGCCAACTGCATGAGGTTTCAAACATCTCATGGAAAGAAGAGATCAATCTACTGTATCTTTTCAGCTGGTCATGCTTTGAGGAGGAATTGGTCCTCCAGAGGTACTTTTCAACCCAAGTTAGTTATATACTTCATCTCTGTTGCTGCAAACAATGGATCTTGGCTATGAAACCAGCCCTCCCATTTCTAAACTCTTGAATAGTTACTGTTGTTTGGTAGAGAGGTATGTTAGCTGTGCAGATTACAACTGGAAGAGCCAATGACTATATATCAAAGCTCTATCAAAGGTACTAGGAGTTTGATAAACTTTAATATGACTGCCTTGGTTCTACCTCTTTTAGAATGCCACAGAATTTTAAGGAGACATCAAATGTTAAAGAATCTTTCAAATGACAGTCTACTGGGATTTAACTTGACAAACAGGCCACTCAAGTGAAACAGCTTCCCCAGATTAAGTCATTTATGAGCACAGACATTTAACTTGAATCTCCACAAATTTACCTAAATGTTTAACTTCCAAGTATAGTGTCATTTACTGCAATAGGAGAATAATGGCTGTAGGAGATTAAGCAAATGAATAAATATTTATAGAATTAAAACACTGCCAAAATGATAGATACAAATACAAATAATAAACACAACATTTTTTAATTGTTAACTTCCAATATCTAGAAAAGAAAATCTATTGAAATGAAGATTCTTCTCAGTGTTTTTTTTTTTTTCTTTAATAGAAGTTGTTATTTTAATAAAAGAAAAAAATAAAGAAGAAGAAGAATGGATGAGAAGACAGAGGAGGAACTTAATTCTAATTTCATGATTTAAGATGCAAAATTGAAATACTTTTTATAACTTGTCACATACAGGGGACTGTTTTTGCAACACACACATTTAATGTGGATTGTAACAACTATAATGTAATAAAAACAGATAATAATAATAAACAGTAATACAGCATGTAATTAAATAATGGTTGCAGACTGAATTAATCTGGCCTCCACAGACACCTAGTGCTGTAAAACCTTCTTCCCCATTTCTCTCTGGCTGCTGTAGCTTCTTCTCTTCTCTTCTCTTCTCTTCTCTTCTCTTCTCTTCTCTTCTCTTCTCTTCTCTTCTCTTCTCTTCTCTTCTCTTCTCTTCTCTTCTCTTCTCTTCTCTTCTCTTCTCTTCTCTTCTCTTCTCTTCTCTTCTCTTCTCTTCTCTTCTCTTCTCTTCTCTTCTCTTCTCTTCTCTTCTCTTCTCTTCTCTTCTCTTCTCTTCTCTTCTCTTCTCTTCTCTTCTCTTCTCTTCCCTTCCCTTCCCTTCCCTTCCCTTCCCTTCCCTTCCCTTCCCTTCCCTTCCCTTCCCTTCCCTTCCCTTCCCTTCCCTTCCCTTCCCTTCCCTTCCCTTCCCTTCCCTTCCCTTCCCTTCCCTTCCCTTCCCTTCCCTTCCCTTCCCTTCCCTTCCCTTCCCTTCCCTTCCCTTCCCTTCCCTTCCCTTCCCTTCCCTTCCCTTCCCTTCCCTTCCCTTCCCTTCCCTTCCCTTCCCTTCCCTTCCCTTCCCTTCCCTTCCCTTCCCTTCCCTTCCCTTCCCTTCCCTTCCCTTCCCTTCCCTTCCCTTCCCTTCCCTTCCCTTCCCTTCCCTTCCCTTCCCTTCCCTTCCCTTCCCTTCCCTTCCCTTCCCTTCCCTTCCCTTCCCTTCCCTTCCCTTCCCTTCCCTTCCCTTCCCTTCCCTTCCCTTCCCTTCCCTTCCCTTCCCTTCCCTTCCCTTCCCTTCCCTTCCCTTCCCTTCCCTTCCCTTCCCTTCCCTTCCCTTCCCTTCCCTTCCCTTCCCTTCCCTTCCCTTCCCTTCCCTTCCCTTCCCTTCCCTTCCCTTCCCTTCCCTTCCCTTCCCTTCCCTTCCCTTCCCTTCCCTTCCCTTCCCTTCCCTTCCCTTCCCTTCCCTTCCCTTCCCTTCCCTTCCCTTTCTTTTCATTATGCTATGCTAGCCAGTCCTTCTGTATAATTTGATATATCTTATGTCAACCTTCAAAATACTGTTTTTTGCAACATTTGTTTTGAACAATAAAACTCTAAAGAAACACAGCTGATGTCTACCTCCAGATATACTTTCACTGCAATATTATAGTTTGTTTTAGCTGTGGTTAATGTAAATATCCATGAACTTGAGCTTTTAGCTAATTTCTCATTAAATTAAAGTGGTCTTAGTCAATTTCCATTGCATACATCAAATGCTACAACATTTCTAAGCATCTTTTATTTATTGTTCCGTGCTACTGTCCCCTGGGTAAAATTCATCTTTGTCCCAAAGTCTCATGGCTGCTAAGGGAAATGGCAAGAGGAAAATAGCCACAGCTAGCATTAGCCTGGGGATATCGCTTAGGGCAGAATATTGATTTGGTAAGACACTTACTCCCTACACAGGAACAACTCTGCTCTATACTTCTGTCTGTCTTTTCCCTTCTACTTTGAGGAGAAGATGTAGGAGAATAGCTTGTCAGGAGCAAGGCCCCCTAATTTGTGGAAGAAGGCTTCTTCAGGTCCTGCAGTCTGCAGATCTCCAGGGCTAACTGCTCCCAGAGGAGGAAAGCTGGTCACTGGAGAAGGGGCTTTCCTTTGTCCTGGCAAGGCACAGTTGATAGTGGGCGATCCAGGGTGAAACAGATAGGAGGGGAACACAGTGAGACTTGGGCCAGGAAATATAATTTGTTCTTCCTCCAGAGCAGTAAAATGTACCTTTTGCCTATACTGATGAGAAGGTTTTAGCCAGCAATTTCTGTACTGCATGCTGGAACAGGTATTCCCTGTACTGGTTTGAGCAGTGTCAGGTAACAGTAGCCAAAATGAGAATTACTCTCCAGAAAAGTTTTTGAGGAGAGATTTGCATTCACCATTCTTAATATACACCCGGAATGCAAAATAAATAAATAAATAAATAAATAAATAAATAAATAAATAATAATAATAATAAATCTTTCATTTAAATCTCTCTTAATAGAATGGATCTGGGTAGCTGAAGTTAACATTTGGTTATACTCTGTGTTTCTGGACTGGGAACGTGTGTGGTACAACTACCCAAATGCTGCTTGTCTCTGCAGTCATGATTACTGCTCATATTCTCAGAACTGAGGGTGGTCTAATATTTCACGTTGCAGGAAACAGTAGTAAGAGATTTCTCAGACTCTCAGGGAGTGCTGCTCCTGTTTTGGACTCTTTTATGTTCAAAGATCTGATTTAAGTTAAAAGTTTAAAGTTTAAGTTTAAATTCTGCAGAGCTTGCTATTTTAGGTAGCATCAAGTTGACTTACAATGAGCAGCTTATATTTCTTGTTTTTCAATTGCTCTTTTCATAAGGCATGGAGATTTTTGGTGGTGTTACAAATCTCTATATTTATTTATATTATTTATATTTATATTTATATTTATATTTATATTTATATTTATATTTATATTTATATTTATATTTATATTTATATTTATATTTATATTTATATTTATATTTATATTTATATTTATATTTATATTTATAAAATAAGTACAATAAAAGGGTGACAGAGAAGCCAGTGTGTATTGTGGAAGACCAAAGTAATTTTAACATAGGAGACTTGATTTCATGAGGCAATATTCTCTCAGATCTCTATTCATCCATTTCTCTTTGCAGGATTAAAGGCAAAATTTCTTATCTTTGCTGTTTATCAGTAAAGCATTATGATGTTAAGTCTTGAAACACTTTATAATATGTCAGATTATTCCATCCAACAGAACAATAGAACAAGATTTATTTCAGTCAGGGGAAAAAAAAAAAAAAAAAAAAAAAAGTGCACAGTATCTTACACAGGAAAATGCCGATAACTTTTAAATTCTACCTCTGTAAGGACAATTTTAATTATGATTTCCTTTTCCATTTTTTATTAGTATTATTATTATTATTCCTTCTCACATGGTTATTCTTCCAAAAACTCCAATTGTCTTCAGCTGTTTGTTATCATTTGTTTTTCTGTACCAACTTTAATATTTCTTTAGGACTTCCATTCTCCTCTCTGTCTTCAAGACAGATTTGATTTTCCTCATTACATTTTCATTTTCATTAAGTTCATTATATGTTGCTGTCATCATATATTTGCTTTTACTAACACAGAAGAAACGGAAAAGGGTCAAACACAGTGGCCACGTCTTCCAGAGCTGGTCTGAGAGATGTCTGTGATAGATTCAGGAGTTATCTCTGCCACACAAGCTGACCCCCAGCTATTTCCCACATGCTACCTACATAAAGCACCTTTTCTCCATAACCTGGTGTCACCACAGTGAATCTCCTCAGAAAGTCCTTCCACAGAGGCATTTTAGCCATGCATGTCTTGGAACTGCAACTACTTGATTCAAGGATAATTAGAGTAACATGTGATATAAGCATCTTCTTTTCATAATATAAAAAACCTGTGCAATCCACAAACTTAAATAGATAGTAAAAAAATCAGCTACAGCCCAAATGCCAAAATTCCTGTTTTCAATCAGACCTTTCCTGTTACTCATTTAAAGTATCCTGCAGAGGGGATTTAGGGTGGGGAAGGAACAAGGGAGGGTGTTGTGTGACTGCTGTTCCAGCCAACAGGGGCTCAGCAGTTAACAAATATGGGTTTTAGCAAAACAACTAGTTCTGCTACTTTAACCCATTTTCTTTTTCCTATCGGCAAATAACATGTATACCAAACATTCGGCCCCAGTGTTGTATTTCTCCCATCATTTTTACGCATTTCATTCAGCCCTTTTTGCAGATTGTTGCTAGAATGAAGTCAGAGCTTTTAGAGATCAAACTTCCTATTGTTCTTTGAATAAGAGATTGTATTTGAGTACAGAGATTTGCATAAGAATTAGTCCCCTTCCTTGTGTCGTCAGCTATTTTCAGCTCAGTGTAGCAATCTTCGATTTCTTGGTTGTAACTATGGCAATAAGATTAGATGATATTCAGTAAAATTCGTTTTACAAATTAGCATGGGGGGGTGCCCATGACTGTGATAGAAGGAATAACGTAAAAACAGTGAGGAATAAAAATGAAATTAATTCAGAATATTCTTCAGAATAATGATTATAAAATTAATCCAGCACCATCTGGTACTTCGTGAATGATTTACAGTTAGCCACAATAAACATGATGGTATCAATGGTCATGATGGGGGCTATAGTTCTTACTCTATGTTATTTAAAAATAAAAATAAAAATAAAAAAGTTAACCCCATTTTGGATGGATGTTGATTTCTCTGATCTATAACTTTTGTAACAGAAGCAGTCAAATCAATTTCAAACACTCTCATTACAATACAAATCTACAAAACTTGTTATGGTCTGAAAATAAATAAATAAATAAATAAATAAATAAATAAATAAATAAAGTCTTGCTCCAGGCCTCAGGTCATGTTATAATGAGGGTAAGAATGAACAGTGGTAGGCACTATCTGGAGTTCTTCCTCAGCCTTTCTGCTGCATGGTACAATCCTGTCAGTTCATCAGAACAGCAAACCTTAATTTGCACACACTAAATATGGCTTCCTGAAGTTTTGCATCTTTTCCAATAAATCTCGAGTTTGATCATATTTCATTACTAATGAGTCTCCTGTCCATACCTAACCTTTGCTGTTCTGAATGATACACGCAAACAGAGTTAGAAGGCAGACAGTTTTAGATGCCTATTTTTCAGATGTTTACCAAACATATTTTTATAGATTTATATATACAATATATATACAAATACATATATACAATATATATACAAATATATATTTATATATTTGTACTTTCCCAAGGAAATGATTATCTTAATAAAAAATGTACTGTGAAAAATAATTATCAAAAAGTATTTGAGTAGGTGATTCTAATGTTAGGCTGTGATATATGTGCTGTGATATATACATGTATATATGACATTTAATGGATGTTATGGTTCTTTCACTGTATATTAAGAAAATATGAAATTTCAAAAACAACAAATGACTTATGAACAAGAACTTATTTTTCTTCTTCCCCAAAACACAGTCTTTCACAACTTTTCTTGGTTGCAGGTCAGCATATTAGAAGGCTGTGAGAGATCAGCCCTGCAGCCTTGCACAAGAAGACAGCACAAATGTGTGAAATTTCATCTCCCACCACAGTTTAAGTTCAAATTATGTCCTTCAGTATTACACAAGGCCTTTGTTGCTGCACAAACTGAATTGTCCTCATGGAACAAATGCATGTTTGAACTGCATAAAGGAGTTTTACCTTTATAAATAATGTCCATCAGCCCCTATTCACAGTTTGACTAGATCATCTTATGAAACTGCATGCACAGATTCCAAAATCACAAGTAGCCAAACCTGACCCTTCAGGAGGAAGGTGGAGTAAGAGATTATGTAGACCCATTCAGGACTACTATTTCTCTTTGGAAGGGTCATCTTAAGGTACCTTTTCAGAGCTCAGTCCTGAAGCAGCAAAGATGTTAGCACAAACACTCAGAGACCTTCAGAATGAAGCCCTTATTTCCCACTTGACCATTGTGGGCATTCACAAAGTAAATGAACATGCAACTCTATTGACTACTTTTTCTCTCTAATACCTTCCTGTGAAGTTATTTAATTGCAAATCCTCACTGAAAACCAGGAAAATGGACATCACTTCCCAAGACACATCATGTATTATCAAAATTGCTTTGTGTCTCTTCTCAGGTAGAAAGAAAGGCTAGTGGGGTGGAATTTACTTGCTCTCACTATTGGTTATCTATAAAATTGTTTGTTGTTCTAAATGAAAACAAATGGATGCTTGCATATAAATAATCATAACCTATTTTCTTGTCAGCAAAACATATTTCGGTTGGTAGTATATAAAGCTCCAGATACACAAAGGCTCAGAAATTAGTGTGTTTTTTGTTGTTGTTTTTGTTGTTGTTTGTTTGTTTTTGTTTGTTTAATGGCTTATTCTGTAGGACAAAACAGCACATACAAGACCATGCAGTTTTAAACCCTCCATACATTTGCAAGGCTGGATTCAGCAGTATGCTTAGTTTTGCTGTGAATCTCTGAAACAGATCATACCACAGCACAAATTCACCTTATACAGGGTATGCATTACAACCAGGTTGTATAATGCAATGTGACAGTAGTATGGCAATGGTGCAGATACCAGATTACTAAAATCTGTGTAATATGTAGTTCTCAGTGCTGAGAGTTCAAATTAAAAAAAATAAATAAATAAAATAAAATAATTAAAAAAAAAAAAAACACACACACACACTAGGAAAGCTAAAATCAAATACTGTAATTTAGGAGGCAACAGGGCATCCATCCCTGTTAAAAAAAATAAAAATAAAAAATAAAAAGATCAAGTAGGTCTGTGTTGGCTGTTTCCTTCCCAGGTAGGAAGACCATCAGCCAAGGACACAGCTTGCCAGGTGGTGAGCTAGGTGAATGGAATCACACCATCTAAACCATGTGAAAGTGTAATTTAAACTCTTGACATTTACTAGAATATAAAATACAGTTCTCATAGTTTTAAATCATGTCATTTAGAAAAAAAAAAAAAAAAAAACACAGGATAGGTAGGAATCTTATAAGGACGACACATTTTCAAGAATCCCTACAAGGGATATCTGCTCCTTCATTCTTATGCAATGGAGAGATTTTCCTTGGTCTAACACCCTTGGATTTCCACCCTAAATCTCATCTCCTGTTCAGGTGCCAGAAGTTCTGCCTTTAAGCATTTCTGAGTTTCTTTTTTATGGGCAGCACAGCTCAATAAGTAACTTGTCTGATAGCAGCTGCCCAATAAAACTCTTTTCCAAGCATCAAAGTAAATAGCAGTAACAGACCCTCCAAACACACACACACCCTACCTCAGGTGTCCCTATTCCCAGACAGAAAAGACATGGCCTGTGTTATTTCATTTTTTTGAGTTGAAGGTGTGTGAGATTGGATGTGTGTGTGCACTAATAGTGGGATACAGCTGACAGTTCAGTTGAGAGCAGGTGAGTCATGGGTTAACAAAAGGTAGGTAAAAACACCTATCCTGCCTGTCTTGGGAAATGTTGCAGATTATGTTTATAAATAAAGGGAAAAGACGCCACCTTAAAAGAAAAAAATAGTTTTCGGGTACTAAACTGACCTGCAAACTTGGTTATTTCATCTGTATTTTCTTGGCCAATCAAGGCCATAAAGCCTTGAAATGCTACATAAAATCAGTTAGGTGTATCAACAGCTTTTGTAATAGATGACAGTGTTTCTGCTTTTAATTTGTGTTATAATGTTTAATAATGCCTACCTCTGATTGAAGGAAATGTCTGAGTGTAATGGGAGCCTGTGGATAAGGTTTGCTCTCCTGTCGTCCTTCACGTACTGAGAACAATGTAGAAAATGAGTCATTACTTAGCTGACAATGTAGCAGATCAGAAGTAGCTGATATTTATCTCTGATTAGGAAGACATCACTATAGTTCTTTTTACCTGAGCAACTTAAAACCTTTTCTTTAATCTGAGAAAAAGGAAGCTCCACTGTTGTACTGAGTGAAGGATATTTTTAGAGTTACTGAATACGGTAGGATCAGAATTTCCACTTGTCTTTGAAATGTGTTGGAGCTTTCCTGCTTGTGGACTAGATTTCTTTGTCTCATTATAGCCTGTCCATCCTACCCTTTCTACAGTTCTCATGAGATGTAAGAAATACATGGGGGGCATACTTGTATATGTACCACAAACAAGGCTTAATTCTTTGGGTGGGTAGCTAACCAGACAACTGTCAGCTCCTTTAGGCTGAAATTTGGAGGGCTATAAGGCCCTGTATGCTTTTTCTGTTAGTGCTGTTATAAGTGAAATGAAATAACAAAAACATCACCCATTGAAAAATTCTATATAACTTTACTTTTTGGATTTTTGCGGAATTGAGCTATCAGAGGTGGAAAGCACAGTAAAAAAAAAAAAAAAATCTACATGAAAAAGGAAAAAACAAAGTAATTTTGCAAAGTGCTTTGGGCTATATGAGGTATAGAAATATTTTTAGCAATTTTAATCAAGCTACAAGGAAAATTACACAGCGTATTCATTCTTGTAGTGTTTATATAAAGTCAGTATGCATCATCAGTATGGGTTTTGCAGTGCTAAATGGAACATTCAGCTGAAACAGTGAGACCCGCTGTGTTTCTTGATACAGCTGATATGAAGGACATTGGTTACCTTTACCACAAAAATACATGGTAATTTTTATTATATTTTTTCTACAAAGTCATGTGTAAGTTCACCATGCTTATGAAGAAATCAGAATTTGGCTTAGTTTTAGTTGGTTTTTCTCTATTTCTACTTTCAAACATTAAGGCAATAGTGTTCAATTCATGAGCAGGAAGACTGTATCTTTATGGTCTACATCAAAGCAAGAGCAGGAGGCTCTACTTCTCTACATGGCTTCTTCCTTAAATATCAGAACAAACCCTCCTCTGTAGATGGAAAAAAAAAAATAAAAGAAAGGGTTTGGGAAGGGAGGCAGGGAGAGAAAGGGGTATCGGGGGGGAATTTTCTGACAAAAGACTATGATCTGTGAGAACCCATAAGGAAGCATTATGAGCATCATCACCAGCATATATTTCATCTCTTTACGGATGACAGTGCTGCTGGTTTTGTGACTCATTCACAGCTTCTCGCTCTCTTGTGGTTGTTGCACATATGTGGACAGCGGCTGGCAGCAGCCTAGTGCAGGAAATCTTTGCCCTAGCTGGCATGTGGGAGCAGCGTGTAGGTCAGCATACTCAGAAAGGGACAGAAAGTAGGATCATCTGATCAATGTTTTGAAAAAGCTGTAGTGCAGGAGGCAAATTGACAGGGACAGGCTCTTTTCAGTGGTGTGCAGAGATAGGGCAAGGGGCAATGGCCAAAAATTGGAACACAGGAAATTCCACAGAAACATGCATAAGAACTTTACAGTGAAGGTCACAGAGCACTGGAACAGGCTTCCCAGAGAGGTTGTAGAGTCTTCTGCTCTGAAGATATTCAAGACCCACCTGGAAGTTTTCCTGCTGAACATACTACATGGAACCTGCTTTCAGCAGGGGGTTTGGACTAGATGATCTCCAGTGGTCCTTTCCAACCCCTACAATTCTGTGATTCTGTGTGATCCATCCTGAGTCCAATACCCTAAGACACTGCTGTCACAGATCACTACTGTTATTGCAGCAGATCTTGCAGTAGTGCCCCAAATCCCCATACAATAACAAGAACCTGATGTCTGAATACATACTACAGTGCAGCCAATTCCTGTAAGAAATGCAGTAGCTCAATGTGAAAATTTCCTGATTCAATCTTTGCTTGTTCTTTCTGAACCACTGGAGCTGCTCTTTGCTAGAGGGTAGTCCTACTGTGCCATTTCCTGGTGTAAATCACTTTACACTCAGCTACAACTCTCTTGCCTGTTTGCTTGCCAAATCAACAGGAAGGCTCATACTTAATTTTCAGGTATCTGCATTTGCTTGCTTCACCTATTAAACATATTGACGGACTGCTTTATTAATTGAAAGTACAAGAGAAAGAGGAGGCAGAAAGCAATGAGCAAGGAGTTTCTCACAAACTGATAAAATTTACTCACTGATTTTCTTGAAACTTGTAGTAGCTAGGTGTCTCTGAAATTGCTTACTATTTGATATGAAATACAGTCCATTGCTGGTCACTACATCTGTGTGCTACCTGTAGCCCACATGTTTGAGGAGTATGTGGAACTCAAGAGGGATAGATTTTTATTATTTATGCCCCCTGCTCAAGAGAACATTTCATTCTAACTGGGCAACACTTAGTAACACATTGAATGTATAGAACATGCCTCACTTGTCACTAGAAACAAAAACAAATTGCAGAAATGGAAACCAGTTTTCATAGACCTTGATGTGTTGGGATGCCTGCTACTGCTCTGGTCCATTTCTAATTGCCACAGAGAAGATGGAGTTGTCCAAGCAATGTGTCTTACCAGACTGTGCTGCATCTACCTGGCAACTGTCATTAACCAGCTGGAGAAAGAGATCATTTTCTCAAAGAGGCAGTCAGCTCAAAATTGACAACAATCTAGAAAACTAAATCTTGCAACTTCTTTATGTTAGGTGATACATATTGGTGAAAGAGATCAATAATGTATTTTATTAGAGGAGTTCTGATAAAGCAGCATTGTGTGGTTTTTAAACACTACAGCTTAGATATTATTGAAATAAAATGTGTTTTTGTTTTGATGAATAAAATATAACATTAACTGTAGTGAAAAAGAAAAGCCCAAGCTTTCTAACCTCATTAAAAGCAAAAATATTTCTGATCCAAATGTTCCCATTTGGATACTTTTGTTATTCTGATTTATTGAATGACTTCTTTTATCCAAAATCTTTAGTGACTTTAAAAATTCAGTGACGTATTCATAAATCAGATGAATTTTGCATAAGATACTTATCTTTCATTGGTGTGTGGTTGGGGCACATTGTGACTGCATTTCTCTAGGCATCTTCCCAGAGAAACAATACCAAAATTGTTCAGAAAACATCCCATTTTTACCAGTGAAAATCTTGACTAGAACTGGTGACCCACTGTCCCTTACAACAATGAGCTATTTGAAGGAGATGCTCCAGATGGGCATTGTATTACTTTTCCCTCATGAAAATGCTGGCTAAACACCAGCCTCAAACACAACTAAGATGATAAAAGTGAATTGTTTAAAGAGGATGTGGACATACTGAGGTAAATAACAGCACAGTTTAGACGATCAGCACATATCAGTAGCTGACTGCATATTAAACTGTTTCAATTTACAGCAAAAATAAAAATAAAAAAGCTACAGATCTGGTCAAAGTTTTTATTAACACAGATGCACATCTGATTATGAACCAAGAAAAATATTTATTTTTTTGCTGATGTCATTTTTACTGCTTGCAAATATTCATTAATTTATTCTGTTTTACTCAAGACACCATATGCAAATATGATTAAATTGATATATAGACAACAGTTTGTTTGTTTTATTCACAAACAACAGAATAAGTGCCCCAGCAGTGTATAATATCCATTATCAAAGACACTCAAAACTCACCTGGACAATGCTCTGAGCAAACTTATCAAGGCTGACACTTCTTTGAGTGAGCAGTTGGATTTCCAAAGGTCTATATTATCATACAGTGGAAGTGTTATTTATTTGTGCCTTTCTCTCAGTCATACCAAAACTTTCCTCACCTTGAGTTTCCCTCTAACTGGCCTAGTGTGAAAGGTTCAGCCTGAAAAATAAATAAATAAATAAATAAACAATTTAAGCTCTTTCATTTCGAAGTCAGCTGGGGAGCTTTATATGGGGGAGAGGGGTAATGGCCAAAAAAAAAAAAAAAAAAAAAAAAAAAAAAAGTATATATCTCTTTCTGGACATAGTTATGGTGGGGCCATCCTGGTTAGTAAGTTGCAAAATCATGCAACCTTCTGCCAGGGACTTGTGCCACAGCCAGAGCAACCTGACCAGGAAGACAAGGCCTCAGGCACAAGCCCTTAAATCAAGCAGGGGACTGAAGATAAGTGTCAGGAGTGGGAAGCATCAGGGGGAATCATCAGTGCAGTCCTACCAGTGCCACAGCCGGAGCACAGGCTGACCAAGTTGCAGGAGCCTGGACAATTCCCTCCTCCATGGGCCTGGGCCTTTCTTCCTTCCCTCCCTGGATCAGCAGTATGGGGTGGGCACCCCCTCTTAAAATGACTCAAACTTTTGCACGTTTGTAGCTTTTACTCTGCATGGTAGAAATTGCATATGTTCACATGACATTTGGCTACCTGAAATAAAGCTTTCATAGCAACAACTGGGTTAGCTCTTGCCTCTTGTTTGTTTGTTTGTTTGTTTGGGTCTTTTTAAGGCACATGTAAAGTGCTTCCACTAGCATGAGCAGAGGTCTTGTGTTTTTTGTCTTCTGCTCAGACTTGGACACACTTGCATAGGCATAAAAGACTATGCAAGGTAAAGAAGAAGCTAATTCCCTGTATAGTTACTCACAGAAAAGACTGTTTCCTACTAGTTTCTCTTGAGAAAATGATTGATGCATGAAGTAGTAAGAAATAGCCTCCAAGCTAAGCCTTTTTTACCCCTCTTCACTTAGATCTCTGAAGGATTTGTCCAGCACAGACTAAGACACTTTTTATCATAGGAAAAGCTTGGTGTTTTTTTGTGTTGTTGTTTTAGTTTTGTGTGTGTGTGTTTGTTGGTTTTGTTTTGTTTTGTTTTTTTGGGGGGAGGGCTATTAGTTTTTTTTTTTGGTTGGTTGGTTGGCTGTTTGTTTTGTGGTTTGTTTTTTAACTTCTTATAGCTTGCAGTGCCATCATCACTTTTGTGAAATATATTTTTCTTCTAAAGGTATTGTAACAGAAATCACATTTGCAATGAATTTCCATGTAATATGCATGCAGTGTTTGGCAACTGCATTCATTTTTCTCTTTTTGATTTCACACAGTCATTGCAGGTAGCATACTGTGACATCATTGTCAGTAGTAACAATCCTTCCTTTTTCTGTTTTGTTTTAATATTTTGAGACAAACTCCTGTGCATCTATTTCCTGTCAGATCCAGCTGATTTAACTGAGTACAGATGAAAAACAACTAATGAACTTCCTGTACCACTGGTTGTAAAGAGCATCCAGCAACAACCCTTAACATACACTTGCAAATTTGCTTCCTCTTCCATGACATGAAAGATTTCTTTGGAAGTGCCTTTGTCTTATCTTAGACTTGAAGCTATTTATCACTGAGAACTACGGCTTCTTTAATCAGCCAACCCTAATAGACATTGGCTCTGTTACAAGCATTAGGTATATACCTTCCATCTTAAAGTACTTGTCTTAGAATTCTCTAATTAGGCAGAAACACAATTTCTATAGAGAAAGAGGGATTATATGAAAGATTTTGAACTCACGTTGACTATATATATATATATATATATATATTATTTATCCAGCAGAAGGAGAGAATATTCTTGACATTGAATATTTTTAGGACTTGCTTTCATACTGTTATCTGAATAGATCTGAAAAAATATCTTTACAAAACCTAGTACTTTTATTTATGTTAAGATGTTTGTGGCCAAGATCAGGGGCTCTTTTTACTGCATACTCTAGAAATATATGTAAGAGAATGCCTAGCAGAGATTATTATTTGAATAGGCAACACAGGGAAAATGTGGGAAGACTGGCATTTACTATTGCTTCTGTTTGTTTGTTTGTTTGTTTGTTTGTTTGTGATTATTGCTTATGTTTTACAGACAAGGAACAGAAACACAAGGAGAGCTCTTCTGACATTTTGCAGTGTAATAATCACACTGGAAACCAAGTAATCTGTCAGAAAAGTGGTCTGCTGCCCATCTTCTATAGCTAGTGCCCATTCCCCTGTAGGACAACACCAGAAAGATGAAAATTCACTGTTGAAACAAGGATGCTCATGCATCAGAAAACACACACCACAGGCAGAGCTGTAGCTTCTTGCTTTTCTGGGAGATAATGGCAATCTTGCAATCTGAAAGCTAATGTAAAATCTTTGAATACATGCTGGTAATCTCACTCCCAAAATACTTCACTGAAGAGCTTGTCGGCTTCCAGGCATAGCTGCAGATACAGTAGGTGTTATCATCCCAAGTGTGCATGGCTGTACCTACCTGTGCCAGTCCCTGGCATTAGTCTGGTGTGACTGGATGCTCTTAATTCAACAAGGGGCTTAGCTGTAAAGAGGTATTGATAGAAAATAAAGGAAGACTAGCAAAGAAATGCTCTCACCCTTTGTGAGATGCTGTGTGCCTATTCACATTAGCTTGACCACTTCCTACCTCCAGCTCTTTCCTGAATGTTTACACCTCAAGAGAGTGATAACTTCCATCTGTAAGTGGAAGTACTGCTGGACAGTTTGTATTCAACATACAGTTTGTACTGTGAGGTTTTCTTTAGTTACTTTATGTCCAGTTAATCATAAATAAATTATCATTCTTGAATGAAGAGAGATTTGGGCCTGAGGAAGCACAACTTAGTCATTGTTATTACAAACTTAAGACAATATATTTCTGGACTAAAATATAACAAGCTATTAAGTTCTCTTTCACTGTGAAATATTCCTATTTTTGTTGAGCAGGAATTTCCTTATCCACTGATTTTTTTTCCATATTAGCCACTGCAACTGTTTTCTTGTTTTCTGTTTTTTTGTTTGTTTTTGTTTGTTTGTTTGTTTGTTTTTTAATCTTCCATGTAATTTTTCCCAATATCTTCTATCTTAATGAGATTTTTTCACATTCAGAGAGGTTGTGTCCCCAATTCTGAATCACCTAGTATTACAAGAATAAAAGTATCATGAAATTTGGCTGTAAAATGGGGTCAGTTACATGTAGTTTGTAATTACATATGTGTGTGTTTGTGTGTTTATCCAACAAAGATATTAAGAAAATATACTCAGTTACCAGCTCAGTCAACAAAGAACACTTTCATATTTAATCACGTATTGTCATTACAGCATATTATTATTTCTGAGACATACACAGATTTGACCTTTATTATTCAAATTTTTAGTTAATGTATTTTAACAATGCTGTGCTTTTGGTTCATGTAAAATAGTGTGTTTTGTTTTGTTTTGTTTTGTTTTTTTCTAAAATTAGATCATTTAATAACAATAATGAATATGAGCTTTAATCTGCATACAGCCCTGTCCTTTTACTCCCTTAAGGTTCTAAATTGGGATCTTTTCATGCATTGTAATTTGGGAAGTTGTTCCTGAGCAATTGCACACACAGTTAAGCTAATCTTTCTTCCTCAGGATGGGAGATTCCTTCCTGATGCAAAACTAGGGACTACGATTTCCTTTTCCAGGATACTTGACTTTGACTGATAGCAGCTAACTTAGTTCTTAAAATGTCCCCTGAAGCTGATGCTGCCAAGCTCAGAGCTGTGTGACCTGCCCTCCTGAGGCAGAGCATCCTGTGCGTAAAGCCATTGTGTCCCAGGGCGTGTGTGTGTAGCAGTCTCTGTGGGTGCATGTATGGGTGTATATGGAGAGGGCAAACCTCTTTCATCAAGATTTCTTCAGCTGAAACAGCAAGTCAGATCCAAACACAGAACTAAAGTCAAGGCAAGAAACCAAGAAAAAAAAAAATAATGTTTGGGCAAAATATAGGCTAAGGAAAAAAAAAAATACTGATACTAGCAAGAAAAACAGAATGACATAATCCACTTGAATGGAAAATTACATGTTCTTCCAATCTGTCTTTCTGGGTCAGTTTCTCAGTTCCTCGGTTATAAGCTGATAAGTTATAAGCTGTCATATTGTCATTCACACCTGTGCAGAGTACAAGTGTAGCAGACAGTTTTCTTCCTTTTGCACCCATGTTAATGCTTTCTATTTAGTTCTGCTCTTTCTGCAGCAGGAAAGGTGGAGAGTCAACCTTCCCAGATGTACACACCAGATCTCTTCAGAGAAGGACCTGTCCTCCATTCTTACTTCAATAAAGAGGAACAAGCTTGTATTAACACCATCCCAATGGATTTAAGAAGGAATTAACATAAGCCTGTCTCCCACCCCATATCACTGTCAGTCCTTCTGCCAGACTCCTAGTCCCTGGCCAGCTGGTCCCTGTTTTCATTCAGTACCCTTTTTGTCTTAGGTCTGCCCAGAAATCCTTGCCCAGTATTAGCCACCCTGATTTCAGTGCTCTGCTATCTCACAGTCCCCTGATTTGTGGCTCCATCTTCTTTCCACCTGATTCAAATCTCTAAGTCAAGAAAGTCCACAGCAGATACATTCCTCTACCTCCAAAGCAAAGCCCCTGAAACATCCTTAGAGGCAGACACAAGTAGTGTGCATAAAATTCAACAACTTCAGGCTGTAGCCATGGGCTGTGCTATGCTCAGCATGAAGAAGCACCTCAGAGAAAAACTATCCTGCCCTAGCAAGTCGCTGCAGAGCATGCGTGAGCTGTCGTCTCCTGTGGGTTTGTAACTTACACTCACCATGTGATTTAAATGACCAGCTACTGCAGTCTGCTTCTGAATAGAAAATGCTTTCCATGGAGCATGCCAGGACCAGCCTTGGAGTAACTCACAGGATGAATATCTTTGAGTGCGGAATAAATCTCAGCAAGTAGAAAACAGACATCTGACGTGTCACAAACATGACAGGAAGGGAGGATGGAGCTGAAATTAATAAATTATCTTGTGGCAAATTATTTACCTAGTTCTAGAAAAGACAGGGGGCCAGATCCTGAGGTGATGTAAATCACCCTAATCCTATTAAATTCAAGGAAAATATTTTAAGTCTAAATGAGACTTCTGCACCATGTAATTTGACTTCTGTCATGACATAAGATAGGAAATTTCAGCCATTCACCTCTTTATTAAGTTTAATGCTAATTATTTTTTTGGGTTAACATTAATGGTCATTGGGCTTGAAGTGTTTTCACTGTTTCAAACTATCTTGTAACACTGATACTTCAGAACAAATATGTATACTTACATATATGCATATATGATTGTGTGTAAATACATTCACTGCAGGGGGAGGAGGGAAGGCTGTCTTTAATGTTATTTGTGTTTAATTAAGCTCCTAGCAGAGAGCCTTTCAACTTATTTTCAGTTGAGGGAAAATATCCATATAATGAATGTCAACAGAATGACTTTTGCATTTCCCACATTTTTTTATTTTTATTTTTTTTTTTAATCACAGCCCTAATCATAGAACCATGGAATCAGAGAATCAACCACAGAATCATAGAATCACATAATTCCTTGGGTTGGAAGGGACCTTATAGATCATCTAGTTCCAACCCCCCGCCCATGCCACCCACTAGACCAAGTTGCTCAAAGTCGCATCTGACCTGGCCTTGAACACTTCCAGGGATAGGACATTCTATTTAAAAATCTGAAAGGTCACTCTGCAGAAATTCGGGGTCCTGAGTTTGCTCTTTGTCAGGATCACAAACTCAACCAGGATTTGGTCACTCCAGCCCAGACTGCCTCCAATCTTAAACTCTTTAATGAGTTCATCTACACCAGAAAGCACCAGGCCCAGCAACACTTCTCTGGCTGGTTTGTCTGATACCTGGACAAGGAAGTTATCCTCAGTGCCCTCCAGGATTGCTTACAGCCTGCAGTGTGGCTTTCCCAGCAGACATTGGGATGGATGTCATTTCCATAGAATCTGAAGGTGATATTATGTGCAGCTAAGTTGTCAAATGCTTGTTCTTCTCTGGATCAGTCATGGTAGCTGCAAATATTGTAGATACAGGCATGGACATAACATCTTACCTTCCTCAACCCTGAGAAACAACATCTGAGGGAAAGAACCTGGCTAAGGCAAAAGGGGCAGAGAGCTGTCTGTCTTGTAAACAGCAGGTTTGATAACTGAGAGAAAACAAGGCAGTAAGTGACTCCTGCTGAAAACATTTATGCCAAGGACAGAAACCAAGTATTTTCATATGCATGAATGACATACTGTGAATTCTCCTGTGTTTGCTATGCTGTGTACGTGTGTGTGTGTCTGTGTGGTTGCTAATTAGTTTATATGACAGAACACAATATAATTAAAGTGTTTTATATTAAATCTCACAATTTAAAATTGCTGCAGCTAATAACCTGTTTTCTGAGTTTAGATTAATGGTGACATCTAATTGCACTGTAACTGTGCTACAGCTGGCTATCCATGCATCATTGTAGGAGTGCCCAGTATCACAGAGGAGACTGATAGAGATCAGCCTGCCCTGACTGTCCTCAGTGCCTTGGGTAACCTAGGACTATAAAATTAATCATATGCAATTAGGCATAAATGTAATTATTGAAAAGTTGCTGTAAAGCAAAAGATGTCCCTTTTAGCTCCTGGTAAACATTTGCATAGTAAGCACAAATACGGCAGATCACTTTCACTAAGCAAATGTTTTCTTGGTGTGAACATCCTGTTAAACATATTGAAAAATTTTGAAGGATAATTGCTCAAAATAAATAAATAAGTAAATCTCAGTAAATATACTGTGATTATTCATTCATGCACCCTAACAATTGTCCATTACAAGTACACAATTGTTACCTACCACTTTGACTAAAAGTTCTCTCTGTTGCTTTTTCATCATTCAAATTCATCTTCAAAATTAATGTTTGTCTCAACCCTGTAAAGGTGTCATTTTGCCAACACTGTTTTTTGCTCTATGACACTAGCTTCTTTAGTGACTTTACACTTAGTGACTGTGTAATCTTGGTTTTGTTTTCATTTGTGTTCTGCTACTGGTCCTAGTTCTTCCTGTTGTGTATCGATAGAGGAGATGGAAGGAAAAAAGGATTTTTGTTCTTTTGTTTTATACTCTATGGTTCCTGCCTTAGTTCAGATTGGTCCCAATTCTCCAACTTCAGTGCAAATTCCTGACACCTGCCCCACTGTACCCAGTGACATTCTTTTGCAGCCATACTAACTGATACTGGGCAGATTTTAGATTGCAGTCACTTGGGATAAATGCCTTGTCTTCACTGCATTGCAAAGAACCTACTACATGAATGAGTAGATTCAGCAATCATAACAGTAACCTCCACTGAGAAATGTTGCAGATCTGATAATTGTTGAACTTCTCAGTGTATTTTATTTTTTTCAAGATGATTTTACTTTTTCTTTTTTTTCTTCATATAATTTAAGTCAGCTTATCGTCTTGGTTACTAGTCTAACCCCCAAGCCTGTATAAAGCCTAAAATAGCTATGGACAAGATCTGTGAGAACAGCCATCTCTCCTAATGCAAAAGTCAGGGTTTTTAATCCACAGCATTCAAGTGGTTTCACGAGGGTATCACTCATTTAGTTCTTTGGATTCCTCAAACAAACCATGCCTGACAGCATAAGATAAATTTGGATTTTGATCAAGGGCATTTAGTGACAATACAAGCCACAAGAACAAAACTGGTATAGTTTCAATGTGCCACTAAAATCCGCAGCTAAATAGAAAAGACATACATGTTTTCTAATGATGTGCTGAAGCTGTAGTCATTAAATGGCATGAGCCTTTTATATGGGTCAAGAAAAATAAGAAGGAAAAACAAAATCAACAGATACAAACATTTATGTTTGGAAAATATTGTGCAAGTTGTATCAGAAGAATACTTCCTTTGTGGTATCATGCAGATGAAACCCCGCAGCAATGCTTTGAACATGTAAGTATAATTGCAAATTTGAGTAGCTTTTCTTGAGATTTTGGTTAAAACTTGATAGTTCCTATCAGAATCATGCAGACTGGGTATTTATAGAATTTTAGCTCCTGCTGCACATTTCTTTTCATACTTGAAAGCTTCACATCATCATGTTTAGCAGTCACGGAATAAATAGCTTAGAAGATCATAACATTTAATTTTTCTGGAAGAGCTTTTTGCATTTCATTACTTTTTGCCAGCCTTTATATGTGCTATTAATAGAATTGCTACATTTCAATTAACAATTACTGGTTAACAGTAGCAAGATCACTTTTGCAATCCATTTCTTTTTAGTCGTTTAGTTTGCTTATTTGATTGTGTGTTAGAAAATCATGTATTTCTTTGCAGTTAACATTGCCAGTAACACAGTTGCAATGTTCTTCAAATAACTGAACAAACTGGGTCTGTGTTTGCTCATGAGATATGTGTTAGCTAAGACATAGAAGTAGAAATACTACCTTAAAATTAGGTTTTCATTCTCAGTAATGCCTGCCACAGATCTCAGAATTTCTGTTGCAGACCACCTTCTGACCATTATTTCAGGTGAAAAGAAAAGACTATAGAAGGGCATATACATTGTTTAGCTTCACACATTGCTCTGGGCTTCATTTCCCTTGGTAAATGTGACTATTGTATATCCCTGATAAGTCTATTTTTATTTCCTGTATTAGTAATTCACTGCTACCTAACAAAGATGTCATGAGAGTGAATGGAAGACAGATAGCAAGAAGAGAGTGTCTCAAAACACAGGTGTTTTGTCTTGAATTCAGGACAGATTACCATTCTGGCTTTCCTCCCCATTCTGTCTCTGTCCCTTTCTTCAGGATGTGCAGCCATAGTTAAGATCTTAAGTAAGGGTCTAGTCTTATAATGCTGTGCTCACTTGAATCTCAGCAGACACATAGCAGCAGCAAGTATTGGTTTAATGGCTTAATTTTATGGTGAAATAATCAGCCAGTTTCAGAGAGGTATCTAAGGGACACTGAAGCCAAGACTAACTGGCCACAGAAAAGAGATCAGGAAGTCATTGGTTCTTTATCCTTATTTCATCAGGTCACAAAGAGAAAAAGTAGCTGGTGTCTCGTGTTGAAAATGAAACAGTAACAGCATGAGTCTTTGCTCACACCAGGAACTGCAAACATAGTCCATTATGATCTGGGATAAGAATGAGACAGTATGGTGGAGGTATAAAGGCCAGCGAAGCTCAGTGTAAGATACAAGAGAGAATGGCTCAGTGGGGTATGCAAAATTTTGGGGTTGTTTGAATGGTCATGCAGGTGAGGCACAGGGGAGATCCTAAAGAGGAACTACAACCTCCCTCCCCCATCTGGAAAACCAGACAAAACCATATGCAGTCTCACTTCAAAATTTCCTTAGGATTATTGTCATACTAAGTTAATGTTCTCCAAGTCATAGCAACCTGTGTGTGTTTTCTCCTATTCCCATGTGTTTGATTTTTTTTTTTTCTTTCTGTTCCTCATGTTAGAGGACCCAATCCAAGCATTCCTAAGGATATTTTGCTGCAGTTCAGCAGTCAAAGCTGCTGTACATCCACTTGCGATCTGGATAGACGCTGTACACTCTTTGTTTTACAGCAGTCTCTCTTATGCTATGTGGTAATGTTTTTCCTCTTTTAAATGACATGAGATGCTGCACACTTCTCTTTAAACATCTGCCTACTCAGTAACAATATTTTTATGGGATCTTAGACGGTATAAAGCAAAGATAAATGCCTGAGAGCTTGTTTTGAGGAGTAAGCTTTGTCAGATGCCTGTGAAATGAACTGCATTCCCTGCCCCCTCTCCAGCTGATGTACAGCATGCCGGATGGTGGTCTGACAGCGTAAACAGGGACAGAAATTTCTCATTCACTGTCTCATAGTTAGAGAGTAATTTCTCCTCTGCCTGCACCATGGTGTGCTATGGAAATGCAGAGCTACTACAAGGGATGATGGACAGTCCTGCTGTGCGTAACTAACAGGTGCCACACAGATAGATTTCACTGGCTGGCCTGGACATGCCTCTGCAGAGGGTCTCCTTGTGACCTGTCATGCATCCTCTCCTCCTTCCATTAGGGCTTTATAAATCCACAGGCACACTAGTAGGTTGCAGATAGAAAAAGAAAAGTGATTTCAAACATTCTTCTATTCAAGCAACTTCTGTCTCAAGTAGGTTCTCACAACTCATTTTCTGATGTCATTTATGGCAGTGAAAAGCTGGAGTTCTGCTCTTTACCTCTCTGGAGTTATAACTGGATTCACACAGGTGTGACTAAAAGCCATGTTTGCTTTCTATAGAATTCTGCATATTTATCTTTCTTGATAAAGTGCTGAAAATCATGGTCACAAAGCTGGCAATGTGCCTTAGCTGCAAATATTGAAAGAGAGAAAAGAGTGGTGACAAGTTTGGAAATTATTCTTTTCCCTACACTTGAGAGTCAAATGGATTTCTACTTCTTGAACTATAAAGCCATTAAAAAAAAAAAAAAAAAAAAAAAAAAAAGATTAAGACTCAGCATTTCCTTAGGTTTATAGCACACAGAGATGAGGGAAGAAAAAAGGAAACGTTTTTATTTCTTTTCTGTTTTACAGTCAGCCTGAATCCTGTCTGTGAAAAATGCTCCACTTTTTCTGACCTATCCCACCATGAATTTAAAAAATGTCACCTCTTTGCTCAGTCTCAGATTTATAGCAGAACGTCTAATGCCTGGGTTGTGCATACACAATTAAATAAATAAATAAATAAATAAGAATTGCTGTTAGTAATCCGTGTAATACCATGTGGGTGAATTTGGGTGAGCATGAAAGCTCCAGTGAACTGTTCACCTCCACAGTAAATGTAGCAAACAATCCCCTCTAAGTTAGCAAACTGAATGCTGTTTCCCATGAAGAAAAACTCTTTATCATGCAGCTTGAATGTGCCCATTAGGATGGCAAAGGAGTGTGGGTCTCAAGAGAAAACGTTTCGCTGCCAGCTGTGGGAGAGACATTCCACAGTCCTGTGGCAGCACAGGGTCCTCCCAGCCCTGAGCTCTGAATCCCCATCTCTCCTGAGGACAGTGCCCTTTTAGCCAGCTAGTTCTCAGTTACCTGGCTCCAAAACAAAATAATTGTGAATTTTAAAGCCTGTTGATTTTCTTCAATTTGCATCAGTATGCTCAAGATCAGAACTTAGCCTATTGTGGACAGTCTATCTGAAAGACTCATTACTTTTCCATCTCAGCTTCTAAGCAGCATCTGGACTATTGATAACAATCTTGGAGCCAGAAGCTGTGAAACACATCATGAAAACCAGGCTGAGAGTGCCAGAGTGAAATGCAGCAGCACAGTCATTAAGGACCAGTTTTCAAACCAGGGCCTCAGCTCTCAGCCACCCCACCTGTTTGCCTGCATAAACACACACCATCAGGTGGATGGAGGCTAGAAGCCATCTTTAACATGCCTGAAAGCACAAAGAGTTACCCCTACTTACAATTTTAACATATTTAATATAGCTGTGGAAGATCTAATTAGCAACATAAATGTCTAATCACTTTTTGAAACCTGCTAAGCCACTGACCTCAGTAAGACTGGTGGCAATGAATCACAAAGTTTACAAACCACAATTATATAGCAAGAGGGGACAGTCTGGACAAGAGTGCCTCCCAGCAGCAAGCACGTCTGCTAGTAAGCCAGTAGGGAATTTATTTTTTTACTATCAAAGATGATAAAGGTCTTGCTTCATAATCCTTCTAAGTGTTTTACTCATGCAGCTTTACCTACCACAAATATATGTGTATAATGAGCATTGTCAGGTTGCTCTGTTTTTGGAAGGCTTTCCATTGTTAGGATTTATTGAGTGAGAAGTGGCATGGTTTTGGTTTTCCATTTGAAAGGAGTAGGAGTGAGAATGGAGAAATGTCCCTGGATTTCTTGGTCAAAGACATCTCAGCTGTCTCCTGATGGGAGAAGTGTGGAGTATAGGTGTAAAGAGCAGATGAGTGTGATGCTTGCAAAATTAAGAAGAAACCTAATCTAAAGCACTGAGGATGGAAGAAATCTCTGCTTTACTTATGCCACCTTGCATAGCTCTTACTTCTAAAGGGGTGTAGAAGCTACCCCAATGGACAACAGGGCTCCCACAGGCACAGCACTGGAGGACTGCTAAAAGCCAGCATTTCTGCTGTTACCTGACTCACACAAGGTGGTACAGTTTTGCCTGGTGCAGGCTGCACAGGGCTGGGTCAGAGCATTTTGTGCCATTCAACCAGGTGGAGTAGTGCACACAGGGGGGCATTGCAAATGCTGTCTGTCACACCAACCCATCCAGCTCAGCAGGGAGGGAGAAAAACAGATGTGTTTTTAGAGGCACTGTTACCATATAGTTGGTGACTGTCCACTAAAGAAAGGCCAGACACGGAGAAGTGGATGTAATGGAATAGTCTCAGGTCATCTGTGGCTTAGGCTTGTTACGGCTGTCTGCCTTTTAGTTTTGAGATGCTGGAACTCACCAGGTGGGCATTTCACCAAGCAGGCAGCAATGCAGCTGCCTTCTTAGGACTGATTCTCATTATACTTCTCTCTACCAGCAGTCTGCTGATGAAAACCACACTCATAGTACGGCACGGCATGGCACAAAGCAGCACGGCACTGAAAGCTTCACATAGGAAAAAACAAATCATGCTTGAATGCCTGTGTCTGGAGATGCCTTCTTGCTTCCTTGCTGTGCTATCCCATGAGCCAGAATTTCAAGAAAATGTTATATAAAATGCAGTATTTCCCTTGCTTTGCAACCAAACAAATAACAATGGTAGGTAAAGAAACACTCCAGAGACAAGCATTAGCACTGTGCACAGGTATTTCAGTGGAATATGTTTATCATCTAACTGACTATCCTTTCTGAGCACTTGAACAGCCATTTCTCTGAATTATGTTACAGAAGAGCTTGGCTCTGGGGCAGCTTCCTTTAGCTGCTGTTTGCCATTGTTTCTAAGCCTCCTGCTGTTTTTCTAAGCCTTAGTGCAGGCCAACAGTACATTTGTTTCGCTTCAAATTCTTGCACAACAAACACACACAAAAAAAAAGAAGCCCAGTTCTTGCACTCAAGGGAATGAAGAGCTGGGTATAAAAGGTCACTGGCTGAAGGCTGCTACTCTGTAGATTAATGCTCAGATTCACTTTGCCTCTGCATTTGACATCTCTACAAAAACAGCTCACACTTGGAGCCTGCTAACTGAACCAGTAAATACTTCCTCTTGCACAGAAGATGGCTTCACAGCCAGGTATGCATAGACGTATTGCATGCGTGTTGCAGGGCTGTGGCATACACTGCCCTGCTGGAGGCTGCATGCAGCTGGATGCCATCTTCAGCTGGGCATTATACCAGCAAAGGGACTGCGTGAAAGCAAGAGAAACACGTAACTCAAATATGCAGAGGACTCCTGGGGGCTGAGAGAGGAGAGTGAGGTGTGGCTGCATACTCCTTCTGCTTCGTCTCCTGGAAGCTTGCTGCTGAACTGAAATCAGCCTCCTCCACGCCTGCATGCACTGGCCTGCAGCCCTGGACTTCATGTAGACTTTCCTTGGGGTCAGAAACTCCTTTTCCTTCCTCTCCATACTGACAAATGGCAGGTGGATTCACTCCATCCTCACACAGACACAGCTTTGCCTTCCAAACACAAAAAGTTTTAAAGAATGTGAGAATCTGACTGGGATGCTGGTGCTTTTCACAGCAAGAAGAGCTTGGGAGGTCAACACAAAAGCAGCAGGAGACCACAGTCTCCAGCTTACCTCTTTAATTCATCTTTCATCATTTTAGTTTAGCAACTGGCACAGTAGGCACTGTGACTTTGTTCCTGTGACATTTCATCATGAGAATGAGTGCAGCCTTGGACAAGAAGAGTGGAAAATCACTTTAGGAGTCAGTGATGAGCAAACTTATTCAAAATCTTCTCCTGTTCAGAACTCTGAAACATTCTCCCTGCAAATCTGTTTCAGGATCTAGATAAAGAGCAAAGACTTAGATAATAATTAGGCCTCTGACAATTGTGGTGAGTTGAAAAACAGACCTGTTGTATTAGTCTTGAATGCTGTTCTACCAACCTGTTATTTTGCTCTGTTTTTTAATCATCTTTCCTGAATGTTTGTGTCAGTTCTACCTTGTTACTTATCCCTCTGTCTCTTGACCTGCTAAAATGAAACAGAGACCACTAGTAATGCATTGAAAAATGAAATGGTGAAATGCTACACACATTGCTGAAAATTTAATGGAAAAACTTTCATAAAATGTCATTCAACACATTCAAAATGATATTAAACACTTTCAGTCATACAGAGTCAAACAACTACAAACATCAGTATTCTTTATGAAAAATCAGCCTTGTGCTTCTTTCTTCCAAAACTGGGTAGGATAATATAGATTTTGGCTGAGAGAGTGGATTACTTTAGAGGTTTGGTTTTTCCTACTGGGAAAATGAAAAATTTATGAATGTATAATAATGAAAGAATAACCAGAGCTACACCAAATTAAAGTTATTTTCAGCTCATCTTTGTGCTATTCCTAATTGATTAGTCCATTTTTAGATCTTCAGAACTTTTTAATGGTGCATTTTCTCTAGGCACCACTCTGGTCCCACAGCTACTCAACTGGGACTCACAAACTTAGCAATGAGATTTTCAAAGTTGCAGGAGTGCAAATGCCAAATGCTTGTTTGAATTAGTTAAATCTCTGCTGGTATGAAAAGACCTGTCCTAGGTGTTAAAGCCAGACATTCTTGCTACAGTAAATTCCATCTTGATGATGGCTGCAGTACTAAATCTATTGATTTATATTTTTCTTTTCATGCTGGAGGTACTTATTTAAGATGTTAAATGTGGATTTGAGTCTGTCACTGAGGTTTCTAATATGAATGCTTTGTTCTTGTTACCAGTAAGTCATACATGTGTACAAGTATAAGTTTTGGTGTAATGACAGCAGCTAAATATGTGTCCAAGCCACAAAGACAGCTCTCACTTCTTCAGCTTGCCTGACCTAGGAGTATGTTAAACCTACAAGCATCCTGAGGAGTGGGGTAATAACATGGAGCTTATTGTCAAAGAGCTCTGAAATCAGCAGCACCCAGCAAAATGAGAGCTATATGATAGACTATAAAAAGATACTTCTGATACATATCTTTTGAGACTTCATGGGTTTAATGGCTTTAAAACAAGATTTGGTGGCAAAATGCTGAAAACTATGTCAGCATTGAACTGTTGCAAACTCAGTTTTGTAAAGCTTCCATTTAGTTCTTAGGAGTAGCCCAGATTAAAGTACTTAAGTTTACCTTAGCTTTGATATTTAACAATTAAGTAAACCTTGTTTGACTGAGAAACATCTTCTGAGCAAATTACAGATGAAGAACAAATTATATGTTTATACTTGTCATATGTCTGAGTGAGCAAACTGCAATGAAACCATTACTGAGAGACAGTCTTTGACAAAACGTAACCCTTAGCCTAGTTTGCTCTTGGGTGTTTCTTGTCAGTTTTGTTTCTTTTCACCTAGAATGAGCTTCCTTTTACACCTTTTATCCCCACCCCAGCCTTCTTTTAGTATCTGGGAAAGCAAAATCATAATATCACTTAAACATATAGAAGATCCTCAGATCCAAACCAGAACAAACTGAGCATTATGACATGTATTGTCTGATATCTTCAACTATGTGTAAGGACATGGACACATTTATTATAAGAGAACTATGTAAAATCCATGTTTTCTGGCTAAGAAGTTCTGAAGAAGAACCACTTCACCACCATCCTGCATATTTTTATTGGAGAACCTTAAGAAACAAGATATTGTTTCCTCATTAGCCTGACGTCATTGTTTCATACTGCTCACCCAACAAGAAGTTGTGCAGGTTCCTTTAATTCCCATATTGGTATTATCTTTAAAGAAGAACATCCTGTGGAGAAATGTTGTACTTTGTTCTGCCTGATATAAATAACTGTATTAGGTTAATATGATTAAGGCTAATGAGACTCTGAACCTCATCCAAAAATTTGTCATTAATGCGCATTTACAACTGATGAATTAATTAGTAAAATACAGATCACTTTTTCTGTGGTATATGTGCCAGGCCTAGTCCAAAAAATGTCAACAACAAAACATTTTCATGGTGGCAGTTTCAGCTTATAAATCTGAAAAGGGGATAGATGGACAAGTATCCTGCTAATGTACACTCTGGCATTGATCCTCAAAACCCAGAGAACAAAATTTAGCACAGAGGGAAGAGGGAAAAGGGCAGGGTGGGTATTTACCAGCACCTTTTGCTCAGTGACTCTCTCTTGCAGCTGTTCCTACCTATTTCCACCTTTTTCCACCCCCTTATCAGTAATATTTAAGAGCAAAGAGAAACAGAATCTTTATAAAGATTTTTTGAATAGCAGAATTTACTTCTGGATTTATTTAAGGATCTATAGATCTCATGGCTGTTTTTGTTTTGAGATACTTGTGCACAGTTCCCAAGCATCTTACAAGAAAAATTTAAGATTTGCAATTAGAGCTCTGCAAAGAGGGCTCTTTTCACTTCTCTGATATTTTTAAAAGTTCTAGTTCATTTCTAATTTACCTAACAACTTCAAGTGAAACTGAGAGACAGATCAAATTCAAAGTTACAATACGCAAAATGATTACCTGGACAAACTTTTCCTGGCACCACTTACTCTCTGTGATATGAACAGTTTTACAACTTCCAGTCATTTGCTACCATCTGTAGCTTCTTTTTGAGCTAAGTCGTCCTTCTTTGACTCCAATACACCTCTAGGCAAATTGTTGCAATAACTGACAGCAGTATTTATTGCTGCTTATCCCTGTTATTTGTCTTCTATTAATTCAGCCCAAATCACTGTGAGTTTGTGTCTCACCGCAGTAATACTGGCCTCATTTCAGCAGGGAGAGAGGTGTCTATGCATGGTATGCACTAAGTGCCATCAGAGCTGCAAAATTTGAGCTGTTACTCTGTCACCACTTTTGTAATAAACTAACTTGATAACTACTGTTGTCTTTTTAAAGTATTATATGATGTCTTTTAAAACACCCCTCTATCTGATTGGCCTGAGAAACAAGCTTGTCATGGGGAGAGGTTTTGCTAAGGACGACCATCCTGATTCTTCAGGAAACATGTGAAGGTGCATGGGACTTGCTCAGAGACTGAGTTAATAATCTTTTGATTGTCCCCAAAGAAATCTGGTTTCTTGAGAAAGCTGGGATGCAGACAAGTTTCAACTTTAACAACATGTTCATGTTTACATAAAAGAAATGATCTAGTGTAGCTGGTAGTGGTCCAACTCAAGAAAATTTCCACATATAGCTTTAGAAGCTCACTGGTAAAAAAGTATCAGTTCCCATTTAATTATTTAGTCAGGCTGCTATGCTGACATGTAAAGCCATTGATCCATTAGTACCAACACAGGTAGTAGTCTTTTCATGGCTATGTGTATGTTCCTAATATATTAAATATATACAGTGGTATTGTAAAGGGGCGAAAAGAGAAAAATTTGATATTACATACTGCAGTGCTTTCCACACTTCTGCATTAAGGAGCAGAGAGCTGTTTCTGTTCTTGCTTTGCTCAGCACAAAACAGCAGATATGCCCATGACACATTCACACATGGCATGTACACTCATGGCACAGGGCAGAAGGTCAGGTCTGGGTGTGCAAACGCATGCAGTGCAATCACACTGGGGAACTAAGCACTTTCTGTGTACACTATAATTGTGTCTGTAATATTTGAAGGCATTAGAAATTGCCTTTATTGAGGAAAGAAGGGCTGTTGACCTCTGGTGCTGTCAGTAGTCCATTTAGAAAGAGTGCTTGGTTTGTTCTTTGGTACCCGAGCACCTGTGAGAGCTACACAGACAGGATCATAGAGTGTGTAACAGAGATGGGAAGGTACATTATCAATCAGAAAGCACTGATGGGGACAGCATGTCTTTGCAGCACGTTATATTTAATTAATTTACAGTGTAGGACAGACCATGTACCAGTTACTGTCTCAAGGTGAATGTGGTTCCTGAAATGAACTCTTTGATTTGATGGAGACTGGTGGGGGATTCACAGTCTGCTTCAGCTCATGCACAATAATATTGTTTAATAACAAACCTTTTGTTTGTTGTTAACTTAGAGGGAGAATGCAAAGACCAAAACTTGCTGAATGTTTGACCCTGCATAGTTACCACTATTAAATTTCACACTAAGAATTACATGGTCAAAAATCCCTTTAAAATACATTTGCAGGTATGAACCATGTAATTACATATGTAAGTGCTAATATGTATATGCAAATTCAGTAATTACATATGCAAAAGACACAGAGCTGTGATCAGCACTGCAAGTTGTGTGGAATGTGTCTGACACTAAACCATCAGGCCAGGGAATTTTGTACTCGATCAGTGTTATGATTCTTTTAATCATGTCCATCATCATAATGATGAATCTTACATACAGGGTGAGTTTACCTGTGATCTCTGGCTCTTTTTCCATTTCTTCATGGAAAGCTATTGTCCTTTGTACCATTAGTGACATATTTATTTCCAATTCCCCTCTCCATTTTACATTTTGTTATTTATTTTTTTGTTAAGTTCTCTGTGTTTTCTTCTATTTTTTTTTTTTTTTCCAAAACTATTCTAAAGAGGAAAACTAAGTCCAGAGTTTCTGGACCTGAAGGCCTATATTTAGACTTCTGTAATCAGATTTATGGTACATAAACAAATAGCTCAATCATCAAAGTTGTTGAGAACCCATAATTATCATCAGCTTCAGTATGTATCTAGTTTCCACAAATCAAGAGTTGCAAAGGCTGGTTTTGAAAATATGCAGACCAGAGAGTCTCTGTGTTTGAAACCGTGATCTCCTGTGGCTTCTCTGTGAAATCAGTGGCAATCTTAGAACAGAAGAATTCCTAGCTTCCAGGCCTATGGTTGACCCATCTGCTGCTGTATACCCTTAAGAAGGCACAGGTAAAGATCCATCTTGTATCAACAGGAAATTCACTCATATGCTAGAGCATAAGGTAGCTGTATGCCCAGCCCATGGATCAAATATTTTTTTATAGAAGAAATCAAAACAAAACAAAACAAACAAACAAACAAATAAAAAACCTTACCAACCAGTCTTAAAGATTAGTTCCCTGTTATATAAAACATATTATATCATTTGTTAATTTCTGGGAATCTCTTTTTGTAAGTCACAGGTAGATAAAACTGAGAGATTGAGAAGTATTAACAAGGACAGTTACAAACCATCTTCCCACTGTGTAAACTTTCAACTGAATGTGACTGCTTTTTAATATTCTCTCATAAATAGCAGTTTTCTTGCTTCAGAGTGACACTGAATGGTCACAGTAGATCAGTCTAATGGCATTATTCTTTCTTCAGGTATGCTGCAGTCTGCCTTTTGTTTTCCTGTTTTTCTCTGGATACTGTGAAGTGCAGAAAGGTTTGCTCATTATTCAGTTTTTAGTGTAAAAAATTTATTTTGCTAGTCCCATCCTCACCTCCTCCCTAGAACTATCTGCATGCTGCCATTTGGTAAAGCTGTGGTCGATCAATTCTTTGTGTGGAGACCTTTCAGGTTTTCTTTTATTCAAAGGTTTGCAGAGTGAGGCAAGGGAGCAAAGTCAGAAAAGTTAAGGCTTGCTAACTTCCATCTCTGCAAGACATGGCAAGCTGAAAGCTTGCAGAAAACATTGTCTGAGATAATTATGTGAAGAGTGAGAAGGAAAAGATATTCACTTGACACTAGAAAATACTTTGAAAAGAGTCTTTTCCTGAAGGTGTAAATTGAGGGGATAGTACCCATTAACAATAAGTCTCTTGCTAATGAAAAAGATTATGTATCTAGAATTCAAGGTTTATTTTGTCACTGTTTTGACAGCCTGTGATGTCTGTAAGTGCTTTTCCAATATTCCCATGTATTGAATGAAGCTGGCATTCATTAACTAGCTTTTGGCTTCTGCATTTGCTCTCAGCTTAATTAATGTATTTAGGCAGTTGGGAGCTACATTTACATGAAAATGAGAATATAGCCTGTGGAACTTACACTGATCGTTTCTTAAATATAAATAGAGACATATTTGGGAATGGACAAGGCTAGTGTCCATTGTAGTGTATATATATGGACTAGCCTTGTCCATATATATATATATATATATATATTTATAAAATCTAATCAAATAGATTCTGTGTATATGGTAAAAAATAATAATAAACATGAAAATATGAAACATTGGACAAATTAGTGAAAGAAATATGATGATAGATGTTAAAAGAGAGGGTTTTCTTTATTTCATTTTGGTTAGCCATTTCACTACTGCAATGGTTTTCAAACTTGTAGTTAATTATCTGTGGTTGGTCAGAAAATACAAGAAAAATGCCTTGTACAATACCACTATATCATCAGGCCTAGCGTAGGTCCAAACTTGCCAAAAAGTGCTGGGAATTATTCATCAGATACGGTGCAGAATGACAAAATGAAATTGCTATACAGGGTGCACAGTGCAGCAATATGGGAAAGGAACTAGAGTCTATACATGATGATGACACACTGGTTTATGAGAATGTTTATCACTAAAAGGATTGTCAGCCTCTCACCAACATGAGGAGAGAAATAAAGCAGAGAGACCACACACAAACCAATCTGGCAATAAGGACTAGGGTCATTTTTAAAGCCTTTACTCACATTCACTTTGGATTATTCATATTTCTATTTAATCTGTTGTTTGCTACTCTGTATTAGTGAATAATTTACTTTAAGAAAGAGCTACTCAATGTCTAAAAATAATTGATGTTAAGCAACCCTACAGTAAGAAATATTCCTAGAGGAGCATTTTCTGGAAAAAGGCTATTCTGTGAAGGCAGGTTTTTTTTTAATGAATGGATCTCAAAATTATGAGCTACACGTTAATAAGCCTAATATGTAATCAAGTTTTATATCAAAATATGTACCTTGAAAGGCAAGAAAACTTAATGTATCTCTAGGTGTCTGGTGTATGTGTGACATGCATCTCTTGATATAAATAAATTTAGAGAAGACATAATAAAGACATAACAAAACTGAGGAAAAATGGTTTTTCTGAGATTAAATAAAATGATCATGAAAATTTTATTCTCAGTCATAAAAAAAAAAAAAAAAAAAAAATTGAACCAAACTGGTCCTATTAAGTGAGATTAAAAGGAAAGATTTTATTGTCCTTAAAATAGAAAGAATTATTCACTGGCTGATTTATTTCCTTCTTCTCTGTCTCTCTCTTTTATTTACATTTTCTGGGATTAAATGACACAGTGCTGAGTAGTGAAACCATACGTTTTGGTCATGACATTTTTGCTGCCTCAGTTGACTCCATCAACCTTTGCAAAGTTATGCAGGTGGCCACAAGGGTATTCCCTCCAGCCACCCAACTCATTAGGCTTTCGGTGCAAGTGCAGGAGAAGCAGCATGGAGCATGCACAGTGCCCTGGCTACTTATGCTCTTGAAGTCAGCTCTTTTGCAAATGAATGTTGGTGTCATAACTCAAATACTGGGACAGCTAAAGAAGTTCACAGGGATGCAAGCATATGAAAAAGGCTAAATTGTGCATTGGGAATGGCGTTTTTTGGTCTCATTCTCTCTCCCCTAGCCACATTTCTTAAGGCTCCTATCACAAAGATTCCTCATTTCCACAGGAAGGATATGTCTCGGTTATAGCAACCAAGACTTTTGGGTACTGTCTGTTCACTCTAGTGAGAGTATTCACTCATGGTACCATATTCAGTGTTATATATTCAGTGTTTTATGACACCTTCCAGTGCTGTAACTTCAGTCATGATGTAAGGTAGTGAAAGTCATCTAAATAAATTAAGGAGACAGTCAGCAAGCCTTTGTATGATCTCCTCCCAGCATCATTCATGTCTGTTCTAGGGAGACTTCCTGTGAGTGAGAAAACAGTTCGCTCTAGATTTTAGTTTTTGTATTGAGACTGTTGGGTGTTAAAGGCACATGAATTTTTGCATTGTAGGCCAGTTGGTTCTCTGGTCTGCCTTCACATGTCCAAAAAGTTTTAGTAGGAACTATGAGAATGAAGATTTAGACTCATAATAAATACTTGTGCAATGACCTACCAGTAAAGGATATGGATATTTATTTTTTTATTTCTAGGTGTAAGGAAAATAAACCTGTGTTTAGTCCTTAAGTCCTTGAGGCACTTAAATACCTTGGATCAGACATTCCATAAGTGATGTTAATAGGCAAGATTGTATGATAATCTTAGGTGAAGAAAATGTGCTACAGCATAATGGGAAATACATTTTTATGTGTATATAAATCTCAGCTTTATTTTCTTACAAAATTTTGCACAAATACCCCAATAAATATTCAGAAATTACTTTTCAAGTAAAATCTCTTCATCCTCCTCATCTTTTATAAAATCTTATGAAGCTGAAACTAAACAAATGCAATTTCATAATCACATACATGTATATATGATATATGTCTTTGATGTGATGTGGTGATAAGTCATGGGAACTGGAAATCAATCATTCAGCTTCTTCACTTGGCATGATTAATGCCTTGTTTTAGGGCAAGGAGAAGATATTTAACATCAGCTTTGACTGTTAAGAAGAGGCCACAAGTCCAGAGACTGGGGCAGTGTTTCAGTTTAGAGAGTGGTCTAGAAAACTTTTAATATAGTATTATGGAATTGTGGGGGCTGTCCACAGAAAACAAAATAGATGCACATTTACTTGGCTTAATGAGAAGGAAAATGCAAACAAAAGCTCTTTCTGCTAGTTGGACAATAAAGTTTGCATCTTTTTCTTTCCCCTGGATAAGGAAGTAATGCAACTATTCTAAAAATTTTGTTTCATTAAAATCTAATATCTTTACGGTGGAAAAATGGCCAAAGGTTTACAATTTCTTTAAGTTCTGTGTTTATCCTGTCCTAGGAGCTCCTGAAGATAACCTTTCCCTTCAAATTCCTGATGAGCTCATCAGATCTTTATCTGGTTAATAGCTTAGACCATCAAATTAGGGAACGCATCATGAATGTATTTAGACTAATCAGGTCCTGAAGTGATCATGCATATCCCTTACACATAGTAAGCAGAGACCATCATTAGTCCTTGGGATAATGCATGCAGCCTGACAGACTCCCTTTTCATAAAGGCTAGGAAACAGCAATGCTTGCTGATAACTTATCTATGCTGAAGGCTCACTGAGGCAGCTTTCTCCTTGCTGCTCCAACACCCCCAGCCATGGCTGAGCACCTGTGTTGGCTGGCTGGAGGCTGGGGGATATCCTGTCCCAGGCTGGTGTGCCAAGAGGTAGAGGGAACTGCCTTACCCCATGAGCAACAGCTCGTAATATAAGTTGCAAAACAGCAAGGAAGAAAGTTACCTCTGTCTCTTTCTTCTTGCAGAGGGTAGCAAGTACAGCAGGTTACTTCATGTACAGAGACATAAGCCCAGACATATACATGGCAAATTATCCCATTTTCAAAAATACTTATGTGCCTGCCTCTGGGATTTACAGCTGAGATGAGTAAAAGGGATCAACCATGCTGACCAGGTGACTTCAGTGTAAAATGTTGGTTTTGCAGAACTTGCCAACTACATTCCTGTGCCTTTGTTTTAGGAAATGTTTTTGCTTTATTTGAGTTTCTGGTTAACCTTACTAGATTCAGTAGTTTTTTTTCATGATGATGATGATGATTCTTGTTATCCAAATCCAAACACAATATGAATTTCATTTCCCATATGTTTGCCATTATTTTTTGGTCCCATTAAAGAGAAAATTGTGGTAATTAATGCTAAAGTAAAGCTGAAATTTGGAAACCTGAGCACTCTTATCAGCAAGTACCTTCAAGCACTTTTTCAGCCATTGCCAGCTTTACTCACAACAGTTATACATTGTTGTGTGATTACAGCAAACCTCTCTCCTGGAAAAAGAAGAAGAGAGAGTACTTTCCAAAAATCTTCTACATTTTCACACTGAGAACCAAGAAAAGATATCTTCTGAACAAATGGAAGGATAGTTTGCATCAAAGTTGACCATGTTTTTATCTCTCCTCTTTAGTTAGCAATATAAATTAATGATCATTAACACGCAGGTGCTCAGTGTTCCCAGCACTCAAATGAGAAGGGAGTTGTCTTTATTTCATTCCAAAATTTTTACTTTCTGATTTAATATAGTAAATTCAGTCATTTCTTCAGCACAAAGGACTCCTATGGCTGTTTCCTGAGAAACCACTTGGATGGGAATGGGGCAACATTTTCTGCTGTCTTTCTGCCAAGTCTCCAGCTTCAAAGAATTGGCTTTTAGGATTTCCCATTAAAAAGCTGAAGGAGCAGGAAAAATAAAGATTACCACAACAATTACAGCAGAAAATAATCCTCTTGCACCAACAGCTATGGAACTTCCTGATTTTACTTTGCAATCTTGGCCCCAGTAGCTGGAGCTAGGAATTAACCCTTATGCTCCTTGACTGTAGTCGCCATTTATTATTCACATTGCAGTTGTGCCTGGAGGCCCCAACCACTGACTGAAACTCTTTTGTCCTAAACATTGAATATGTGTGAGCTATAAAAACAGCCTCTGACCTCAATAACTTAACAGGTGAAAGGAGTTCAACCCCTGTTTCCACTTGTATTGAGATCTGCTTCTTACATCTGTGCTGTATCTAATAGTTAAATAATAATAATTAAATGAGAAACCACTGAGTTTCTATTATGTCTGCTTTAACTCTGCACAAAAACAGTTAATTCATATTTGCCTCTCTTCTGCACTCACATCATTACAGCCATGGTATTGTGTTACATATGAATGAGCAAGAAGGGGGGTTTCATGGGTTTCTCTAACACCTTTGTATTATAGTCAAGGAGAGGATAAGAACCTTGCATCCAGAAGTCCCTTGGTCCTCTTTTGTTTTTGTGTGTGTCTATTTTTTTTACTATTTTGTGTGTGTGTGTGGCTTTGTTTTTTTCCAGATATTTATGTTGTAGGAGCAAAGTCTGGTCTTTATTCTTATTTCATTTGTGAGAACAGCAAATGTTTTTAAAAGCATTTTTTATATTATATACGACAGCTTATCATGAATATTGCTGTTATCCTGTCATAGGATACACATGAGGTTATGTTCCAATAGAAGAGTATCAGAGCTGGACAGATTCTGATCTAAATTACATGGTACAGATACAAAGGAATTCTTCAGCCTACCTGATTTATTGTAGCACAACTGAGCTAAAAGTAGGTCTTAGTATTTAATCTGCAGATTAATATTTTATTCATATTTAGAAATATTGCCAAAATGGGCCAAGATATTAATAGAAAGAGACCAATGCAACACAAAAGTACATGTTTTCCAAATCTCCTTCACAGAAATCTGCTACGGACTGACTGCAGATTATTGAAGCAACATAGTGATAGCTTCAGATGCCTTAGACAAAGTCTACAGTACAAATGTATATTAAAAGATTTGGGTCAAATATGTAACCAGAGCTTACAGGGGTTTCCCAAGACAAAGCCAATGCCTACATGAATCTGTGTGAACCTGTTGTAGTCTTCAGTGACAGGCCCAGTGATATCTCTGCCTTGAAGTCGGGAGCACATGGAGAAACATTGCCAGTATGGACTTTGTTTTCTCCATTTCATTAAACACTACATTTCTTCCACTTCTTTTCAAGTGGTAAGCAGTGTCCACTTATGCGATTTCTATGTATAGAAAAATATATCAAGACTACAGTGAAGGAAGACTCGCAATGCTGGAGAGTCAAGGATCCAAAGTTTCAGAAGTAGCAGCTCTCAGTCTGTCACCTGTGTGGTCACCATGATGAATTTTTAACTGTATGATTTTATAGTGCTTTCCATTTGGTCCCTGTGTCATTCATGGATAGGTTTGTATTCAGCCAATGAACAAGATATTCCATATTCTGTCATTGCTCTGGGGCTGGCCCCAGGTCTTGTCAGGTGCTCCCAGTGTGAAAACCCTTCTCCATTCTCAGGGATGTTTGCTTCTTCATGGATGTTGCTTGGGTGCTCATCAGTACCTGAGGCCAAATCCAAATAAAAATGGGTTTTGTGTTTTGCACTCAAAAAATATTGTACATGCCCTGCCATGAAGCTAACTGGCTAGGTCCCCTGAATAATGTAGAGAGAGGTAAATACTGCAAGATCAATCTACAAAGACAAATGCAGAGAGATGCAGCATCAGCCCCACAAGCAACAAGTTACCTAAGTTTAACCAATGGGGGAAAACCTGCTTCTCTCCAGGGCTTAAATGCCTTAATCAATATGACCAGACAGTGCCTCCCTACACTCAGACTCTGCAGCTTCCAGGACATGTGATACCCTGTTCTTGCTCCACGGAAAGAAACTGGCTTCACTCCTTTCTTTCAGATTAAGGCCACTGAAAGGGATTCTCCTCCTAACCCTTTATTAGAAGCACTGGGAATATGAAGGCAACATGTACATTCAGTTTCTTCCCTATTCAGAAGAGGTATTGTCCCAGAAGGCTTCCAGGTTTTCTCAGGATTGGCAGAGGGATATTCTTAACCCAGCTCATTGAAAATGAATTCAACATGTCTGATCACGGTAGCCAAGGGGGGGGGAATATCATAATGGGGGATGTTGGGAATATTGCTAATAAGCCTTCTGCTTATACCACCTATAACTCTCTTCCTTCTCAGCACCCCACAGGGCCTTAGTCTTTCTAGTTGTATACAAAAGCAAGTAGTAATTTATGTCTTCATGCACTACGGGTGCCAAGATGGTGACAGTAGGAAAGACAAAGTAAAGGTCTTTGCAGGAGAAAAAAAAAAATTACTGAAAACAACAGATTATTTTGGGGGGTTAATTATTATTTTTACTATTTTGTCAATTTTTTTCATTTGAAAGAGCTTGTAAGCAAGAGGCTAAATCACTGATGAGTCATTTGGGAACAAAGATGCTTTGCAGTGACACTCTGAACATGCAATTATGTGCAAATATACACACTTCCCTGCAGATAATTAATCTGAGGATCAACGGCTGAGATGACAAATTTCCTCCAAGTTCTCACCCAGCCCTTTACAACTAGTGATTCCAATATGCTTTGCCACACAAAACTGTACTACAGATTTCTAAGTCACAAAACAGACCAAGTAACAGCAACTCTATATGTCTTGTAACAAAAGGGAAATGAAGTTGCTCCCAGAGGCACAGTGCCTTATGCTGAGAAACCTTGCAGATGGGTTTATAAGGCTTAGAAAAAGATGAATGAAAAGACAAAAGCCATCACTGGTAGTAACTGATGCTTTTTCAGGCCAGGGACTTCTAGAATTAAATTCCTCTTTAGTCCACACACCCATCCGCCACTTTTTTTGTCACTGATGAATCTGATGCCATGTCACATTGTCAAACATGACATCAGATGGCATCATGAAAGGGGAAAATAATTTTTAGATGAAAATCAAACAGAAGCCACAATAAAAGATAGAATGGGTAAGACCTACTGCTGCAAGGTTAAAAGTCCATTTAAAAATCTCATTATCAATTGTCCTTTACTGTCCTGCTCCCCTTCATTGTGTGAGCTGTTTGCAGCATGGCAGGCTTCCAAAGCTATTTTTCAGATGCTTTGCAGCAGATGTGATAATTACAAGATGCACCATCATACGATTTTGGCATTTATATGTTTTCCTTAATTTCATTTTTACTACCTTTCCTTTAAAGACAGCATGTATTGAGGCCATAAACTCAAATTCTGTATCTTGTGAGGCGACCAGTGTCATGAAATGTGAGATGATTTAAATTTTCAATCAAATGGACACAAATGAAAAATTCAGCACAATTCCAATAGAAGCATTTAAAGGCTCCCAAGTGGGATTTTTTTTCTCCTCCTTTTAATCTTTGTAATTCCAATACTAACACCAAATTAGAGTTTGCAGAAGGTTTTCATGTACAAAATTAGATCAGGCTAAAAAGAATAGGGTTCTAAAATGATCCAAGGTTGTTTCTTTCCACTTTTCCTTGGTGATTTTAGGAGCTTCCTTCCCCCAAAGAATCAGGCTCTGAAGCACGATTAATTCTTGCTGTCAAGAAACAAGCATGCTATGACACTTGCTAATCAGCAGGGAAAAAAGGTGGGAAATAGTCACTCATCTGCTCTGAAGGAAGGATTTCTGTATCTAAGCATCTAAATATTAATAAATCAGAACTGGAATAGGCAATTAGAGCAGGCACTCTGTGGACAAAGCAGCAGATGTGGCCATTCTTTTTAGCTAAAAAGGATGATCTGGAGAGAAGGCAGTGTACTCCCCTTCACCCCCCACCTGCCCCATCAGAACATGACATTGTAAACACACACATGTGCATGCACATGCACACACACACACACTCATCACTAAGGAAGCAAACTGCTTAGCAGAGAAAGAGAATATAACCTGCAAGCAAAGGGAGAAGTGGAGGGAAGGACATATGGTGATGTTTTACTGTGCTTGATATTGTCTTGACATGAAAGACAACTCTGCAGGAGGATTTGCGATGCCCATCAACATGCAAAGGCAGCTTTCAGCTAAGCAGTTCTGATAGCATTCAGTGGCTAACAGGCATGGAGAAGTGTAGGCCACCTGGGATCACAAGATAATTAAATGCAACGCTGGTTTTCTTTCCTTCATTCTGGGAAAAGAAAAAAAAAATCAAACTGAAAAACAATGAGCTCTGACCTCAGAAAAAACAAACAAATTTGCAGCATTTTGTCATGTAATTCTTTACTATTGGTTAAGATTTTATGAACAAACATGGGAGCTTTCACAGCAGTTTCACATCCCCATGTAAGATGTCATAGGATAATAAAATACCCAGTGGTGAAAGTTAAGTACGTGGAGAGGGGGATGAGAGGAAACCTAATTCCCACCTGAACTGTTGAAACCACTTGCTCCAGTGGCTCTTCTCCAGTCATTTTGCATCAAAGCTGCTACAGAGCTGTAAATCTTTCATGTGCTAAAAATGCACCTAGTGTTTTTGGGGCCAAAGTTGATGCTCATGCCATTGAGCACACTGGGACAACAAGCAGCAAAACAGGTTTCTTCTCTTTCACAAGCACTGTGAAGACTTCTGGGCACCACACTTTGCAACACTGGATAAGATTTTTAAATGAGCTGCACTCGTGTAAAAGCTGAGATAGTTTTGGGTTTTTTAACTACAATGCTGGTAGTGTGGGAAACAAACTTCACCACATGAAGGTAAGAGCACTTGGCTTTTCAGTCATCACCCTTAGTAACAGATGTATCTGATCTTTTATTCTTGCAGAAAATATTTAATTCTAGAAGAAAGGATTTTTATGCAGGTAGAGTTTTGCATACATAGTTATTGTTCATTTAAGCTGCTTCTATTAACTTTTTATTTATTTATTTATTTATTTATGGAGAGATTTCAGATTTATGAAAGCCACGGATTATGGGAAAACTCCCTTTTAGTTTTTTAAAACTAGGTAATAACACTTAATAAAACTATAATAATTCTCAGCACTTACATAATATTACTCCTTTTCATGCCCAAAACATCTTATAAATGCTTTCTGGGAGTTGGGAGTGAGTCTTATGATCACCATTTTACAGATTAAGTAGAGGCAAGACATAAGGTTTCAATGCTCTGCCTGCAGTATAAAACCATATCTACTGAAAATCTTTTTTTTTTTTTCTTTACTTTTTTTTTTTTTTTCCTGTTGTTTCTATTGATCCAGCTCCACCATGAGAATCTCTGTTGCTGGGGTTTTCAAACCAGCAAGCCCAAATTCCTATATCCTACCCATGTTTTTGCTACAGCTTTGCTGTTTTCAAACCCTGTGTAAAATATCCCTCTGACACTTTTGGAATAAATAAATACATAAATAAGTAAAAGACTTCCTACAACCAGCTCTCACAACAAAGCCATTATATTTATTATTATTATTATTATTATTATTAATTTTCTTTTTAATAACCTGAAATATATCCACTGCTTTCCAGCAGCAAAAGAACCTTCACTTCTGCATCTTCTTTGGCCTAGAAAACATCTCTGACTACTACTGATGTTAGTTTGCTAATTATTGAGCCTGAGGGCCCACTCAAAGTTTATATGCCATCCTCTGCACAAATGCTTACTAAAGAGACAGATCTTATTAGGAGGAACTGCAGTGTACAATTTAGCTAGTGCTTACCTGAAATACCTCTCTTACTTGAGTTTAGGAGAAGTTTAATTTAGCGTAGTTTGAGGTTCATGATGCTTCTCACTGGAACTCACAGCAGGTACACATGAGAAAACATGCCCTTTACATACTTGCATTTTAAAGAGGTCTAAGTTCAAAACTTAGGTGAAAAAAAGTTTTTCATCTTGCTTAGTCTGTGTCTCTACATTTTTCTCTCCCTTTAATATTTAATCATGAAAATGCAGTATTGGATTTTGAAAGTATTCAAGGGATTATGTTAGTGTAACATCTATTTGACAATGTAAAACTGTTTTCTGCTGTGAATTTTTGTCTTGAATCAAAATCTACAGTACTCGTTGGAAAGATTTCTCTTGATTTTAGTGGCTTTGCTTCAAACACTCTCTCAAACTCCAAAGTGTTTTGCTGTGTAGATGAGGACTGTCTTCATATTCACCAAGTTGTTCTAAAGCTCAGTAATTTTGTATTATTCAGGAATGCCAATATTAATGATACTTATTTCCATTTGAAACAAGGTAATTAATGGTAGATTGATTATGTACCAAGACATGTAACATCATGTTAAAAAAGGGGATGTAGTTTGCAGTATAAGCAACAGAGGCATTTCAGCATCACAGAAGCCCAGGGCATACATTTTTTTCTTTCCCCAGTGTTCTTAGTGCATTGCTGTGGTACAGTACATCATGAAATGACATGAGCATGAGGTAATACTCCATAAATTACTGGCATGCTATAGTAAATTAGACTGTGAAACCCTATGACATACTGTATTGTAAGAGATAATGTGTTTTATAATCATTTGTTTATTTTGTTGTTCATGTGAGTATTTGCCACTGGATCAGGGAGAGACTCTTCAGCCAGTTGCATCCTGTGGCATTCTCAGACAAAGACAGCCTTCTTGGCAAGCAGGCATATTCCACCGCTCACAAATTGCAAACTGCCCAGCTTGCTGTGCGCCTTGTGCAGTCCAGCCTCAAGTCCCTGCCACAGCTGGAGCACACAGCTCCTCCAGCTGTGGAAACCCTTACAGATGCACAGGGAGTCGCAACCATTTTTCAAGCCACAGTGATCAGGGAGGGGATTGAGACATTAATTAGGAAACCTGGTTTTACATCTCTGCAACCGTGCTTCATGTTAAGTGCTACGCTGGCCATGAGGAGGGTGAAGTACTGTGTTAGGATTCGTGTGGAGTGTTTTACTGACCCTTCTACTTTTCTAATTAAAGAAAATCACTACAATTTTTATTTCCTTTGCAGCTCTCTGGAAGTCATTTGGCCACTTTAACGAAGTAAATTAAGAGGATTATTTCATTTTCTACTGCTTTCTTTGCCTGCAGCACAGAACAACGCCTTTCACAATCAGGATGTCAGGGAGTGACAGTGAGTATGTTGTGTCTAACATCATTAATGCTTCTAGATTTGATATAAGCAAATAGCTGAAGGAGACAGACTTTTTTTTCTGTATTTTATATCAGGCTTTTTCAAGACAGAAATCTATGGATCATTCACTTTATGTCTTCTGAAACACCAAACAATTAACGAGAGTTCAAAGAGGTAAAAAGAGCAACAAGAAAAAAAGAAAAAAAGAAAAAAAAAAAAAAAAAAAGCAGCCATTAGCTAATTTAAGTCATGGCTTAAATATGTTTTTCCTTCTCCCTCTCTTCTTCTCTTTACTCTGTGAACCATGTGCAGATTTGTAAGCACAGAAATAGATCAGTTTAGGAGAAAAATATTTTTATTTGGTTTTAAACTAGCTGAAAATTCAAATTGGTGTTTTTATACCTGCATGGGAATCTCCCTCATGACATATGAGCCCTTCTCCTTCCTTAACCTCATATTCTGGAAATCTGCTGGCAGTAAAAATATATTGAAAAGGCTGCACAAAAGGTTCAAAAAAAAAAAAAAAGTGTGGAAAATAAGTCCAACAGCAAATCATTGAACTTCAATGTAAATGTGATATGGGAGTATATTGCCATACACATACCCTTTAATTAGACAGGAGCTGTCATATCTGCAAGTCCTATGAAATTAATTGTCAATTTGCTTGGGATTAGTCTAATTCTATGTAAATTCCATGCAATCTGTAGTTTGCAGAAGGTGGGTATCATATCTGATAGAGGCCACAATTAACCATATAATCCCCCTAGGTACGATTCTTCTGACATATTGTGCTACAACAGCTGGGAGTAACTTACTATGTGACTCATCCTATTGAGATCCATGTAAAAAACTATTCATGAGAACTCAGTAACAATAGGCCTTCAGATTAAACAAAAGATGTTCTTTGGTTCAATTACACAAATAATTAAACAATAAGAAAGTGATAAAACCAACACGCATCCCTTTTTGACTAGCACATATTGTTAACAGCACCATGAACAGTATGACCTCATGGCATTACAAAGGTTACATTTTTGTTAACCAGAAGCAAAATTATCATGCTGTCACCTATAAATTTTGAGACACATGTCTTTACCTCTCTATATTTCCAGGAGCTCAGCTTCTCCAGTAAGACCAGCATTCTTAGAAAAATCAGACATCAAAATGAAAGTTGATTTTTCCAAAAGCATTCCGTGCTTAACACTGACTCTAAAAGGTACATATGGCCCTGTTTTAACTCAAAGAGAAAAGCATTTGTGAATGCTGAGCCATTTTGTAAATCCTGACCATGAAGGAGAGTTTTCAAAAGTGCTTAAAACATTGTTTCAGAGGTGAAAACAAGAGCTCAGATACACAAACAGGTTACTATGAATAAACAAATCAAGTCTTACTAGCAAAATAAATTATCTGCATGTACACAGCTGACTCTTTCCTTCTAGTGTGAGCCATCTTGGGATGCTATTACTCAATGTTGACTAAGAGAGCATTCAGGATATCACAAGCACATCAGTAATCTATTCATTGACTGGCCCCTTAGGCATAAAAACTGCATATAAAAATCACATGACATCTTCAAATAAACATAAGCATCCAGCCTCTAAGGAAAGTAGGAATGTAGATGCTTTTGAAAACAGAGACAGGGCCCCTTATCTACAGACCCTTTGGAAGTTTAGCAAATTTGAAAACATAGTTCTAAAGCAATTTTGACCTCCAAGTGACATAGTGCAAACCTTTAAAAATCTTCCACAAGCATGTGTTTGTTAGTCAATTATGAGTAAGTAGAAATTTCTAATTAATTAGCCCATATTGCTTCTTTTCCATACAGGCATTACTTACAAGAACTCATGTTCTCAAAAGCAGGCAAGGGTATTGACTGGTGTGCTTCATGAACCATTTTTTAATCTTCAGTCCATTCCACAACAGTTCACTGCAAATATACAGAAACAAAGATGAGCCATTTAGCTAAATAAATTACATGATATTGTTTCTTTTGCCTGAGTGGTGACTTGGGTAACTAACCAGCAACAGCAAGATCCTCAAATTGCAATCTGAGTATGAAATTTGTCATTCAAAATTACAGACATAATTAGAAACTCACTGCAAGTTATGTGTGTGCACATCTTCCCATGATGAGCCTGTGTATGCACACACACGTGCCTTCAGAACCAGCTTTTTGGCTGCTGTAAATCAGAAGACCTCTACAGAGAGCTGAGCATCTGGTCTGTGTGTTTAAATCCACTTTTCAGACTTGCGCAAATCAAGTCAGATTGTGTTTGCATCTTCCTTAAAGTGCCCTGAGAAGTATTGCAGGTTTTTGTGGCTGGTGGGCAGCATGCAGCACAGCAAGTAGCTCCATGTGTATATCTGTGGCAGTCTTCCCAGTGAAGTATTTAACTGAAAAATAAAGTTACACCCAGATACGCCAGCTCTTAGCCCAGCTAGAGACAGCTTCCACGTCTGAGAAGAGCACAGCTGCAGGGTACCCACAATTATTTTTCCACGGTAAGGAGACTGTGTGGGGCACCCACACCATGACGCAGCTCACTGCCTCTTGATCAACTTCCTAATTAACTAGAGGAGATTGGTGCAGCTGCACTCTCCGCACCTCATTCTGAATTTGCTTATGGAGAATCAGGAATAGCTAAGAATATATCAGACTTGCAGAAGTTTAAAAGGAGTGTAAATGAAGATCACAATCTTCTCTTTGGAAAGTTAATAGAGATCCAGATTGGCATGTGCTTTGCCAGGGTATTAGTCAGTGTGAAAATGATGATAATGCAGCTTTAGTCAGCAGCACTTTTTTGATCTGCTTTAATTTTTATTTATTTTTTGGTCTGTTTTTTTTTTTCTTTCTTTCTTTTTTCCTTTTTTCTTTTTTTTTCCTTTTCGTCTTATAGAGGCAGCACACTATTGTAGGTTACACTAGATGGTGTAAACTGAGTCACTGGTTTTCTTTCCATATTTTTCAGTCAACCGCGCTGCTATCTCAGGGATGTCACTTCACCTTTCAACATATATATTTATCTCCCTTGAAAAGCCCCTGATTACTTAGTCTTCTCAAATTCTCTGAGACCAATAAGAACCTGAAAGAAAGAATCCCGTGCTACTGCTGTTGGTTCCGTATGTTAAAGTTTATATAGAAAAAGTTTGCCAGACTGGTATGCTGATAAAGTGTGGTACAGAACATGTCAGTTCAGCTGCTTGAAAGGATGACAAAATGAAGCATGTATATGTTTACCCGCAAAACAGGTAAAAAACTGTAAATTACAAGTCTGCATTTGGTATCTGACAGTACACATGTCTTGGGAACAAGTCTTGGTAGGAGAAACTTTGAAACAGTGATGCGTGGTGGTGAATATTTTGACAAAAGCTCCTATGCATTTCCACACTTAGCTGGCTTCATGTCCTATGTGTTGAGCTGTATCACTGGGAAACTTAGTGGAAACAAAAATACTTTCAACCAAAAAGCACATACGACAGCTTGTCAAATCAGTAAAATTTCTAAAGACAGAGACTTCTTGCTTTTGAGAGTAAAACAAGCATATCAAGCAATATAGGAAGATCTAATCTGAGAGCTAGTTCATTTCCAAAATTCAACCAAGGGACAAATTTGCAGCTGGAATTTAAACACAAGAATAAATCAGAAGAAGGGCTCTTCTGCATTTTTAATTGCAGAGACAATTAAAATAATTAAAGGTACACAGGGAGCTCCTCATAACTCAGTTTTCATCCCTCAAAGCCTTTTGAAAAATCTAGTCCTAACAAGACTTTCTGAAAATGATGAAGTATTGTTCCTTAAGATAAAATAAACTACACCACCCAGTATTCAACCTGTAAGATAAAGCCAGGTTTGAGTGCAAATCTTCTAAGACAGAGTTACTGTAACTGTGAAATATGTGGTAATGTGTGTGACATTTGGTGAAAGTCAATTTCTTTCATCAGCAAAAACCTAAGCCCCTGGGAAAAGTCCTCTCTTGCAAGAATCATTTAGCTGTAACCACAGGAGACAAAGGCTGAGAGAGGGGAAAGTACCTCAGGGAAAGTCCAAAATTCTTTGATGGCAAAATTCCCACAAGGGTCTCCAAGCCCTGAGAAATTTCTTCCCAGCACATCATTGTGGAGCTGTGGAGTTAGTTACAGGACTGACCAAGGCAAGTTGCAAATAATTAAATATGGAAACCTTGATATGGAGGCCTGACCCACTGTCTCCAGGGATGATCACTTTCAGCAGTAATGCACAGGACAGTCTTTTATGGAGGTCTCTCACTAGCCTCATTGACTCTGTTGTGCATATTTACCTCTCTGGTACTTTAGTTTATGGCTCATTCAGTGAAGTTACACTAAAATAAAACTTGAGTTAGGTGTGAATCAGCTCTTATGATTCTGTAATGCTTCCAGCAGAGTTGTGTCTGCTAAATCTTGCTATGGCAGACTTACTATTGATTTTGCCCAAACATTTATTTTTAAGTGGTTTGAACTATATACATGTTCAAAGCAATTAAGCAAATAAGAATTGAGTAACTAGCAGTACCACATGTTCTTTGGACCTCCAATAATCAGGATGACAGCTGATGCAGTGAATTTCCTTTTTTTTTTTTTTTTTTTTTTTTTTAGCAGTGTATGTAAATTAATAGCCTCTGCAGATCTGCTTTTACTCTGATGGATATAAGAAACTGTAATGATCTAATAATTCTCTTGCTGCAGGGCAGCCAGGTATACCTTCTGTGAATTTATTTAACTGAAATTATATAGACAGGACCTAAGAGTTAGTGATGCTGAGCACCCACAACTCCTGCTGAAATCTGTGAAAGCTCAGAGTGCTCATCACTTCTGAAAGTAGGTTAGTAATGTATTCATGACAGTCTTTGTATATACAAGCCATCCTGTGAGCTGCAGCAATAATTAGGCACTGATTTCAGGAGGACTGTGTTCATACTTGCCTGCCCTGCAATAACTCCCAGTCCTTCCACCATGGCCCTCTCTCACCCTTGTAACCTTAGGTCCCCCTGCAGCATTCCTAGAACCCCTTCAGCCCACGCTCCCTCCTTCTCTTCAACCCTATTCCCTCCTTAATACTCGCTGCTTCTTCCACACCTCCCCTCAGGCACCGTACATCTACCTCTTGTCTCCTTTCCATTTCTCTTCCACACCAAGTGAAAATAAGCCTGATTCATTATTCCCTGATGGGCTTGAAGTTGTTTGGCCATGTTGGCTGGCCAGCTGGCAGGCAAAACAGAGCAGGTAATTGTTTAATTCTCACTGAAACCCTCTCCTCATTGGGAGAACTAATTTAGCTCTCTTTTCTCTGTCTAGCTGCCAGTTTTCATGAAACCTGGAGGAACATAATATATCTGAGGCTGATACCTCTATGTTAAATTCAGTTGAAATAAGCCAACAGTATCAAATGTTATTTGAGGGCAGGACAGAAAAACAAATGGGCAAGCAGTACTGTTATGCAAGTCTTATTTCCTTAGGAAGCCAGGATAATAAAACACACAGGCAGATGTTCATTGTATTTTTCTTCTCATGACCTTTCATGTCTGCTTAGGTCCCAGTTCCACAACCTCATGGATATTAGAAGACCAGTATGTCCATTCAGTATCCCAGCTGAACACAGCTTTACTCGTAGAAGAGAGGCTTAATTTTCAAACTCTTCAGACTATTTCTTTTTCATGACAGTCACAATGCCTGACCCACTTTGTCACAGTTAACAACTGAGAGACCAGATCCTCGTGTATTAAAAATTTCCATTGTCTTTTTCCATGATACTGTGCATATTATTCAGAATCTAACCCATTAACAATAACATTACATTTTGTTCATGTTCGCCTGCTATTATTTCTTTCTGGTGTACTTACAATAGCAAAGGATGTGTGGGGTTTGCTGCTTTTCGTCTGAGATCTCAGGCTAAACACTGTTGTTTCTTTCTTCTATCAACTTCTATCAACTATTAGAAATAGTTGATCTTCATTTTCTTCTTGTCTCTTCCCAGGAGTTGGTGGAAGTATCCATAGAGATATGGCATACGGATGTAAACTGAGCTGTGGCTTTTCCTCCTCATATGGGAGCTGTGGATGTGAGATGCTGATTCTTAGAATTGCCAGAGCAGTGCAGAAGTCTGTGGGAGAAGGCTGGCTAGTTGTAAACATGGATGTGCTTGTTTGCCTAGGGCAGCTGTACTACTATGGTTGGCATGGCAGCACTAGATTTTTTGATGAGTGGTAAAATAGAGTTCCTTGGTGGTCCTGTAGCTTTTTCCACAAAAGGAAGGACTTTTGTCCTCCTATTGTAGACCAATTCCATATTAAGCAATTTGTGGAAAATTAATGCAATATGGTATTCTTCACTTCTTGCCTACAGATTGGAAGTTACTTTCAGCCTGATCTAAAACCACTGCAGCAAACTGGGTTTAGACCAGATCTTCTATGGATAATGTGTGTTGCCTGTGAGACCATCTCTAATTCACTACAAAACTCACAGTGATTCCATCAGTACAGTATAAACACGGCACAAGTGTGTACCAAGTGGTTTTTAATTACCACAAATTGTTGTGATCACAGTTCCATATGAAACTTGAAAGTGATCCCAGTTGTGCCACCTCTAAGGAGTCATTTTTCAGCACAAATGTGCTGAACCACTGGCTGTACTACAGCCTCTTTTACCGTACCTAAGAGAACTGGGGTATTACAAAAGCCCATAGCCAAGCAGCTCATACTAATCTTTGGTGACAAAAAGTGTATGGTACAAAAGAAGCATTGGGGCATAATCAAGAGAGATGTTGTGCCATTAAGGCATTGAAACTTTCCAGAAACCTCTACCAGTCATCCCAGCATTGAGCCAGTTGGCCTGAAGGCAGGCAGGGAAAGAGCAGAACGAATTACAGCTACAAGTTCAAGGAGCTGCCACTGTCACCTTTGCTGCTTCTACCTTTCAGATGCATCCCAAATTCATGAGGAATGTCTATGGACTTAACCCACAGTCTAAATTTCTCTTGGTCCATTCACTGAGGCTTGAAACAGTCAATCAAGTCTCCTCAGCAGTGTTGGCTAATCAGATTTTGCTGGCACACAGGTGAGAAGGAAATCACATACCTGACCAGCTTGTCCAGATGTAATGGAGCTTACGTTCCTCTAAGGGAGCTCAGTGAAGTACTCTACAGGACTCGGTAAATGGACTTTGCTTCTACCTAAGCTGTGAACTTGTACGGGCTCTAGCCAGGTTAGCAAAGACATCACCACCTCTTGCATCTACCATGGACCCTCTTTGTTAAGAGTGGATTCAGCAGGCTGCTGCTGACTCCATGAAGCTGCAACAGCTCAGTCCAGTCATGGCTAAATTCCACCCCAGTAGCCCTGAGATGGGAGAAGGCTGCCTGGTGGGGAAGGAAGCAAGATCTGAGGTGAAGAGTAATCTTCACATGGGCATCAAGGCCATTGCTGTCTGTCCAAAGAGATATCTCCCAGGGCCTGTCCCCTCTGTATCACTTGCAATGTCTCCCTAGGGTCAGGAGCTACCTTGTGGTAGCTCCTTTCGGTAGAGCTAGGCTCAGTTGCCTTCAGCTGCAAAGCTGGGCCAGCGGGTAAAAAGCACTAGTACTAACACAGGTGTGCTTTTCCCTTGTTGCTCTGTTAATGTAGCTACTTCTAGTCTGAGCCTACTTCCAGTCTAAGCAGCACACATCCACGCTGTTTCTGACCATCCTGTTCAGCCACATTCCACCCAGGAGTGCAGAGAAACCTTTGGCAGGCAGGGATGGGTGTCTGCTAAACATGGATGAGTACCTGAACTTCTCTGCTCCTAGCACTTCTGCTTCTGTCATTGGGTGTCAGGTCAAGTGCCCCTTGTTGCCTGACTGTACAGGCTGAGATCTGTCAGCACTGAGGGTGGAAATGACCGAGCAGCACTTAATTTTACACATTCAGCAAAGCAGTCTGAATTTTTCTGCAGAGAGAGTTCTTCCAGAGATCAATTCAGAGCACCATTAAATCACTCCTTGGCAAGGCCTGCCTCACACTTGACTACTGAGAGAAGTTAAGGCTGTGTCTAATTGTGGGCTCCAGGAGGACTTTAAAGCTGCACGATCCAAATGCTTATCCTAAATTTTGTGTTGTCTCAGTCCCCAAAACCTTTGGCTGTGCTTCTACAGAAAAAGAAAACCAGACACAAAGGCTAAACAGAAGTCACAGCAAACTCAGCCAGTCAGTTAGCTTGAAGATGAGGGGTACTACCAGCCAGTTTAAAGCCAAACCAAGGAGATTGTCTTTATTTAGCTGACTAAACTACTGTGAATCTCATAGTTTGGGACAGATCCTGCAAAAGATTTATGGTAGCTTATGTACATAAAGATCTGGTCTTTCACGGTGTATCTTTTTCATGTTTTTGTCCACATAATCACATAATCTGAATAAAAATGGCTTTATATACTTCACTTCTGTGGAAAATCTGATAGTGACGAGCCAATCTGCACAACCCTCCTGAGAAAGATTGTTGGTGCGGAAAGCAATACAGGGATTCTTTCTATGCTCAGGCGTCATGTCTCTTGAACAGCAGTGGGTATTACAAGCATCAGTTAAAGGAACCATGAAATATGTTGTAGTTAATACAGATTTAGGTTATTAACCTACAGTTGATTCTGCTTCATCCTAGTTATTTGAGAAATTTTACAGATTAAAATGAAATAGTATCATTTTACTCATATGTTTGCACATTGTATTATAACTGAATTATAGAAAAGCTTTTTGTAATTATCTGAATGATGCTGGAGCCCTTTTGCTTTCTCATAGCTGAGTGGGTTAATGGGAAAGAAAGGTGTAGGGGTCTGTTTCCCAGAACTTGTCCTAACCATCACCGGGTGATATTTCTGACTGAGCACAAGGATAAGCATTAGGGAAGGAGGATGACTGCTGAGGAGGGGCAGCCCCTTGTGTCAGGGGGACTCTTGGAGGCCCTTGGTATGCAAGCAAAAAGCAGGCAATTGTGCATTGCAAGTATTTTAAGATATTTTTGATTATTTTAAAAGCACAGTTGCTGTTTGCTTTTGCCCTCCCACTCCCCAAACATATCTGAAATTAACTGGACTGCCCTGCACTGAGGAGATAATTTAGGGACCTTACAAATACCAGGAATGCTTCTCCTCTGCCTGTGAGGGTAAAGGCCTGATGGTGCTTTTTGTGTGGTAGGACAGAGGCTCTCTCTATATGAATGTAGGCATTGCTGAATGATGGACCACATTGCAAATTTTTTTTATCCTAGGTTTTCCCCATTGCAACTGCTTTGATATAGATGATTGTCTTATGACTGCAGACTAAATGCTACAGGGTTAGGCCCCTGGGCTCAGAAGATTTGATTAAAATAATTCTACTTTGACTGAACCAGTGCACCTACTAGTTCCCCAGCATGGAGATCATATACATGTACTTTAGTGTACACCATAATAATATGAAAGCATCCATCCCATTAGCCCAGACACAGCCGAATTATACCAAATCTATAAAGAAAGACTGAAGAGAATGCTAGGCTTTGCTAAAACAAATCCTTGAGGGAGATTTAATCACCAAATGCACTGAAGCTGCAGCTGAACAAAAATAACAATCCAATGGATACAGACCAGGAGAAGAAAAACACTAGCAGTCCATTTAACTAACAGTAGCACAAACAATAAATACTGTGTGAGTCTGGAGAGCTTTCATTGTGTGATACAAAAATGTATCTTATTCTTTCTGCTTGTACTCAGTGCTTGGTGAGACCACTTGTTTGTCCCTTCCCTTCTCTTTCTAGGATTCTTACAGAATGGGCCATTTTTATCTCCCTTCTACTAATTCACTTTGTTTCTGGGACAAAATACAGCTCTGTCAGTTTTAATGTCTCTTCAATACTTAATAATAGGCAGAGGGCCTGGAAAATATACATTATGCAATGAGTATACATTATGCAATGAGCATTTATAATATTTAGAAAGTTACTTCCCTTTCCAGTTCTATAAACAAATATGAAAGGCTGCTAAGCCAGAAAGAAATCAGATCCTACCACTGGAAACAACAATGAAAAAAAGTCTGTAGCAAACTTTAATTTTAACTCTCAGATGCTATAACCATCAGTGGGTGAAGACTGAGTCTTTTGTATTGCAAAGAACCTGGTTAATATTTTTTTTTTCTTAATCTTTCAGCACAAGAATATAAAGAATGATGTTTCTTGTAGCCTTGTAGGCCTGCAATTTCGTCTTTCAGCGTGACTTTTAAATACAGCTGTGTGAAATGCTATGCTTTTAGCTTGCAAGAGTTCATATTTTTTCTTTATGTTTGTGTGAGATTGAGAGAAATCCCCAAATCTCATGGGTAGGCATTGGTAAAACAACCACTCTCTGGCTAGCTCTGGCATCAGATTTATGTGGCATTGCAAGCCTTGTATGGTATCAGTGTGAAACCAAAACAGGGATCAGATTTACCCAAAACCTTTTTTGCTGCACAGAGAATCCGGAGCAGATTGAAGGCTTCTTGCAGCCCTGGGGAGTCCTTGGCTGGTGGACAGCAGAACCCAACCTCCTTCTCCTCTCTCCCAGCCAAAGTGTCAGGATTGGATGCAGATGCACCGGGGTGTGTTCCAAGCGCCTGCACTAGCTTAAGAGTCAGAGAGAGAAAATTAAAAGTCAGCACAACACAAGCATAAGTAAGGTCACTCTTTACTCCTGGGGCCGATAGGATAGCCACCAGGCAGAAGGAATAGAGGGGTGAAGCTGAACTGTGCTTGCTGAACAAAGAGCTGCTCTACAGGGATGGAAGTCCTAAAGGAAGCTCAGTCACATGCTTTTCAGCAAATTCCAGTTCAGTAATACCAGGAAATTTACATATGATCAAAGTACTCTTCAAACGCTGGGCCAAATTCTGATCTCAGCACAGCTCTGGAGTAACTTTTTAAGCCAATAGAGTTACTGCTGTTTAATGTCAGTATCAATTTTCCCTGATATAATTTGGCTAAACTTGCTGATATGATGGCAAAATATGTAAATGAGGTATGATTTTAGTCTCTTAACTCTCCTTTTCAGGGGTTTGCAATTTCCCTTTTGGCTCCTGCTCCCCATTTAATTATGCCAGGCTCTAAAATGCATTCTCAATTCCAAGCCAAGATTTTGAGTAATTGCAACGAATGGAGGATTTCTTGTTCCGACACACACATTAGCTAATTTTCCTTGGGTTCTGATACTAACTATCAAATTTCACCACCCCCGTGTCTCTGGGCTTATTTTTTTTTTTCTTTTTCTTGTTTTCCAATTGCAAAGCAGACATCTGGCAGCTCTCTGGTGGCAATAGCTGATACACTCACTCTGCTCATTGCGCTTTAGCCATTTCTCTGTGGGAGGTAGGAAAAGAAGCAAAAGGAGCCATGGTTTCAGATTCAAGCCCTTATTCTTATCCTCTGTAATTCCACAGGGGGATGCTTTCCTCTTCCTCCCACCCTCAGGCTTGTGCTTTCTATTATCACTAAAAGACCCTACTAGCAGGAAAGGCTTCCACTGTCTTTAAAACCGGGAAAATTATTTCTGGCTTCTCCTTTTGCAAGCAGCATTTATGTCTTCTCTTCCCAAGTCTCTGATGAACTCCTTCTTCCCTTACAGTCCCAGAGGGAAGAGGCATCCAAGCTGGGGAGGGGGAACTTCATTCAGCATTGCCACCTGGCCTGCCTGATGCTTGCAGAGATCACAGCAGTCTGGGACACAATGTGGAAAGCACCTGCCAGACTATTTTTCTGTGGGAAGAGTTCCCAAGGGGAATATTGAGATGCGGGAAAAGGAGGGGAGAAGGGAGGCAGCGTATGACTTTATGTGCCATAATTTGCTCTGCTTGTCCCTTGAGTTCTGGAAGGAGAATATAACAGAGCCCTCCATGACCTCAAGCTTTCACCTTAATATTTAATCATGATTTAGATTACTGTGAAGTTGATTAAGACTGAGTAAATATATACTACACATAAATGATTTCACTCTAAATCAACAACTACATTTTCCCCAGTAATGATTGTCATTAGCATGGAATGTTTCTCATGCTTACAATTTTTTAATAGATTGAAATTATTTTTATTGAAAAATAATCCCCACGTGACCCCATATAATTTTGAATATTAATTCATTCCTATTCCCATACCCAAGACAATTGTGCCTGAAGTCATTTAGGCTCATATGCGAATGATCAGATTTTGTTCTTATGCAAAATATAGAGTCTTCTGTTCTTTTGATACCAATGTGTTACAGCTTTCACACTTATGCTGACACAAATTAATTGTCAAGATATTTCACTTGGTCTGTGGAAGGGCCTCACTTCATATGACACTTTCTTTGTTCTCTATCACAGAATACACACCTGATAGTCTTGAAATGGAAGCTGGCAAATGTTGTGCCAATTTTCAAGAAGGGTCAGAAAGAAGACCCTAGCAATTACAGGCCTGTCAGTCTCACGTCAGTGCCTGGTAAAATCATGGAGAAGTTGGTTCTCGGACTTATTGAGGCGCACCTGGGGGACAAAGCAGTCATTGGTCCCAGCCAGCATGGGTTTGTGAAGGGTAGGTCCTGCCTAACTAACCTGATTTCCTTTTATGATAAGATCACCCGTATGGTGGACCAAGGGAAACCAGCTGATGTGATTTTTTTGGACTTCAGCAAGGCTTTTGACATGGTTTCCCATAGGATCCTACTGGACAAAATGTCCACCATACAGCTAAATAAAAACATCATACGATGGGTGAGCAATTGGCTAACGGGCAGGGCCCAAAGGGTTATGGTAAATGGAGCTGCGTCAGGCTGGCGGGCGGTCACCAGTGGGGTCCCTCAAGGCTCCATTTTAGGGCCGGTACTTTTCAATATTTTTATAAATGATCTGGATGTAGGAATAGAGGGTATTTTGAGCAAGTTTGCTGATGACACCAAACTTGGAGGAGTTGTGGACTCAAATGAGGGCGTAAAGGCCTTGCAGAGGGATCTGGACAGGTTGGAGAGCTGGGCGATCACCAACCGCATGAAGTTCAATAAGAGCAAGTGCCGGGTCCTGCACCTGGGACGGGGAAACCCTGGCTGCATGTACAGACTGGGCGATGAGACGCTGGAGAGCAGCCTAGAAGAGAGGGATCTGGGGGTCGTTGTAGACAGCAAGTTGAATATGAGCCAGCAGTGTGCCCTGGCAGCCAGGAGGGCCAATCGAATCCTGGGGTGCATCAAGCACGGCATCGCTAGTAGGTCAAGGGAGGTGATTGTCCCGCTCTACTCTGCGCTGGTGCGGCCTCACCTCGAGTACTGTGTGCAGTTCTGGGCACCACAGTATAAAAAGGACATGAAACTGTTGGAAAGTGTCCAGAGGAGGGCTACAAAGATGGTGAAAGGCCTTGAGGGGAAGACGTACGAGGAACGGCTGAGGTCACTGGGCCTGTTCAGCCTGGAGAAGAGGAGGCTGAGGGGAGACCTCATCACAGTCTACAACTTCCTCGTAAGGGGTTATCAAGAGGCAGGAGACCTTTTCTCCATTAACACTAGTGACAGGACCCGCGGGAACGGGGTTAAGCTGAGGCAGGGGAAATTTAGGCTGGACGTCAGGAGGGGGTTCTTCACAGAGAGGGTGGTTGCACACTGGAACAGGCTCCCCAGGGAAGTGGTCACTGCACCGAGCCTGTCTGAATTTAAGAAGAGATTGGACTGTGAACTTAGGCACATGGTCTGAACTTTTGGGTAGACCTGTGCGGTGTCAAGAGTTGGACTTGATGATCCTTAAGGGTCCCTTCCAACTCAGGATATTCTATGATTCTATGATTCTATGATTCTATGAAATGATTTTTGCAGGCTTGTACACATAGTCAACAGATATCTCTATCACTTTTTCATCCTACCATATTAACCCTACGTCTTTACTTCAGCTCACTTACATTGCAAGAAACTGATGTTTAAGAAAAATTAAAGTACTGATTTATGCTATTAAGCAGGCTTATGTCTCTGCAAGAATAACACTGCTGTACCAGCCCCAAATAACATCTTCAAGTCATTTTCTGAATAAAACTGATCATTCAGACTCAAAGCTACATTTCTCAAATTCTAAACATGCTATCATAATGTTTGGAGTTACCACATGAATATGTATTACAAAGCTTTAGTACCTGGGAATGTCAGAACTTATAAGTATAAAAAAAGAACACAGAGGAAAAAGTAAAGCATTTTAAAAATAGGCTCAACTGATTGAAAACTCAGGCTAGAAACTTCTGCACCAAATGATGAGAATGCACAATAGCAGTGAGCCCAGCATGTTAAAGATGTGCCATTGCTTTTTACTCCTGTATCAGTTTGAGACTGTCAGCAACTCTTAATGCACCTTATTAAAGGATCCTGCTAGAAAGGATCCTTTGGCTTCACTGCAAGTGATAGTAATAATCCGCAATGTTTCTTTCAAGCTCAATCACAGGGCAGGAGAATAAAGGCTAGAGAAGGCTTTAAGCAGAAAATTGGATGTGAAGCAGAGGGAGACAAAAAACAATAATTTTGTGCAAGTGTCTTTTTTGCTAAGAACATTTCTGGTTCAGTTTAAGAATTATTAACGTAGTACTTGGGCCAACCAGAGGGACGTTCGTGTTCTGCAGCAGCAGAATTGACATGATACCAGTGTCAGAGCAGGCTGCTACCAGTGAGTGATTTATTTGTCCAGATCACTAACCTGTTAAGACCATTCCAAATTTTAGAGACAATTAATGCTTCAACTTCTGCTAATTTTTCCTGCTCCCTGCTTTGAATCACTGTATGTCCTCAGTGTTTTGCATGTCAACAGATTATCCTTTTTGTCTGTAGACAGTGGACAAGGTTACATTCAGTGTGTCTGATGTGTCACTCCCAGGACACAGGTAGAGTTTAGCCAAAGCTACCATCACAGACCGAAAATGATGATCTGAGCACGTAGTCACAATCTGTAAGATCTGTATTGCTTTACTTTACAGCTTTCTACATTATGTTGCCTAGACTCTAACATGCACAAAGTGCTGCTGTCAGTCTTAACTCAGAGTTAAGGTGTCTCAGCATGTCACACTAATCTTGAAGGGATGACTGGCTCATTTTCAGAGTTTGAATTTATTTAAATATTTCTTTGATGACATATGCATTGGGGAACCAATTGAGGCAAATGTACTTGTATCTCCATTTCAGCCTAGGCACCACATGAGATCTCTGGGAACAGGTCTACACCCTCACCAAAAGTATAGGTTAGAGTTGTAGCTTCCTCATGCTGTAAGCACTGTGCATCCCACACATGGAGTTTAAAGTTGATTTCAGTCAGGAAAAAAAAGCTCAGTAAGTTCATTTTAAAGACAACTGCCATTTTAAATATTTATCACCGCTACCTCGTTTTGATCTGCTCTGTCCCATGCCCAAACCATCCCCTTCAGCTTTTTAAAGAGTCATCAGGTTTATGTTATGGATTCAGTCTGTCTGGCCTCTTTCTTGCTTTTATGGAAGAAAGTTGGCTTGGTACAAGTCAAGTAAAAGAAAAAGTTATCAAGAGAGGTTTAAGCGTTTATATTTCACCTCACATTTGGGACAGATTAAGCACATGTGTATGATCAGGTAACATGTCTCTGTTGATGTGCAGCAACTTGTTGAGCTGCAGTAACTTTAGCGTCTGTCTGAGCCCTGAGGGTTTGTCTACACACAAAAGTTGTAATGTTTAACCATACCATATTGGTATGGTAAAATATTTGACCATATTAAAGTGCAGCGTTGCCCTCAAGGATAGATGCAGTCAGCTTGATGTAAAAGTATGCAAAACAATGGAACTTAGTTTTGTAAGAGAAGAGGAGTAAGCTATGCCAATGTAAAGTACCTTTATACCTAACTATAATGTTAGCTGTAGGAGAGAATGCCAGCAGATCACTACTCTGTGTTTATACCAGTGCAAATGCTGTGTGGAAATCACTGTTGAAATAATACAGTACTCTTGCTGTTGTCAAAATTATAACACAACACATATTTCAAATCCCTCCAGTTCTAATGTGTGTGCCATTCAGTGGGAAAAAAAAAATATATATATATATATATAAAAAATATAATTATATATTTATTATTATTTTTATTTATTTTTATTTAATTATTTATTATTATATTTATTATTATATATATTAAATATAATTGTAATATATATATATATATATATTAAAGCCAGATTACATACAGAAGAGGTATGTGAGGTGGGAAGGAAATACGTAAATTTTAAAATGTGACAAGACTCCTGGATGAGAGAGATTAAAGCTTTCTGTTTAAGCAAGAAATGATGTATTAAAAATTCAAGTACTGAAGAGCAGGAGGGAATCTGAACCAAGGGTTATGCAGAATTACTAAGCTTTCTGTATCACATGTTCATTTGGTAATTTATGACAATTAGGTGACTTCAGGAGGGTGGAAAGTAAGACAGTAAGAAGATCGTTAGCAAACAAGTTTTTCTGGAGTTCTTGCAGGAGCTTGATTTGAAACTTGGGACTCATATATATTACATTCACTGATTTAAAAGAAAAAAGAAAGCATGAGCCTTGCAGATGTATTGAATAGATTGAACTAAAACCTAATATGGAATACCCATTATATGCTGCATATATGCACAAGATGAGATCTGTGAGGAAATTCTGATGGAGGGACAGCATGTTTCCTGGAATGGATAATACATTACAGACCATTTATTTTTACTTAATTTAGAAGGATTGCAAATAGCTGTCATAACATCATCTGCTATGTAAAATGAGTTGGTGAAGTGAGTAGGGCAACCTCTTTTTGTCCTCTGAGGAAATTGGGAAGTCTGAACTTCAGTCCAGGAGTGGTTCTTGCATCATCACTCTCAGATGTGAAATGACAGCCACTGTCATAGGACAAACAACCATCCTTAATTTCTAGTGCATGACTTTATGCTTCTGTATTTCCTTTAACCTCAATGATATATTTGTATATTAAAAAAGTGTTAAATGTTGGATTCTTACATGACTGTATATTTCACTGCATTAGATGAGTCAAAACCAATTAAAACACTACCTTTAATAATAAAGTACCATTCAACATGACAGAAATAGTAGAATATGGCCCTGCACAATCAGCTCTGTGAAGAGGAACCTTCCTCTACCAAAGACTGTTGACATTTTCGTATTTTTTTTCAAAGCACCAGCACCAAACTGCTGATCTAATTTTATTGTCAGATTTCATAAATACAAAACACTTTCTAATTCTTCTGTACCAATGTATCCAGCACTACTTGACGAATCATAGAGTCATAGAGTGGTTTGGGTTGGAAGGGACCTTTAAAGATAATCTAATTCCACCCCTGCCATGGGCAGGGACACCTTCCACTAGATCAGGTTGCTCAAAGCCCCATCCAACCTGGTCTTGAACACTTCCAGGAACAGGACCTCCATAACTTCTCTGGACAACCTGGTCCAGTTCCTCACCACCCTCATAGGAAAGAATTTCTTTCTTATCTCTAATCTAAAACTACCCTCTTTTAGTATAAAACTGCTACCCCTTATCCTGTCATTATACTCCCCGATAAAAAGTACCTCCCAGTCTTTCCTGCAGGCCCCTTTCAAGTATCGGAAGGCCACTGTAAGGTCTCCGCAGAGTCTTCTCTTTTCTAGGCTAAATAATTCCAACTTTCTCCATTTCTTCATTTTAGAGATGCTCCCTCAGAAGTCCTCTGTTCATCCTTGTGACCCTCCTACAAACCCACTCTAAAAGGTCTATGTCATACTTATGCTGGTGGGGCCCCAAAGCCGAACACTGTACTGCAGGTGGATTCTCATAAAAGCAGAGTAGAGGAGCATAATCATCTCCCTTGACATGCTGGTCATGCTGTTCTGGATGTAGCCAGGATACAGTAGGCTTTTTTGGGCTGCAAACACATATTGCCAGTTCATGTCAAGTTTTTTCATTTACTAATACCACAAAGGACTTCTCTGCAGGGCTGTGGTCTATCCACTCATTGCACAACTTCTATTCACACCTGGGATCACCCCAATCCAGGTGCAGAACCTTGGACTTGGCTTTGTTGAACCTTGTGTTGTTTGTATAAGCCAACCTCTAAGGCCTGTCAAAGTCCCTCTGGATGGCATCCCTTCCCTCCAACATGTCGACCACATCACTCTGCATGGTGTCATCCAAAAACTTGTTGCGGGTGCACTCAATCTCACTTTCCATGTCACCAAAAATATATTCAGCAGTACCAGTCCCGGTGTAGACTCCAAGAAACACCAGCAGTTATTGGTTTTCACTTGGATATCAAGCCATTGAGTACAACTCTTTGAGTGCAAGTATCCAGAAAATTACTTGTCCATTGAGTGGTCCATCTGTCAAATCAACATCTCTGCAATTTGGAGACAAGGATGTCATGCAGAATACTGTCAAATGCTATGCACAAATCTAGGTAGATTATTTCAGTTGCTCTTCTCTTTTGCAGCAGTGCCGTAAACCATCATAGAAGGACACCATATTTGTCAGGCATAAGTTGCCCTTAGTGAAGCCATCTTGTCTATCACCAATCACCTCATAATTCTCCATGATCCTTAACATAGTTTCCAAGAGGATCCGCTCCATGATTTTGCTATGGACAGAAGTGAGACTGACTGGCCTGTGGTTCCCTGAGTTTTCCTTCCTTCTGTGTTGTCCATCCAACAGATATCAGGGTGGTCAAAGGGCTTGAGAACTTGAGGCTGCTCATGTCTATAGAGGACTTCATCCACTCATTTTTCTCGGTTGGGTGACTTTTAGCAGACCCCCCCTAAAATGTCACCTGTCCTTGCCCTCCCTTTAATCTTGACCCATCAGCTCTCTGTTGGATCCTCATCCATCCACTAGCAGATCTCCACACACTCCAGCTGCTCATTGACATAGACAGTGACACACCCTACTCATCTCCCCTGCTTCTTTTTCCTGATGAGCCTGTAACTTTTCAGTCCAACACTCCAGCCGTGGGAGCCATCACACCACATCTCTACAATGCCACTAAGATCATAGCCCTGAAAGCATGTGCATGTCTCTAACTCCCCTTGATTGTTCCTCATGCTATGTGCATTTGTGTAGAGGCATTAAAGTCGGGGTGATGACACCGTTTTATTGACTGGTGTGGCATTATGGCACAAAAGACGACCACTAGCTAGTAGTTTAGTTGAGTTTATTTTTTGTTTGTTTGTTTGTTTTTTGTTTGTTTGTTTGTTTTTAGTTTGTATTACAGCTGCACTGTCATGAAGTTTTAATTTAAAAAAAAAAATAAAGTAATTCATTACTTTTTTGATGCACTTCCAACAACAGTGAAACACTCTCCACATAGCAGAGGACACTTCCATTGTACAGTTGTATTTCATTTGAGAGCTTTCAGAAACCATGAATTTATACAACACATAGAATGAATCATCACCAAAGAAGGCCATGTATAGCTAGATGTAATAAATTATATGAAGCACGCAGGCCTCTGGAGTGGAATCCCAAATTCTGAACACTGTGCATTAGCTCTGTGCATGCTGCCTAGGCAGAAGGGGTCACCCCAGGAGGACAATCTGAACATCCTGTGAATTGAGGAAGCAATTAGGAAACCAGCAGTCCTGAATCTTCACCCTTTGTAGATGCAGATGTCAGACTGAGAGCTGCAGGAAGGACCCTCTTCACACTGCAGCTCAGAGGCTTCCTTTAGTGAGTGGGTGAGAGTATACTTCTATTTTGATGAGAAGCAAAGCACAGGGAGAGGGATGAGCAAGTTCTGACCTTCCCCATGACTTCTGGTTGCCTACTCCTTATAATAATGTGGTAACTTTCTTACCACAGTGTCACAGTTTCCTCCTAGCATGAAGTCGCTCATCTGTTTGGAGGAACCTAAGAGACAACACAGTACTATGCAGAGACAGGGACCCAGTGCTTTCTCCAAATGCAGCTTTTCATTGGTGCAAGTTCCTCTCATGAGTAAAAGCCTGCAGCAAAATCAGCATTTTTCTTGCTTTGGATCACAAGGATGAGAAATACCATGCAAGCTTTCTCAGCATGTGAGAAGGACTGAACCAAAGTCTCCCACTAATGAATAAGTGGCTGTCTGTTTCTCTCCTGATTAAAAAAAATAAGTAATAATAATAATAAAAAATCATCATTTGGATGAGAACCTGAGAATCTCATCTTGCCAATAAGCAATTATGGATATTTGGAAGATTGCAACTGGATGGAGTCCTGTGCTCTATTTGGCAGAAGCTGGGAACTCAGCTGCACTGAGAGCAACACCAGCATCTCTGAAGTAGAGCTCTGGGTTCACCAGACACTCTGAAATCAAAGATGTACCCAGGGCTAAGCATTGATGGGAAGAGAGTATATATGGATCTCAGTTTTTACACTTACATGCCATGGTTACACTTGCATTCTAGTGTAGCTATCAAAGGCCTTTATGGGATATAGTTCATGCTTTCATCTTGACACAAATAACTGCATCTTCAAATTAGAATGAGCTATGGTTGAATCACTGATTTTTCCAGATGTTTGATGTGCTTCCAGATGCTTGATCTTTTAAAACAAGGACAAAAAAAAAAAAAAAAAAAAAAAAAGCTACGATGTCAATATGGCATGTTTATGTTAGATTTATGTTTTATATGCATAGTGAAACGTACCAAGAACTCTAGGACAAAAGTAACCTTTGATGTTTTGGTGATGTTGTAGCCATCATTTTTTTTAAATGGTGAGATATTCATGGACAGATATTCAAGGAAGAAAGGGTCTGTGCCAAAATAACAAAATGTAGGGAATTATTCTAAGTTTCATTTAAAAAAGGCTGAGAACGTAACAAAATTTTTTTTTGCACTAACAGAATTGTCTCCTAAGTCTTGGAGAAAAATGTTATGTACAAAAGAAAAAAGAAGCTACAAAAATAGTTACTAGTAGATTAAAAATAACTTTTCCATGAATACAGTAAAAAAAAAAAAAAAAAAAAAAAAAGCGATCATTGGAGCTTTCTTTGTTAGTATGTTAGTACTTCCTGTCCAGGCATATGTCAACTAACACTTGGCAACAAATTGGCAGAAAACCAAAGCTCCCTGCAATTGCAATTGCAACTATGAGACAATAAAATTAACACAGCCTTGAGTTCCTTTTAACTGTACTTGTTTTAAAAAAAAAATATATATATATATGTTCCTTTCAGTATGGTGGTTCATCATCTTGTACTTTTTTTTCCCCACTGAAAGATGAGCATCTGACAATTCCTTGTCAGCTTAATCTTATGGAAAGATTTAATATATTCAAAGACAAACATTTAGATTCCACAGAAGATCCCCAAAGCCAAATTACAACTTCAATATTCAAGCTCCTTTTATCATTTAGAGAAATTTTTATCTAAAAAAAACCTGCAGGTATTATCAGTGGTTTATGACTAGTTTGAATTTCAGTCTTTCTGTGTTTTCCTATACATTTTCAGAATTTTATCACAGCCCAGGATATAGGAACCTAACCTTTTCTGTTGATATTTTTCCCTCTCTCTCTAAAGGGAGTTTATTATGAATACTTTATTAAAGGATCATTAGGACATTTTATATTGTATGAATTTAAAAATTATCGTAGTGTGTCAGAGCTTCTAGCCTAACACATTTTTCCTATGAACTTTCAAAAGTGACTTATTAGGGAAGTGCTTTTGTTCAAAGCAACTGTTTAAATTTTCTCCAGCTTCCCAGAATTTTTAGTTTATGAGGTTCCTGAGTCAGGGGTGTTTCTTCATATGCTTAGAAGACTCCAGTTGTGTTTTTTTTTTTTTTTTTTCTTGTAGTTTTCTCAGTGTTGCTTTGACTCTGTGTGAAATATTAATTTTCACAGCATCCCATGGAAAAGAATTTCCACCATGTAATTACCTATTATGCATTTAAGATCCAGCTTCTCTGATTCTTCTAATTTTTCTTTCTCTGGACATTTTCTAAATTTACTACAACCACAAAATGCTACAGAACCCACCATGAATTTATACAATGATAAGATTCTATTCAAACACTGTATCATTGCCTATTCCTTTCCTAATATTTACAAATAGTCAATACACCTTTTTGACCACTAAGTTGACACTGTCATGAAACTGCCTGTTGTAACCTCACGATCTTATTCCTGACTCATTACAGACAGCTCATTAAGCATAATTTTTTACAAGAACTCATGGGGAAAGGAAGAGTAAGACAAGGTCCTGTGTGCATCGATTTATATTTACTTCATTAAATTTTGTCTTCTACTTTAACACCCAAATACAAAGTCTCATGCATTTCTTCTACAGTTCTGCACAGGTAGTTCTATCATTACTACCCAAAGTAACATGGTTTTGTCAGCAAACTTTGTAACCCTCATCAAAACAAAAGAAAACAAAACAAAAGTTTCTTAGACCTGTGACAATCATCATGTACACTTGCACACCTGTGCAGTAAAGCAAGAGAAGCTACAGAGTTATCAGAGCTATGGAGAACAGCAAAACAGCCATAGGTTTGAATTCCTTGCTCATCCCGTCATTTGAATCTAGATTACAGGAGGTAGTTGAGGAAAAAATGAGGCAAAATCAATCTTTTGGAAAGAGTCACTTCTAAAGCATAGTCCTGTTCATAAAGTAAAGTTCCTGCAAGGCACATCAGTTGATTATGTTTTAATGGAGTGTAGACTTTAATCTATTTAACTAAGTCACATTAAATCAATTCATAACCCGTCTAGCAGACTTGGAGTAAGAAATGTAACACAAAGTACCTTATTTGTTATTGCTTTCACAGCAGAACTACTACAGAATATTACAAGTGTTGCTACCATGCATACTTGTTCAGGGCACCTGAGAAGTATGATACCTTGATGCCCTGTATTGTTACCAGAAACAGAAAATGGACCTGCAACACTCCTCTGGCATGCGTTGCTGTGACAAGAGGCGGAAATGTTCTCCCAGTTCTTCATTATTTAATGAACTAATGCTACATTATTAAATGACAAGTACTGTTCAGAAATGTTGTATTTATCACAGTTGAGCCCTCCTTCTAGAAAACTTGAGCTAGCTTATGACCTGAGTGTCATTGGTCAGCAAATTCCAACTCCAGCGGACAGACAAAAAAACAGAAGAAACCATATCAGATGTACCTGCTGCTTCCTGTTAATGCACTGCTTCTTGAGCTTTCCAAAGACAGTGCATTTGGACAGAACTAGATAAATGGCAGAGATGCTATATTAGCTAAGAAAATCCCAATCTAAACAGTAGTAGACAATGCATAAATAGCACTGTAGAAATGCCTTTGGAAACAGTGAGATGATAGACAACCTGGGGATAACAGAGAATGCAGATCATTGTGGAGGTATGTAAGCAGGAACAGCTGTTGTCCAGATTGATTCGTTTGCACTATAGACCTTTGTTGCACCACTCCAGAGCTGTGAGGGTCCAAGGGGGTATATACATCTGGAGACTCTAGGGCTGCCTAAACTGCTGAACAATGGGTGTGGGATAATGTTGCTTTCTGCACATTGGCCCTGGCAGCCTGTGGGCTATATACATTCTGCACTGCCTCTGCATGCCTGTTATACCAGCTGGTTCTGTTTTCATGTTTTCAGATGGCACCTGATGTGTGGCCTGTCAAGGGCTCTTGAAAGATTAATCTGGCCTTCAGCAAGGGAAATGACCTCATATTAATCATTCTTCCCCTTTTCTCCATCCATGCTGTAGGTTTTACACTGAAATAACAACATAATTGACATGCAAATAGGTAAGAAATAAATTAATGAAAATACTTATCTTTTAGTTCTTTGAGTATGCAAATTAATACAGGAGCACTCTGTGACTCAGACAATGGCTGGCAACCTTTGATCAGCGTGTGTAATGATAATGTGTGTCCAGCAAAAAATAAGAAGCCATTTCCTGAGGCCACCTAACTATGTTGCTGTCAGGCTGTTTTTAATTAAACAGCACAGGTTGTGCGCTCTGTACTAAGTGCAGTTTATATCAGCTTAGCTATCCTGTTGGGCAAGTCAGTTTCACTGGGATACGTACATGAGCATATTGTCAAAACCCATTCCTAAACTGCCAGAGCTTTTGTTAAACCATTTTCTGGTGGAAAGTTACAAGTTGTCAGGAGATGTTCACCGAGGGAGCTCAAGGGCAGTAAGGAGTGGCAGGTAACTATATGAGATGCCTGAGAGGAAGGCTGCCCTCTCTGTCCCCTCCTACAGTGTGCCCATTGTTAATGAAGGCTGCCTTCCTTTTGTTAATGTTCATTGTGGAGAGAAATGCACTAGTTATTTACTGGTGAAAATGAGATGGCAGTATCAAGCAATGGAAGACAGTGTTGTTTTTCATTTTGCACTGATGCCCCTCTACAGAGGCATGCATTTCTCACATTAATCTTCTGAAAGCCTTTATTGTCCTGGCTTCCTGTTACAAATCAAACTGGTGATGGCAGCCCCATGAAATCCCATTAGCATACTGAGAGCACTGTATTACAGTACTAGGCAATAGAATAAATACAGAACAATAAGTATAATAGGGAATGTATTACCCACAAAATGAAGCAGCAGCCCTGTACTGCATGCTAGTTCTACGAAGGTGCCTCCTTCTCTGCTTGGAAACAAACAGCATTTCAGGGGCTCAACTTCACTGTCAAGTGAAATCTGTAGTTTGAGACAAAGAAAGCAGAGACACAAGAGGAGTTGCATGTCCAGGTGTCACTGTGTGTCTCCCTGTTTGTGGACTCAAATCTCTTTGAAAAAAAAATACTTTCAGCTATAAAAAGCTGTCTAGTTTTTGATCTAGAGATATAACTGTGCTCTGCAAACAGATGAACTATTTTAGAGTATTATTCTTTGCTTTGTTTCACTGGCATCAGTGTCAGCATATGCTGATAGCATTCAGAAGAGAGGCTATCTTTAAAAGCAGGAGGATTGGTTTTGGTGTTGCTTCTTGTGATGCCTAGGCTAGAAGAGAAGTTATCGGTCTGCAGCCAGGCAAGCAAAAGCCTGCTTTGGATGAGCTGGAAGAAAGTCGGGTCATCAGCATAGTCTAATAATCCATCCATAATACTAGTAGTTCTCAGGGGCAGGCGTCTGTATGCTCTCTCCTTCGGTGGTCTTAATGATCTTGAAGTAAAGGTGCATACAACAGGCAACTGCAGGCCACCTGTGGTAAAATGTGCAAATCCAACTCAGAAACAATCCTGAAAAGGAATTAACATTTACCTTTGACTTAGTAAGAGGTTGTAAAAGCCTCTTCAAAAATGTAGATTCCCACTGTCTGTCAAATATGGGTGTGTTCAAAGGTGGGAAAGCAGCTGTGTTTTCCCAGAATGAAAGGATGATAAATCTGAAAGGTTTTTAAGAAAAACTGTCAATCATTTCAAAAGACTAAATCAGACTCGGTATTGGCATATTGTTTCTGATGAGAAATCACTTTCTCATTTTAAATAGAGTCTGTAATTCTGAAAATGGAGACAGTAAGTTTAGAATTTTTCTTCAAATGCTAGATGCAGGGTTTCTGTGTTAGCAACTTCAGATCATATAATGACATGGAGCATAATTTTCTCTCTTGCATAGTTTCATTTCTAAGCAGAGCTGTGGCTTGGGAAGCTGGTCCAAGGGGTCTCTTAGCCCCTTTGGTCTCCAGTGAGCTTTGGGACTGTCTTTGTGTATGACCTTGCAAAAGTGGAATAAAATCTGAAATGAGGACATCTCTCCAAAGACTTGTATTAGGACAAGCATTTAAAAGTTTGGTTGTTCAGCAGAATATAGCTGAAACAGACTGATTTGATATTAGTTAATATTCTTTATTATATTCATTTGTCATATTCTCTGGAAAATTCAAATAATAAATGAGAAAAAAAAAATACACGAAAACTGGCAACATTGTATGATTTCTGTGTATTCCCTTTTTCCAGACAGGTTAGGTTTCCTTTGAGATAAGAAAAAATCTTCTTGAATTTGGCTAAAAATGGGGTCCAGAGAGGGGCACAAAACCTGATCATCTTCTGAGGTTAAAAACAGGGTTCCATTCAGGAGTTCAGACTGAATTTGGGTGAAGGTTTGAAAGTAAGAGATGTAAGTGAGAGCTGACACATGGAAAGGTATCTAGTTTGTGCTAGTTTCATATAAGCTTTCAGGAAGTTCTGGCTTTTTCCAAAAGAATGATGGTAATATAATAAACATTTTAAACAGTGGATGCAGACAGTGTTATATGAGTATGAAGGTACTTGCTAGGATTTCCCATCTCAGCGTGTTAAAGAAGATACCCATGTTGATTTTGAATAGCAATGCAGAACCTGGAAAGGCCTGTTTTGGTCATCAAGCACAGAAAAGTATGCAAGAGATGTTCAATTTATATAAATCCACAAGATCTCTACCTCACTTGTCTCTGTGTATCACATGCCAAAGAAAAAATCCAGCACCATAAAACAAATGCAGAGCCTTTAGCATAACAGATGGAAACAGTTTTCCAAAGGAAAGCCCCAATCAGCCCATTAGTTTCAGAGGTCCTTGAACGTCTACCCATTCTACGAGAGGAAGTATGCTAAACATGTCATTGCTAAAGTGCAATTGATGGCACAGCTATAAGTATCTTTTCAAATTACTACCATCAATTACATAATTGTTTTTCTCCCTGTAATACCACATGTATGCCTCACATCTTATCAAGAGCTAAGAAACAGAACCTTGGTACTTCCTGTTCACCTACTTGCTTCAAACTAACCCTCAAAGAATCTAGTTAGACAACCTTTAAGTTGCTCCTGAATCATCCCAGGAAGTGCTTGTTCATTGCTAGATGTAGGGTGAAATTATTCAGCTCTTAATAATTTGGAAGTTCCCATTTATCAGGGTATCACAGTGTGCTCATGCTTTTGAACTTAGCTATGGTCTTTGTGAGATGAGTCCTCCAAACATTGCTGGTGCATATGAAGGGAGAGATGAAATACTCACACTAATCTCATTTTATTCAGCAGTAGTGAGTGGCATAGAGAGATGGTTCTGACAGCTCAGTTTCAGCTTAATCTGGTCTCTGAGGCTGAATGCTGTATTCCCCAATGTCTAAGATCCTCCTTTTAAAGTTTTTAAAAATAGGCATGTAATATAAAAGCAAAATTACCAATATGAGATACTGCATTTAATGAGAGAAAATCATTAACAAATATTTTAATAATGCATATCTATTTCTAAATCCCCACAAGAAGGCCTTATTACAGCAGTAATCCACTCTGTAATACCTTCCCCGGTGCTAAAAGCAAACTAGATGATAATCATCTCAGAGGTGTGTCTGATCATAACTCGCTTTCAGCGTGATCATGTTACATTTTATGACAGAATGAGTTTCATATATAGCTAGTCCACAGATGATCTCCAACAACTAAGGCATTATAGCCCAAAAAACATATGTGATACACCAAAGCATCACTTGTTAGATGTTTACAGTAGTCGTCCTTCTCCTTCAGATTTAATAACAATACAAAGTGATCTGTTCTTTTTTTTTTAAATAAAATAACATAAAAATAAAAAATGGTCTGCAAGTGACACTGTTGGCTGCTGACACTGAGGAAATTCTGTGTATTTGCCTAAGTGCCTCCTACTATCATGGTTGGATTTGTAAAGCCCTGTTTGTAAGAAATGCTTCCTGTCTCACATACCATAAGCCAAGATCCAGAAAAGACTTTAGGGATCTGAGATAGGCTTTAACTGCAAAATACAAATTACAGTCATCAGAAATGTCACTTGACTGTTATCTAAATCTGGAAAGTGCTCAAGATTTCAACATTACATTGACATAAACCTTAGCTTATGTACTTTTCCTAAATGACTGGAAAGCCCTGAGAGCACTATGCAACACTTTCTGTCCCATGTCCAAGCTCCACTGAGACCCACAGCCCAGATTTGTGGTTTGCTTAGGCTCAATAAAATATGTATTGTGAGATCCAATCTTCTAGACAGGGTCCTGAAGAAGGCACAACTGTTGATTTCACTGTCCACAGATGTGTCAGATGATGGATGAGTGTCCTGGTTTCAGTTAGAACAGAATTAATTTTCTTCCTAGTAGCTGGTGGAATGCTGTGTTTTGGCTTAGGATGAGAAGAGTGCTGATAACACCCCGATGTTTTAATTGTTGCAGAGCAGTGCTTATACCAAGCCAAGGACACCTCAGACTTTTGCTCTGTCCTGCCAACAGGCAGGCTGGGGGTGCAGTAAGAGCTGGGAGGGGACAGACCCAGGACAGGTGACCCGAACTAGCCAAAGGGGTATTCCATACCATCTGACGTCATGCTAAACAATATATAGGGGTGGCTAGCTGGGGGGAGGGGGCCGGACTGCTCGGGGTTAAGCTGGGCATCGGTCAGCGGGTGGTGAGCAATTGCATTGTGCATCACTTGTTTGTACATATTATTAGTAGTAGTACTACTATCATCATTGTATTATTATTATTATTATTATTATTATTATTATTATTATTATTATTATTATTATTTTCCTGTCTTATTAAACTGTCTTTATCTCAACTCACGGGCTTCACTTTCCATTTCTCTCCCCCGTCCCAGAGAGGGAGGGGGGAGAGTGAGCGAACGGCTGCGTGGTGTTTAGCTGCCAGCCGGGTTAAACCACGACGATGAGACACACCTCTACAGCTGTTGGATTTGGAAGATCCATTTTGGTTTCCTTCCCTGACTGAGAATATCAGAAACTCTCTGTCTGCCCAGGTTCTTCTCTCTTTTTCTGCTACCTGCCATGATAAAAGAAGGTTGCATTAATTGTCGGTTTTTACTGTTGTTGCTCTGCATACTTTTAAGTATGTCAAAGTGAAGTAGGGAGAGATAGTGAGTGCAAGCATGTCCATCTGTCATACTAAGTCTTTAGTCCCTGCTTTACTGACATCCGGTATTTTACCAAATGACCACTTAATATAAAATACTAAGTTATTATTTATACTATTTATATACTAAAACATAAAATACTAATTAAATTTTGGCCTATCTAGGGGCCTGTTTGACATAGTCCCTTAGAAGGCAGTTCTAAAGGCCAGAGGAGTACAATGAATCCTGAAGGCACAGGAGCAGGCTGTCCCATTGTGCAAAAAGACAAGCTGACAGGGAAGAAGACTGACCAGTCTGAACAGAGAGCTTTTTCAGGAACTCGGGAAGAAAAAGATGTTTGATTTTAGGTAAAAGGGGGAGGCAACTCAGGAGGACCACAAGATGCTGTGAGGTTATGCAAGGAGAAAATCAGAAGGGCCAAAGCCCAGCTACAATTTAACTTGGCTACTGCAATAAAATATAATTAAAATGTTTTTATAAATACATAAACAAGAAAAGGAGGACTAAAGAGAATCTTCATTCTTTACAGGATGCAGAGGGAAGCACAGTGATGAGAGATGAGAGAAAGGCTGAGGTACTTAATAATGTCTCTTTTGCCTCAGTCTTTATTAGTAAGGTCAATAGTTCAGTACCCAGACAGCTGAGCTGGAAGACAGAGGCAGGAAGCAGAATGAAGCCCTTATAATCCAAGGGAAAATGTTTAGTGACCTGCTACACCACTTGAACACAAACAAATCCATGGGGCCAGACAGGATCCACCCAGGGGTGCTGAAAAAGCCAGTGGAAATGCTCACCAAGCCACTTTCAATAATTTTCCAGCAGTCCTGGCTAACCAGGAAGGGCATAGTTGAGCAGAGGTTGTCAAATGATATACCCATCTAAAAGAAAGGCAGAAAAGTGGATCCAGGGAAGTACAGGCCTGTCAATCTGACCTCAGTGCCAGAGAAGGTTATGGAGGAGATTATCCTGAGTGCCACCACATGGCATGTACAGGACAACCAGGTGATCAGACCTAGTTAGCATGGTTTTATGAAAAGCAGGTCCTGCTTGACAAACCTGACCTCCTTCTATAATAAGACACCATGTCATCCAGTGAACAATTGAAAAGCTGTGGATTTTGTTTACTTGGGCTTTAGCAAAATATTTGGTACTGTTTCCCATAACACTCTCCTCAAGAAACTGGTTGCTTATGTTTTAGGTAAATGTACTGTTTTCTGGGTAAAAAAATGGCTATGTGGTAGACCCAAAGGGTCATTGTCAATGGAGTTAAATCCAGTTGGCAACTGGTCACAGCTGGTGTTCCCCAGCACTCAGTATCAGGGCCAGTTTTGTTTTAACATTTTATCAGCAATCTTGGTAAAGGGATTGGGTGCACCCTCTATAAGTTTGCAGATGACACCAAGTTGAACAGGAGGATTTATCTTCTGTAGGGTGAGAAGGTTTTGCAGAGGAATCAGGATAGGCTGGATTGATGGGCCACGTCCAATACTATGGCATTCAACAAGGCTAAGTACTGGGTCCTGCACTTGGGTCATAACAACCCCATTGCAGCAGTACAGGGGGAAGAGTGGCTGGAAGGTTGCCCAGCAGAAAAGGGCCTGGGGTTGCTGGTCACAGCCAGCTGAACACAAGCCAACAGTGTGCTCAGGTGGTCAAGAAGGCCAAGAGCATCTTGGCCTGCAACAGAATTAATGTGGGCAGCAGGACTAGGGAAGCAATTGTCCCTCTGTACTTAGCTCTTATGAGTCCCCACCTCAAGTACTGTGTTCAGTTTTGAGTCTTTCACTACAAGAAATTTAGTTTCTGGAATGCATTCAGAGAAGAGCAATTGAAGCTGGTGAAGGAACAAGAAAACAAGACAAATGAGGAGTGGCTGAGGGAACTGGGTTTCTTCAGTCTTGAGAAAAGGAGGCTGAGAGGAAACTTCATTGCTCTCTACAACTGCCTCCTAAAAGGAGATTGTAGCAAGGTGGGTGTTGGTTTCTTTTTCTCAAGTGACAAGTGGTAGGACACGGGGAAACAGCCTCAAATTGTGCCAGGGGAGGTTTCATTTACATGTCAGCCTGTTCAATGCAGGATTCCTGGTTTGATTACATTTTTCTTTTCCTTTCAACAACAGTGCCTTGTTGTTTCTAATTTCAGCCAAAGCAAACAGAAAAATATTGCAGAAGATAAATATCTTAAGTGGAGTCACAGTTCCAGAAATGTACAGGCCTGTTTCTCATCCAAAGACATTTAGTTAAGTTTGATTAAGCTTTGAACTGAAATGTAAAGTTATACTAAAACTCTGTGCCAAATCATTACTACTTTCAATAGTACCAGTATTGCACTAATACGCCAGAGATGTTCACTGATTTTACTAAAGCTTATTGCTCCTGCAGTTCTGCTGCCCTGCCTTTACAAAGGCTTACATAACACATGGTTTGCTTCCTTGTAGAAAATGGTCACAAAACCCTTCTCTAAGATCTATATAGATCCCTATTACACACAAATTTGCCTAGAGGTCTCCCTTGTCTATTATAGTGCCTGTTCTCTAATTTCTTGGAAGTCTGTCTGCTGTTTTGGAATGACCCTTTTATTCTCAGTAATGTGTCCCCAAGGAACATAACAAAGTAATAAGATCTTGGTTATATGATCATTTTTGAGGAAAAGCCCTATTCCAAGAATACTCTAGAAAAAAAAAAAATTAATAATAATAATAATAATAATAATAATAATAATAATAAAAGCACTGTTTTCTATTCTTTGGGTTGTCCTGTCTCTTCATTACATTCCTCTTCGCAGCTGAATGAAGATTTGCAGAGATTTCCAGTAGATTTTCTGGCAGAAAATAAAGGAAGGTGACTAAGGTCCCCCTTCTCCAAAGTGAAAAGAAAAAACAACAAAAAAAAAAAGGTCATTTTATTACAGGTTTGTCAGGGTAACAATACGAATTGTGGTTTCTAAGATACCTCAGTGTTTTGGATGGTGATTGCAAGTAATTAGAAGAAATACACAGCATGTAAGTGAAGTTAATAATTTTATCAGATGTTTTGTTGAGAAATAAGGCTGTGTGATTCTTCTGTCTGGGCTTTACTAAAAGGAAAAAATACAAGAAAAAATATTATTTATTTATTTATTTATTTATTTATTCTTATTATTTCAGTCCCATTAGATTTTATTTTGACACAAGGAAGAGAGCCATAGAGGCCCTAGAAAACCCAATCTCATCCTTTAGGCATTTTGCTTTGGAGTGAAAAGTGAAGATGCTAAAAATGTTTTTAAAGAGAGAAAATCTCTAATGTCTATCAGTTTATAGCATTTTCAGTTAAGACTACATTTACACTGAAATTTGTTATCTTCATTGTTCAGCTGTCAGCAGAGTTTATGTCCTAAGCTCTCCACAAAACTTCTGTTTTGGCTTGTAGTAATATATTGGAAATTGAAAGTCAAGACACTGTGAGAAAACAAAATATATTCGTATTTGTTAGTATTTAAATAATACGAAAAGGTAGACACATCACATCAGTTTATTTCCAGAACTGTTCTTATTTTTCATACATATTCTCGGTTGAAAAAGGCACTATAAATAAGCCCTAGACACAGCATATTTATGAGGTTTAATTTTTTTATAAATACACATATTCTCCCGAAGTGAAGTCGAATGATCTGTTTTACTTTCAACTCAGCAAATTAAAATAATCTCTTAGGGTCCTACCAAGAAAGAATTTTACAAATATTTCATTAAACATATACATATAAAGCTTCATTACCAAAACCTCTGCACCTACAAAGCAGTATCTTTCCACAGCTCAGTTTGGGGATTTTTCTTTTCCTTTACCCAGCAGTGGTATCCTCAAAAATAATGAATACTTCAATCAGAACTCCCACAGTTCCTTAAGAATACCACAAGGACTTCATTGCTAATTGAAGAAATAGATAATGTGTCTTCAGTTCAGAAGCCTTTATTTATTTTATAGACATTTTTCATCAACTTTCAGACATTTTCTCCTTGAAATTCTACATAACTTAGTGTTCCCCATTATAATAATACTCTACTTGAAGAAAATGAATTCAAAGGAAAAAAAAAAAAAAAAAAAGATAACTACATTTCTTTGACTCCTGTGTCAGTAGTACCAATTAGCTACATGAGTTTTCCATCTGCTTTTGCTAAAGAATAGGTGAACAGCTGCATCCTACAGGAAGACAACACAATGCAGCCAACAAAAACTGTCATGCACCTGGTCATTTCCTGACACGAGGTTCATTATTGCTGCAGAAATCATACCACTCAGGTTGTGTGTGCTAACTTTGAACCAACTCTTAAAATTTTTTTTTTTTTAAATGTTGGAATTCTACTTTCTCTTCATAACATCTTTCTGCCTATTGATTTAATTGTGTTGGGTTTATATTTTTCTTTGTGTGCATTGGATTGAACAGCATAATTCCACACGTGGAAATTTATGGACCTCACAGTCTCCTAAACAATAAGTATACCAGAGTAATGCTGCAAATTAGAAAGAAATCAATTATTTTCTTTGGCACAGTCTAACTCTGCTGTTAATTGGTAATATATATTGTCTTGGGTGTCTGCATCTAATCTACATATTTGCTTAAAAAATTACCTACCACTTTGTCTTTATGTTTCAGATTATATCCTGAAAGCCTTCTCATTTTTCAAATTTAAAAGAAGATATTATTTTCTTTAAAAAATAATAATAATGATGCATAGATGTTATAAGGATAGATAAACTTCAGAATGTCTGGTTAGAGGACTTACACAACTGAGAGTACTAACGTTTTCAAATGTTTTGCACAAAGTTTCTTGCAAGGTATCTGGCCCTTTTCCTCATGTCTCCTGCTGAAAATGTTAAGAGAATACCTATCCCCTTGCTCATTGTTGAAGCAATTTGCTTACTCACATGGTATTGTTTAGCTGTCTGACTGCATCAGTGGAAGGTTTACATAGAGGTAAGACCATCTGTGGTGTTAGGCAGAGAGTGAGAAAGCTTTCTGGAACTGTCAGAAGAATTAGGAGATTTCTGTTCTTTTTAAACCTAGGATGGTGAACCCTGTAATTTTGACCTTGTTTGTGGAATAAATTATTTTAAAAGCTGTAGATCATTCTGAAAATAAATGCAGGTGTCAGAATTTAAACTTAGGCTCAACATCTTCACAAACAGCAACCTGAATATTTTACATTCATGTATGACTTGGAACATGACGTGTGTGTATTTATGTCATTTCAGCACTGCATCTCTTGACAGGAGTTGTGCCTGAGTGAAAAAAAATGCCTTATGGACTGCCTGACCTATTATATTTGCAGATATGATGGCTGTGGCCTGCAGAACTGTGAATACAAGACTAACTCTTTCATATTATTTTGTGGCTTAATATCTACATTCCTTCTCATTCAAAATGGCCCAAAACATTATTTTTCTCTGCTGTTTCCATGCTAATCATCTTTCAAAACACTTGTTGCAACACACAGCCTGTTTTCTGTGTGCTTTTGGGCACTATGAGAACGTAATCAGAGTTTTCTAACATGTAACATGCATAGAAATAGGGAGAATGCTTGAGTAAGTCTTCCTTTGTGCTCTGTGAAGGCCTTTGTTGCAAAGACTTGTTCTGTGCTGTCTTGCCTGGCCCTCACAACACACAAACTTGCAAAGAGGAAAGCTAGGGTCTGTATGGGATCCTGGGCATACCCTGGGGAACAATTTCATATGGGCTATGCTAGCATAGCTGTATCTATATAACCCATCATTTCTGCTAGGGCAGCTCACACTGGAAGCGCAGCACAATAACAGCTCTTTTGTGTTGTTTTACTGGGAAAAACAGTTTTTCTGTCACAAGCACTTTGCCATACCTTAATTCTATGTAAATGTTTGTGGATCACCTGTATTTTTAGCTGAGGTAATTGAAATGCAGGGATCTGACCTAAAATCACCAAGTGTCCTTGCTAATTGCTGATGTTCGTTGCATGAAAGCCACAGAGTAACATTATAGTATTTCTTGACACTTTTTAAGTTCTGGGTGAGAAGTTTCATCTCACTCCTGTGTCTATATTTGTCTCTACCATGCCTCTCTCTGATGTTTTAACTTTCACTGTTGACAGTCAAACCATTTTTGTTGTTGTTGTTGTTTTAGATCTAGGGAAAAAAAAAAAAAAAAAAAAAGAAAAAAAAAGAAAAAAGAAAAAAAAAGTCTCTGCAACTCTGATTTATGTGGAAATGCACATATTAGTAGTGGTATTCAGCAAACTAAAATTGTTATGATTATTAAAACCTAGAGCTCAAGAAACCTCTCAAAGACAAAAGAGAGTTCTTTTATGACTTCATTTATGGCAAGTTTTTTCAATCTTCAGAATCCCCAAACATCTACATCTATGAAAAACAAACAACAACAAGAAAACAGTGGCTTTTTAGCATAAAGAACTCCCTTTAAAGATTATATGTGAAGCTAAAGCTGGTTCTCCTAAAATATATTTAGACTCTTTAGATATTGCTTGTTCATAAATAAGATAATATAAATGACTGCTTTTTGGATCCTGAATCATTAGGTTATCCTGTTATAAAGAATTTTTTGAAGCACAATATAGAAATATATGCCTTACAAGTACCCTCCTTCCTCATAATCCATTCTGTTATGAATGTATCTCCATTCTGTATTTCTCTTTTAGGCAATTGCCCCTGACAATAAGTATATCCTGACAAAATTACTCTTTAGATCTGAGAACTGAAGAGCATAATAGGAGATTCTGTAATTAATATCCAGAGATAAAATATCCATAAATCAAAGACTAAGTTGCCTCAGAAATTCTTCCTCATTATTAGAGCTATTTGTGCAAGGTTTATTCCTGACTCTCATTCAATATCTTCTAAATTTGCCTTAGCTGTATATAGGATCCTATTTCAAAACATTTGTAATAGGTGTGCCATCCTCTATAAAATGGGATCGAGATATTTTGTTTTTGAAAACCTTCATGTATTCAGCAAGTTTCCAGGTCTGGCTTACCTGCCATAAACAATTCCCAAATACCTAGATGTTATTAGTCTCCCAGAACAGTGTAACTCTCTTTACAAGACCCTTTTATAATGACAAAATCTCTGATAAGTCCTCCCAGTATGCCGAGCTTTGTCATTATCACTATTGCTATAACAATACCTCTGTACAACACACAAACAAATTGGCTTTTGAAAACTGTTTTCTGTTGCTCAAAGTGTCTGTTAGACTCATACAGTATGTCATATGTTTACATTGGATAACAAGAAGGGATGAGAAAAAAAAAAAAACAGCCCATTTTTTTTGGCTGAGGGTCTGTCCCACTTAATCATTTGTGCTTTACTGACTGACTTGCTGGATGAACCAAATGCTGCAAAGTAGTGAATAACATCATATAAAAATGGTGAACATTAATTTAAGTTAAAAAACTGAAATAGAGGCAGGTATATTATCCTGTATTGCTTTTTTCATAAAGCAGAAGGATTGAGAACCTATTGAGGTAAATTTAATTTTATTTCTTTTGATTTACAAACCCACCCATTTTGCAGTATTTAAGCTCTGCACATTTTGTCAGGTAGTAAAGGTTCATAATTTGATGCATCAGTCAGTGTATGTTACTAGGTGCAAGGCAACACTCTTTTAATTCTGTAATAGTTGCTAAATAAATAAATACATATATATATAGCATAAGCCATCAATTATTTTACTGTTTTTCATCAAGTGTAAGGCTCTGCTGAGCTAGATGCTGTACTAATAGGGAAATATTTAATTCCTTTCATATCAGCTATAATTCCTTTCATGTAGTCCCCATGGTTACTGCCAGGCTTAAGGCTAGAGGCAGCAATAATAGTCCATCAGAGAAAGGTGAGTAGGAGGTGCTACAGTGGAAGACATGTGGTCCATGTATATTTGCACATCCAGAGACGCACCACACAATTTCTGCTGCTATGGCCATGCAACCTTTTTCTTCTTTAGGTGCTGGGGAGCACTGGACAAAGAGAGAAGATGATTGTGAGAAAGAGATAGCAAAGGAATAAGAATAAAATCATAAGGAGGGAGGAGAGGAGGAGACAATAGTTCAAGAGCAGGAGGAGCAGTGGTGAAGGAGTCAAAAGCAGATATTAGCAGTCAACTACAAGGAGCTGCACTGGGGAGACAGAAAGAGCAGCTCAAAGGCATTGGTTTGGAAACCACTGGCTATGGTATTAGCTTTGATGTGGTTCTGCCTCTTGCTGCCACTGTGGTTGCTCTTGCTGCTCACATCTCTCACTTCCAAAAGCCTGAAAGAGAAGGCAGGCTTTGTATTATCACTAGGTAGGTGCGAAAAAATAGTCAGAAAGCCAGTGGGCTAAGGAGAGGGAAAGAAATTCTTGCTTGTGAGGACATGAGTGTTCCACCAACAGCCCTGTCATTTGAATCACTGGAGCAACAGCCTGAGCTCTTCCAATCATCCCAGCAGTAAAACGCTGCACTGTGCTGTGCGGTGCAAGGAGTGAAGGTATCTCGGGCAGTCGGGTTTGTGCCAGATATCAGTCATTATCAGTGAAAGTGCCATGCTGGATGGGGGACTGTGGTAGTTCTGTGAGTAAAGCCTTATGCTGGAGACTTCACAGCTTTGTCACAAAGATTTCTTAAGGAAGAAGATGACAAGATGGTGCTCAGTTTCAGATCTTGTAAACCAAGAAAGGTCAAAAAAAAAAAAAAAAAAAAAAAAAAAAACAGTGGATGTAGGATGTATTTGTATCAGTCAATCATCAATATCTTCTTGTTTGTTCTACATGAATTATATTCCTCCTTGCTCAGTTCTTCATAGATTTCTTCTCCTGTTTTAGTGATACACATATTGCATAGGAAGAATCACCACTATAAATAAATTCCTTGTTCTATTTGTCAAAGCAGTGGGACCCAAGGTATACCTTACCAGCTATGTGTAAATGACAAAGACTAAAAAGAAGACAAGTTAATTAAAAAGAGATGAGAATGTGAATCGATTGTTTCCCATGGCTGCAATTTTTTCTTATAACCCTTTACACTCTATCTTGATGCACTCATGTGAAAAATAATGCCACTACTTGAATCAGTCTTCCAAATTCTTTTCAAGTCTACTGTGCACTCCAACCTTTAACGACAAGCACTTAAACAAAATGCACTGTTCCACTGGATTTACTGTGAGCCTCTTAAGAGATTCTTCTGGTCAGCAAACTCACTTGAATGCTTGACATTCTAGCCTTTTTTTTTTTTTTTTTTTTTTAAGTTGAAGAGGAGATAATTTAAAATCATTGGAGAAATCAGATGTAGGAAATTAAAGCATCAAATCAACAGAGCAAAGGTGAACAGAATTAAATGTCCACTGATTTAACTTATACATCTCCTCTGGTTGTGGATATGTTATTTGTACTTCACTCCTCTTCCTTCCCATATGTCTTTAAGATCACTGGGGGTGCAATAAATGCTTAGTATGAATACTATATGTAAAAATAATCTTTAAAATATCCATAAAAGCATCTATTTTATGCTATATCCCCATAGTGAAATAAATCAACATAAGCTGTATATCTATATTGGTTTCCATGTAGCATGATTTCTGACATTTTCATGCAACAGGAATTAGACAATAATAGCACTTTGTCTGGATATACTTTTTTTTTCTTTTTTTTTAGCTAGTAACAAGCCTATTTTTTAGGCCATAACCCTGGCTTATGAAACTAGTTACAAACTTGCTAAATCATTTTGGCTTAAAAAAGTAAAACTAAAATAAATAAATATTTTTTTTAAAAAAAGCAATCTTCAAAGATCTTCAAAGTAGGCTTCAGAAAAATGAGGAAGAGATACTGATGCTATCTATGCCCCTATTTCATCTTATAGCCTAGTGATATGTGTGCTCACCCAAGATTAGTTCCTTCTTTCCCCTAATGGGGATCACAGCCTACATTTCTTGCTACACGCTGCCTCTATCAACATGTCACAGTTTATTCCAGGATGATCCATCTTCCTGTTTCTATCTTGTCAGCCTCATGCTTGTCTCAGTGTGATGGCTCCTCAGGTCAGCCACATGAAGTGCAGTAGTGTCACAGAAGAGCAGTGGAGATGTAGGGGCAGCAGCGCTCTCCTGGGGCCTGTAGGCCCAAGGTCTTCCATAAGAGAGGAGAGGGTTGAATCTATGCCCAGCCCACACAGGTGACAAGGCTTATCCCGTCAGGTGGGTGAAGCTGCTTTTCAACACCAATGTATTGGTACTGAAAGCTCTCCAAATGAAAGGAGAATACGTTTGTTCTAGCTTGTACCAAACACCCCACTTGATTTGAAGCAAGGCATGTGAAGTTTTCCTTTTTTTACCCCTCAGCCTCCTGGATCTGTTTACCCAGACCTTAATCCAAACTGTGTTAACCTCTGGATGCACAGTCTCTTCTGGCTGTGGTTAATCACTTGGTCTTTTACAAACTCCATCACCCAGCACCCACCCCAGCTCCCCGGGGTCAGCTTTCTGCAGCTTGTCTGGATTATCACCCTCTTCGATCTGCCAGGGGAGCTGTTTGTGTGATTCTCTCTTTAATGTGTTTCAATCCAGGTTGTTTCAATGTCAGGCTGGCAAAACCCTGCCACTTGAATTGTTTAAGTTAGATGAAACAGTTTAAAGAAGCGCATGAGGGTCTTTCACACCTATTTTCCCTGAAAATATTACAGAGACAAAACAGACCTTGCATTAAAGAGGAGAAATGTTGTGACTGTTGTGACTTTGTGAATGACTAAAAATAGCACATTATGGGAATTATTTTTCCCCTTGTCTTGCAAAATGAGAGAAAAGCAATCATAAATATGTTGGCCTATTTTACACAGTTGATCGAGGAGATGGATGATATTCAACCCTGAGACCTAGTCAAAACCTGCCAAAACCACACACACAGGCTTTCATAAAATGCAAAACAAAAACTCTCAAACATCTTTTGGCTTTTGGATTTTTTGTTTGTTTGTTTAGTTTTGTTTTCCTTATTTCTGTACTGTATACTGGCTCCCCTGTAACAAATAACATTATATTTTGTCTTCTTGACAAAAGAAAGTGGTCTCTGAGTTTTCAAATAATTTTAAAGGAAAAGAGGTTTTTATACAGTTATTGTACTTGGCTGTTTCAATGTCCTAAGCCTGAGAGATGTACATGCAAAGATCTTTGTGATACTATCTTGAGCTGCTCCCAACTAACAGCCTCAGTGAAACCTTGCCCATAGAACTTAGAGGCAGTATAAGGCAGATTAATGCAGCACTGGGCTCCTTACCTATTTCCAGGGGCAGCCTCCAGAAATCTAGCAACATATGCTTCCCTTCAAATATAATGGATGAAAAGAGGTTGAGGGCAGACTTGCATGTACCTCTAGCTTCCCTGCTTGCTGCTGCAGTTCTTTTTATTAATTCTACATTGGGTATTTTATAGGCACAATGCAATGCCAGCTGAAGGTTACCACAGTAAAACAGCAAAAAAGGATGAGGACTACAAAGTCAGTGGCAGTTTATTTTAATTCAGCTGGAAAGAGCAACTTGCGCTTTTATCATCCTTTGTATTTGGCAAAGGTTAGAGTTTATCTTAGTTTCACAAGCTGCCAAAATGCTGAGTAGATCCTACCATTGTCTCAGTGAATACTGAATTGCATATTAATTGAAGATCTAAGGCTCTACATCAAACAATAGAAGTATAACCATACACTGCAGACCTGGGACATGAATGTCTCTGGAGCTAGATGGGAAAGTTTGATTTAACAACAGCATGGATCTGCCCCTTTAAATGTTTCCTACAAAAACGTTACTAAACCCTTTGAAAGTTTGACAGTATTTTGCTACTAGCTGCAGTTAAAAATGATTTTCTGGAGGTTAGGGCAACCTGCTTACCTGGTGGTCATATCTGAATGACCTGTGCTAGACACAACCCCTGCATCCCAGCTCCCAGGGCTGCTCGAGACTACATATGTCATGATATGTCATGGAGATTAAACATCCCACCTCCTGCAAGGCCTATTGATCATGCACACAGTCATGTTCTTACCTTACTGCTTCTCAATAAAAGGAGAAATAAGATGAAGACCAAGAGAGAAGCTGCCTATCTTATCCTTCCAGGAGGTGTGTGAGTGTTGTAAGGGCAGAAAGCAGTGTAAAAAAAAAAAAAAAAAAAAAAAAAAAAAAAAATCAGATTTGACTTTGATTTTCTGTGTTTTTTTCAGAGGGTGTTATGCAAAGTGTAAAATCAACTCGAAGATATCATGAAGTCATTTACAAAAACTTCACTTACATATTTCCATACATAATTTTTTAAACTTCTTCATTCACCACTGAATTCATTCAGTCCTGATCTTCCATTCATATAACTGGAGGACTATTAGATGTGTATTGGAACCCTCTCTTCAACATGTTCCAAAAAAAGCAAATTGTCCAGCCTGTTTATAGACATCAGTTACATAGGGGCCCCATTGCACAAAAATATGCATCCAGTATACACCTTTTCTTCAAAAAAATTTGTCTTCTTTCAGCTATTTTGCTTGAAAAAACTGTTAAATGCACCTCCCAGTCTTATATACAGCCAAAGAGTGTAGGTGAGGCTTTTAAGAGAGATGGCCAGTACTATTTAATTACCTGTGCAGTAATACTGGCTGAGCTATTAAGGTTAATTGAATTTCCTGTGTCACATATAAACTCATCTATAGGAGGCATCAGTCTGCTGATCTGTATAACTGGTGTATTTTGCATCTTTGAACAATTGGTGGGCAGAGAAAATACAGCAGTGGCATATTTTTAAAAGTCCTCATTTACTGCATATTGCCCTACAGTACTGTTTGTAATGTTTTCCTACCAAATTTACACAAGGACACAGGGCATTCACTATAGAGTGTAGCAATGACGTTTCTGTTTTGGGGCTGTAACACTACCCATTTGTCTGGCAGCATAGTGCATATTATTTTGTTATCCCAGATCTAGAAGACTGAGAAGGTCAGCCTATGCCAGTTCAAAGTGAAATGTGGACCTGCAAAACTCCTACAGTTTTGTTTTCCTGTGTGATTTTTTGTGGGGAAGGGAAAGGGAGGTGCGGGGGGGAGGGGGGAGAGGGAATAAGGTTCGTCTTTTTTTGTTGTTGTTGTTGTTGTTTTTTGTTTTTCCAAACACATATGCAGCACTGGAATATCCAGCTAGCTTGTTCTATTGTGTTTCCTTCCAAAGAGGAGCTCTATAGGGACATTTCTTTGGCTGCTGAATGCCCTGTATTTTCTGTCCTCACTAATCACGCATACTGTGCAATGTTGAGTTTGAACTGCTAAGTATAGTGTGATTCACTTTCTTATGTGAAAAAAAGGCAGTACTGTTGCACTTCCCATCAAAATCAGTGAGTTTGTGACTGCTGGGACTTTTAATGATTGATGAGAGCTTTGGCATAGTTTCTGTTTGGAAAAGAGGGCTTTGAACTGGTGGATGAAATACGAAGAGGAGAGACCTACATAATGGGCCCATCTCCCCTAATCTCCTCACCAAAGAATACACAAGGAAGAAAAACAAGGAGTCCCTTGTAACCCTTGCAGTAGCAAGTGCCTTGTTTAATGTATTCAGTTACTTATTAGACCTTAGTAGACCAATATAAATCTAGCACAACAGTGTGCAAAGTCAGCAGGGGGTCTGAATCCTGATGTTATTTTTCCCACCACTGAATAAATGATTCCAACCACCAGCTCAGAAGCTCATCCTCATTAGCATGTATGAAATGAGTGGAATAAGCACTAGGAGATTTATATTGTTCTTGACTCAATTTAATTAATAAGAGACGGCACTGGCTTCTGGAGGAGAGAGGCAGTGTCCATAGATTCCTGTGCACCTTTCATTGTTATTAGTGATATAAATCTATCACAGCACAGAGATCTTAAAAAGTGCCCTCATCATTTTCTAATCCTACTGACATTCATTAACTAGACATTTTAGCAACCTGCATATTATAATCTGACACTATCATTAAGGTCACTGTAGAGTTTTCATTTTAAGCCCCCTACTTACAAGGGTCTATAACTGCTAGAAAATTCAACAATAACCATATACTGCTCAGGAATTCCTTTTACAATAGTGTGACTATTTTTTATTTATTTATTTATTTTTAATTCTGGGCAGGCCTAAACAAAAAAGAAATAAGAGAAGTGTCATTAAAAATTAAAAAAAAAAAAAAAAATCTATCTGTTGGTGTCAGACACGATACAAATAGCTCAGGTAAAGTCACTGTGAAACACTTTCCCCTCAAAAGGCAGATGTAGGACATTCATTTCATTAGCATGAAACAGACCTTAGGAAAAGGTGAGTGGTAAATGGCCTCTTTCACTAGTCCATGGTAAAATATGAATCTGGGCTTGAAAGTCAGTGTCCTACCACACTAAAGTCAACTACAGCTTTGCCACTGACTCTGCTGAGACCAAGAGTTGAACCAGACTTTCCAATGTAATGCCTGTTAGCTTTTACTCCACAGATTAAGGTTTTCTTTGTTCTCTGTTTTCAGAGAGTTAAGAGGCATGGTTGCAAACTGGTTAGAAATAAGGATTTTGATAGCTGGATGATAATCTGGTCCTATTAAAATCCCAAAGTGACAAAAGTCCTGAAGACTGTTGTAGAGCCACACGCTTTAGCCCACATCAGATATAGCTGGTTTATAAATCCACTTTGATTTTTATTCAATTGAACATCCAAATTAAAGATTTCAGAAAAATAAAGGCCCAGGTAGAAACTTACCAGTCTTAAATCAAGGACTATATACATGTTATTTGTGCCTTTGACATAGGAAGTAAGTAGACACTAAAACATACATATGTTTTCTGCTGATTTTCTGTCTACAGTAACACATATTCCACACCAGGTTGAATGTGAAATATAAGCAAAATCCACAGGAAGTCCCTGCCAACAGTGTGGAATAATGCTGTCTTCAAGACAGCCCAAATAAAGAGTTACCAAAAATATTGCTATAAATGATACCCTTGGCAATAATACATCATCTTTCAAGTAATGGTAGTTTCATCACTGATAGCACATAAACAAATTTGGTTGTGGTTTATGTCAGATAAATGATTATGTCTGATGTTTTCCTCCACATTTTTTCTTTATTGTATATAATCTTACCTCTTCTGCACCTACAAGGTATCCTTATTATGTACCAAACTGCCAGACATGCAATGATTGATTATACCACATTTGGTGTGAAGGTTTATGGAAAGGACAATGATTTCACTAAGAAACCGGGTATGTGTCTCCAAGCAGTGGAAACCTGTCCGTCATGGTGAGTCAAGCAGGCTTCTCCAAACAGTCAGTTTCTGCATGGTCTCTGGCCTTTTGTGTTGGATTAATTACAGATCTTCCAAATGTCTTTTACTCACTTCCTCACAATTTTGCTGCATTAGTATCAGGCGCAGGGGAGTGACTGAAACTTACTTAAGCAGAGCTGGAATTTCTAGGCTGTGATTTACCTGGGACAGTCACACCCAAGAGAGGCTGGCTAGCTAATGATTGCCAGGAATGAGCAAACACAGGAAGTCTCTACTCTCCTTCTTTCATTCCCTGGTAATAGTGCAGGCTTCATTAGCAAATGCTTTTTAGCTCTAATAATCACCAGGAAACTCCAAACTACTATCAGCCCAGAGGGAGAGAGGTGTTGTGGCAGTAATGCTGTTGTCATCATCACCCTAAGATTGGCCAGGAGCTAGCACCTCTGCATGCAGCAGGAATCACCTAACTCTACAGCTATCTGTACCAGCTTCAGTGCAACTTCTTGTGGAGTAAAGCGCTGTTAAACAGTTACCATTGGCAGAGTACAGGTAGTTATCCAGGAAAAATAAATAAATAAATAAAATAAATAAAATAAAATCTAGACTAACGAATTTGAGTCTCCAGCACTCTAAATATTACTTTCCCTGGCATAACACAACACAGGCAAAAGAGAAACAAAGCCCTCTGTATTTCCACATAGAATTAGGTCCAAATAGCTCATCAGGTGGTGTGAGGATGACACTGATGAAAACTGCTATGCCAAAAGCAGGACATGCTCTTTTCTTCCCAAATACTTTGTCATGTCTTTCAACAGATTCTTCAGTCCCTCTTCTGCATCTTAGCAGGCCATAATGTGTTTGACATTAATTTCTCCTTTAGCATGTAAAAATATTCATATACTTTCATTTAAAAACAATTGTAAACCCTAAGCAACTCTAACTCTCATTTGTTGTTGTGTTAGTTCAGTGATTTCACAAAGGATAAAACCTGACTAAAAATCATTTTCAGCTGTTCATTTGTCAAGTTTAACTAATTCCATTTTTCCTACATTCCTTTAAGGTATCTTGCTAACCTTGTGCTTCACATAGATACTATGTCTCTTTAGTCCCTTTTCTTCCTTTCTGCTTCCCCTCATCACTTCTCTCTCTCCCCTACTGTACACTCTGCTTCTCAAATTTTCTCAGCTGGAGCCTTTTCCTTCACTCTTCCATTTTGTCCTGGCTGCTCTTTTTCTCCTTCTCCTTCCTCTTTTTTTTTTCTTTTTTTTTTTTTTTTAAATCCGTCAGTCACAGACCCTTTCTTCTTTCACTGCCATCGATTTGAGGGTTAAAAAAAGGGACTCAGCTGGGTGAGATTTAATGTTATGAATTAAAGTGTGTGTGTTGGGGAAGAGGACGGAATAAAGCCTCTTTCTTTCAGCTACTGAAACCATTAAAGGTTTCTCTTTGGTAATATTGTATTGCCTGGCAATTCCACTTACTGAGTGCTCCTAAGGGCTCAGTTCAGCTGAAGGGACACTGAAAGCAATGATTTTGACTTATTAAACTAACCACTTCTTATTATTTTAAATTGGATTTGCTTTCAGTTTGATACTGTAATTGTATTTAAAACATTTTTATTTTAATATCGACTTCTTCGAGTGCTGTCTTTTCAATTATGATAATTTTACACATTGCTTAGTTCCCCCACCTAGATCTGAAACATTCATTGCTATTTTGGGAGCCACAGAAATTGTTCAATTTGTATCACATTCATCTACTGTAAGAACACAGGCAAAGCCAAAATAAATCTCTTTTCTCACCATTTTCCTTAAGTTCTTGAACAAAAGCCTGATTCTATGTAGCCCTGATGAGAACAGAGGATTTACCCCAGGAAAACTGTATGAATTTGACTTAACTTTCCAGTAAAAGTACCTGTTTTATGGGAGTCCCTCTGCACCTCTTTCCTTGCCCTCTAAACAGCTCAGTAGTTAGTGTCCAATCTTAACCACATAAAGAGAAACAGCAGCTGAGAAATGCAGTTTGTTTCAGTATGGTTCCTCACTGTACTCAGAAAGTATGCAATATCTAAGCACAATACTGGAAAGCCTGGAGTAGTGGTAAGGTAATTCAGGGGAAAAAAAAAAAAAAAAAAAAAAAAAATTTGGATTAAAAATGGAGATCTCAAAGCTTTGAACTCAACCACCATGAAGTAACTGAGAAGCACACTGTCTTTTCCTGTAATGAAACTCAAGGGAAAGGTACCCTGAAAACCCTCTTAAGATGCTCCCTCGACAGTTCCTGATTAATTTTCCTCTCAGAGACTCTAACTAGAAGAGACAAATGTGAGATCATCCACATCCATTGTGTGAAGAAAGTAAGCTTGCCTTTATGGAAAATCCGATAGAGTTCAATAGCAAATAATTTTTCTAGTGACTTAAATAACTGCCTATGGAATTCAGCAGATCAGTTATATTCCTATTATGGAGCTCCGTAGGGTAGTTAAAAATTATCCTATAGACCCTTCCTGGTGAAATTTGACAAAACATATTGTCGGCAGGTGGAATCAATACGGAGGCTCTAATAGGATTATGTTAATTTACACCAGAGGAGGATCTGGCCCATGTATGTTAGGAGTAATTTGATAATGAATCTCTGTAAGCTTCTGTTAGTTTTAACAAAGTTAAATTCTACATCAGTTTTCCATATTGATCTTCCATACTCAGTTGTTTTGTTTTTTAATAGGAACCTCCACTCCCTTCACCATATGGTCCGGACGCTATCCACGGTATTCTCTGCTCATTGCATGATCGCGTAACACTCTCCTCTTCTGGGAACTAGATGACACAGTGACATGTGAATGTTGCTCACAGTGCAACAGGAATTTCTGCTGATTTTTCTGGCACAGTACAGCAGGGACTGACCAGGGCAGCCTCCTGCATAAAACATCTGCTCCACAGCCTGGCTTGCCTTCCAAAACTCTCCATAGTTGTAAACACCAACCTGCACAGAACTGGCACAGGGAGACTCCCTTTGGGTTCCCAGGCAAATCCTTCAGTCGAGTTCCTGCTATTTCCAGTGAGTATTTTGAAATATGCTTATGAATTGTAAATACTTTGGGTGCCCCTGCTGAGTATATCCCAGGTCAGCCTATGGTTGGTTACTCAGGTATCTATGTTTCACCTGGACGATGTCTGAACAAAGAGATTAAGAAAAGCAAATCCACACATGCTAGCCAGAAATGTAAAAATTTGGCATTTCTAGTATGGTCCTTAGTTACAGAATTAATTTTGCAGAGATTCACAAACCATTAAAATCGCTTCCAGAGAAGAAACTCATAGCCTACCTGTTCTTACTCTGATCTCATTTTATATGTTTACAGTGGTCTGGAAAATGTAATAATGGTAAACAATGTGCCTGACTCTGCAGGAACAAGTTGGGCAAAAGGCCTATTGTTCTTTTATGTTAAACAAAAGAGAAACAGGTACACGTTGGTTTTTAAGAGTCACCTTTAGCTGTAGTGCAGTATGCCAAAAACAGCTATGTCCTGACTAAAAAACTGCTCACTTTCAACCACATTTTCAGAGTAAAGATGAGTTTGGTGAAGTCCTCTGAAGTGATTAAAAGAAAGATCTTATTTTGATCTATGTAGGAGTAACTACTTTGCCAGGCATTCAATAATGTTGTCTCAACAAAAATCATATTTACAGTTTGATGAGCTTTCATTGTTGCTGTAAGATTAAAGAAGTAAACAGTTCTTTATATTAAGATGTCTCTGTACTCAGCATTTTATTTCTGTTAATGTATATCCCCACAGGTAAAGGTATTTCCTACATTGCTGGTAGAGGGAAAAAAGCAGCTACAGCCCCGTCTAGAATTACAGGCTTCAAGTATGTCCTGGACATCAAAACCATCTCATTCCTTCCCTGGGGCAAAAGCCCCCAGTGTTTCTCAGACTACTGTCAGAAACCTCTCCTCTGCCACTCTCACATGTTGTTTCTTGTCAACATAAAACTCTGCTGTACTTTGAAACTTTGAAAAAGGGCAAGAATAAACTGAGCTGAATCTAATAATAAATGATGAAGAACGTGTCTCCCAAAGTGTTGCATGGATTATTCTGACGTGGGAAGATAATGAGAGGGGACTCACTCAACCACTGCAAAGTGCCTCTGCATGGCTGCCGTACGCTGGTTCGTCAGAACTGCACCTAATGGGATGCTGTTCCTACAACCACTTGGCTCCACACAGTTGTAGAGTAGCAAATGTGTTCAGCATGGGTCTGTGGCACAGTGGTTGGATTCAAACTTCACGCAAACCAGCTAAAGGAGTCCGCTGCTTGCTCTTCCCTGACACAGCCCACGTGTTCCACTAATGTCAACACATTTTGTTTGTGATTAGGAAGAAAGGGCAGAGGTAATACTTTCATGTCAACTCAAGTTAAATCTCTGCTAGACACCTTGTGTAAAGAGGAGTTGGAATAGGTGGGAGCACTTCTCTGTCACTTGTGTGATATTTTTGGATAATGCACAGCTCCATGGAGACCTCGACAACAGTCCCTTACTGACCAGAGACTGGAAAACCCACGGTGCTCTATCAATGTAGCTGCCAAAAAGCAGCCACTGAGAAAATATGTTCCCATCGGTAAGGGCAATAATTCTCTTCCCCAAGCCACTGTGAATAGCCCACAGTTTTTAACTACTCCAGGCAAAAGAGATAAGGTTGTATCTGTGATTTCAGGAAATCTGACAGAATGAAGAACTAAGATTGGTATTAAAATTCCATGGAAACATCCTAACATGACTGGGTGGGAGAGAAAACATGAGGACGTTTTACCAGGTAGAGTACAGAGAGGAAAAGGGTACAAGTTGTCAGGTAGAGTAAAGGAGGGTGGTATTTTTAAGCTGTGGAGACACATGAGGTTTTGCAGACTGATTCTAGCAAGCTAACAGCAGAAGGATCAACAAGGGAACAGAGGGCAGGAGAGCCAGCTTAAGTTCTATCAGAAGGCTAAATGTGTGGTTACAGTGTGTGATTTAAGTGAGGAAATTAGTCAGTGCAGGCTTGACAATTAAACACAGCAGATGAAAGAAAGAAGACACTTTTGTAAAAGAATCTGAATAGAAACTTCTGGCAACTGATGCCACAGCCAATACCAATGTATGGAAAATTGGATTTTTTCAATGCTTTCTGCTTCTTGCAGAACTTTCATAATATAAAATCTGGTCTGTATTTTTCAAAACCCTAAATATAGGGGACAAAAAATGTTCACTGTCAGAGAGCCCTTTTTGATTAATGAAGAAATGCAAGTGTCAAATAAACTGTTCAGTATTGCGGAAATATTTGTGAAGTATATGTGAAGCGCACAGCAAGGGCTCAATCTAGATCTGCTTACAATTCAAACCCACAACAAAGTCAATGGAAGTTCTGAACACCTCAAAACGCATGTAGTGATTGAGCATAATGCAGTGATTGAATGTCAGCATTTGGTACTGGTGGAAGGGTATTTCCCGCAAACCCAGGCTGCGCTCAGTCTCTGTTCTCATTTCCTGACAGAGAGAGGATGAGATGATCTGGGGCCTCTTTGTGGAAACGGGGTTAGGGGTCTTGGCAAATCAACGTCCATTCATCTGGTTTACCCCCCTGACACATGGTTGGGTACCCAGAAATTATTTGTAATAGTTCAGTTCCCCTAATTGCTTTCAGATCTAGCTTAAGTTTGTTTAACTAAAATTTATCTGTCCCCAGCAATTATTCTCTGGTGCAGAACTCTCTTCTGTTTTAGATTTTCAGGAAAAAGAAAGAAAATATATATTAAGTCTCAGTTCCTTCGGTTAGAAAATTATCCTAAGTATACATTCAGCTTAAACTGACTGAAAGCAAAGAAGAAACTTTTCCTCAATACATATGAATGTCTTCTCTTGTAACCCAACGACTAGAAATCGAACAGGCGCGTGTGTAATTTTAGATCCCAAATCAAACGCCGAACCCAAACCAATTTCTCAGGGTCCTTTCATTATCTGGAAATAAAATGCAGAGAAGCAGCTGTCGCAAACAAGCCATTATTTTAATTTTAACGCCACGCTTTGTGGTCCGAGTTGCGTCTGTCTTTTCATTTAGCTGGTTTGAAAAAAAAAAAAAAAAAAAAAGAGAGGAAAAATTACAAGATGAAAAAGCATAAATCACGTTAAGGCAATCACGCCCGTACACGACCCTCTCCCCGCCGCGATCCGGAGGACGGGGCCGCTGTTTCGGCCCTCCGGGCTTCCACGGGACCGCCCCGCTCCCGCCAGCCCCGGGGCCACGGCGCCGGGAGGCGGCCGCGGGGGGCGCGGAACGATCGCGGAGCAGGGAGGCGGTGGGGGCCGGGCGGGGAGGAGGCGGGGCCGGGGCGGGGCCGGGCGGGGCGCTCCCGCCCTGCGCGATCCAGTCCGGGCTTTGTCTCCGCCTCCGCCGGCGGAGCCGTGTCCCAGGGGCAGGGTGAGGGGGGCCGGGAGCGGGAGCTGGGAGCAGGAGCCGGAGCCGGAGTCAGCCGGAGCCGGAGTCGGAGCCGGGCGGAGCAGCGCAGCGCAGCGCAGCGGCAGGCAGCCGGCGCCCCCAGCCCCATGCCCGGCAGCCCGGGGCTAGGAGCCACCGCGCTTTCCTGGCGGGCGCCGCCGGCCCCGGAGTTTTGCTGAAGCAGCCTTCGCGCCGGGGAGCGCTTTTGGTAGAAAGGGAGCAGGACGAGACCCCGAAATGACTTACCTCACGCGGCACGGCTGAAGGGGACTTGCTGGAGTGGAACCGTAGTGGAATTTGGGTTTGGAGAGGAGTTCCTAACGCTTTTTTTTTTATTATTATTATTATTTTTATTTTTCCCCGTTCTCCCCCCTCTTTTCGCCCATCATTGGAAATGAACAAATTGCATTTGCAATTCAGAAAGTAGAAATACTAAATACTCCGCCCGTCCCCCGCGAAGCACACATGTAGTAATGACAAAGGATTGCAAAGGAGAGAGTGGCTCCAGTTTCCCAGAAAGATCCCCTTAAATGGATTACTAAATGGGACACTACATCAGCTAGTTCTGTCCTCTAGCTGCCTAGATACATGCACCGACAAGGTACAGTACTCCCCTGTCCGCGTCCGTATCCGACGTTTTGGGGTCGCGGGGAGAGGAAGGCTCAGGGCTCGCCCCGGGAGCGGTGCGGGGTGCGAGGCCGGCGGCTGCCTTCTGCCTCGGCAGCGATCGCGACGCCGAGGGGAGGAGGAGGAGGAGGAGAGCCGCCTGCAAGTGCACACACTGCGCTCACCGCTGCCACTTTCCAGGCATCTCGTGGCTTCCCTTTTCTTCTCTCTTTTTTTTTTTTCCCTCTCTTCTTTTTCCTCTTCCCCCACCCTCCCACCACGGCTGCTTACCGTGCTAGCGTCCGTCCCTGCCCCGCTGGCACGGCTTGCATGCGCGGTGCCCGGGCTCCCCTCCGCATCCCCCGGCTGCCAGCCCCGAGCCCTGCTCGCCGGCCGGGGGGCTGTGGGGGGCCGGGGGGAGGTGGGCTCTTTGTTAGAGGCACGGTGCAGGCGCTCCGCGCAGAGGCGTAACCCCGCACACATCTCATCGGTGCGGGGTAGTTGGGCTTCGGCGGCGTGCCTCGGTTTTATTCATTATTAGCGTTATTAATTGTCGGGCTGGGGCTGCGTGCTGGGGTGGGGGGAAGAGGCCGACAACCGAGGAAACTTCGGTTTTCCCCTGGTGCTGCCGAGGGCTTTGTTCGCGAGCATGGGCTGAGGCCGCGGGCTCCCCTCTCCGCTGGCCTCCATCTCCCGGCCCCCTCCGCCGCCGGCAGGGGCTGCCCGGCCGCCGCTTGGGGGAGAAGGGTGGCTGCGGGGCAGGGTCCATCCCCGCCCCCTTCCCCGGGGTGCTGCCAGCCTCTCCTCTCCTCTCTTCTCGTCTCCCCCGCGGGCCGAAGTCTCTGTCAGCCGCTCCTCCGCGGGGCAAGCCCCGCTCCTCGCCCTCCGCCCTTCCCCTGCCGCTCCCTGGTCCTCTCGCCTGCTGTCTGTCCCCCCCTCTTCCCCCCGGGGGGAGAGCCGGGGAGCGGCGGAGAAAGTTTTTCTAAGGGGGAAGCACCGGGACGGCTGGCACAAAGGAGCTGCCGCCCGGCCGGGAGGGAGCGACACGGCACATCGCCCCCGCCGGAGAGCCGCCGGTGCTGGGGTGGGCGACGAGGGGTGGGCTTCGCCCTCCGCCCCGTCCACGCACGGGCAGGGCTCAGCTCCTGTCTGAGGGCGAGGCTCGGTGGGAGCCCACTGATCCCCCCCTCTTTGGGCGCCGCTGCTGCTGCTGTCGGGGTCGTCCCTCGGGGGGGCGGCGAAGGGTCAGCACCGCCCCGGTGTCCGCCGACGGGGTGGGCGGTGGAAAGTTTGCGTCTCCTCCACGCGTGGAGAAACTACCTGCTCCTTGAGAGGGCTCGGCCGTCCCACCGCCCTTCCTGCTCAGGGAGGAGTCTCCCGGGAGTGGCTCCGGGCGGCGAGCGGGAGGGGGGCTGGCGGAGAAGCGGGGCTGAGCCTGGAGCCCGGTCAGCTGCAGCGGAGATGCTCTTCTGCCCGCCGCCGCCGAGTCGGTCCTGCCTGGCTCTTCCCGGGGTGAGTCGCGAGGCGGCAGCCGCTGGGTTTTCTTCGGGAGGGTGGCTCTGCCTTCCCTAACCTTGGCTGCTTCGTCGGAGGGAGGTTTGTTCTCCTTTTCCTCTCCGGAGCTAATCGCTGCTTTCGAAGTTTGTAAACCAGCGCGCTTCCGCCAGCGCCTTTGCAGCACGGGGCTTTAGTTGCTGTACTCGGATTTTTATTTTTATTTATTTATTATATTTTTTTTCACTAATAGACCTGCAGAGGTAGAGGCTGTAGTCAGCTCTGCAATAAATTTTAACAGGCGCTGATTCCTGACTCTGCAAGGTGAACGCTTGATCCTACAAAGGGGCACACGCGGATTGCAGGTGTTGTAAATAATGAATCTCCACAACCATTTTCTGACACAGGGCTGCGTGCGGTAGTTCATCGTTTGACATAGATTCGGCTAACTTTTGCTTCTTGTCCTCCAGCACCCGTATTAATTATTAAGCTAACCTCAAAAATAGTGGGGAAAACCATGCCTCAAGCTACTCTGTATTTGCAAAAATTATTTCAATGACTGCATTTGGTTTGCATTCATTTAATGTGTATGTAATTCAGTGAGGCATTCTCGTGCCAGTAAGCTTTACTTGGCGGGTAAATCCTTTGGCATCAACGACCGGCAGAGTCGGGCTCTTTTAATTGCAGAACTTGTGGAGGTTTTGAGGAGTCAGTGACACCTCTCTGAGAGTAAGATTTATACAACTGTTATCACGTTCGGGGCTTCCTTTGCTATTTGTTTTTAGACCAAAAAAGCAAAATGATCTTGCTCTGGTTAACTTCTCTGGTCTTTTTTTTTTTTTTTTTTTTTTTTAATGAGACTAATCTAGTGTATTGTGAAGAAAATTGGGTCTACTCCAGCAAACCCTTTTCTTCACGGAATTGCCTCATACGTGTTTGAAAGGAAATACTAGCTTCAGTAAGATCGGGAAGGTTCGTCACTCTTAGAAAAGTAGAGTTGCCAAAGCGTTTCACTGTCTAGGGTATAATTTTGTCTAAAAGGATCCTGTTTTTAATGCAGTAGCTCCTTGTAAGATATATTCCAAACAGAAAATATACTAACTCTCTTTAAAGCCAAACAATTTCCTATGCATGAAAATGCTGATCACAGTTCACCACTACTCTTCATTGCATAAAATCTCTGGCTTTCATGCAAGTTTAGCTCAGCAGCAGAACACCCAGATGAGGTTTCTGTGTGAATGCAAAATGAATTTTAAAATAGTAATTAATACCATAAAGTATAATTGCTACATTTGCTCTTCCTGTAGTAGGAATCAAATGTTTGAAGCGCGGTTAAGTATTCTGAAGGAAAATGAATTGTATGGTCACAGATGTTCTGTGTATTCTCAATTAGTCTAAAACTATTATTCTTACTTCTAATGGCAAAACCAGCCTTGTCAAATAAGCTTGTACCTCTTGAACCAAAAAAACTGTTGGACAGTAACATCTATGAGAAACAAGACTGACTATCATCTTCAGCTACTTGAAGGTGGAAGTGAATATTAGCCTTAGTCCCCTCTTTAATGTTTGTAAGTTGAGGAGAACATTTTCTGCTGTTTCAGAGTGAAGAAAGAGGTAGGTAGGTCAGTTTAAGGATAAGGAATTACCCTCATTGTTTTTTTTGTTTTTTTTTTTTTTTTGGGGGGGGGGGGGGGGCAGGGGAAGTGTTGGAGGGGAGAAAAAAAAAAAAAAGGAAAAATCAAATTAATGACCTGTGATAAATCCAGAATAGAACTGTTTGCATTAAAAAGGAAGTAGGTGATTGTGAACTTGCTTGTGCATGTTTTGTGAAGGGAAGGGGAAATTTGTCATCTTGTTTTGAAGAGCCATACGTAAATACACATGAAAAGAGTTCACATGGTTTACAGCAGGGGAGACATAAAATGTTTTCAGATTAAATTGACCTGAGCTAATATATGCCTCACATCCAACTTGTTTGCAAGAACGCATTGTTATACTTCCCAAACAAATGCTTTGTATATAGTATCTGATTCCCATGCACTATACCAGAGTGCTGAAAACAAACAACAGTGTAAATTCTGGAAAATAACATTCTACACTATTAGGCAGAGCGTATAATAGAGAAAAGTTGAACTGTACTGAAACAGAAGTTTTTGCTAACCTAATTTGATACAGATGCTGTAGTATTTTACCTACTACTATTCATTTATTAAGGTGGTACATCTTTATCCCCTGTCCTTACCAGTCTTACTCACCCATGTAAGCTTTACTCACACAGCTATGCCTTGCTTGCCTGAGTAATTGGATGAGAATAAAGGCAGTTGCTGAAATATTACTCAGGGCCATTTTTTCATGTTTTGGTTTCTCCTGTTCTCTGGTGGGAATCAATACTTGATGAGGACCTGAAACTGTGGTGCGAGTCCATTTGCTCTGGATCTACATTCAGTGTTAAGTCAAACCTAGGTCTGAGTCTTCTGGAGCAAGCAGCATTTGATTCAGACCTACAATAAATTGTGACAAACTTTGCCTCGACAGGGAAACAGAAGAAAGAGAAGAATAAGTGACGTTTTCTGTGGGTGACCATTTCAGCATTTAATCATTGTTAATACTGTGGTCAGGACTACCCTGTGGTGGGTGAGGAATACACAGAGATCATGTTAATAATAAGATACAGCCAGTATTGGAGTCCGGCTCCAACAACATACAGCAGCCAGGAACAGTGTTGAAAGTCGGAAACAAGCAGCTGAGGGGAAACTCATTGCCTGAGAACAAAACCTCTCCATAGGAATATTTTTATTTTGGGCCTGTCACATCAATCACTTGAGTAAGGAACAACGTGGATGTCTGTAGGGCTTCTGAAGGCAGAAATGAACCTCCCCAATTCAAGTGGAAACCTGGCAGACCAGAGTTTGTATGCCTTTATTTTCTTTATCTGCTGTCTTCTGAGACAACTAATCCATTAATTCTGGCTGTGGAAATAACTGAATGTTTACGTTTATACATGTTAAGGGATCTTTAATTGTCCACAGCAAACAAGGCTTTGGTTTTGGATCTTGACATGGCAAGTATGGCAGAAAAGCTCAAAGACACTGCTTTAGGATTTAAAGGGAAGAGTGCCACCTACTGTGTCATAATTACACATATTTCATGTCCTGCATGTCTTCTGGAGTTCCCAAGCTGTTAACTCGGTTATCCTATTTTAGAAGCTGGGAGATATGAAAGGATTCAAAATTCCACATGATATGGGAATGAAGAAAAAAAAAAAAAAAAGGCAGAATAGAGGTGTGCACCAGGATATTCAGAAAGTCTTAGTAATGGTTTATTAAAAGATATACATAGATGTATTTGCTGTTTTTGTCACTTCAGACTTGCAAAAACTGCTAACAGTTAGTAGTGGGGCCACAGAAGATAGGAAATGGGATGAGAGATCTATGCCTGCCCTTATAAAAAAAAAAAAAAAAAAAAAAAATTATCAGCTTTCATGCACTAGACAAAGGTATATGAGGCTGCCAGACTTATGTCCTCTGAAGTCTAAAGTTAAGCTCTACTATAGTTTGAAAAAGGCACTTTAAAAAAAAAAAAAAAAAAAAGGCTTCAAAAAAAGAAGGAGAAAATGAGGGGAAAAAAATCCATGAATTAGCTCATAATTCACTGGCAAAAACCTCCTGATAGTTAATTCTTTCCCAGTGTGGAACTGCAGTTGTTTATCAGTGATAAGGAATGGTATACTTTACTCTGTGAATACAGAGACATTTTTATATGGAAGGAATTTTTCCCCAATCCCCAAAGTGTTTCCGTAGTGGATGAAATAGAGATGTAAAATGAAGTAGATAAACCAGCTATTAACAGAACTGCCAGTTGCTGTATCTCTAGAGTGAAGACATATGGTAATTCACTGCATTCAGTGATGACCTTTCCTTTAAAAGTATTGTTAATAATAGGCATTTCTATATAGAGTATTTATAACAGATACTTGAAATTCACATGTCATGGACTACCCCATGCCATTTTTAAAATTTTTTTTTAGCTACTGACAGAACTGCTAATGAGGAACTTTTCACAGAAATACACTTTTACAACATTCATGCTGTGCTGAAGAGCTTCTGGGGGCAGATGCACAGTATTGCATGTGTGCTGTCTTCCACACAGGAAGCCTTTAGCTCCTTCTCCCACACACTTTGTATGTAAAGTTGCGCCATGGCTGTAGGGTCAGTGATAAGGGCTGAGAAAGCATTCCTGTGCTCCTATGATCTCTGTAGCCAATCACCTTTAGTGAAATCTTAATGTTTATAAAAGTGGAGAGAAATTAACTCTATTGTATCATTTCACTTTAGTCTGAAATCATCTAGTGGATGGGGAGTATAATGGTGACATTTTTACTGGAGATAACAGTGGAAGTTTGATTATGTGCTTAAAAAAGGTATTTCTAACCTCTCATCAATTTTGCAATGACCCTGACAGACTCATGGGGCCTTCTAGTAATGAAAATGCATAGAGTATATAATAGATATGGTAGGATGTTCCAGTTCAGCAGATGGAAAAAGTACTCTCTTATATGAATCCCCAACACAATGGGAAAAATCTGTGTCCAAATATATTCCTGACTGCAGCAAACATTATTTCTACTTTCTTATCTCCAGCTGCTTGGCTTCATTCAGGTGTTCTGTATATTGAGTATTTTTACATAAGACTTTGATACTCAAATGGGAAATCTGCCGTGTTGGTTCCTTCACCATTGTTAGTGAACGTTTATCCATTACTTGCACTTGCACTCAAGGCAGCCATTCATTGAAATGTTAATGAGAATTTGAACAGTTTCTAGTTCTGTAGAATATTTCCTTTTAGAAGAAAAATAATACTGTTTTGTTGATGCCTTTCAAAATTTACTTTTTATTGGTAGATTGAGGTGGATTCTATGCTAATTCCTTTTGCATTCCTGAATTATGGCCTAGCTAGGCACTGTCGCTGGGATCTTCATCTATTAATCATGGGAGCTGCTTTCTTATTCGGTTGCCATAGTTTCAGGCCTCAGATAGTGTTGGGGTGCCTTGGGAAAGGCTTGAGATATACTCGGACTTGCAAGCCTTGCAGTTATTTTGGCAGTGGTAGCGCTCTGAAGGAACAGAGAACAGCATCCAGCATTATTCAGAGTTGGATTAAAAGAGGAAACTTCTGGATATGTCTCTCTGGACCTTGTTATGTGAACATCCAGCTGATATTTACTCCCAAGATTTGCTTTTTGTTTTGTCTTTCTGGTCAAATTGTATACTTCAGAGACTAATGGCTACCTTTATCCACTGCAAGAGCAAGAAAGGCTTTTCATTAGTTCTGCTGACAAATGGTTGGGTAAATTAGGGGAGTTAGGGTTTCCTAAGCAATCCAGGTAATTTGTTTTATATTCTCTTTTAACCTAGCTACATAAAACATGACATCAAGTTTGTGACTGCGTTACCATTGTTACCTTAAATTTAATAAAATTACAATAAATACCCTTCTGTTAGCTGCAGAACAGCTTGAATTACAAAGTAGCAAAAGGGAAATAAACTTCTGCTACTAGTGTTCTTTCAGCATTGTGTTGATATTGGCTGTATTTTTTTTAATTATGTTTCAATATCTGTTCACAAATTTTACATTAAAACATGAATACTTTTTGAAATGCAAAGCTGTTAGTAGTAAGGAATAGTTTTTCTTGATAAATGAGGAAAGTGGTAAAGTAGTAAATAGATCTAGCAAAAGAAAAAGGAAAAAGTAGCTGGAAGACTATGACTTTTTCATGCAGTATTGGAAGTTTTTGTTGTTGTTGTTGTTTTGTTTTATCTGCTACATATTATATAAAATAATGCACAAATGTCTTTCACTAAGTAAATCATGGCCCTTTTTCCATAAAGCCATAAAAAATTCATCACTACCATGTGAGCAGGAATAAGCCATGTTGTTTAGCAGAAATTTAAATCCAATTTCTCCTGCACTTTACATTACAGTGTCTCCAGAATTAAGTGATTTCCTGCTAGTTTTAATAAAGCAATTTAGTTCTTGCACAGATAAGCTTGATAGGTATTTTCTGTTCAGAAAAAAAGCCTTGAAAATTCACATCAAGCAAAGAATCATGTTAAAAGCTGTGCAGTTTAGCTTAAATAATTCAGTATAATTGGAACTAATCTGGAAAATTAGCCACTTTTTAAACTTTCAAATGGTTAGTTTGTATTCAAAGATGAGTTTTAAAGCTTCAGTCTGGTACTTTACTACTGAGTCTTGTCAATTTTTCAAGTGACATCAACAAGCAGGTTGAGAACATGTGCTTATTATTCGTAATCCACCCTCAGGACTCCTACCAACTGAACAGATTTTAAGTCCAAAACTTTCACAAAAATTTTAAAGATGATAAAACTTTGTTTGCTGGTGGATGTACAGAAAATCTGTATTTGCAGTGGCATACTCTTTCACATAGTATGCAAATTTCTGTTTTACAGTCTGCTTTTTGCATACTCTGTTGTATATGCATATATTACATGAATTGAATCCCAAACTATTTTACTGTTAAACACACAATGCACACGTATATAGCAGACTGTCAGTCTGATAGGGCAGAGTAATATGCCCTGGTCATTTTGTAGTTATGTTTAGAAGGGATCTGGTGATTGCATTAAAACAAATGGAATCTGAATGCAAAATGAATGAATCAAATGCAAAACAAACTGAAAAAACATCAGAAGTCAAAGGCTGTAGAGGTACAAATTCAGTTGGTTTGTTTATTGTTGTTGTTTTCCCCTCAAGATTTACCATACTCCATTTAGCTTCAGGTTAGGCATAGAATTGCTCTGTATAGAAATGTATTTAAGCAATTCTCTTAAGGTTCATTTGTACTTTCTTTAACATTAAGTGAAGATTGATTGGTTATTTTTATTTATTTTTTTTAATCCCAAGGTATTTAGCTATGAGTGATAATTGATTGTGTACTCAGTATAGAGGCCAAGTCTCATTCCTGTTGAAGAGCAGAGTTTCTGCTGAACACCTCAGCAGCAAACCCTTGCTCCACTTACAGTTCAATGTAGTCCTGTCAGTTTTATTTACAGTTGTTCGTAAGAGTTATTCTACATCCCAAGCAGCTAAATTCTAGTAGCAATATACTGGTCTCATCAAGGAAAGAAAATAATTATTACTGGAAAAGTAGGTATTTATCATATCTGTGTGTTTTCTTGTTTGTTTGCTTGTTTGTTTAGCAATTTTAATCAGTTTCCTTTGCAAGTCTTACATGTGTTTAATAGCATCTTAATGCCTGAGTATTCCTGGAAGACTAGGGCTTTCAGTCTTGGGCTGGGTGTTCTTGAAGGGATGGAAAAAAGGAAAGTCTTCCCTTGTTCATCTTCTGGACTGCCCAGTACCTAGCCCAATGCGCAGGGTACAGTTCAGTGTCCATCATCTGTTGGCAGCACAGAGGTTGAGTCCCGTGGGATTATCTGTCTTGAGTAGTAATTCACAAGCATGGCTAAATGCAGCCTGGTATTTGATTCAAAATGCCATTTTTATTATATAGAGAGGATTGCAGGCTGTTTAACTGCAATATTGAACCTCAGGTCATAGTCTTTATTGTAATGGCTTTTCATCATAGCTTTTTAATGAAAGAATGGCATAATGCATCAAAATCAACTTCTGAATTTATTTTGTGTATGAACTGAGTTTGGTACTATGTGTATAAACTTATGAGTGTTGAACCTATTCCACTTCTGAGTAATTTGTTCTTATTAATTAGAAATGCTCAGTTTTTGCATTTGCAAAGTATTGATCTTAACCATCTCAATGAGAAATGACCTAAGTAAAATTGATTTTAAAAATTTGCTGTCATCTGTTATAGGGAACTGAATATATGACATATTTTTTAAGAACTGTGTCCATCCAGTGAGATATTCTTTTCTAGAAGTACATTGGGCACAATTTTTTTCTTGTTGGAGAAGGGTTAGGGAGGAGAGTCTCTTCAGTTTGTGCAAAGAAGAAAAAAAAGCAATTTTCTACTGATTCTTTGGGATGCATTTTTTTTCTTACCTACTAAAATTATTTTTGAATTTAAATAGGAAAATATTTTTCTTTTCAAAGAAATTAAGGATTTAATCTTTTAAAGAGCTGTCGTGGGAAGAGGAAAGATTCTTGCATGAGCCACTATACTTTTTCATTTTTATCTGCAAGGTGTTTCCTTTTAATTCTGTTGTAGGGAAGTTCAGCATGTTCAGATACACTGATTAATTCCGTCACGAGACGCATATGTTGTAGGGTGGTGTCGTCTTTTTTGCTTTATCCTGTTCTAAGCATAAGACCTAGAGATACTGCCAGAACACTTCCTTTCCCAAGATAAAAAATAAATAAATAAATAAATAAATAAAATCCTGTTCCTGTTCAACAGCATGTGTAGTCCAAAAGGCGTATTTATCCAACCTGGAGCTAATAGCCTGAAGGTGTGAGATGAAGGCTACTGACTGACTGGTTGAATGTGAGAATAATGCAGTTTTGATTTGTCAGAACATTTTTCTTAGTTTTCTTAGTGTTTTCTTTTCTACATAAGAGTGTTAAAGAATCTACCAGTAGGGAGAGAGAAAAAAAAAAAATACACCATTGAAAAGCAGTGTCTAATAGAATAAATTCTCTAACATACGAATTCCAATTCCTTTTCATCTCACCTTTTATATTTTTGGCCAATTGTTTTCATTTGTGTTCATCTGTGCTTATGTCATAAACTATCATATGTAGCTGAAATCCTGGAGGTGACATCACTTGAAAAAAAAAAAAAAGAAAAAAAAAATACAAACACAAGTAGCACCCAACTCAAGTGTTGTGTGAGTGAAAGAGGTGGTTCAGCCTGGACTTTTCTGGTAACGCATTGCTGCAACTAAATGCTGGTGATGTAGGGAAGAGTGGAAAATGTGGACTGTGTAATGACTGCTAATGTCAGAGAAGGTATCTGTAAGAATGCTTGCATTGATTTACCTTGAATAGCAAATCAGTTCTTCAGACTTCTTTTTTTTTCATAAATGGTCAGTAATCAGTTTTAGTTTAAAACAGATGAAAGAATTCATTGTTGTTACAGTCAAAGAACTTCTCAAAATATGGAATACCTATGTGGATGCATAGGTGGATTTTTTTTTTGTTTTTTTTTTTTTTTTTTTTTTAGGAGGACTAATCCTGACCTCATCCTTTGCATTGTGCTCCCAAAATATGAATATTTGGATTTCCTGCTGTAAAACTCTGTACAAACAAATCACTTTAGCTTACATGAGTATGTCATCAGAAGCAATTATTTTACTTGCGTAAGTATATGTAGAGGGGCTGGGTCAAGGCATAAAAATATGGGTTAGCAGGACCTGACTTTTGATCTGTTAACATCAAACAGAAAAATGAGGTCACAGTTTTGCTTCAGTCTCTTTCTGTATTTATGTCTCCAGAAACTGGTCTTGTCTAAAAAGGCTACCTCATTCATATTAGTGACATAACTCTTTTTGATTTAAGTAGTTGTTAATTCCAAAAATGTAAATTTTTGGAAAGAAATCACCTCATGATCCTGCTAATATTAAAACCATAAAGAAGAAATGGTTACGCAGAATATAATGGCATCTATATGTTGAATTGATATTTTAGCTTTAAAGAGTCTAGTACTGGATTATTTTTTTTTTTTTTTTCCAAAACAAAACACCAGAGAACATGTAAGTTGCCAGGCTGTAATGTTGCTTAACAGCTGTGTTACTTTTCTCTACACAACCACCCTATGATTGCCTGCTGTAACAACTGTCTGCCTTTAAAAAACAAACAAAAAAACAACAACAACAAAAAACAACTTGTGGAAGAATGAACAAAACCCACTTACACAAAGAGGAGTAAATATTAAAGATTTCAATGGGTAGAACTTACTTAGAGAGAATTCACTCCATTTTCCTTAGATTGCATGTCTAAACCTGGAAGTAGGCAAATAACTTTTCTTGCTGTTATATGGTGGCCTTAGACATTGCTCTAGGTTTCCAGAAGAAAAGACCTTTCACTTTTTGACACATATTCTAAATCCAGGGACAAAGCTTTAACTAATAGCATACTGTCTAAAGAAATGGGAGCAGGGATTGGCCACATGTTTTTATGCTGAAAGTGAGAAATGCTTGTATTTTTCCTACAGCTTGTTCAACTGGACTTTCTACATGGTGAAAACTAGTAGGAAAATACTGTGCTTTTTACTTTGCATGTAGCCTGCCCTCTTGTGTTTTAAAATCTCAGTGCAGACACTTCAGGCATCCAGATGATAACTAGGGTAGTGAAAAACATCGAACAGGAAATGATGGACACAAGCCATACTCTTCAAAGGCAATGAATTTTTATGTCTGTTGTCTTGCTGTTTACAGCGTAAGAAGCAATATAGTTTTCAGCTTTCTTGTGCAGACACAGAGATATTTGGAAGTGGGCTAGCCAAACTGATACGCAGAAAAGATCTAGGAGTCAGTTCACAGCCATGAGTAAAGGCCATAATGCACTTGATTAAAGCAAGGTGTGCTGCCTACACAAGGAATTGCTAAAAAGATTCTTTCAGTTTTCATGTCTGAGCTCTGCTTTTACAGGAAATAAATTCTCAGTGGTTGCACGATTCTGGCTACAGAATCTGTCAGCCCTACATGAGTGATAAGACAATCAAGCTATACGAGTGCAACCAGTTTAACATAAAATAATATAATTTGTGCTGAGCAAAAACTGTGGCTGTGCATATTTGCAAAATGGTGTCCTGGCTAAACATTCACTTGGTCTGTCTTGAGCTTTTGTCATCTTTTTGCTTATTTTTTTAATAGTCAGAGAAGGGCAGCAAAAAGCACGGATAATGTCAAGATAAATTAGTTGTGTTTTGTTTGTTTATTTGTTTGTTTGTTTGTTTGTTTTCTGAGAGAGGGAAATATAAAAAGAGGTTTCATCTCCTTCAAAGGTTGTTTTTTTTTTTTTTTTTTTTTTTTTTTCTTCTCTCCTGCTGTTCAAACAGGATGGTAAAGTTTGCTCCAAGCTATTAAACAGTTTCTGGCAGTAGTCCTAGCACTTCCCCATACTCATATGAAGTATATTTTATGTAGCTTAAAAGGGTATTATATACTCTAATGTTTAAAGAGCTTCTAGAATTTAGAAATATAGAAGAAAATTTTGCAGGACGAAGAACAATCTGCAGCAGATGTATGTTGTGCCAGTGTTTAGAAGAATAAAGAAATAGTAATTTGTGTAATTCTTTGATTCCTAAATTACATTTGAAATGGATAAAAATAGGTTTGATCCAAATATCTAAGGCCATTTTACTTTTTAATTTTCCAATTATTTTTTTAACTTCTTGAGGAAAACTGTGCATGTTTGGATTTAGATTTTTCCGCAGGTCAGTTCCAAGTGAACTCAGTCCTGGCTTTAAAGCACTTTATTTCTGTCTTGCCAAGACACAGCATCTTTCAGAATTCATTTGCCTTTTTTTTTTTTTATTAAAAAAAAAAAAAAAATATATTATAGGTCTAGAACAGGTAAAACACAGATTATAGAAGGGATTCTTTCGTCATCTTGCAATGACATTTGGCATCAATCCCAAGCACTCAAGTCTTGACAAATATAACTTGGAGGGATTCACACGTTGTTTTTTTTGACTTCAAAGCAGGATACCCACAGAGTGAATTTTATATATTTTGGAGTAATTCTGCTCTCACTCCTGTGTGATATGTTGATCACGCAGACAGAAATCAGCAGAAGCTTGTGCTTATTTGGGGTCTGTTGACTTCCCTTGTGGTTTTAACCTTGTGCTGCTACCGAATCTGCTCTGCCAAATATTCTCTCCTGGGCACTGCTCCAGCAGTAGAAGGCCATTTAGAAAAGGTGACATGTTTTCATTTGCATGCTGCAGTTGCTGTATGGTTGGATGACTTAGAAAAAACCTCCTTTCCTCTTAGCCACATTCACACCTTTGCCCAATGCTCAATCCATGCCTCGGTCATGATTCAGTAAGGCTACAGATCATTTCCAACCTAAGTGATGCTATGTTTCTATAATTCCAACAAAGCTTTGGGTGGAAAACTGCTGTTGAGCAACTGGCATTGTGTGTAGAAGAAAGGTGTGTGCACAAAGGTGGCCCTAAGTTCTTTGGTCTCATCTAATCAGGTCTCACTTTTTAAGAAAGACTGCAAGCATATAGTTCTTCTCAGTATGCACCACAGACTCTAGCGTTTGTCCCACACCATCTCAATACCCCCTGAACAGCCTGGAAAATAGGGAGGTTGTATGTTGGAGAGGATATTGGATTTTCAGTGGGACCAGCATAAGATGAGAAAAGATGATGAATATGTTCTATCATCGAGCCTTCTTTCTGAGAGCCCTCGCTCTGCAGGTACACTGCCATCTGTCTCCAGCTCCACCATTCAGGTCTCACAGATTCAAACAAGGAAAGGTGTTTTCTTGGCTGTGTGATGCAGTTAGGAAGAGCAGAGGAGCCAACTGAATGACAAGACAATTCACTTTAACTATCAGATTACCTTTTAAGGAATAGATTGTACACTCCATAAGACATTGTTACACACTTTTGATGGAACCTGTGGTTATCCTAGGAGTATATGCAGTATTTCTACTGATATCAATAGATGTTAAAGAAGGACGCTGACTTTGGCTGTGGCTTTGGCTTAAAAAACTATAGGACGTCTTAAAGTCACTACTGTCATTCTCTGCCTTGAATTCCGTCATACCTTTATATTATAGTGTAAGATATAAATAGATTAAACATTTGCCCGAACATGCAAGACTAAATGAAAAACTAAGGATAATATGTTTCCCCTAACTGCAGAAAAATCCTTACTTTTTATCACTTTAAATGAATCCGCTTCCTGGACTGAGTGCTTCATACCTAGTGCATATTTTCTACATTAACTCCACAGGTTAAAGGATGGGAAGCTGTGTTGTCCTGCTGAAGGATATATTGGAGGAGAATAAGTAATGCAGAATTTATCCACATCAATATTTGTGGTGTCTTTGAAGTGTTAATAATACTTGGAAAAGTTTATATGTCGAACTCATGCCTGCTCTGCAAGCTTGAGAGAGAGATTGCCAGAAAGCTATGAATAATTTCCAGAAAATTGATTTTTTCCCCATAGCAAAACAGCTAAGATGGCCCAGGTATCGCTGTCTTGACTATGTTTTTTTGACTAATGCTTCACTTAAAATATTTTAATAAAAAGAGAGATGTTTTTGATTGGTTCTTCCCAATCATGCTGGATTTAAATTTATGGAGGCATATCTGTGTTTTCAGTATATGTAATCTCTCTAAAACATTATCAGTGAAAAGATAACATAATGAGTAAGTCAACCAGAAACCCATAAGCCTGTAAATTAAGAGTAGATTTGTCTGTGGAACAATTGTGGTCATGATTGATCCCAACTACTATGCAAGTGGAGAGACAAATACAGATACGCAGAGTAAGTTTTATGGAAAAATGGCTATGGGGAGTAAGGAATGTAACAAGCTCAGGACTGAGTGGAGGAAAATTTGTAGAAACAGAGGAGTTAAGTCCCTGTCAAGAGTATATAGGATGCTTACAACGAGAAAAATGGATGGCACAGGAGAAGAGAAAGTGACATCGTTTTTCTCTCTGCCTTATTTCTTCACCTTTTGTATAGAGATTGGTAGGTGGAGGGAAAAAAACAGACAGTTCCCTCCTCTGTCCTCATGTTCTCCTCCTGGTGCTCGGAAATCTCACATGATTCCTTTGATTTCTCTTACAAGCTGTTGGTAGAGAAAAGAGAATTTCTATCATTGCCAAGCCTCCCTAGTGGTGGGCTTCTCTCTCTAGTTGTGGGCCTCTCTGTGAGATTAGTATGCAGCAATTTTGTTGTAGTCTAACTCTTGGGTAAAGAGGAGGAAGGAGTCCTTACAGTACATGTGTTCTGAAGGAAGTTACTAAGGGCTATGTGAATTTCTAGATGCTGGGACAATGATGAGTTTACATGGCTGTGGCACATGGGAAGGGCATTGGCATTACCCTGTGCAGCTGGCTGGTTGGCTGTGTGAAACAAGTTTGTGGCTTTTGTCCAGTTTCCAGTGATATAATAAAACTTCCTTTAAAGCAAAACAAAAACAAATCCTGCACCTGGTACTGTTTGTGAAAATTGTCTGCAGCTTGGGCAGGGTAGTAAAAGCATAGGTGGGCACAGAGGTTGAGCTCCCTAAAGTTAGATTTTGATATATCACACTTTCTTTTTTAATAAATAAATAAATAAATAGATAAAGGTGTTCTGTGTTTTCCAAGAGAGGGCTTTTGTCAGTGGACCAGAAGAGGGAGAAGCTGGTGGCTCTGCAGGCAGTAGGCCCCCCAGGCCCTTGCAGGACTTACCTTTGATGCCCAAGATGAACATCACAGCAAGGATCATCGCTTTAAGGCATGATGTCATGTATTTGTTGTAAATGGTGACGTGCCCGTATGCCTGTGCTGCCTGTTCTCCAGCTCAAGACCTGAATGGCTGCAGAGGAAAACCCTGCCGAGCACGCGGCTCTGCAGCAAAGCAGGAGCACAGCGTGGTGGCCGGGTAACACCAGGAGGCAGGGCAGTATGTGCGGCTGCTCCGTCTGCTTTGCGGTGGACATGAGCAATCTGGTATTTGTCACAGGTCTTAAAACTAAAACCGAGTGTAAATAAAGAACCCTGCTGTGAGTGAACGAGATTTTTATAGCGGTTTCCAGGAATGAAATCAAACCTAGACTGTGAGGGAATATTCTCTGCCATATCCAGAGTCTGTGTACAGAACTTTTCAAATAAATGCTTTGTAAAAATGATTTAATTCTGCTGTGATTATGAACCTTCACAAACACACTGTTTCACATTATTCTTTTAAATAAATTTTATTAGCAACAGCTGTGACTCCTCAATCCCCTGATATATTTTTTTTTCAACAGAAGAGAGTTGAAGAAATACTCAAATTATTTTAAATGAAGATTTTGCTTTTATCTTAAGCTAAAAAGTGCCTGACTGTCCTAGTAATAATCAGACAGATGCACTCCTACTTGGATAGGCTGCAATGAGCTGCTTTTAGTTCAGACAAACTGTCTTTTCAATTCCTAGGACATTCTGTGAGTATTGCTGGCTCCATATCACACAAGTACTAAAATCTAACTTAATTGTGAATGACACTGCTTGGTGTCAGACTGCTTGAACCCAGAAGTAGACTGCCATTGCTGCACTGTAAATTAAACCACGTGCACAAGTATATTTTCTAGTAGTGTTGGGTTTTGACTCATATCTGAGTATTTGCAGTGTAGTGCCCTGTGGAAAAAGGTAGTGTTTGAATGCTGAGAAGCCAGTCCCCACCTGCTCCTCCAGCACACAGAAGGCAGCCATGGTTCAAGAAGTTGGGGATATGCCCTGTGCCCCTGTGTTTCTGTGGTTTGATTTTCCCCTGAAGGTGCTGAGTTTTAATTGAAGGGCCAGTATAATGCAGAGTTTTAGCTTGGCTGGGAGGATTGCCACCCCTAACTCCAGCTACCCCAAGTCCTACCACTGTTCTGCAGCTTCCAGCATGTGTGGCTACAGCCTGCTTCTCTGCAGTTTGTGACATGAGCAGCGGCTGCAGGCGTAGTGTGCTGCTGTACAGCTCCCTGCTAATGAGCTTGTCTGCTAATTAAATAAAAAAACAAAGTTGGCAATGCCTTTGATATTTATTCTCAGTGTGGCCCTTTTGACTTGTTTAGAGTTTCAGGGTGGTCCTGAGGGAAGGGATTTGGTAAGCAGTTGCTGAGTGTGTATTATACTTTATCAACATTGAAATGAAGTTTTAAAAATACAGTTTTGTTTTTTTCTAAGCCAGATAATGCAACAATTTAAAAAAAAAAAAAAAAAAAAAAAAAAAGTGTAAAGCTGAACCAAGACCAAACATGCTATTTAGAAGAAGAAGAACAAAAAAGTCATCTCAGAAAGTTCTTTTGTGGCATTTGTTAATGCTTTTGTATATGCCACACATGTTCAGTGACATCCATGATGAATGGCAGTCACACGTTAAATAGCCACCTTACTTGCACTTTATTTCCTAATTCTTCCTCAAGATTACTAACCATTTCAGTCTTCTTAAACAGCTTCAGGGAGCTGCCAATTTCTTACAGGAAGAAAAAAAAAAAATAAAATAAAAGGTTGCCTTTTCACCCAGCAAATGAAGAATTTTCCTATCTAGGAGTACATTTGCCAAGGATAAAACTTTTTTTTCTTTTTTTTTTTTTTTTTTGCCTCCTAGTTGTGTGACTTACATGGGTATTGGAATGGAAAGCATTAATACGCCTAACAAATCTAGACTGGATCGTTCTGAGATTTACAATTTGGAATTAGCTACGTTGTTGTGGTATTTTTTTGTTTGTTCGTTTTTTCTCCCTTCCCTTCTCTATCTACTTCTGAAGACAAATTCTAGCTAGCTACAGCATTAAATTTTGATATTCATAAAAGCATGCAAAGTGGTATGAAGCCATAAGACAGCTTAAAAGTGAAATGGTACAAGCATTCAGTAATGCTTATGCTAATCATGGCTTTTCTCTGGAGGTTTGTTTATTGCTGTTGCTAAAGGTGGATGGTCCTGTAGGTGACCTTGTGGTCTTGATAGCCAGTATGACAATTCCAGTACCAACAAAGGTGTGAACAGCTCCAGATATGGGCCTTGTCTGCTGTTTGGCCAAAGGGTTTCTTGAGGACATTTTGTATGCAATCTGAATAAAAACAATTAGTGTTGCCACTCTCGCTCTTTGTCATGGCTGGGTCAACAAAATAATATAGGAAAAGTTAGAATAACCATATGTCAATTTTGTGACATGGTAGTTTTCACTCATGCAGCAGAATGATGTCACCATTAGTGATTTCACTCAGTTACTTCACAGTGCTAATTTCAAGCCCATGAACTAAAGGACTGCCAGTCAACTAGTATCAAGTAACAACTGAGAGACTGTATCTCTGTATAACCTTTCCACAATAATTTCCAGTTTTGATTTTGGGGTGACTGTCAGGCTGGAGGTTCATTTCAGTTGCAGTGATTAAACAGAAACAAGTTCTGCTTATGCTTGTGTCTTCTGAATGAGAAGATTAAAGGTTTAGAAACTGGCATTAGGAAAAGACTGTGTTAAAGATTATGAAAGTCTGCAGACATTAAAATTTGTACTTTGGAAAGGTGTTGAAGGATAGATGTATGTTGTAAAGGATGATCTCTCTGATTGTTTCTTGTTAGTGCATTAATATTCAGCATGTATGAGAACTGATCTAGACATTGTAAAGTAAAATGGAAATATGGCTAAATAATTTTCTTTGTAGGATTATGTAGAAAAGGAATATGAATTAATTATCAGAGACCTACTTATGTATTGTACATAGGAGTGCTGGACTGGCAGGTAAAGAACTCTGGGTAAAGTTATTTTCATTCTGATTCCTTCAGTTATAGACATAGATGGCTTTAGGCTAGCCACTAAATACATTGTCTTAGTTCCATTTTTTCTTTCAAAATGGAAAAAAGATCTTTTCTACATAGGGTTATGAAGAGACGTAATATAGATTACCCATCCTGTATTTTTAGGAGAAAGGCTACAGAGCTATCAGTTTTATTATTTTGCTTAATAACGAAGGCTAATGATAAAAGAAATGTTTCACTAGAAATGCGTGTGATGATTTTCACAGTATTGCAAATAAAGAGATTTTTATGTTTTATTTTCCCTAAAGGTTTGCTCTTATGGTTTACCTTCATTTGCATTTATGGAGGATTAAGGAAGGTGTCACGACTCTTAGAGTTGCTTAATATTCAACACTTCCTTGTGAAATCAGTGGCAATTGAAGGTGCAGCATGTTTCCAAAATGCAGGCCACAGATCTGTACTTTTTACTTGCAAGAATAGGCAGTACAGGTCTTTCCTTTAACCAGATCTTGTATTGTAGGTCTTGTTTATGCAAAATCTCTGTGGACATTTGGAACTGGGGAAGATGGGCTGTGGAATCAGCCCATCTTTGGATTGGAATGAGTATTAAAAAAAAAAAAAAAAAAAAAGATAAAAACAGTGTAATCTGTGTCCATTATCACCTTTTTTCCTGTTCCAGAAGGACCAGAAAGTATGATGATGTACCCTGGGGTCTCTCTGTTCAGCCCTTTGTAGGCATGTGCTGGGCTCAGGCCACAAGCTGCCATGATGTGGGCTGCCCACCCAAGCCCCACTCTACACCTTACGTCTCCTCCTCTCCCCCTGTGTGGGTTCCCGAGGTGGGATGGGTGCTGTTGGAGGGCAGGCACCCCCTCGCTGCTGCAGGAGCCTCCCAACCATAGGCAGAACAAGCTCACCTCTGCCTGCAAGCACTGGTGCTCGAAATGCTCAGTTTTGTCAGTGGCTTGAGCTCCTCAGCCTGGGTCTGATTTGTGGCAGTAAAATGTATTACTGAGTCTTTCCTTATGTCTAGGCATGAAAGCAGGAGAATGCTATTTTTTTCTGTAATTATGAGGAGGTAGGTGTTGTCAATGTCCATTGTTCATGTCTGCCAAATAGTGAAATCAGGAAGCTTATAAACTGTACTGAGGAACCACCGAGTTCTCTTACTCCTGGAAATCCATGTAATAACACAATTCCAGGAGCTAGAGCATCACTGAAAATGTTATCAGCCTTGTGACAAAAATTGCAGGAATTAGCAACACTGGCACATAGGAAAACTTCCCTTTACAGGTATAAAGATGTACTGTATTAGCTGGCAAGTGACCTTCTGGTGATTCTTAAGTTATCTTCAAAAAGACATATGTTTTTTTCAGCTGTCACTTAACACAAAGGTCGGCTTGATGAATAAAGAAAAAAAGACTATAAACTTTGGTGTTACTGTTCATTCATCGTTGGCTATCTCAGAGTCAACATGGAGACATTCCCTGTGAGCAAACAGAGCGTGAAGCTAATAGTGTGCCTTCAGACCCCAGGCTTGTTCAGTGATGGATTTCTTGTAAATCAGCTGTTGGATGTAAATCATGATTTAAACTGCTTTATTCATAGATAGAGGGACTAGAAACCAAGGTCAGTGTAGAATCTGTCCTGTAGTTACTAAAGCTGAAGAGCATTGGCATGGTTGAAAAATGCAAACAGGTCTCTGGTACTTTATTTAAAAGCAAAATGGGGGGAGGGAAGGGGAGGGAGGGAATAATAGTAATAATAATAAAACCACCTACAGTTCCGTGGTTTATATTGAGTATGTACTTCTGAGCTCTGAGGGAGCTAAAAACAACTTTAAAAATTCAGGAATGATAAGGTAGCATGAGAGGAAAATTGGAAAGAACTTGACTCTAGGGAAATAGTTTTTTACAACTTCTGGAGAATGTGAAAAGCAGTGACATTGCAGTTTGATTCTTGAACTTTATACAAAAATTTTTGGCTGTCATCAGCAGTCAGACTCTCACTGGGAAAAGAAGTATCATCTGCAATGAACCCTTTTTTTTGGTTTGTTTGTTTCTTAAAAAATAACAACAAAAACCAACAACACAAAATAGCGGAGTCTTCAGAACTTTCATCTGATTGTCAGTCCTGTTGCATTTGAAAGTAGTAGGAACCAAAGCTGCTAAATCAGGCCTGACCAAAAAAAGAATTGTGAGAAGGGAAGGTCACTCTGAATAGGCTGAGGGTAGTTCCACAGTCACCAGCACAATTAGCAATGACTCTAAAAAAAAAAAAAAAAAAAAAAAAAAAAAAAAGTAGAAATTGGTCTAGTACATTTACTCCAAGTACATTCGCTACCTGGTGAATGGGTTTGCAACAGCTCTGTGTCCCTACCAGCTAGGTGGTCTTGTAGAGCAAAGCGACAAGGAGCAGCATTTTTAGCCTGGTGTATGTGGGCACTGGAGCACAGAAACAGGAAGAATGTTGTCATAGCTCAGCACACAGAGGTTCACCAATTAGCTTCAGTGATTTTGTGCAAGGCACTGTGTACGTGTGTTAGCACAGGGCTCAGCTGTGCTCGATATATTCTGTTTTTAAGTGATTTTTGGTAAGCTCACTTCTTTGTTTGGTGTAGGCTCACTGTTATTTTACCATATCAATATATACGAGGTTTGTACAAATTTTAGTGCTGGGAATTGTCAGTAGTACTGCTCCTATTAAACATGAAAAGAAGTGTAAAATTGTAGACAGAAATGTTTCCTGGTAATGATCACAAGTGAATCAGATAGACTTATGGATGGTAGGGATATTAAGATTTTGCACCTGCTTTCAAAAACAGGATATAGCCTCCAGATAAAGTAGATATATTAAATCAGTGCTAAGTGGTATCTCTTCCTTATAGAAGACCTAATATTTGATAATTACTTGTCATTAAAAAAAAAAAAAATCCTACTTCTTCAGTTCAGATAAAAACTGTATTTGCAGCCTGCCTTTCTAGTATATAAACACTTTTGAAATGAAGTCAGTTAGTGGGAATGAATTTTTCAGTGGAAATCACAGTGGTTAGAAGCTATTATTCAGCCTATTCTCACATATCTAATTTGCAGCTCTTTGAAACTCTGCTGTGGTGAAGTACAATATTGTAATTTTCATAGTTTGAAAGGAGGGGGAAAAAAAAAAAAAAAAAAAAAAAAAAAAAAAACGAAAAAAAAACCCACAGCTTTAGACTCTGACTACAGACTCTATGCAAGATGGTTCTGATTGCCTTCAGCAGCTTGTAAGATCACTGAGACTGGCAGAAACCTTCAGGAGCCTCGCACATGGCCTGATGAGGTTTTGGATTAGTTTGGGTTACAGAAGCCTGGCCTGATATGTGCTAGAGAAAGAAAGGTGTGCAAACACCATGTCACAGCTATGGCATGGATGTAGGGCACAAAGATGCATTGTTCACTACTTCTTCCCCCTCTTTCCTTCCCAAAACACCACTGTATGGGAAATAGTGGTTAAGGACACAGACTGGCAGCTCTGCGCCAACATCAGAAGATTCCCTTTCAGAAAATGCCTTGTCGTGGCTCAGCTGCATGGGTCTGTGGCAGGTTTGCCCTCCAAAGGAGGTTGAAAGCACTGAAAGGGTCTGAACCATAAAACTGTGCCCTGTGAGCCAGCCAGAAAAGTGCTGGCTGTTCTCGTGGTTCAAGAGCAGACATATCTATCATGAAACAGGACAGGATAAAAAAATATTTGTTAGCGTCATTTTTTTTTCAACTCCCTTTAATTTTAGAACAGTTTTTATTTTTGTTACTTGTGCTTAAAACAAAAAGCTGCAAGACTTCATCTGAAAACCAATTGCCATAGACCTCAGCTTTTATCATGTATTATGGAACACAACACTTGCACGCCACAGCACTGGATTCTTCATAGATATGACAGGAGACATATTATATCAGGGTAAATAGAGACTCCAGACTCTGCTGACTGGAAATGGTGGGAAGAGTTACCCCAGATCAGGCTGTTGCTTGTACTAGCTTTATCCTTATCAGAGCACTCAACAACAGTTACTTGAGAAAAGTTACTCATTTCATCTGTTCAGGGAGCTATTGTGGATCAGGGCTGAAAAACGTCTCAGAAAGCATTAGGGCTTTCCCTCACTCTGAAGGGAGCAGGGTAAATAGACAAACCTTGTGTGTGTATGGGTGGCTGGGAAGGACCTAGTGGAACTGGCACATGACTGCTGGCAGGATGGCAGTGGGAAGTGGGTTCAACAGTGAAGGAACAACCCAGAATCCTGCAGTACTACCACCTCAGCTAAATTTTTAAATAACAGGAACAAGGAAGGTGAAATATCCTGTGCTCTCACTTGAAATACTTTTGCTTTTTTCAATGTTTCCTGTAGTAATACACACAGGATATCCAGATGATTAGCCAGAGCAGACTTCATGATCTTCACAGAAACCTTCTAGGATGTAATATCTTGCTGGACCTGCAACAGAAACTTTTTACAACTTACCAGCAATGCCAAATTTTGCTCCTACATATAACTGTTTTGGAGAAATTGAGTGCAGTGAGGATGTCAAATATCTGGACAGCTGGGACAAAATCTTAACAACTTTTATTTTGGCAACAAAACTTTTTTCATGTCTCTTCTTTTCACTGTAACTTTTATCTCCCGGTATCTTTTCTCTGCATCTCCTTGTTCTCTAGGACACAGACAGTTAAGATTCATTGGTTACAACCATGGTTTAATTAGAATGCATTGATCCCTGCATGAGTGATCTTATTCTGAAGTGGCCTTACCTCAGCTTAACTCTGCATGCTTCGGAAGATTAGTGTGTTTAAAGAATAAACTTCAAATTCACATCTTTCTTCAATTGTCTTAGTTTTCCTCAGGATCCCACTATTGACAAGCTCCTAATCTTTACTTCAGTTCAACCAAATCCTTTCTTCCTCTAAAGGATTCATATTTCAAGTCTTTCTTCCTTCTCTTTAATTGCAGCTGCTTTTCTTTCCACATCTTGATTGCAGTGGTGTCTGTTCCTTCATATCCTTCCTTCTTCTGCTTAGTTTCTGCCTCTTTACCTCTTGTTAGGTTGTCTGCTTGCCCTTGTCTTCTGCTGTGTGACATCTCAAGAGGTCTGATCATCGCACTCTTTGATTCATTTCACAGTCAGTCTTTGAGGAAAGACAGAACCACCTGAGGTTCAGGAGATCTCCAGAAAGCAAAGAACTTCACATATGCTGATCCCCATGTTATATCAATAAAGATACATTCTTCATAAGCAGGGAGCCTGGCACAGAAATGAGGCATTATTTATGCAAATTGTAGGAAAATGTGGATGGGATTCAGGAAGTGAGCTGGAATTCCAGCTTAATTTTTTCTCAGGTAAAGGTGATTACCACTAGCTCAAATAAAATTTAAATTTTGTATTGAAGGAAGAGACTTGAGTTCATTTTTCTATATCTTTGAAAATACGCTGGCCAACATAAATATCCTGCTAATATGAACTGAGTCATCACTAGCAGAGCTGTTCTGCTAGTTTAATCATTTTTAGTAGTTCCTGCACTTGCAAAGTGTTACCTATAGTGAATGCTTGGGGATGAGTACCCTATGGAACCAGTCACCTGCAGGTCTGTCTACATGATTAGCTGCAAAACATGTACCTTTTATTTATCTTAGGTTAATAACTAATGGCTACTGTACAAAGTAGGCAGAAACACCCGCCAAAGTGATCTTCCTCTTAAAAGAATGAGCACTTTCCTGTTCTTAATCTTTTAAAAGTGTGTGTGCTTTCCTGCTGGCATCAGTGAGAGTGAGCATGAGCCTTACATCAAGAGAGAAATACTTGCTCATGTGAGATCAGTGGCAAAAGTTTCACTGATTGTGATTTTGTTCCAGGATCCTGTGCAGCTGCTCTTAACATGTTGATTTATCAGGGGATGAAACATTTTGGGTCCCCCTCATTACTCCCTGTCAGCATGGTCTGTGATCTCAACCCTCCAAACTAGCAGCAGACAGAACTGCCTCTTAAGCAGCACCAGCTCTTCTCTTTCTCATTTGGATCAAGGCTGCTTTCTCTCCTTTTCTGAAACCAATAATTCACAAAAAGTGCCAGTGCAGAGGTGGGGTGTGTGTCTAAGAGCAATACATGTTGCTCCTCCATTTGGAAAGTCTGTAATAGTTCAAGTATTTTTATTTTAACTCTGATGCCTCCCTTTGTTGTGGCCTGCAATTTGTTCTGTTGATTTTAATGATGGACAAAGGAGGAAGTGAAGATGGAGGCAATCCTTTGACTGAAAATAAATTCTCAAAAGGGAAAATGAGATGGAGAATGGGAAAAACGAGGAGAGTCAGATCATCTTTCATGCACTGTGTTCGGTTTGTGAGTGGCTCACTGAAGCAGTCCAGTTGGAATCCCTGGTGACGGGGGCTGTTTCAGTGTGCTAACGAGGAGTGTATCCAAGATACAGTAGCTCAGGTCTGGCCAGAAAAAAATAATGAGCACACTCTCTTGCACTCTTTAAAGTTGCACCAGTTGCAGCTGGCACTTAGTCAAGTCTGTCATCACCTTCAGTGCCTTTGAAAGAATGTTTTGCTAAAAGGTGAAGGCTTATGCCTTTACCCTTGCTTCACCTGTACAACTTTTTATAATCTTCAAGTAAATAAAAATGCCACTTAGGCTGAAAGAGGTCTGTAGTCACAGTGTTGTGATTTATCAAAAATTTTGTTAGCCTGTTTTAACATGTTAGTTATTCATTGCAAACAGAGTCAATGAATATGAGTGCAGACAGTCTTGAGAACAGAGTATTTTAAATGGTTTAAATGAACTTTTTAAGAAGCAAAGAATGTAGTTCAAAACTGGTTGTGAAAAAGAAAAAAAAAAAAAAAAAAAAAAAGTTCCTTAACGTGGGAAGTGTCATGCCTTTTGTGTGTGTGATTCTGGAAAAAAAAAAAAAAAAATTCTTTCCAGTTGGATTTATGCATTCTTAGTAATTACTAGACTGTGTTTCCCAAGTCATTAGACAAAGGGAAAAACAGCAAATAAAATGAAACATGAGGGTAATTGACAACATATATTGTATTAAATATTTGGTATTTATTTATTATTTATTATTTCAAGAGGAGAGGCCCCCAGAGCCTGTCCATCATGTTACTAAGCACCACAGAGGCTAAAAACATGTGCTTTGTAATGAGAACTGTGGAGGTTATCTGTCCATTGAATTCTAGTAAAAAGAGAGCTGTACTTCATTTTACTTTCACAGTGAAGGAAATAGGGAATTGTACTACTGAAGCAAACACCATTGTTTAGTATGAATGAACCTGGTGGCAACTGGGTAAGAATCCTTTATTTCAATGGGAAACTAATATGAAACTATCCTGCAGAGCAGAACAACTGGAAATCATGCACTAATGCCACCAGTGTGTTCTTCACTGGGACTTGCAGGGTGCATATTTTTCAGTAGGTAGAAGATTAAAGCTCCACTTCAGGGATCACCATGATGGTGAACAGACATCAACAAGGGCCGAGGTTGTCCTCATGAGCATCCAGGAGCACCTTCTTCAGTATGCTAGTGTAAGGTCTGCTGCGCATCTTTGAATGCCTCTGTTCTATTTTAGATTAAAGAGATTTTATGAAATGGCAGGGTGAAACAACTCATTGAAGTAAGAGAGCACTAATTTAGTAATGGGAGTTACAGAAAGGAGGAAAAAACAAAACAAAACAAAACAAAAAAATGTAAACAAGGGTATAGTACAGCTACACAAGAAAATTCCTGCATGGATAAATCAATCTTCTTTAAGGTTTACAGAACTTAGAGATTCTCCTGTCCTAGATATCCAGCCATGTGAAAGATACCAGCAAGCAAGCAAAATTGCCACAGTGTTTGAACCTGTAATGATAATAACATGTTAAGTACTGGAAGACAAGACCAATGTTGGTGGACTACCATCATCAGTATATAATGATTAACCCTTCATTATATCTATGGTAATCTCCTTTTTTAGCTGTTATTTCAACCATATTTTTAGCACCCCATCTTATATGATTTATTAATTCAGAACATCATTTCTTTCAAATGAAATGTCTCTGCAGTTGTTCTTTTCCTTCCCAAAATGATCAGTTTGTTTTTAAAAATCTGATAAGTGGAAGGACTGTGCTGTCTAGTTTCAGTTCTGACATTGTTCAGGATTTTTAGACTAAGGTAATTCTTATTAATTAGCAGTTTGCTTCCACAAGGCCAACATGTAATTCAAGCTTTCCTCAACTGCTGGGCCTTCTCTCACTACACCCTACACCTGCCCCTCCTCCCCCCAAATCTGTGCAAATGTTCATAGGGATATTCAGCCTTAAGCACATATGGCACAAAACCAATTTTTGACCTTCAAACACTTAGTCTTCTTTTAGAGAGCTCTATAAAAAACTTTTGCAACAGGGATGAGAGAGCTGAATTTTTATATTCCTGACAGTGTAACTTGTTTTAATTTCCATAGTTTACTCTAAAAACTCTGACACTGACTCAACTTTGCTAGTGGAGATTTATTTGCAAAGAGTTTTTGGCCTCAGTTTAGAGACAGAGCAGTAAACTGTAGCCCAAGGGCTAAGAGAGATTAAAATTAAACAGAGAAAAGGGAAAATTGTGCCAACGAGGAAAAGGGGGGATTTCCAGGGAGCAATAACATCACCATACACTTGCCTAGCATCCTTTATTTGATTATCTTGTAGTGCATTATGAGAATCAATGGAGCCTCATAACTTCCTTGTGAGGCAGGTACTGTATTGTGATGCTGATTTGCAGAGGAATAAACAAAGGCCTCATGCAATCTGGACTCTCAGCAAAGTCATAAATATTCTCAAGAGAAGATGTGGATCTGGGGGCAAACACCAGCTAGCACATTGTGGACAGGTACCTACCAGTCATGCAATGTTCCACCTGAATTTGTTATGGCTTCCTTGCAAGCCCTCTTCTGGACAAAATTTGAATATGAGGAGAGGGGCATTAGATAAGTCCCCAGAAGAACAAACTTGGAGACCAGGTATCTCAGTTGGCTCCTATCTTGCCACCAAGAATAGCCACTCCAGTCCTTCTCCGCCTTTCTGTACTGTGGTCTCCTGATCTATGCATTTTTTTCCTCATATTGTTACTTCAGCGCAATTCAAATGAGTCAGAAGTGGCCTGTCTCTGCTCAGACAAGGTTTGACTCATTCGTATAAACAGATTTTCTAACCTCTCATTTATGTGGCTCTTATTTATTCAATGGGGAGTGAAGATTGGGAACTTGGGGAACTTGGGGAAAAAAATCACCTCTAAAAAAATAAGATGCAAGACTGCCATTTGGTGATGGCTTTGTATCTCCTACATTTGTTCTTACTAGAGAACACAGCTAGTGAGGGGACAGTGCTCCACTTTCACCACACTATGTAGATCAGGCTTGAGTTGCACTGTGACTGAAGGCTCGATCACTGTGTGCCAAAATACTTACCTTCTAATTGACATGAAAGCTGTTTCTGGCTTGGTATTTAGGATGTAACACAGCTCTTAGTGCAGGCTTGGTTTCCAGAATAAGGCATATTCTTTTCTACCTTGCATGTTAATGCATTGTCCTTCTTCTTTCTCCTAATAGCCCGTGAGATTTGAACTTGGAGTCAGGAAAGTAGAGGCTTTGTGAAGCACAAAAGAACACCAGGTTTTTATCACACCACGCCTGTATAAAGAGCTGTTCAGCCATTCAGTTGCTGCTTGTATTGTGCAGCTGTTACTCAGCTGCTGAGAACATCTTGCTGTCGACGCTGCCGTAGTACCTGAAGGAAACGCTGGCACACAGAGCTTTTCAGGAGGAGCAGGGTTTGGGATTTTGCCAGATCCCTGTGTGAAGAGTTGAGGTATTTTACTCCCCCCACGCCTTTCCCCTTCTAAAATCCCTGCAAATAAGTAACAAATTCTTGTCCACCCGCCAGCATCTGTTCCAGGATTTTTGCATGATGATGTCGCCCCAACACGTTGACAGCCAGCTCTTGTTGTCTGCTCGGCCTACCTCCCCAAACTGCAAGCGGGGCTGCAATGGGCCATGGCAGCGCCATGCAGCCCAGCTCCCAGGGGGGCAGTGGGCTGGCACAACGGCCCTTTCTTCGCTGAACTGATGGTCACTATCTGGTCAGCCTTGGCTATTTAAAGGCAGTCAGGCAGGGACCCCAGCGCTCATGGAGAGGGCGCTTTGTTTGCTTACAAGTTAACAGGAAACTCAACTGTTTCCCATTAAATGCAAACAACTGTGTGAGTACAGTGTGAAGGAAGTGTCTGAAACCCAAAGAACTGAGGGGATTCAGAGATAAGCTGAGCCTCATTCAGTCTCCAGGGCTAAATTTGGCTCTGAGCAACTTGGGGTACAATTCCCACTGTAGTTCCAGGGCTGAAATTCTTCTGTGCAATTAATGTAAATGGATATATTTTTAGCCTGGCATCCTAAGGAAGAAGGCTTCTGTGATCATATTGTCTGCACACATGTGGGTGTCAGCTCTCCCACAGTAACTTTTGAGGGCTTGGGTTGACTTAGCCCAAACCAAGATAGTGGTTTTCCAAAGTACTGCAAGTTTCATGAGACCCAGCAAGCAGGTAGAGGAGTGCCACTTCACTGGGGCCTCCAGAGGGGAAAAGGGCACACAGGGAACTCTGTCCTTTTAAAGACACAAATTCCTAGCAAACCAGACTTCACAGGTTCCAGTGCTTGTTTAGTAGGAATGTTTCCATATAAATAAACACAGCATTCCTGCTGTAGGGTTGTGTGAGGCTGAATTCAGTACGTTGCCTTTCCCAGTGCCCGACACATCCTATAACATAAACTACCAGACTAGCTAGTGCAGAATATTAATTTCATAAGGTCTGACTTACTGGCTGCACTCCCATTGACTTTATTAAATTAAATGGCAGTTTTGTCTGACTATGTATTTCAGGATCCAGATCTGCAGTTTGCATTCTTTTAACAGTTTGAATGTATAGCAGTGCATAGCTCATGATCTTTGCCATATGGAATACGAACCTTATGTGGGACATGTAACCCCATTAAAATAAGAAGGTATTAAAAAAAAAAAAAAAAAAAAAAAGGAAAAAAAAAAGGAAAAAGAAAAAAAGTGCGTGGAGAAATGCATGGAAATCAATGAATGACTGCAAGGAACAGCAATGTGTTATATAACAGAGCATGTCAGGGTGTTAAGTATTAATGTCAAATATCTATTGTAAATACTTGGGATGTAAATGCCCTAATCTTAAATATTTATGCATCATTTTTATTTTCTTAATTGTTTTTGAGAAGAGCAATGTCAAAAGCATGTCATCCATATTTCTGACTGGGTCCTTTATATCCAGTGGGAATCTTTAAAAATTACCCTACTCTTTCTTTCACTTTGGAATAGTGTAGAAAGCATCTAAAACCCTTGAAAGTGCAATTTCAGGCTGTAAAATGGAGTACTGTAGACTCCCTTCTCATGTGGAATAGATTTGATGTCTGGGACTGCCAAATTCCAGTCCGATACAGATTGCAACAGCTGAGTTACAATTTTTAAATCGACCCTGAAGATTAGGGATTTATAATGGTTTCATGGGAAGGATGTTTATCTTTGCAGCTGTATGAAAATGGAGGTCTATTCTATTTAGATTTATCTGCCCAACTCCCATGAGCCAAGTGAGGTCCACGATGTGGTGGGCTTTCTGTGTATGTTCTTGCTCCTTGTTAGATCTTTGAGGCTCCCTTTCCATTGTCCTTGCTATTCTTCTGCCTCTGTCCTTCCCATCATCTTCTTCCATGCCACTTTGAAGCTTAGACTTTTTTTTCCCCTCCTTATAGGCCATTTGTCAGTTCTCTCCTTTGCAGCCACTGTCTGAGGTGTATGATAGTGCTCGGTGGGAAGACATTTTCCCATGCTTTTATAACAAGTACATGTGCTGCAGGCAACAGGCACAATTACTATATAAATCAAGCCACACATGGATACACACAGGGAGCTGGGCCCAGACTTCAAATTCTTCATCTCTTAAATATAAGGACAACTCTCATGCACAGGCAAAATTCCCTTGGCTCAGTAAGTCTCTAGCTTTTTTAGTTTAAGTCTCACAAAAGTGATATAGTTGATTTGTGGACCACCTGCCTTCCCAGCCATGATCTAGAAGCTACTTTACCTTTTGCATGTGATCAAAATGTATCTCTGATACAACTGCAGTGACTAGTGACATGGAAAAGTGCATGTAAGGAAGTATTTACCGTGTTTTAATGTATTTATGTGATTTAGAAGCTGATAAAGAAGCAATGTCAATAGCACATGACCAGAGAGAAACTAACAGGAGCAATGTTTTTTCTACTGGCTTTTGGTCCAGTAAAGACCTACAGGTTGTGAACTTGTGTTATGCATAGCTGTGGTACTGGGACCCATGGTCTTCCTGTAAGCGAGCTGTGGGGAGGGCAATGTCTTTGCCTGAAAAATTCATGGCACCAGTCAATACACAGAAGACTTCCCTGTGTCCTTCCCTCTCCTTTAATTTTTTCTGTAAGATTAAAAAGTTCGTGATTTAGTAAAGGAACAAAATAACACATATCCATGAGACCCAATTTCTAAGCAGAGACTCCAAATGAAAATGAGTATAACGTTCAACAGTAGTATTAATGATGTGTTCTCTTACTCTTTCAATTCTTTCCATCCAGATGATGTCCTTATTTCCTTTTCTTATGAATTTCCTTTGAATCTTTTCTCTTTCTTCTCCCTTTGCCTGTAATTGCCTTCCTTCACTTCTAAAGATTCTTTTAAACATATCTGCATCTGTCTGTCTGCCTTGCAGTCTTTTTACAGCTATATTCATTTTAAAATGTCCTTCTTATCTTTATATTTTTCTCCCCATCTCCCACTCACATTGCCAGTCATTTCTCTCCCCCCGTGCCCAGATGCTATGACAGCTCTCCCTCCATAGCTGTTCCAGCTCTTTGAACTTCCAGCTTTTAGCTTTGTTTGTTCTCTGTTGCCCAGTTTCTTTACCTAGGTCTACCCACCTTTTTCCTCTTAAGCCTTGCTTTTCTCCATTTCATTTTCAGCATTTTCCATCCATAAGTGTAAGTACAACTTTAACTTCAGACACTTCAGTTCTCTAGGTGTGGGAAATCTTTGTAGGAATCTGAGAGTGGGATTTCATCTCAACTGTAAAATGTGTTTTGGAGGTCTTGGTGGTGATTCATGTCTCCTTCTCACATTAGGCCAACTCCTGGTGTTTACTTAGGAGTCTTAATAAATCCCTGGTACTGTAGGAAATCAGACATTGGTTCGTCTGTTGATGGACATTCCTGAATCAATATTGCTTTGAGACCATCATAGCATGAGAACCGATTAAGACAGCAAGCACAAGAAGTGAGGTGTAGAGAGAAGCCTAGCATCAGCAACAAAGAACTATTGGAACTTGTAGTACTGCATCATATTTCTGCATCTTTGCATATGCTGAGTGATATTCATAGCTCTTCTGTGTTGGTCTTCACAGTACTTTCCACAAGGCCTAAAAGTTCACAGGTCCATCTAGGAGCACTGCATTGATTTCATATCTCACTGCATCTACCACCTGGTACTGTACTAGCTTCAACAAATGCCTTAATGCCTTCTTCTGCAACAGCTCCCAGTAGTGAAGTCAATGGGTTTTGTACATGCAGAATGACTGCCAAATTCCTCTACTTTTGAGTATAAAAACTTCCCAGGAGTAGAGATTGCATCTCTCTGTATCTGTACAGTGCTGAGCACACAGCTGGTGCTCAATAAATAATATATGTATAGGCCTGGTAAGAAGTGACTGTTCATCTAGTACAGCTGAGGTGAAGAATCTTTTTGTAATATGAGGCAAAACACTATCACTTTTACTAGTCTACTTTATAGTTTAGGTTTTAAATAATGAAAGTATATTAGCCAGCTAGTTCAGGAGATGTTCATTTACACCGCCTTCACACAACATGTCCCATGTTTCAAATGACAGGAAGGATAGCTAGTTCTCCACAGCTGAGTGCATAGTGATTAAACTGTCTGGGCACCAGCAGTAGGCAGCCATCGAACAGATCATTATTAAGATGGCTATAATTACAGAGTCAAAGAAGCCTCTTGCAGTGCACTGGTAATCTGCTTTGAAAACTGGGGACACAAAAGCATATCTCCTTTATGCGTTGAGGCCCAAGCTGTGTAAAGTAGCTGCAGATTTTTATGTTGTGTCAGTCATGTCTTAAGCAGTTAGCTGCTTCTGTCTGCTGTTTGGAAGTGCTCCCCCCACCACCCCCCTTTCCTCTCCCTCCCTCGGGGGGACCCAAGATAGACGTAAGTGCTGAGTAAAGGGCTGTTTAGAAAAAAAGTAGCTATGACACTTCCACATGAGCTCTCACGGTATTGCTTTAGCCATTAGCTGAGTGGATACTTGAGCTTAATCAGTATCAAAGGGACATACACAAAGTCATCTGTTTCATTAAGCTAATTTGCATGACTCGTCTTACCTAGAATCAAATTTTCATGTATTGTCCATCTTGATGTCAACAAAATGGGGGGGGGGGGGGGGGGAAGTAGGGGGGGCGCAGGGGACAGGGGGAGGCTGGGAAGTGGAGGGGAATGAGAATAGCAATGCAAGACTGAGATGAGGTGGTGTTTGCTACCTGCCTCTGAGATACTTGCTAGCCTTTTAGAAGCCTTCACTGCTTTTGGATACCAAAGATTAATAAACTCTATACAATACATTTTTAGGTTTTGTTTTGTTTTTAGAAAAACTTAGAAATCAAATTTACAAAGCCTTATTAAGTGCAAGTTCTTCAAAGCAGTGAGCAGTTGGGCTTTTAGCTGCTACTATGGTTAAAGAAGAAGGTGAGTGTTGATTCTCGGGGAGGCGATTGGAGGATTAGAATAGTTAACTAAAACAGACCTTCAGCCTCCTTTAGTCCCTCAGAGATACCAATGAAGTGTTCTGTGCATAACATTGCAGTCTCAAGGGAACTGCTGCTGCTGTTTATATCATGCAAGATCTGGCTGTGATTTTAGCTGAAAGCTGTAATGTGCCGGGTTGTATTTTTTTCCCTTCCTTTTTGTTACTGGTGCTCATGATATTGTTTTCCTTCAGTACTGACTCTTGACCCTTTGTCTTAATTTCTTTCTTAAAAGAAAAAAAAAAAAAAAAAGTGATAACATTGTCTTATTACTACTAAAAATGAAACTTAAAAATTAATTGCTGTTGATTGAAACCATATTATTTTAGCTCTATCATCTGGTAACTGTTTGCATGTTAAACCTTAAATTTGTCCAAGACATTCGGAGGACATCCTGAGAATTGCTTTTAAGTGTAAATTTACTCTGATGACTGAAGTATTCTATATAAATGCAGCTGTTGCAGTCTAATAGTTAAATTTAATTTAACTCAATTGATTAGACAGAACAAAGGAAAATTTTTATAGGACAATTGAAAAATGTGGGGAATCATTTCTCTTGTTATTGAACCAAGACCGAGTGGTGAATTGTGCAATCCATTACCAGACCCTGCCCAGGTTTTTCAAGCACCAATGTTTCTGAAGTCTACTGATTAGGGAAAAAATAATAATAATAATAATAATTAATAATAACTTTTTTTTCTATTTAAATAAGTTTTGTAAATTTTGTAGCTAGAAAAAGAGGTAACTCTGACTGATCAGTTGGTAATGATGGAAACACCAAACAAACAGATGATTATGAATTGAACATTGAGATGAATCAAGTTTGTGTTTCTTGAACTGGAAAACTGTGCTCCAAAGCCATGTCCCTGCCGAAACAGAAACTGCAAGCAATAATTCATCTGTCTTGGGGAACACATCCATGTGTGTGCATGCATGGGTGGTTGAGTTTCGAAGGACTTGGTGCTGGACTGAAGGTCAGCAATTCACTGCGGTTGTTCAAGCCTAAAACTCTGTTGACCTGAGCAGCAGTTTGAGATGTTGGAACACAGTTATTACAGCGGATCCTATGCTAAAGAAACTCCATCAATAGTTTTACAGTCTAGTTTGTTTAGAGAAAAAACAAAGTCAAAGAAGGCTTGTGTATTTACATCTAACTGTTTTTCTTGTAAAAAGCTGGGAAAAAAAATGCTTCATCCACAAATATATGTGTTGTCTACATGGATTGTAAACTTTTTAGTCTTTTTAAATTCTTAAAAACTGCAAAGCATTCTTGGGGTAAAACACAAATTTAGAAAAAGAATAACCAAAAAGATCTCCAGTGGAGCAGTATATTCTTCCAACAGAGTAATATTTCTAAAAAATTATTTTCTTGCTGTTGGTAACTGTGTCGATCACATTCTCTGCTTTAATCCCGAGCAGTATTTTGCCATATGGGTTGTAGCCCAAACTGTATAATTTGTGATAGGCAGAAACTGGGTTACAGCTTTACAACTTATGTGTAGTTGGATCTAGCTAGAAATAGCAACAATAGTTTGGACAGGATGGGATTTTGTCAGCTTATACAGGACATTGATTGACTGTAGATGATGTGCAGGTGGTTTGTGACAAAGTAGCAATCAGTAATCAGATTCCTATTGTAGGAAATAATCAATTCATCTACTGTATAGATTTGAAAAGTCAAAGAGGAAACGGTATAAGAAGGAGGAAAGGTGAGAGCAGTTGCTGCTGAATAAACTGACAGGAGAGGTTTCTTATTGTAGCATTCAAAACTGTGTTACATCTGAAGTCAAATCTGTTTTTGCTAATTAGAGCTCCTTTATTTCAGGACTGTCATAAAAGAGAGTGTACCTTTTGTCTGTATTTACATTAGAAATATCTTGAAAGCAGTATAGTGGAAAGGAAAGTTTTTAAGATAAGTTGTGTGTGTTGGTTCATGCAGTAAAATTAATCCCGTTTAAGAGAAATCTAGGCAGGAAGAACCTATGGAGCATGCGTTGGCTTAACATTTTTGTTCTAATATGTTTGACCTTGTACATTTCTAAGCATGCACAGCAAGAGATGAGAAAGCAGTGAAATTTCTTATGAAAAGATTTCTGTGCCCATTTGCATTTCCAGCCAGGAAAAATTCTTCTGGATCACTGTGTCATGCCCCTGGGGAACACACAGCAGGGACTGCACGCTTAGTTCCTGGCAGAGGGAAATGTTACCTTTGTTTGACGGGTCAAGGGAAAGCAGGGTGCCTAGCTCTAGCAACTGAGAAAGAGCAAGGCAGTTGGTCTGTATCCATGATGGAAAAAGAGGGAACATGGCTGGAGAGCTCCAGAAGGAAGCAGCTTCCTCTTCCTTTTCTTCTTCTTCCTTGTCCAAACCCTGTGAGAAATCTACTATACCTCTCTATCCCAATTCCTCCATATAAAACATCACTTCAGAGCTTAACAACATCCAGAAAAGAGAATGTCTCAATTCAGCTTTTACAAAATGTGTGTTAAAAGGTGTATTCCAAGTTTAGTCATCTCTCGATCTTAAAGAACCAGGTTTTGTTGTTGTTGATGATGATGTTGTTTTAAATTCTATTTTATGTGAAGCATTAGTGATCATCTGAAAGCACTCCCAAAATAAGGAGGGAAGATACCATATGTCCACACGAGCTTGCAGCAGAAATAACATTCTCAGTTTTGGGGGAATGTAAGGGTGTGTATGAATAAGGGGAGTAATCTGTTCTGGTGTAAGGAAAGCCAAATCTGTTCTTGTGTGAGGAAAGCCAAGTTATTTTACAAGAGAGTGTTCCTGGAAGTAACTGCAACTAAGGAAAGAGATTATGGGGAGATCCTTAAGAATTAAGAAAGGAAGAGAACATACATTTCTTGCCATCTGTACCAGCAGGGCATCAGTTTTCATTTTCACAAACAAATTTTGTTCTTTATAAAAACATTTTATTTAGCATTGCCAGTTTGCACCTCAGTTTTGCTAGTCATAGGTTCCTGCTGCCCCTAATGATTCCACATGCAGATCCTGTGCAGGTGTTTTTTTTCCTGTTCAGGGGGACTAGGTAATCTTTTAAGGACAAAGAGGAAAAAAGTATGGTTATTTGCTGAGGAAAAAAACAAACCAAACAAACATGATTTCTACCTTCAAATTAAGGAGGAAAGTTGTAGTAGACCTCAGCATTCAATGAGGTGGTTCAGTAAATTTCAATCTTTATTTTTCCATGTAGTTTTGAAATACGTAAGAACATTCTCAATATTCAAAATTAAGTTTTGTTGTTTCTTTTGTTTAAAATTTTTGATTGGCGTGTTTGGAGAATGACATTTGTTTTGTGGCTGGATGTGCTTCTGAATCCAAAAGCAGTGAGAGTAGCTGACTAATAAGAGAACTAAATACAGGGCTTCCTTTCCTGAAGTTTTTGATAGTGTGGAAAAGTTCTGGGCTATTTTTCCCACTGAGGTGCATCTATAACAGATATCCAGGAAAAGCTATTGCTAAGAACCCTGAAGTAATGAAGATGTCAGGTATCAGAGCTCAGCTCCCTCTCAGCTTCCTGGAAAGATTTTATTGGTTAGTGCTTTCTTCAAATTTCCACCAGAAGAAAAGTGCCTAAAGGAAGTCCTTTCACATGGCTTTGTTACTGCAAGTCATTGAGAGAGGTCTTCCAAAAAGCTGCTTCAGGAAACTTGCCTATGTTGTCATCTTTTGTATGTCACACTTTTTTTTATTTTCTTTAGACTGAATGTTTTAACACTTTTGTGTAGATGTGTTGTCTGTGCTATATTTGGATCTGAAAGCTTTTTACTGAGCCATCACAGACCATTATGTAGGTGATCCTGTTGTTCAGGATACTAGAAATTGTCAATATGTATAGTCATATATATTCTAAAGTTGATTTTTTTACAAGCTGACTTTTAATATAGGTGCATGTATGTGCAAAGAACAATCTCTTACTTAAATCTAATGTGGTAATGTTTACCACTGAAGAGTAAAACCCATGAGATTTTCTTTTGAATTGCTCACAGGCAAATTTTAATGAGAAGAAATACAACACGCAATATGACCAAAAGCATCTCATTTGGTTACTCTAAGAAAACAAGAATTCAAACTAAAGGATTTTCTTCTTCTGAAAGATTAATGACAACCTCAAATTTCACAGGAAACCTGGATATGGTATTTCCATTTCCTCACTTTAGATGAGAGACATTGCCCAAAAGCCATAAAGTTAGCAGAATGTAACTGAGTCTTTATGTAAGGATATGTGGTTTCATGAGGATGCAGTTGTTAAGTATGTGTAGTTCTTTGTACATGGAAGGCTTATAAATATGTGAAGCAATGTAACCCATGAGCTGATGCAGATGATCTCTACAGCAACTACAGCTTTCTCTGAAGTCCAGTGGGAACAGCTATCTAGTTGCTATTTACAATCCAGCAGATATCAAGATCAGCGTTTCCAGTAGTATAAATAAAAACAAGCCAATGTCCTTTAATCGTAACTGCTAACTGTGTAGTTCTGCTGCAAGCTGGAAAATCATTGCTCTGTGGTATGTCTGGGATGTTAGTCATATATGTAGGCAAGGCTTGATATGGGTTTGCCAGACTGGAGTCTATACCTTTATGGCAACCTGAGCTCTTCAAGCTTTTCTAGGGAGTTCAGCACAGTGCGTGCATTCAGTCTTCAGTCTCATTAGAAAGTAATTTGATTTTATGGTCTAATGTATTTTGTGCTTTTTTTTCTCTTCTCTCTACAGACAGGAATTTGGGTCTTGGCTGCAGGTCAGCTCCTGGCAGCTGATCAGCTGAATGTCCATATTATTGAGGCCAACCCAAAGTTAGAGGAAACTCTCTCTGCAGCATTTGATATAAATCACATAAGCAGCAGAACTGCAGAGTAAGAAATAACAGCAGCAGCTTGCCAGCTATACTGTCGTCTTCCCTGTTGCTACACAGGAATTTCTGTTCTGTCAGGGAAACTATGAAGAATTCACCTGGGTTCAAAAACACCTGGCAGACTTGTAGAAAACCCTAGACTGTGTGTGCCTATTCATCAAGCAATCTTGCTGAATTCACGTAGGTGCATTCAACTAATGAACCGTTGCTTTTCCTGTGTTCCCTGTCTTTGAGGAGGAAAGTTGTGGGGGTGAACAGGAAGATTTGGAATAGGTCTTGAGTTGTCTGAGAAAACAGTGGTCTTACAGTTAGAGTTGAACTTTCCTCAGTGAACTTTTAGGTGAGACTCCTCCTGTTCTGGTACTGGTGGATGTGGTTTCACTGTGGGGATGATGCCTACGTTCTGTTTGTTGCACATAGTGTTGTTATTTTCAACTCCACTAAATTAGCTGGAGTATTAATAATGATGTTTTCAGCATCAATCATTAGCTGGGTGCTGGTGCTGTGAAAATAACTTCTCTTCCCGTGTATCTCATTATTGTTGTTGGAACCTGAATGCAGCTAATCATTCCTAAAATAGCTGTAGGAACCGCAAGCAATATAAAAATGTCTTTGTCTCGGTGCTGTGCTAAAGGCTGCATAGCTGAGCCTACCCTAGCACAGAACCTGGAAACAGACTGCTGCCTAATCTGGGTGACAGTTGGGGTTGTCCTTTGCAAAACCCCTGCACGTGGTTTTGAAAAGGCAGAGAATATTTCCTGGAGAAGAAGAGCTTTGCCTTGCTCCACCAATGAGCCAGTGAACGGATTAGAGGCTTTTCCTATCCACAAGGAAGCTCATCCATCATGCCCCATTCAGGCAGTCATACTCTGTGGGCTCGTTCACTCTTGCTACACTGAACCTTTTTCTCCACAGCTTTTCCAGAGAAGTAAAGCACATAATAACAGAGCTATTGCTTTTGTAACTTGTAGTACAGGCATTTGTCAATGCTGCTTTTGACTCCCTTTTCTATGCTGCTCTAATTCCCTTGTGCTGCGCTAAGAAGCAGGTGTGACTGAACGTGTAAGGATGCTTGTATTCTTCAGTGTGTGGGTGAATGTGTGTCAGGAGAAGAGAGCAGTGTATTTGTGTGGTGCAGGGCCTCATCTCTGTCTAATTGTAATCTCTTTTCACTATTTCTGATCCACAATACCTCAATGTTAAGTTTGCCCTTGAAATCACATCAGATAATTTTGTGTTTCCCCTCAGTAACAGACTCCCAGTAATTAAAGTGATCTTGCACTGTTCTATTAATTAAAGGAATTGTGATTTTTATATGCAGAGGTTAATTGATGATATCTGCATATAGCATTTTGCCTTAAAGTAAATTGAATTACAGTAATTAACCTTATGTCCAGGTTAACTGACAATATAATTTCTCTCAGCAGTATCCTGGAAATAGGATTTTTTTTAATGTATCCGTTGGCTTCTTCTTTTGCCTTCTGAGGTGTTTTTTTTTGTTGTTTTGTTTTGTTTTGTTTTTAATATATATATATAACCCTTTTGTGGTGCAGTGGAGATATGAGTGAAGAATATGTCATGTTGCCACACTGAGTTCATCCCTTTACCCAAGAGGCGTTCTTGGGGATAGGGTTCTTTCTAGTATTAACTTGTCCATAAAGCTGTTAGGATTATATGTAATGTAAAATTTGGGAATTGTTTGGGCGTGAATCTAGGCAGAACAAAGCTCAGAGACTGCCACTTGCAGCTAACAATTACTAGCAAACTGCAGGAACTGGATTATTGCAAGCATCATGCTCATCTCAGAGGAAAAGCAAACTACATAGATTTTCTGTCTCAGAGTCAGATTTATTTTACTCCTTTAAAGTTTCCAAAAATATCAGCAAAAAAAAAAAAAAAAAAAAAAAAACCAACATTGGGCAGTGAAGAGTAATCATGAAAGACAGCGATCTATGAAATTTCTCTAAAGTTTTAATATAAACCCTTTCCTGTGATAAACAAGCCTTTTAAATTTGGGGTGAATGTCTGCGTGTACGGACATGTAGATGGATGGATGGACGGACAGATGGACGGACAGACAGATGGATGCTTAAGGGTGAGAAATGTCAGATGGAGTGCTGAATAACAGTTTTCCCACTTAATTTGATTGTTTCCTTAGCACTCAGAGGTGTTTTTTTTGTTTGTTTGTTTGTTTGTTCTTTTCCCATCCAGAGATTACACTTTTTGTGGATGTTATTCATGTTTGCAGTAGTCTCTTTCATGCTCTTCTGGAAGGTGCAGAGAAACCTAAGAAAGCTGATATCATAAACAATTTGGGGACTAAAGTTATAAATACATACTGCAAACTCTTTGCTTACTTGCAGTTCTTATCTGACATGGACAAGCATAACTCATCAAGATGAATTTGCCTGATTACCCGTTCTTTTGCCTGTAGAAGTTGGCTTGTCTGATGGCTCCATGTCTGCATTTCCTTGTGCTGAGCGGCCTTCCATAGCAGGTGATGCTGAGGTCTGCTGAAATCTTGCTGTTGACATGACTAGGCTGCTGCCATGCGGAGCAGTGGTGGGCTGCCCAGATGCTGCTCCCTAGTGCAGCACTTTGGGGTAGCATGGCATCGTCTGCTGGAGTAATTAATATGAATTAATATGTAGATGTCCATGTCCATTACAGAATCACAGAATCACAGAATTTTCTAGGTTGGAAGAGACCTCAAGATCATCGAGTCCAACCTCCAACCTAACGCTAACAGCCCTCCACTAAACCATATCCCTAAGCTCTACATCTAAGCGTCTTTTGAACACTTCCAGGGATGGTGACTCCACCACTTCCCTGGGCAGCCTGTTCCAATGCCTAACAACCCTTTCAGTGAAGAAGTTCTTCCTAACATCTAACCTAAAACTCCCCTGGCTCAACTTGAGCCCGTTCCCCCTCGTCCTGTCACCAGGCACGTGGGAGAACAGGCCAACCCCCACCTCGTTACAGCCTCCCTTGAGGTACCTAAAAAGAGCGATAAGGTCGCCCCTGAGCCTCCTCTTCTCCAGGCTGAACAAGCCCAGCTCCCTCAGCCGCTCCTCGTAGGACTTGTTCTCCAGGCCCCTCACCAGCTTCGTCGCCCTTCTCTGCACCCGCTCAAGCACCTTGATGTCCTTCTTGTAGCGAGGGGCCCAAAACTGAACACAGTACTCGAGGTGCGGCCTCACCAGAGCTGAGTACAGGGGGACGATCACCTCCCTAGCCCTGCTGGTCACGCTGTTCCTAATACAAGCCAGGATGCCGTTGGCCTTCTTGGCCACCTGAGCACACTGCTGGCTCATATTCAGCCGACTGTCCACCATCACTCCCAGGTCCTTCTCTGCTTGGCAGCTTTCCAACCATTCCTCTTCCAGCCTGTAGCTCTGCTTGGGGTTATTGCGCCCCAGGTGCAGGACCCGGCACTTGGCCTTGTTAAACTTCATGCAGTTGACCTCAGCCCATCGGTGCAGCCTATCCAGATCCTCCTGCAGAGCTTCCCTACCCTCAAGCAGATCGACACACGCACCTAACTTGGTGTCATCTGCGAACTTACTGAGGGTGCACTCGATGCCCTCGTCCAGATCATCGATGAAGATATTAAAGAGGACCGGCCCCAGCACCGAGCCCTGGGGGACGCCACTAGTGACTGGCCTCCAACTGGACTTGGCTCCATTCACCACGACTCTTTGGGCCCGGCTATCCAGCCAGTTTCTAACCCAACGAAGCGTGCGCCAGTCCAAGCATTCATAGCATTTGCAGCAGAATTAATTTAAATTTTTATATATTTATATTTTGAGAGTAGGGTAGGGGAGTACCTTGATATTGTATCAAACCACTTCATACCCAGGCCAATTGGTGCCTTTCATTCAGGGTAAATTAAGCCATGTCAGTAGGTCAACTTTTGCAGAAATCTATTTAGGGCTGCAACTGGCCAAATTGCACGAAAACTCAGCAGTGTGATCTGGTTACTTAACAGATGATTTAAATGTGAGGATCTGCATTTCTCTGCTGTTTTATCACCTTACAAAAATCTCCATCACTTTTATTTCAAATAAATGGGACAAGTTTCCTGAAATATATAGCTGGTTTTCATGCATAAAGATATAACATCATGTTTCTCCCATTAAAAAAATATTTTTTTTTTTTGTTGCTGTTTGTTTTGTTTTGTTTTGTTTTTGTGTGTGTGTGATTATGTTAAGCAGCAATTAGGTGCTGTAAGTACAGCAGTATCTTCTGTGGGATCTTAACTTTGTCTTCAGAGTTAACCTGTGCTCTTGTGTATCAATCTCATCTGTCACACAGAGGTAAGAGGAGTGATAATTAAGGCTTTCTTTCTGGTCAGAGGGTGAAGAAGGGCTGGAATCCATTTAAGTATGTACCAACAATGGAAGCAGGCAGATGCTAAGGAACTGAGGAAATCTGACCTGAAGATCTGGCTGAGCTGGAGAGATTGTTTTAGGATTACTGCCTGATCCTAATGTTACATTTACAACTGACACGTGGCAGCTGAGACAATGTCTGCGGAGCTGTGTTCAAACTTTTAATCAGTGGCAATTGTCAATATTGCTGTGTAAATACAGCAGGCTCCATGTTTCACCTTTGTTATCTAAAAGGAAAGGAAAACAAAGGAAGGCCACTTTTCACTCCCATTATAGCTTTGGGTTACCTGCAGCTACATAATTTTTATTCCATCTATCAGATGAGAGAATGGAAGGTCAGCTGACTGGCACTGATATTTCCCAGGCAAAGTGAGGGTTGGGGAGAGTAATGATGTTGCTGGTAGTGTATCTGTTTTCTATTAAGCATGCTGAGATGAAACAGCAGAGTATATATTAGAGATGGCATTCTCTCCTGTCAAAAGGCAGTGATTGCTACATTTAGCTCTTAAATCAATTCAAAACCTTGACAGAGGTTTGCTGAAGTCCCACAAATAATCAATAGAGCTATTTTTATCTCTTAAATGTGAGGCTTTTAAAAATAATAAAGACATCTTTGTAATGACCAGCCAAGCTGTTCCAGGGTTAGGTCTGTTGCTGTATGTAGTTGGGGGTGGTGAGTGAAAGGGGTTATTTAGGCACTGCCTTTGTTCCATTCTGCAGGTTTATAACCCCAAAATAAAATTGCAAATGTTTCTGGCAGTCATCCTCCAGGCACAGATGGCTTTCCTCCCAGTTTTGGCAAGCCTGATTTCAGTATAGAATTGAGCAATTATTAGAAAGTGAAATATTGCATGATATAATACCACTACCACCACCATCAACATCATGACAAATGGTGTGTTCATTGTTTCTGGTGCTGTGTGACAGAGCTAGTGCCACTGTGTTACCCCTTCCTCTAAAACCTGTACCTTTGCTATTCCTGGTGCTGCATAGACAGGGGGATGGAACAGAGCAGATGCTTTAGCAAGGAACTGTGGCCATTTTCTCATTTGCTTTGGCTCTATATTTCAATGCAAATATCACTGAACAGGTGGCTGATGAGGCCCCCGTGGACTGTTTACAGTAAAGGTTACAACCAAAATCGATAGGCCTGAGATGCTTCTAATTCCATCTGGGAGATGTTCATCTTCCATCTGACTGTTCCCTCTCTGAACAGCAGCATCCTATTAACGCGGCAGTCATCAGGGATGTCTCACCCAGGTCAGCAGAAGGTTTCTCCTATTTAGGCCTCCATTTGTTCTTTATGTTTTCTTTTCGTACTGTGCTGGATCGAGCAGTAATGTTGATCTTGACAAGACAGGTTGCCAGCATTAGGCATGCTGAGTTTTGCCTACTGACTTGACACCTGCTACTACCGTTCTGCAGGCTGAGGCTCATCAGTTCTGCCTGGGGGTTGTCCAAATCTTTTCAGCTTATCACTTACAGAGGCAGGAGGTAGTGATGTTACATATCATAGCTGACATTATTGTGCCTGATGTATGGCCTTGTAACGTTGCAAAGGGACAGGAGAGCTGGTTAGTACTCATGTTTACATAGATCTGAACAAAATAAGGAGATAACCCTGAATCACTTGAAAAGCACTTTATGTTTTGCAAATTTTGCAAATTTTATTTTAGCCACACATTTTTGCAGATCTTAATGGAAAGCTCTGAATGGTCGGTGTATCTGTGTTTCATCAAACTAGTAATAAAGTTTGCATTGTTCTTTTAAATAAAGGTAGATGCTGTTGCTTACTATATGAGGCAAAATCACTCTCAATGGTGTCTTTCCCTTGGGCCTAATCATCACATCTGGCGTGCAGCCCACAGCAGCTGGGCCATGAGTAAGCAGCGCTGAATCCAATTAAAATGGTAGTAAAGCATGTATAGCAGAGGGCACCCATGCATTGCTCTTACGGTCAGGGAGAGCTCTCTGCTACACAGAAAAGGTTAGAGAGAATGTGCTTCACACACAAAAGGTAGGTTCAAAAGGGATGTCAGAGAGGTGTGAGCCTTCCCTGGAGACTCTGCCTCCTTCCCCCAGCATTCAGAAGAGACCCCAGGCCACCATGTGACTTAAAGGAGTTGTGGTGATTGCCCACTGCGTTCACGGACCAGCCTCCCTGGCATAAGGGCCAGATACCTGGAGTGCTAGAGTATTTTTTTGGCCACATGAAATGAACAGCCAGCTGTAGAGACAACAGGAGCAGGACAGGAGAGGAAAGATGAATGATGGCTGCACTTCCAGTCACAAAAAGATGTTGGAGGCTGGTAGTGGCAGTGGGCACAGAGCTGGCATGAAGTTTCTGTGGCCACCTGCACCACCATTCACATGGCTGAGCAGCAACTATTAGAGAAATTACAAGAGAAAACGATCTGGCCACCCTGGCCATTGTCTTGCCACATGCCAATTCTGTTGTGATGTCTAGCACTCCATGCTGCGTCTTGCTGATAGCCACTTGTGTCTCCTGTCTTCTGAGCCCCTCAAGCACCCGCTGAGCTTCTGTTTGCTCACATCTGCCTGATCCCCTTGGCACCATTCAGCCTGGGCATCTTTCATGATCCCTTCTGCTACCAGATGCTGCCACACAAGGTGCTTGAGGAAGAGTCAGCCCACCATCCAAACAGGCTCAGACAAAGGATGCTCTCCTGAACAGCTCCACTGTGCTGGCCTAGCTATCCTCATTTTCTGGAAACCGCAGCCTGCAGGTTGTATTCCTGTCTTCTTGTTGTTGATGTTGCCATTATTGTTGTTGTGTTATTACTAATTCCTTTCCCTGACTTGCAAAGAACTCTTGTCTTTCACTTTCTAGGAACTGTGAATTTAAAAGGGTAAATAGCAGTAACATCTTCCACTCAGAAGTTTCCAAAGTCTTGGTTAGCCAAAGGAAGCAAAAGATGCTTGCCAGCATCACATGGCAAATCTGCATAATAGCAGGGAATAGAATTCAGGTCAGACAGCTGGTTTCTGCACTCTGCCTTCAACATGGCAAGGCATGTGCACGCATGTATGTAGATCAGTATGTGCTTTTTATATATGAGAAGGTAGGTCTTGCTATCTAAGTCTCTTCTGATGAGACACTGAAGTAGAACTTGGGTTTCTTGTTCACTTGCATGCTTTTAAACCTCTTACCACAGGAAAGCCTCAAATATTTTTGTTATTTCTGTTACACAAACCTTCTGGTCAGTTTCAGTTGGTTTGTTGTTGTTGTTGTTGTTGTTGTTGTTTTGTTTTGTTTTGTTTGTTTGTTTGTTTTTTGTTTTTTTTTTTTGTTTTGTTTTTTTTTTTTTTTTCCTGTGTGGTCCTTTTGCATTTACCAGGATAAGAAAATAAGGAATGTTGAATATGTGATGAGAAGGACTATTTGTTGAATATATCTGCAGTCAGTTCATAGAAGCTGCTGCTTTTTCTGGTTATGTGGTGTTTCTTATGCAGTAGTTCAGATTCATAAATTTTTGATTTCCTCAGTGTTTGGTTAAATACTATTCCTTTTCACTAGACTTCTAGGCTGTTTGAAGGAGAGTTTATTTCTACATATTTGTAGAAATAAAATATTTTGTTTAACACTGTCATGTTTTTTTTATGGCTATTAGGTTTCCTGGTCTTGCTTCATGCATAACACAGACCATTGAATTTTGTCTGGTAATTTTCACATTAAGCCTCACAATTTGTGGATTGAAGTGCAGCTGTTGTGCATGAACACATCCCATCGTAGTGTAAAAAAGGTCTGTAATAAATGAATATAACAAGATCTGTCCATTACTGATCAGACTTACTGTGTCATGGGAAAATGCTGACATGGTTACATTCTATGATTTTTCTTGGGCTTTTACAGGGGTAGCTGAATGCAAAGTGAGGCCAAGGCAGCAAGATGGGAGGTTTTCTAAGATAGAATACTGTCTCTTCCAATCATTTCTTATAGATGTGTCATTGCTATTGCTGCTGAATTTGTTCTTGAGATCAAATCTGGCCATTCACTTTTGGAGTTTACCATTAAGTTAGCACTTCCATGTAGGACTTTTCATATGATGATATAAACTTGCTGGAGCTTGCATGCTTACAATAGCCCTGTTACTACTAGGGAGGTGTTTCTGTAGCCATGTGATCATTTCTTTGGCCAGGCAGTTATTCTATACCCATTTCCACCCAAACTGTTTTTCACTAGAAACTGAAAAGTTCAGACAGCAGAAAGCAGAACTCATCATGCTGGATTCTGGTAGCCATCGATTCTAAAAACCAGGAAGAGCACTAGGTTCAGTCTTTCCTCCTTGATTTGGAAACCATATAAGAATGAATATTGTTTTCTTAAAGTCAGAAATTCCTTCATACCAGCAGCATGGTTTTTAGTAAATTAATACTGATGTGTCATGCATATATGCTGTGGAGAAAGTATACATATATGTACATATATGTGTATATATATGTACTTGCATACGTATAAGGAGGCTTTGAGTAAATAAATATAATAGTAATAGCAATTGTATTGAACTAATACTCAAACATAATAAAAAATTAATATTCAAACAAAAACTAATATTTAAAAATCCTACTCAAAGGTGGTTCCACTTTGGGCTGCACTGTACAATCATAAAAATATATACCATCTAAGAAGGTAAAACTTTGGTTTCCATATACATTAGGAAATTATATGGTCTGTTTATACTTAAACATACTATGACAAAAAGGAGGGAACAAGAAAAAGTCATCTTATATATACAGTATTTGAAAACACAAACTTCAGAAAGAAGAATCAGAGCATCTTGCATGAAGCTGTATTTGTGTTGGTCTTAGAAAAATGAAAAAAAAGCAGGTTAGTTGGCTTTCTTGAAGCTTGGAAGAAGTCTAATCAATGCCACCAGCTCAATCACTACAAGGCATGCATTAGGCACAAATTCCAGAACATTCTAACATGCATGCAGTACTATATTCCAGGGGTCCACCAGTAAAAGAGCAGCACAACTCACTCTTCTTGTGAACATTAGCATGCTTTATGGGAGCAATAAGTATATTTCGAAAAAGGTTCTGAGAACTCTCTCTGGCTGAGAAGCCAGTATGACTTAAAGTAAGTTTGATTGAACTAAAGTGGTTTACATTGACTGAAGGTCTCTCCACTGATGTTTGCAAAATGTTTATTTGGAGATGGCACCTGTACTCACCCAGCATTGCCACTTAGCTATTTCTGTTTCCTCAAACACTGCTTTTAGAAGCATTTTTGATTAGGAAGTAGCTTTAGTACAGTTGCAAGTGAGAACATTTACATCACTCCCAGGAGCTCAACCAGAGTTGAGGATTTGCTGAAAAGGAAGTTTGTACTAAAAATAAGTGTGACCTTCTTGAATCAGCACTCTTCTGAAATTTCACTGAAACAGTACAGTTCTTTCCACCATTGTAAGAGCAGCAAAAGTAACATTATGTTTGAATAATTACCTCCTTGTAGAAAGCTGCCTTCGGATGCAACTTGTGTCGTACTCAATGTTACTTTATTGGCACAGGCAGTGGTACAGGTTTGTAGTCCACTTGAAACGTGGACAGACCAAATTAGACATTTTGCAGTTGCTTTCTATGAATTCCAACAAATACATTAGTATTACAGCAACAGAGAATTATGCTTCTTTTTCTCTCTTCTCCACAGAAACTACCTTTAGGAATGACAGAGAATTCCATATACTTCTAAGCCTACTAATCTAATCTTGGTTAAAAGGCAATATGACAGTTCATTTGTTGGCTAATTCTTTTCAGGTAAAGGAAAAAAGATATGGTCTGATAACATATACATAAAATGACAGTGTAAGCATGCTGGATGTTGTTCATTTGCTGGCAGGTGTCTCTGGTATATATTTACATGGAATGGTATTAATGTCTTAATGAGAAGAAGTCAGTGATTGTGCAGAATCACCCACAAGAAAAGTCTTCCAGGCTCTAAGGCAAAGAGGCTGCAATATGTCTGCAGTACCTTAATGCTTTCCTGGTAGCAAACACACGTTGTTGGATAGTGGATGTTGTGCTGATAGGGAGTAGCAGCAAGCTATTCTTCTGCTCCAGAGTCTCACTGTGAGCCAAGTGGTTTGAATTGTCAGCCTGCAGACTGATACTGTGAATGAATAAGGCTCAAGTGGAAGAAATGGATTGCTTGATAAGTTTCTCTCTGTTAAACTGTTGCTGCTCATGTGCATTTCAGAAAAGAGTTTTGTATTGGACTGTAGCAATTTCAAGAAGGAAATAATTTAAATCTCTGTACATTAAGATCAGATAGTTTGTTTGGCCACTTTCTGGTGACAAAATTTAAAAAGTGGTGAAATTGCATTTCAAATTCTGAAAAGAGAAAGAAATGTATGCCTTTAATGTGTACCTTACCTCTAATTCAAACCTTTTGAGGGAAACTATTTCCAAGTATTGTATTTACTTCTGATGTTTATTTCTACTTTGGGCATCCCTAAGGCCCCCAAATGAGGTTTCACTGGGCACAGAAACAAATAGAAAGAAACAGTTCCTGCCCCTGAGAGTTAGCAGTCAAGACAAAATGTAAGAGGTGATTAAAGAGACAAATGGAGGAAACAGTTAAAGAAAGTGTCTGCAGGCAGACGTAGCTGTGTCAGTAATCATACACAGCTATCAGCCTAACCAGTGCTAGATGGAAATGCTTCTCTTGGGGCTTGTATGTACTATTTTCCAGTATGCATTTTCACATAAGGTATAATAGACAGACAGTTTCTGTATTGTGCTGTATTTATTCTTGCTATTTTTATTCTTTGCCATCCGTCTGACACTTTGCTCAGTTAAGGTGTCAGTCATTGACTCACATTAAATTTTATTTTTTTTCCAGTCTCAGTCTAACTCAGTCTCTCAGCTATTTTGTTAATAGAAAGAGAGAATCAGCCAAGTTTCCAATTTGTGTGTTTGAATAATAGTCCAACACAGAACATAATAAATCATTAGTCCTTATGAACTGTATTGCCCTACAACAGAGCTCTATTCCAATCCAGTTAGGGGAACTGAAATTTTACTTAAAAGCAAATATCTGATAAGGGAAATTAATTATCATGACATTTTGAATTGTGTAAAAGATGGGGAATCAGCTGTGTCTGTGAAATTACAGATGAAAATGCAACACTCAAGACTTGTTAATGCTTTTTTTGGCATAGAGAAGGAGACATAGGTATCTAATATTAAGTGGTGTTGCAGAAGGGCAAGTTAGCACTTTGTTTGCCAAATTAAGTTTCAAAGACTATGTAGGTTATGAAGTTTGACTTTCTGCCCATAAATCTTGAGTGACTGACAGGCTACTGTAAAATAGCTTTGTTCAGAAGGAATCTTTGGCAGACGGCATCAAAGGTTTGAAACTCTGGAAGGGATGAAAAGAAAACCCCACTTTTACACTGATTTCCCCTGCAGATCAACGTCTGTGTGAAATTTGCCTGGGAATTATGGGCTGTTTACTGTATTATGCACTGTTTTCTTCCACTGTATCTGAAGGCCCCTGTGGTTCCTTTTATCTTCAAGATTTAGGGATATTTTTTACATGAAATGTGAATGAGTGAATGCATCATTGGAACTCAGGGAAAAAATGCTGCTTTTAGACAGTTCTGTTCTCCCTTATTTTATCACAAGTTGGAGTATTGGTTTTATGGCACCTAAATTTATGGGTACATATTTTTATGGCAAAGCCCAATGACATGCTCTGCATGCTCCATCAAGTTCTCTCTGTTTTTCTTCACTTGATTCACTACTCTGCAGGGTATGAATCAGTCCTGTAACATAACCCTTAATCTATTCTTAACCAGAATAATGTAGTGTAGTTCTTATTTATTTATCATGTATATCATCATCTAATTATGTAAAGAAAAAAAAATAAAAATAAACAACAAACAAGCATGCAAACTCAAAATTTCCTGTAAAACTTGTCAGCTATTGATCAGTGCAGGACACAAGTTTCTCTCTTGCATGTAAGCAGATCAGGCAGAAAACTAATTCACAGGTACTTAAGCCTGTCTTCTGCCACAACATGGTACTGCTGGGGCACGGGCTAGAAGGGAAATGCATGGTGGGGCAGTTTCTACTTAGAAATTCAGCATACCTACTCAGTTACAGGAAGAAGCTTGAAAAGAAGGGAAGACCCTCTGTGTTGTGCCCCTCACCATAAGGATATTGAGTTGCTTGGGCATGTTTAGAGAAGAGCAACAGAGCTGGTGAAGGGACTAGAAGTCAAGGGGAGTTTAGTCTGGAGAAGTGGCTGAGTGGAGACCTCATCACTCTCCACAAGTACACAAAAAAAGAGGCTGCAGCAAGGAGGGTGTTTGTTTGTTTTCTCAGGTGACAAGGGATAGGACATGAAGAAATGGTCTCAAATTGCAGTAGTGGTGGTTTAAGTTGAACATTAAGACAATTTTTTCTCAGAGAGGGTGATCAAGCATTGGAATGGGCTGCTTAGATAAGTTGTAGAGTCACCACTGGAGGTATACAAGAGATATGCAGACATGTCACTAAGAGATATGGTTTAGTGACAACACTTGGTAGGTCAGGTTGATGCACTTGATGATCTTGAAGGTCTTTTCTAACCTAGATGATCCTATAATTCTGTCCTTTTCATTTGTGCTTTCTATCTTTCCATGTGTACTGGTTGAAACTGAATGACTTATGCCCTTGTTTGTCTTCCACAGGGTGAAGTGAAGAAGTAAATTCTCCCAGCTGAACTACTATGAGGTCAGAAGCCTTGCTGCTATATTTCACACTGCTACACTTTGCTGGGGCTGGTTTCCCAGAAGATTCTGAGCCGATCAGTATTTCGCATGGCAACTGTAAGTATAAGAGGCCAGAGGTCTTCATTTGCTTAGCAGCAATCACTGGACTTCAAATCAACAGTATTTTGCTATTTGCAAGTGCAATAAATAAATTTGTTTTTCATGATTTCTCCCAGATCAACCAATTTACATTCTCAGATACTAAGAACTAGATTTTCTTATGTTGATTGGTGGCTGCTGGGTGGTGAGCTGCTTGATCCCCCAAAACCACAACATTTCTCCTCCCCAAACAGACCTTTCAGTAGTATAATCAAAAAAAAAAAAAAAAAAAAAAAAAAAAAAAAAAAAAAAAAAAAAACACCTTGTTTTATCCAGAAGAAAATGAAGGAAACTTTTTTCTCTTTTTTCTCCATGATCAAGCAATTCCTCACCTGACTTGAGAAACTGTAGCTCTGGATAACCCTTGATACATCTCAGGGTATCAAACATAGCACACTGAAACAGCTGAGTTTTAAAATCATAATTGGTTGAGCTAATACAAATATCCAGTCTTACTTCTTTAAACTCTGATGGATTCTAGGTTAGCATTTGTCCTTTTTGGCTGGAAATGTAGATATAAAAAAAAAAAAAAAAAAAAAAAAAAAAAAAAGGCAAGACAATGAATCTTTTGTAAGACAATATCTCTTCTTTCTTACCAGCAATTGGCAGACTAAAAAATCTAGGGTAACACAGACAGCTGCAAGCCAGTACTGAGATTTACTGACTAAACAGGTGGAGAGCTTTCTCTGCATTTCACCATGCAAGTCAGGCTTAACATAAGTGATTCTTTCACATTTACCACAGCTCAATTATGATTACTCTAAACAAAAGTCTTCTGAAGTCCCAAAGGTTGAGATATTTAATAAGAAGTACTTAGTACGTGACTCTGTAATAGCATGCTAAGGAATAGCAGGTCAGCAATGAATAGGCTTATGTTTAAGTCTACTTTGGACCAGGCATTTGATTATGCATTGAATCTCCTAATTGTCCCTGCTTACTGTGCTTTGTGGGGGCCTGGACACCCTGAAGCTTGTTTGTCTTGGAGAACACAAAACTGAAAGACAGGCTCCCAGAGTGTAGTTGAAGTACTCCAACTGCTAGTAGGCATCTGGGTTACAGGAGCATGGCAGAACTGCTCTGAAGCAAACCTGACTGAACCCTGTCTGGTGTGGTCATTGGGTCTTCAGCACCAACTTTGTCCCAGTCCAGAAGGGCAATGCTGATTTTTCACATGAAACATGGGATGACTTCTCTCCATCATATTTCATGATATGAATCATGAAATTCATATGAACATAAAAGCCCCAGCTCCTGCTACATCAGTGAGCTACAGAGGAAACAGTACTGAATAAAGAAGAGTTTGAAAGTTGGAACTTGACATTTTTTATGTAGGTCTTAGTCAGAAGCATTAAGCTTCTGACTTAAGCTTCCAATATATCTTGGTTGGAATCTGATAATTTGTTTCTCCAAGAGTCCTCAGTGTCTGGGGACAGATAAGTTTCTCTTTCTATCATTTTGTTGTCAGGCTTTCTGACACATGGTGCTCTCAAGTGCTTTGCAAAAGATATGCTGGCAAAGTCAGTACTTTGACCAAACTTGACAGGGAAAAAACCTTCAGAGGACAATAGCTAAAAACACTAAACTGTAACTGAGTTTCTGAAGAAACAGACTCCATCAAATATCTCCAGGTTTCTGAGAAAACATATTGATGGGGAAAAGGTTCAGGCATGGCTCAATGCTAGTCAAATCTGTGTAATGACTGAACACTGGCACAGGCTGCCCAGAGAGTCTCCCTTCTCAGAGATGTTCAAAGGCCATCTGAAGCCATCTGGACATGGGCTTGGGCACCCAGCACTGGTGGTCCTGTTTGAGCGGGGGGTGGTGGGCGTGGATTGGACCAGATGGCCTCCAGAGGTCCCTGCCAATATCAACCATCCTGTGATTCTGTGAATATACTCAGACAGCAGTTCTGCCTTATGGTGATGTTCATCAGAAGTTTATCCTCTTCTTGTCTTCTAATTGTCTTTTCATTTGTTTAACTGTCTCCCTAGTCTGTGCATCTAGACATCATGATCATGTATTCGTGCAATCTAACAGCAAGGTGGATCTCGGTCAAAAGGGTTCACAGTTGTTATAGAGTGAATAAATGCTCTTGCTACTTGGTAGAGAGAGGGAAAAAGCTGGCTTGTTGATAGCATAAACTCAACAGAGGGCTTCCAGTCAGTATTGTTGTCCAGTTGCCAGAAGAACTGCAGTATCCAACTGGTTGCCAAAATAATATGCAGTGACTTTCATTTTTAAAAGTTCAAGTAGTGGTTACCCACAGTTTCTCAGAAATCCCCACAGCTGCTTTACAATGGCAGTTCAATCCTGTAGGAAAGCCATGCAGCTGGCAGTTTGAGCCACACAGAGCCAAGTCTTTTGCTTTAACCACTACCATTTCAGTCATTGTGTTGATTGATGGGCCACTGTAAAACAGCTTTGTCCTGCTAGATACATTTTGGCAGCCAGGAGCCAGCATTTAAACTCTGCAAGCAGTGAAAGAAAAACTGTGAGAAGTGCCATGTACCTGTGTGCCAAGAGCTCTAGAGCAGCTTTACATTTTAAAGAAATTCACAGTTTTTGTCTTCTAAAAAAGTAATGACTTTCTTCCCAACAACTGCAGACTAACCATGAAGAACCATCCAGCTCTTTGTGCCAATACCTTCCTGCCCCAGGCCATGCTGCTGGGGGAAAAGAGAAACCACAGATTTCAGCCACAGCCAGGCACCAGGGTGCTCTGTGTCAGCATGGTTTCAATTTGTGATTCTCTTACGTCTTGTGCTTCTTCTCCAGAACCCTGTTTTTCTTGCTTTCCCACAGATACAAGACAGTATCCGGTGTTTGTGGGTCACAAGCCGGGACGGAACACCACGCAGAGGCACCGGCTGGACATCCAGCTGGTCATGGTCATGAACAGAACCCTCTACGTTGCTGCTAGGTCAGTAGCCCTCTCCTTCACCACTCCTTCCTTGCTGCTTGCAGAGCAGAAGGGAGGAGAGGAAAGATATTCTGAGTTCTTCTCTGCTGGGCATGTTATTTTTAGGATTTTCTCACACTCAGAGAGGGGTTTGCAGCCTGTTAGCAAGACATATTGGACACCTTGTTAGTCAGTCAACTAAGGCTTAGTTTTGCAAGGTACTGAGCCATTCCTTTCAGGACTACATACCTCCAGCTACATTTTAGTCATGGAAAAGGGAATTTGCCATATAAATTGTTCAGTGCCGTGGAATAGAGGTCTGTCCTAATCCCGTAATTTTGCTTGTGCACAAAATTAATTACATATTTTAGAGTTATTCTGCTAGTGCAGAAAGGCATGTTTGGTTAAGAGTGTTGCTGGTTTAGGCATATTTTTAATATCAAAAAACAAACAAACAATCAAACAAAAAGTGATATGGAAACATGTTTGCTACTGTTCTTTCGAGGTACTCAGGTTAATTGAATTTGGTGTTAGTGGGTTTTTGTGTTTTTTGTTTTTTTTTTGGTTGGTTGGTTTTTGGAGAGCTATACTCTGCAGATACAAACACATGCCCCTTTATAAAAATTGCCTATAGAGCCACCCATTTAGTCAATGTAGTTCAGCATAGCCCTATCAGCCTCTCTGGCGCTACACTGATTTATACAGCTGCCAACCTGGCACAGATCCAACATTAACACTTCCTCTCCCTGCCTGCTGTTAGCAAAGGAGGCTGATGATTTCATAGTGGGAATTACCTGACGGAAACAAGATGAATGCAGGAAGGGCCCTGATTAGCAAGGGTGGGTAGTTTATCTCAAGAGCTCTCAGATCCAGATCCTGTTTGGGAAACCTACCCCTCTAGTAGTAGCTTACTTCCTGACATTTTTCTGGTCCTTCTCCTCCACCTGAGAAATATGCAACCTTCTGTGTGCTACAGAGAGCCAGGCTGCTGCTGCAGTTGGGAGAGGAGGTAGGTGAACAAACAAAGTGAAGGAACAGCTGCTGAACAGTAAGCCACTCACCACCACCCCTTTCCTCAAAGCCCTTGCTAGCCTCCAGGAGCTCCTTTTCAAATAGTCGCTCCCTGTCTTCTGTGTGGTCAGATGTGCCCTGTGGTGGAGATCTGCCTATTGATCTCTACTCAACACCAAATAATCCATTGCTTTACACCATCAGAGTTATTGGGTGAGGTTTTTACATAGCTGTTTCTATGGCTGCTTGAAAACTGCACTTGTAACTGCTCACCTACCATTGCCATTGTATAGGCTAAACACAGCTTCTTCAGGCTTCTCACTTACTGGTTTTTGTATTTCATCCATGTGGCAGGCTTTTGGTCTCTTGCTCATGCCAAGCCGTGTTGGTTTCCCTGCAGCCTCCACTGCCATAGTTTTTACTCCCAAAAGCAACATCAAGAGCCAGAGTCTTAAAGCCAAGTTGTTGTGGAGTTTGAGGTTTTCCAGCAGAGAATAACATTTTTTTTCTGAACACTGTCAGTTTGTTTTTTGCTTTTTTTTCAAAACTGCTCTTTTTCCTGACCTTCCCCGAGGGGTCATGACACTGCTCCCCTCTCCCAGGGGTGCAGATCACACATCCCTGATGCCCTGATGCTCTGGCTCCCAGCCTGCACTCACATCAGGCCTGGCACTCGGCGTGGTAGGGCCTGCTCTCAGGACGTGCCAAGCGACCTGGGCCAGCCCCTCGTTTTCTCCTTGCCTCAAGTCCTGAACATAGCATGTAGACCTAATACCAAGAGTGGCTTTAGGGCACAAGAATCCCTTCCACAAGGGATTCACATTCACCTTGAGATCTGTTTGCTGGGCAGTCTGCTGCCAGGCGCTCAGGCCTGGGGCATCTTCCCCTTTGTGCGGGAGCTGTGGTGGCACTGGCTGCAGTGGACAGCCCCAAGGAAAGGCCACCCTGCACTTTGTTCCAGCCCAGGGCTTAGCATTTCTGCTGCCTTCAGTGTGATAACGAGTAGGGCAGGGGAGTGGGCTGAAGCTACTTGGAAGGTGGCAGCAGGATTTCCTCCTTTTCATAGCTGAGTTCCCTTTGCTTTCCTTATTTGTTTTCCTTTAAACTAGGAAATCATTTGCAGGGAGAAGGTGGTAAATCTGTTTTTGTGAATTTTGCTCTGTTGTGTTCATAGTTTGTTCCCAGACTGAAAGATTGACGCAATTAGAGTTACAGTGCCTGAGTTTCCCAAGCCCAAGTTGGGAAAACCCATTTTGGAACACAAAACTACTGTGTGCATAAGTTATATAAAGCATGCGAACATTTGGGGTGAATATGTGTATTGGTGTGTGAATATATATTCTTACATATTCTGTAGCTATACATTTGTATAAAATATTTTATTATAATAGGAGTGCTTCTATACTCCTTGAGCCTATTGACCTGCAAAGAAAGCATAAAGTATTAGTCTGTTTTGTATTTACACAGGCACAAAAAAATCTCCTTACACTTTTTTTCTTCTGATAACTCACTCTTTGACATATTCTTTTCCCCCTCCACATGTTACTGAATAAAGCCCCTGCTGGGCTGAGAAACCTGTGTTGTATAAGTTAAAATTCAAAGGTCATTTTTAAGTAATAAACTTCAGGGAATTAGTCATCTTGTGGTAATTAGTGTGAATGAAAGTTTACAATACTGCCTTTTGTTTCAGAGGCAGTAACATCTAGAGACTGAAGTAAATGTGTACACAATTGAAGGTGTTTCTTAAAGAGTTTTGTAGCAAGATTCATTGAAAACTGCAGCTAACATAAATCCCTTAGCTATCATATCAGGTGTTGCTTTCATGCTTTCAATATGGCAATGCTAAATTTACATTTGTACCATTAGCAGAAAAGCAATCAAAACAAATGATTAAACATTGACAGTTTTGTTTTGCTGTTGCCAGTCTTGTGTTTTACTTTGTTTATTTGGTTGTTTTAGAAAATCTAGTGTTTGCTTTGCAGATAGTCTCCTCCAGTAGGAGAGGGTGAACTCAAGTTTCAGAACTGCCGGCACTTTATTACTGAGTGACTGGCACAGAACGTAATTTCTGTCTGTCCATCATGTCTTTTGTCATAAAGCATGTGTGACTTCTGTATTGAGTATTATCAAATGTAATTCTGTGTCACTTTGGAAAGGCTTTCATATCTCTGCCTTTGGAAAGGCAGAGATAAATTAGCGTAACTCAACCAAAGCCCATGAAACCATGTTGCTCTGCATCTAGAATGTGTGAGGTACAGTGTGTAAAGGAGCAGCTGTTTTCTTTTTTCTCGTGGGAAGGGTACCATCTTGCTGTCTCTCTCACACTCACACACACACACTTTTCTAAGTTTGCAATGCCTCCTCCTCCCACTGTCTTCAGTGGTGGCTGCTTTTGTCCACATTATCTGTCACCCTTCATGTGTGCGTACAAAACAGTTTATTGAACCCGTGAAGCATCGGGATGGCTCCCTCTTCACTTGCCATTACACATTTCCAGACACTGCACCGAGTGGCCAGGGGTCATGCACAGCCGGTGGCACGATTTAAATTCCCTTCCTCCACAAGATTATGCCATGGCAACAAAACTCGGTTCTGCTGACTGGAGGTGGGAAAAACGGAAGCTCTAGGATTAAGTCAATTTGTGTTAGAATAACTTAATTAGCAGTGAGCTGTACACATACCACAGCTAGTAGATAGTAGGAGTTGGGCAGCAGTGGGAAAAGGAGGGCAAGGACAATCCGTTATTGTCTTTGGCTGGAGAACCTTCCCCATGATCTGACAGCTCTCTCCCTCTCTACTGTCATTGTCAGCAACTTTGTTTCAAATGCAAAATGAGAAAGTGATATGTAATTTGCCTGATATTAACCCTTTTACATGATCTCGTAACTCAGGGTCTGAATTTTCTTTGAACCATTTCTTAAACCAGAAAGTGAGCCCGCTGAAAGATGTTTTACTGAGGGTGGAACTAAGCAACTCAAGCCTCTTTCTGAATAACATCACTGTACTTTTAATTGTCTTGTTTATAAAGAAAAAATCTTAACTGCTGTAAACTAAGACTGATAATTAAAATCAAGAGCTGTGCTGGAAGAACATTTTTAGAGATCCAGCAGCACCTAATTTGCAATTCAAGAGACTTTGTTCCCACTTTTATATAGTAGGAGTAACAGCAACAAAGAGCAATGTACATTAAAAAAAGGAATCGTGCAGTAGTCTATAAGACTGATACAACACTAACTGGTAATCTGAGCCCAGCACCAACCCTGACCACTGCTCTGCCAGTAGGGTCAGGCCAATAATAAACTGAAGCATTAAACCAATCTTGAGAGAAAATGACAGTTCTGGTTTTACAGAGTCTGGAGAAGAAAGATTAAAAAAAAAAAAAAAAAAAAAAAAAAAAAAAAAACCTCAGTTTGGTGTCTTAAAAAGTAAATAGCCTCAAGTGCTGTAGCAGACAGTAGGTTTTAAAAAGCCAGTTCCATGTAACAATGCTGCCTCTTTTCTCCGCATGAGAAAAGTGTTGTTAATTCTTGTTTTGATAATGTTTTCTGTTTGCTTTATTTGAGAGAGAGCACTATTTCCCCCAAACCCAATAAAGTGAAGCTAGTCTTAAAAGCAGAAATTTCTAAAATGGAAGCAGTCTGCAGTCTGTATCTTACTTTCAGCAGACGCCCGTGTAGACCCTTTTAATGCCCTGGATCATTCTCCAGGTGCACAGCTTCCCACATTTTTTAAAAAAGTTGGTGTTATTTTGAGAAGAAATTAGATACTCAATATTTTTTCTCTTCATTCTCAATTTGGTGTGGCTGCTACTACAATGTTGTAACATTTATTTTTTTTTATTTTCAGATTTTAGGTTCAGAAATGTTCTTATTCTCAGTTTGTGCAGAAAAGAATATTTAAAAATGCTTCTTTACCTGAGTAGCTGAGTCTATTTACTCTTTCCAAAGAGAGATTGGCAGCTAATTGTAGAGAGAGTCAGGCTCTCAGGAAAACAGAAAAGCAAATGCAAGTTTAGAAATGTGAACTTTTTCAGAGGAATATTTTAAAGTTTAGTTTGGCCATCAGCGTATGAAGAGAAGAATGATTCCTGGGAAGAGTTTCATGGCTGTCAGCCTTTTGCCTACCATATTGTCAATCAAATAATCACAGCTGAGGTTAGACACATAATTAGAAAGAAGGAAAGAAGGAAAGAAAAAAGCATTAACCTCTTTTTAACCCTGAATGGCTTAATATGGCACAGTGACTGCTAGCCCAGGATGCTGGCAGAAGCTGTCACAGACTATTGCAGCTGGTTTCAGATACATAAAAGCATCTGCATGCTAGACCATAGCATCTGCTCTAAGTCCTATGGAGTAGAAAATATATAGGGCTCATCTCCTTTGCAAACTCTTATTTGTTGAAACAATCCCTTTTAAGAAATAATATTGCTTTGAAGTGTTGTAGAATTTTCCTTTTTTTCCCCTCTTTTTTTCATAATGGAAAGGAAGATAGTTTATATATGGAAGTGCTTTTCTGGGAGAAACAAGCAATGCTGTTGGTAGTGCTTCATGGTGAGACCTGTGATCTTTTTTTTTTTTTTTTTTTTTTTTTTTTGTATGGATTATGGATTACCTCGTGATAGATAATTCTCCTCATAATAAATGAATGGTTTGACTACTTCATTTGACTTTGGATTCATTTGCCTTTGTTTACAGGGACCATATTTATACTGTTGATATGGACACATCACATACAGAAGAAATTTATTTTAGCAAAGTAAGTAGCTTTTATCATCTTCCAGAAACCAAGGACACTAGAACAAGCTTCAAATAAAAAGGAAGATGACATTGTTTCAAACAACTTGCCAACGCTGCTATAAAAACTGTAATAAGCAAGTAGGATGGCATTGCTAATCATATTTGGGGAAAGCTAGAATAGCAATCATGTCCTCTGTGAATTTCTGATAAGTGATTTAGCTGGGCTGATAAGCTATCCATACTGAAATATAGCGTGGTCCCTGATGGAACATACGTCAAACATATTCATTTATATTCAGCAGCTTTCTATAATGGCTATACTATCCCAATTAAGTATACTGAAACTTTCATCATAAAAAGCGAGTGCTATTTACATATTTTCATGCACACAAATTCACTCATGCAAGTACTCACTAAATAAAATCTTATTATAGCATCACTTTGTAGATATATTCACATTATCTCCATGGGAAGTTACATTCAAATTAAGAAAGAGCTTTGTCTGCATTACCACATTGCATATTAACATAAACATGCTAGAAATAATCTTCCTTCAGCTCCTTTACATTGCACTCACTTTATGTAACATGTGGCAAACAACCTTGGTCCAGCAGACAACCATATCAATTTGACCATTGGGTGTAATCTGCTGTAGGAGGAGTGTTTCATTATAGCTATGAAAGATGCTGAAGATGAGTTTATGCCTTGCTGCTCTTCAAAAAAGTGAGGTCATGGATTTGTCATGAAAATGAAAGCAATGTTGCTACATCCATGTTTATTCTTTCAATTTGGAGTCCTTAAGCAAATGGATAGTGCATCAGTTTACTAATGGGAAACTGTCAGGAGGAAAGTCATGGTTAGAGTGTCTAAGGTGTTACTACTGTCTTAGACCAAGCATTCTTAAATAAAGTTTGATTATAATTAATCAGCCTACCATGTGTAACATTTTCTGGAATTCACTGTATAACAAATAAATTAATCAATAAAATAAATAATAAATTAAGGCTGGGATTTACCTGTAAATGTTCCAAAGGAAGAATACTGGTGGTTAAAGTCAGTACTATCATGATAGGTACTGCATTCTCTGAGCCAGTTGGCTAACTTGAAGTGATAAGAATTAGCAGAAATGCAATCTCTTTGCTAATCTAAAAAGTTGGCTTCCAAAATACATACTAAATTTAGGTTCCAGCCAGGATATATAGTCCATAAATGTTTCTTCTGATTTGCAAAATAATATCAGAAGAATAGAGCATCTAGTACTTTTAGAAAAGTGCTCATATTTTCAAATGTTAGCCTACTGTGGAATTCAATAGTTTTAGGCTTTCACAAAAAAATGGGATAGATTTCTGGTCTAATGAATAGGCAGCAACACAAAATTAAGTGAATGCTCCACATCACTGATCTTTCATTGTTACGGTGAATTAATCATGGAGAAAGGGTGTGGAAAGCTTTCAACAAATATATGTTCAACAGTAAGTCTCCCCTAGGGGACTTCTACTTCTGAAATCAAATGCAACAGCCTCTGGGCTCTAATTGATTTTTTCTTGATCCTTGCAGAAATTGACATGGAAATCTAGACAAGCTGATGTAGACACATGCAGAATGAAGGGAAAACATAAGGTAGGCAATTTTCATTTCTTCTGCATCTGCCACTTTAGTTTAGCTGCTTCACTATTATCTTAGGCTGTTGTCTGTGATGTGGAATGGATCATGCCATTCACTTCTCTGCTTGTAATTGCTTTTTCCATCAGCCTACTGAAGGCTTTAATTTGCAAAAATAGTTTACTTTTAATGTGATAAAGCATTACAACAGGAGCCACAGCAACATCCTGAAATGCTTAGAGCACTGGAGATTTTGAACATAATGCTGAATGTCCTGATTTTGCTTAACATTGCCTCTAAAGCTAAATGCTGCTGTCCATCCTCCTTTACGAGTTTACTGAGAAGTTGTGGAAGCATGGGTGTGTACAGATAGAGAAGCACTGTTTCTCATACCAGTCTTCCCTTAGTGTAGCTTATGACTAACACATGTCGAGTCAGAATTAGATGCAGACTCTGATTCTTTTTACCTGCTTCCTCTTCTAGTTACAGCTGCTTTATACCAGTACATTGCATTGATGATGGTACTGTCTTACAGCAACATAGATGAGAAGATTAGATTTTCACTCTTGAGGAAGACAACAGTGTTCAAACAAAATTATCCTAAGTGAACAATAGTAGAATCTGAACTATAATATGAATATCATAGCCTCAGTTCTATGTAACCATTTTAACTAGAATGGAAATCAATTGCATCATGCTCATTGTCAGTTAAACATAGTTGAAATAAAGCCCAGAATATCTCAGTAACTACCAGCCAACTTCATTTTAGACCTGACAATGAAAGATCATATCAACAAAATAAAACCAGACGACCAAAATACAGTAGTTTAAATATTTTTTTATTATTTTTTTCTTCAGGATGAATGTCATAATTTTATTAAGGTTCTCCTAAAAAGAAATGAGGATACATTGTTTATCTGTGGAACAAATGCATTCAACCCTTCTTGCAGGAACTACAAGGTATGTGATCTGTTTGTGGGATTTATGACCTACCTTTCTGTTGGATTTATTGTGACTATGCTGGCAACAGCATGATGTTTGTTATTCAGCTGCTCCTCTTTCAACCCTGTAGCATTTATCCAGATTTGTTTCAATGCTACAGAGCTCAGTGTTGATTAGATTTCTGAGGATTGCTTGGATCAGTTACCTGCTTCTTTGTGGCTCCCAGACATCAGAGTTTATTGCCACTTTGCATTGCCCTCCATAAGTGCAAAGACCTTCAGACTTCTCCTTCCAGATGCAGTCACTCATGAGAAAGTTCCTAAGCTTGCCACTGACACCCACATCAACACAGAGGCTGATGTTGAGCATTATTTCTGGGGTAACATTCTTAAATGTCACTGTGGTCCTGTTTTCCATCCCAGAGACACTTCTGAAGACACTTAAGGAGTCAGTGCCTTATAACCTGGGAAAATTAGTGTTGGAAACCTAGCAGATATAGAAGTGTAAAGACTCTGCAGTGTTACATACTGTAGCATTGCCTGACAGCAAGCCTCCACAGGGAAAGACACAACAGCAGGGCAGTTGTGGATATTGGACATTAATTCATTGACCCCAGTTTCTTCTTTTGACATAGTGTGTCTCCATCATCTTCATATTGGCAGGGTCCATCTAATCAAATATTTCCAATTTTCTCAGCCATGCAGCAATATAATGTGATACAACCCCCATCAGTGGATGTCTTTGGAGCAGCTGTGAAATTAGTTCACTTAGGCCTTGATATCTAGACTTTGTTTTTTTCAGGCACTGCTATGTCTCACAGGTCATTTCTTATCCTTTGAGAAAAAGAAAATTTAGCTTCACTGATGCTGCTTTTGATGAAATCATGGCTCAATTTTTGTTCTCTTCAGTGTTGTCAGAGTAAGAAACAACATAAAGACATTAACGTTGAGGAAAACAGCTTCCAGAGTGGTATTCACTGTGACTGCTGTTCTTCCTTGCTTTTTCTGCACTGCTGATTTACCTTGTTTAGCCATTATAATGGCCATAGTCTAGGAAACACATTAGAGGAGTTCATCACAGTCTTTCCTTTTAGTCTGTGGAGGAAGAATCAGATTTATTCACATACGAGCTTGCATCATGGTAACCATCTGATACAGATGGCTGATGTTCTTGTAACAGCCATCTCTCCTCTTCTTCCTCTGCTTGCATCTCGCTCTTAGCGTGCAGTGAGGCTTCCTGGCTTGAGTGCAGTATTCAGTACTACAGCACTGTTTTGTTATTGCTTCATGCTCCATACCATTAATGCAGCTAACAAATCTCTAACAGCCACTTTTGTTGGAAAGCTGTCTTTTAATACAACTGCAGATTCTCCTTGGCATCTGGTTGTGGGGGTTAAAAATGGCCCTTCTAACCATTGCTGCAGGCATCTCATTCTCCTGATGCATGGCCTCTGCAGGCTACCTCACCTGTTGTTGAGCTGCTGCTGCCCAGGTAGGAATGCTTCTAGGAGTCAGAGCAGAGCACCTCCCCTGACCTTTCCTCTGTAAACTTCTGCATTACAGAAAGAGAGCACTAACGAGGTGCCAAACACAAAGCAGGGCAGTCCCTCCTCACGGCAAAGTGGAAGTGCAGAGCAGTCTGCAGTGCCTAGATCAGTAGAAGGAGAGCTGCTTGGGACTGCAGCTCATTTCCCCTCATTATTAACTGAAATGCTTTTCTGTCCTCAAATAAGTGCAGCTAATTCCCTTCACAGTGGGTTTTGACAGAAAAGACTCATGACAGAAAACAAATGCTGACAGATCATCCCCACTGGAGGACTTAGGTGCTGTAACGTACAACCTAGAAGTTGGTGGGAGTAGGTGATGGTGCCAGATGGGTTGTTTTTCATGCTTTGTGAATCTGTGCTGTATGTGGTTTTCATAGCGTGAGCTCCTCCAATTACCTGAGCATGCTAGGGAGCTGCTTATTCCCAAAATACTGCAGTATAAGAATCTTAAACAGGTAAGAGCTGTACATTTTCCAGATAGCTTGCTAAACCCTCTTGAACTTACTGTAAAGTTGATCTGTGTATTTGTATAATTATCGGTGCCTGGGGTGAATTTGTCTCCCAGGAGTTACACTTAAGCCTCAGACTTCTGCACAGATTAATTCTTGCCTGATGGTAAGAGGATTTCTCTATGACACAGACTCAACTGATGCAGTAACACTTGGAGAACATCCTTCTGAGTATGCAAATCAAGGAAGAGAGCGCCACTGTTGTGACTAGAGCAGAAGGATCTCCGGACTTTGGGGAGAAAATTGCATGCACGGATAATTGTCCTAGTGTTGTTTCTCCTCACTACTATGGCTTGCAGTCTTTTGCTTTGTATAAGAGCGCTTCTGTTGGACCACTGCTCAGGATAAATTTTGAGTCCATGCCAGAACCACAGACCACATAGCCTGCTACAGTTCAACAGGAAGCTTGTGTACAGATAAAATATTGACTGAAGACTTTTGTAAAATGTATGTAAAAAGTAGGAGTGATTAGTTGTGAAAAAATGCCTGACTTATTGGACGTGCTTTTTTCAGCCTGATTTTATTTAACACTATGATTTTTGTCAGGTTCTTCATTCATAGCCAGGAGCACAGTTGTAGAAAAAGCTTTCCTCCCTGCCCAGAAATGAAGAAATGCTACCATAATCCTGGTCTTAGGTAAGAGGTTTATTTTCTATTTCTGAGGAGATCCCTTTTGTTTTCCAGATGGATACACTGGAGTTCCTGGGAGATGAGTTCAGTGGAATGGCCAGGTGCCCCTACGATGCAAAGCATGCCAACGTTGCATTGTTTGCAGGTAAAGAAGAATAACTGAAAAAAACTCTTTTGCTTTCCTTCCTGTAACACAGGCTTGCCATAGTACTGTGTTTCTTTTGTCCAGAATGCCAAAATCTAAAAAGTGGCAAAGGGAGTGAATAATGACTAAAAATAGGGGCCATTAGGAAATCACTTGCACAGGAAGCCTTGCTTTCTCTGGGATTAGTTTCACTACCACAAACAACTTTGCTCGAAGCCTCAGTTTCCTGGCTCAACATTTCAGTATTTCCTGGATTTGCGATAATATCATGCCAGACCAGTGTGAGGCACCATTTCTGGCAGCATCTTGCTTCTACAGAGGACAAGGACAAGACTTGTATGAACTTTGAGGAGGAGGAGGAAAGGTATGCCCTTTAACAACTCTAAACTTAAGTTGGCGTTTATAATAAAAGAAAGAGAATATGCTCTGATACGACCTTTCCTAGGTCTAAAACAGGAAGGGAAGGTGATTTTATTTTAAAGCAGAAAACATCATGATCTTCCATTACCAGCTTACTAGGCAATGGAGAGAAACCTGTTAGTTAATGATGATTTATGCTGCATGCAGCAGAATACAGTTAATTCTGATTTCTACTAGAGTAGGTAAAATAGGGAATGCTTATTAATGGGGTTAGTTTGAGCTGTTGATTGTGAAATGTTATCGTGGTATCTTTCTTCTTGAATTCCAGATTAAACTGTTTATTGAAGTTCTTTTAGAATGAACCTTGCCAAACAGTTATTAGATTTGGCTGTAAAATGGATGGCAAAGGCAATACAAAAGCCACCCATGATAACATCAATCCTCTTCAACAGGTGTGCTGAAAGCAGTGACTGGATTATTATGTGGAAATACTTCAGCAATTCCTCTGAGGGTGTAGGAGTTTATATGTATTCCAGGTATCCTTAAGGAAAGACCATGTCTGTGGCCAAAGTACTCTATTAGCCACTACTGTGTTTGAGCTGGCATGATCTGCTTAACAAAGGAGAGATTTCATAGCAAATTGCAAAAAATATTTTTGTTTCCTGTAGTGTATATCAATGGGTTCTTTTGTTTCAAAATAATGATGGGTGTGATGATGGTGTTACTATGTAATTTCTTAGTTATAGTTAAAAGGTCATAAAGTAGAAATTCTCTGTAGCAGAGAATAAACCAAAAATGCAGAAACACACCTTCAGAACAAGATACATCCCAAGGTTCATTCCACAATTCCTATCCTAAGGGCATTCTGAGTCACCTGTCTGACATGCCTTGTTCACCACACTGGCCAGAGTAGGCATTTAAGAGCAACTTAACCTAGACATTTACCTACATGTAACTGAAGTTAGGTAAAAAGAGTACCACTCTGTCACTGAAGAAGTCCTCACATTATTTGAAAATTAAAATAAATATCTGGAAATCATAATTATATCTCTTGGGATGGTTCAGAGTAAAAATTATACTGTTCAAATAAATCCTTAAAGAATATATCTGCTAAAATCACTGTTTGATATGGCATACATATTTATCCCCATGATAACATTTCAGAGTGTAGCAAAAAGCAGTTTCAGAGCAGTTCAGGGCACTAATCCAGCATATTTTAGTCTGCTGGGTGCACTTACAAGAATATGGCTCTTCTTGCAGCTTGTAGCTATTTTAGATGATATGTGTGAATTGTAATTAGTCACATGGTCTTCAGGAACTTGGCAGGAAAGAAAATAAACGTGTGATTGTATTAACATGAGTTCAGACACCCATAGCTAAACAATTCAGCTTTTTATTCTATTTTAAATTGTTTTTAGTATTTGCTTTTATTTGCTTTTTTTTACTTTTTTTTGGTTTTGCTAAGAAAAAAGAGCCCATTTCTAAGTAGCCAAATGCTGATTGGAATTGCAGGGTTCAGAAAGAAGAGTACAGTCCTGCTAGTAAAAAAAGCAATTATGATTTTTAAACCTGGAGCTGAAATTAAAAGTTGTTTTTAGGTACAATAAGGGGAACTCATTATCACAAGGGGTCCTCTGCTTAGCCCTGAATATGCAGTCAATGCCTTCAAGGCCCAAACAATTTCTGTCAAGCTAGAGGCAGGCTGTTCTGATTTTCTGTAGAAACAACAGAGACAAGCTGCTGGGGTTCACGCCATGATGCTTGTGATACTACCAGCCACCATGGTTCCAAGGTCTGTCTCACAAGTGAAAACAGCCCTGTCTTATCATGACCTGCGAACAGTTCTGACAAGTATCAATTTAAACTATTGTCAGGGCTTGTGCTTCTACATCCAGATACTATTGGTTGACCTTGGGGTGCCATTTTGTAGGCCATTTCTTACCACTTGTCCTCCAGCATTCTTTAAAGGAGAAGAATGCATAATTCATGTGTGAAATGCCTAAAACACATTTTAGAAGAGAAACATAGACAGGCAATCCTCCTTCATGTCTTTGCATCTCTGCTTTGCCTGGGCTCCCTGTACTCTGTTTAATTTTTGACTAGTGACCTTTGGCCCAGAAGTACTCACAGAGGGAGAAACTTGAAGAAATGTCAATTAGCTGGCGGTCCCCAGGACCTGTCTGGTTTTTCCTCCTGGTTAAAACCAACAGTCCTGTTGAGGCACCTCCGTACTTGTAAGCAGAATTTATAAGTATTAAGCTAGAGAAATTTCCAGATAAATTGGATAGGGTAGATTAGTATGCCCTAGCTAAACTGGTGAAGAACTACTTCAAAAGGTTTCTTCTCCCACAACATCCCTCTTTTTAAAAATTGATGTTCTGTCCCATTTACCGTGTTGGATTTTTTCACTTCAGTGTTCCTGAAGGAGATTCTCATTTGATTCATGAGCAAAAGTAATTACATTTTTCCTATCACTTCCCACCTTGTTTCTTCTTTCCTTCTTCCTCAGAGGGAAAGTTGTATTCTGCTACAGTGACTGACTTCCTTGCGATAGATGCAGTCATATACCGGAGCCTTGGAGACAGCCCAACTCTGCGGACAGTGAAACATGACTCCAAGTGGTTGAAAGGTAGATAAACGAAAATAAATAAATAAATAAATAAATAAATAATTTAAAAAGAAAAAAAAAAAAGAAAAAGAAAAAAAAAAAAAGAAAGCCACATCTCTGATGATAATCCTGGATTCCTAACAGACCTCTCTGTCATTTCATTTCAGTAACTTTTTCTGGAAAAAGAAGGAACTAAATTACATCTCTTTACTTATGCTGATCTATTTATCTCTTTTCCTCTTCTCCCAACCCCAAGTTACTGGTCTTGACAAAAACTGTGAGCGTAGTAGGCCAGAATATATTCCAGAGAGTTTTCCAAGCTGAAATAATCAATTTACAGCTGTTGGATGTGAAGGCTGGCATTTGCAGGGCTCAATGTATTTCATGTACTCAGGCTCTGTTTGAAGCAAGCCATTCCTTGGAAGAGTGTTAGGTACCAGCGAGGGCTTCATGAAGGACAGAGAAGTTGTCCTAAAGCATTACGATTCATCAATGAAAAATAAAATTATGGGAATATTGCACAAAGGCTTCCTTTTCTACTTCCTAGGTACTGTGCAGCTGCCATTGAATTAAGCAATGTGTGCTCTAAATGCCCTCATTGTTAAGAGCAGTGCTGTTTTGCTTCACGTAGGCGTTATGAATAGTTAACATTTGGAGTGGTTTTAATAGTGAGTAAAACTGAAGTTTGAAGGCTTTTGCTGCATGCAGAAATGTTTTGCCAGGTGTCGACTTTAGCTGTCCCACTTTGCTTGTTGCTGCAGACATGTATGGGCAGAAACAGTTATGGGGATTGTTATTCCCTCCACACACAGCCTGCAGGCCATAAAGAGCCCTGTTTGGAGCCCTCAGGCATGCCATTACATATTGCCTCTCTACATTTCCTTGTTCACCATGCAGGGCAGACACAGCAGTGGCTAACACCTCACTGCCTTGCAGGGACTTTCCCCAGGCTGGCCTCCAGCTGTGCTGTGTGTCCCAAGCAGTGGTTCTTCTGCAGTGGTGCCGCTGCGTCTTCTGACAACTGAGCAGGCTTGCCTCATATGTGCATTTAATTGTTGACATTTAGTGTGAAGGAATTTGGCTTCCCTTTGCACCTATAGTGTGTTTGTGTGCTGTGTACTGTGCATGGAGCACAGATAGGATGCCTTCTCTGTTTTTTCTAGAACCATACTTTGTCCAGGCAGTGGACTACGGCAATTATATTTACTTCTTCTTCCGGGAAATAGCAGTGGAGTACAACAGCATGGGAAAGGTAAGGGCAAAAATATTGCCTCAGATGACTTAGTGACATTCGGGAGGAGAAAAACATATGCTATTCTTGGACCAGTGCTATTAGGAGTGACCTTGAAATGAGAACCATAAATCATAATGACAAGGTCATCATTTTGAGAAGATTCTTATTGCTCAAGCCAAAAGGTGGGTTGGAGTGAAACATTGCACTGTCTTGAAAGGATACGAGGTGGTTTCTGATGGTGGCAACATATGCCAGAATCTCTTTTCCTAATCATAAAAAGCACAAGGCAAATGTCGTTAGTTCAGCATACTAGGAAGATGTTAAAAATGGCTTCTAAAGCAAGGAGATATTTCTTTTTAAGAAATCTGAATTGGAGTAAACAAGAGTAGAAATTTTGTGCTCTGCCATTCTTAGAAGAATAATTAAACACTTTCTGCATTTTTGTGAATTTCACAATAGCGTTCTGACTAAGCAGTCAGAAAAGCTGACCAAGGTCACAAAGGTGGAGGGCAGGAATAAAAGCCCAGCGAGATTTGCATAGTTTTTAAGTGCTGAAAATACAAGAGTCAGAGCAGGCAGCGTGGGCTGCAGGGATTGTGAATATAAAATGTGCTTTTGTTTGGGGAAATAGAAAGCTAAGCAGTCTGTATGGAAATGAGTTTTATATGGGTTGAGAACAGATCTCCTGAAGGATTTATGACTGTATATTAAATGCCACAGCCTTATCTTTTATAGCACACTGTTCCAAAGCTGATTTTTTTCTGTTTCTTATTTGTCACAGATTATGGAAACATGGGATTAAATTAAGCACCTTGCTGTGTTATTTCAAATGTTTTAAAAGTGAAATTCCTGTCGAGTCTTCAAGTTCAAACAAACATTTCATTTTCTACATTATTTTTGCTCTACTCTTTCCAGGTAGTTTTCCCAAGGGTGGCTCAGGTTTGCAAAAATGACATGGGAGGATCTCAGAGAGTGCTGGAAAAACAGTGGACTTCCTTTCTCAAGGCTCGTTTGAACTGCTCAGTTCCTGGCGATTCGCACTTCTATTTTAATATACTGCAGGCAGTTACAGATGTTATCCATTTCAATGGCCGGGATGTTGTTTTAGCAACCTTCTCCACTCCATATAATAGGTAATAGGCGCAATAACCTTTTGTTTCCTTTATGTTTCGCTTTTTATTGCAGTTTGTTTTTACTCCATAAAGGTCCAAGAAGTGATTGCTCGTACAATGTAATTATTACATACCATGCACTTACTGAGAGTTTGTGTTTCATTTTAAGGTACCCTGCCATTGCTTACTGCATTTTGTATTTGATAATTTAGAGCAGCTTTCAAACATTTACTATCTGGACACATTCCTTGGACATTTTCGTTACATGAGAATAATTCAAACCAGCCACCAAGAAGTTTTGCGGAGTGTAACTTGCAGGTTATTACAAAGAGAAAATACAGTTTTCCTTTCTTCCAGAGAAAGGACCAGGTCTGTCCTGTTCACATCCTCCTTTCCTCTATTTCATGCATCTCTACCAACATTTTGTCCTGGGAGAGCCAATGTTCTCATACTTCCTGCTCTCTGCAAGGAAGGTCTCTAGATCAAAGAGAAGGAAGTAGTGGAGCTGACTAAAGCTTCACAGTCTGTCAGGTCCTACTTTGCTTATTTATTCTCATAAAGGGGTGTCTTGAACCCTTCATACTGAGTCAGCCAATCTTTCAGCTTTTTAACCCCTGGAGCTGCAACCTGTGATGCTCTTAACAGAGGTTTCTGTTAGCAAGGGGGAAAAGAGGAGCTGAGCTAAATCAAAAGTCTCTTCCTTTTCCTGGCCACATCAACATGACTTTGTTCTGCAGAACCTACACACAGGAGTCCTAACCTTGCTGAAATACAGCCATAACACAAGCAGGTACCAATAACACAAGCCATTCTTCAAACACCTGTATTTTCACTGCTCATGTGGTTTCCAAAAAGCATCAGTTCATCTGTTAAGAATTTATTGCCATTACACATTATAACATGTTTCTCCAGAAGTTATTAGAATAGTAACTATCTAATTATTGAGTTCTCCTGGAGAAGTTAAAAAAAAAAAAATACTAACAGTCCAATTAAAAAATATATTGCTGTTTCATGGTGTAATGCGTGAGCTGAAAGGAGAATTTTATTGCTGAAATTCATCTGGTTTTGCTGTACACTTGCCACCTCTTGTCAAAGCCTGACCTTAGTGAGGTCATGCACAGAGCTGATTTCAAATGAGAGTAAGACTAGCCCTCTTCTGTTTAATCACTGACTTTGACATCAAAACAGTAGGGATTGCAGTGGAAAAAAATATTGCCAACAATAGGGAATGAAGTTTTATATTATCTCTCTCTTTTTTTTTTTTTCTTTTTTTTTTTTTTTTTTTTTTTTTTGTAAACAGTTTAAATAAAACCAAATAGAGAATTGGCATAAGCAAATAGGCTGTATCTTGAGATTATCTATACATTGAGATGTTCTAGTCTGCTAGTATTTCATGAGGTATGTCATGATAAACTTTTACTTGAAACCCTGTGTTTTAGAATCTAAGTACTTGTTTTTAAATTCAAATTTCTTTGATCTCTGGAACAAGAGCATCCCCCTAGAGTGAGTTGGCACAGATTCCTCAATCCAATCTGAGATCACCCTGGGTGGGAGCTGGTGGTGGGTTGTAGTCAGTAGGTAAGAGATTGCCTGTCTGTGACCCACAGTGCTCCATCCATATTGTTTTATGACACTGTGGACCTGCTAATTGCCATCCTCAATGGAAAAAGTTTTTGCAGTCTTCTCACTGTAGTGATCCCTCTTACACTGTGGAGATACATGATGAGGACAGTTCTCAGTGTGTTTAGTTCTGTAGAGTAAGCCTGAAGGTTTTAGGGTTGTTTTTCTTTAGTGCTTAATCCAACAATGTGTAAAACCTTCTATCTGTAGTGCGACTTGTAATGCCTTAGGATGTGGTCCTGCATGCATCTAAATACACCCCTGACCAACCCTGACGTTGAAATATATGTGGCTGCCTTGCCTTAAAACTCTTGCTGTGCAGTATCGTGTTAATATAAAGCTTTGAAGTGAGTTTCCTTCCATATAAAAACCTGTCCTGTGGAGATGAAAGTAAGAATAATACCATCTCCCTACTTGTTGTTTCCTTCAATAATAAGCATTTCAAAACCTTTAAATATTCAAGCAATTATTTTCCTATCAATTTTTGTACCCTTATGAGTTTAGTTTTATTCTCTGTAACAGTATTATAGTTCCTACGTTTTCTCTTTGGTGTATAATAACCTACTAGCTAAAAGCAGGATTGAAAGCCTCAGCCAGCTGGGTTCATGCTATTTATCTGATAAAATCAAGCAGTGAAAGTCAGACATGAATACAGTAGTTCATGTGTAAAAAAATAAAAGGTGGGTAAATGAATAATTCATGCTTCCAAGTGACTGACCATGGGAAAACCCTAGGCTTTTCAGAAAGCATGTAGGTAAGGTTATAATTATGTTTAGACAGTGCTACTGTGCAGTTGCATGCAAATAATCAAAGAATTGAAATTTACAACTTTATCATCTAAAAATGTGATTGTATTTGCTTCTACAAGCTCTTTACACCTCATTGAATAATTGAGTTAAGCAAATTGCTGAGCATAGTTAACTTCTTTCCATTGGGAAAACCTGCCAGAGATGAGGCTGTAAGAGGATGGAGTAATAATGTGCAAATGCCAGGCCAGTGGCACAGTGCAGTACGTTTCCAGTTTGATCAGCTCCAGCTTCTGAACTGTCTGCAGTGTGTTTTTGAGGCATGACAAGGACTGTGAAAATTCATACTGAGAAAATGTTGTGACTTACAAGAACTTAAATTTCCAAATAATGGGCTCTAAATGAGACTGGCTATTTCTTCTCATGCATTACCAGTGGTACAGTTTCCCAGATTCTTTCCCCTCTTCAAGATTATTGCAATTACTTCTTTCTATAGAGGCTTTGAAACAAGTTGTGCTGGCAGGAGCTGTCTGCCGATTGGTATGTTTCATTTTTTTCCACGGGGCTGGCTTTTCCTGTCAATACTCAGAGGTTACAAAGTTCGGGATTGAGTAGCCTGTGACAGGAAGACTTCTATACAGCATGTTTTTCACTCAAGATTTTATGCATAACTGCAGAGTGAGTAACAATTTCTGGGAAATGTCACTTTGCAGCATCCCTGGCTCTGCAGTCTGTGCCTATGACATGCTTGACATTGCCAATGTATTTACTGGGAGATTCAAAGAACAAAAGTCTCCAGATTCCACATGGACACCAGTTCCTGATGAACGAGTACCCAAACCCAGGTATGTTTCATGTGTAGTGATATTGTTCTGCTGCATGCAGAGTTTTGACAATTTGAATAGCCTTTTAAAGTACAGATCCAAATGAAGATATATATTGTAGTAATGAAAAAGGAGTTAAGTTGTATTTAGAACTAAGATATGAAAATGGGATTTTTTTCATTTAGATCACATTTGTGTAAAATAAATCAGGCCAGTATCATATCCATTTGGTCAGAATAACTGGCATTTTAATAGAGCTATGAGTTACCTGTTGCAAATTGGTTCAGTAATGGATGTTTCGTGTAGCAAAGTCTACACTAGTTCTGAGAATTGCTCTTCTGGGGTTAACAAACAATTCACTTGCAATAGAGGATGGGGAGGCAGGGCATGCAGCGTTCTATCAAAATAGAGGTTTGTTTTACGTCATTTCTCCCGAGTTGCTTTTCCTGCTTCCACTTCCCTCCTGTTTGCATGTAGTTCCCTTATTACACTTTCTTTGTACTACCTACAAGCACCCCTTTTGTGCAAAATGGTGTTGATAGTCATTTGTTAATCCATTTACACGCTCTAAGAATATGAAGTAAATGTCAATAGAGCAAATTAATTTATCTTGCACAACCTCTACCACTTTAACATATGTTTTATATTACCTTTGTTATCTTTCATAACTTAAAATAAATAAATAAATAAATAATCTAAAACTCTGTGGTGGCTACTAGGATTCTACACAAGTCCAGATTTAGCCCACTGTGTTTTAGAGACTTACCAAGTATACTGTCCCAATGCTGTGTTTACTCTGAGGTTGTCCATCAAGAGAAGAACCTGGTAATGCCTGGAAAATCTCATAAATTCTGTGTCTGCTTTTAGTCTGAGCCCTAGAGAGGCATCTATCTGCACTGGCCCTGGATTTTCTTCTCCTTTTTGCAATGTTTCAGCAACTCACTGGATAGGCTGCCTTGGTGAAGAAAGGCTGCAAGAGTGCTCCAAGATCATTTATTTGAAAACAATATTCATATAAAGAATATTTGCAGGGACAAGGGAAAAGCATAAAGAAAAATTTTATTTCTTTTCAGTGGGAGGGGGGAAGAGAAAGTTGCCTTGTAAGTTTATGAGATAATCCAATAGTATGCTAACAGTCACAATGAGGAGAGGATATTGTTCCTTCTTCTAAGTCAGTAGGAGATAATGATAGCTGAACCAGTAAACAGTGTTTCATATAATATTTGGCCATCAATCCGCTTAATGGAAATAATCATTACTAGCAACTCATGTTGAAATTCATAAGAGGCAAAAGATGCCTTTGAAATAAGGTCATTTTTGTTTGGATATCTCAGTATGGTGCAGAAACATTAGTGCTCCTATTGATCCTAACATTTGTCAGAGGCTTACTGGAACCTTTCAAGAGCCTTGCTTCCCTTTTTTGTTGAGATGAACAGGAGGGTTTACTCAGTTTTATGTTTATTCAATTAAGCCAGTTTTGAGATTATAACAGAATTAATCCAATTATGTGATTAGGATTTAGGAAAAAATAGGCCTCCAGATTAGATGTACAGAAATTCTAGGTACTGAAGTGCCAGAAAGCATAGGCTGCTCCCTAGAGAATTTCACCCAATAAATCAATGCATTTGTCAAGGACTTAGGAGATCGGTGATGCCCTTTATTTCTCCTTCTCTCCCTTTATTGGTAATTCTGTATGTAGTCACAAAAATAACCAGAATATTTTGGATCTAGAGAGGCAGAGCACACAATCTGTGCACATACTGTTTATTACACATCTGTGCAGGAGTATATTCATTGACCCAGTTAATCCCTTCTGGTCCTGTGTTAGCTTCCTACATAACATTTGGTTACCTAAGTTTTGAATATTTATCTAAATCAGAGTGGCAGATATGACAGAACCAGAATTACACTTTGTTCAAGGTGGAATTACTTCATTGATGTTAGTGGCTCTACCTACTTTAGATCAAATGAAGATTGGACACTGCAGAATGATTATGAGTGGATTATCTTCTCATCTCACAGTGGCTCAAAGGCTGAAGAATCATAATGGTCCAGGAAATGGGATCAAATGAATTTTTTGTTGGAGAATGTAATCCACAAATTATTAATAACAGGCAGAGAATGATGCTGCTGATTACCTGTTGAAGCATGAAAGTTAAATTACCTTAGAGGAGGAGGAGAGATTTTAGGAATACAGTGAGTAGATTTGCATTTAAATTGTCCAAGAATGATTATTTAACTTTTCAGTCAAAGTCCTCTATGTGCTACAACACTTAAATTCTCCCTGAAAGAAGGGTAAAACCAATGCTTGCATGGATGCTAGCTGGGTTGTCTTCTTCAGTAGTCCTTCTTCTACCAGAAAGTACTGAAATCAGCACTCTTTGAACCATGAAAACAAACTCCTTCCATATGATTTCTTTTATTCCAAGAAAGAACGAACAGTCAGCTAGTCAAGTTACACATCAGAAAGTGTCTATGACAGTGAACATGATTAAGTCAAATACACAGATACAGTAATTAGGTTCCATGTGAGTGGACGAACTACAAGCTGTGCACATCGAACTACTGCTAAAGAAGTGGATTTGTTCTTTTACATGGCAGCATGGAAGTTCTTTTGGTCTGGAGTGGAGGATAGAAGGCTTCAGGCTTTCCTGAGGGGCTGAACAAGTCCAAGAGACTTCTCAATCCTTCGTTTAAGACATTGCAATGCACTTCAGATTTTAACAGAAGACATCATGACAGTTGTTACAGAAATGAGATTTGCACTTAGACATCAAATAAGTGTTCTGGATTTGCCTTCTTGTTTTATTTAGGCCTGGTTGCTGTGCTGGCTCTACATCATTAGAGAAATATGTAACCTCTAATGAGTTCCCGGACGATACTCTGAATTTCATCAAAACACATCCACTGATGGATGAGGCCGTACCTTCTATTGTCAATCGACCCTGGTTCCTGAGAACGATGGTCAGGTAAGTGCCTCCAAATGGACACTTCCTCATTGTAGCATGCTGTCAGGTTGTGCTAATGATCTTGCTTACAATGCTCTCAAATTCTATAAACATCCCTGGTGTGCTGGGCATGACTCCAGCTAGGAAAGATGGCAGATGCTGTAGAACTCCCTGAGCAGCTTCCAAGATAGGAAAAAAACCTCACTTCTTTCCAACCATGCTGGGCTGAAACCGGATCCTGGGGGAAATGAAGTGCAGGGAATGTTGACCTGCCTCTTGGCTTATGGGTCAGTGTTTGAGACAGCTCTGTAGAAAACTTTGGGCAAGGATCAACAGATAGCCTAGGGATATGTATACAGGATACAAGCATCCCTACCAGGATATGTTCACAGGATATGAAGATGTCTGTTGTGATTATGTACTGGTATGTTTTACTGTTTACAGAAGTGTGCAGGCAGAAGTAATCACATAATCTATATTCTTTCTATGACAACAAGAGAAAAATAATAAAGAAGAGACTTGAACAAAGACTCATAAATCAAAAAGCCTCAAATACACCATACCCTTCCTCTGAAAATATGTCCCCACTCTCCTGTGTCATGCTGTGGTCACTATGCTACTTTTCTGCCCTCCAGCTGTGGTTGGAATGAAGTGACTAACTTTTGCCATATTTCCCATATTATTTGCCATATTATGAGTAGTGTTTAGCACTGGAAGGGTTTAACTTAGTTTTATGAAGTGTATGTTCTGTCAGGTACTTATGCTGGATCAAAGGCCACTGATTTTCTATTTGGAGCAAAAAACGATGACACATGATGATCCCTGACTAAGATCAGTTCTCTGATCTTAGTCTAGTCCTGGACAAGCTGCTTCCCACATGGATCATCTTTAGCTTCCAGTTATGTTATATCTGGGGCCTCACTTGGGAGCCAAAATGCCTGGGCTGGTGTGCCTTGAGGTTAAAGCAGAGACCCTGTGTTTAACACTGTATGAACAGCTGGTGCAAAGAGTTGTCGTGAGGTCATGGTAAACTACGTTCCTGAGGAAATGTTGAAAACCCTGGGGTTTATAAAGGCCAGGTGGTTTAAGGCCCAGCAACATTGCTCTACTTCATTCCAGTTACATACCTCCAACCAAAGATGAGAACAGCAAGCTCCGTAGAGTGCTTTCCTTCGATCTACAGTACCTGATAACTATTACCAAATAGTCTCCAGTACTCATCTTTAATAAATGATGTGATCCCACAATTTATACTGCCTTAACACTGAACTTGCTTAGTGGTTGTTATATGATTATTTTTAGTCAGATAAAATAATGTTTACTTTCTCAGCATTTTCTCAGCGTTGTATAGGCACAGCTTTTCCTGCCAAAAAAAAAAAAAAAAGTTGAATGTAGATCTGTTACCAGTATTGCTGCTTTTAATGTAACTGAACATGAAATTAAAATAAATAAATAAATAAAAATCACTGTGCTGATTTTCTTTCCCTGTCTGTAGAAATCGTCAGGCTAGTACTTTGGTTTTGTTTGGAAGGATAATTCCTAAATTGTCTCAGACTCTTAACAGCCCTTCAGCCTTCTGCGTGAGGTTTGCTGTTGCAGACATGTCTGCTAACTATTTGACATCTGGATAAGCACACAAACACATGGAAATTCCCTACCATTTGGGGAGCCAAACTGGTACAGTCTGTATTGACTTACAGGGTTTTTCAGTTAGAAGTGCTTAAATATGCTAGATGGCTGCTCAAAGGCTATCACACAGTTACTTGAAGTGGAAAACATGATAAAATAAATGGCAATCTAATCCACATGATGCAAAATGCGATATTGTTTTTCTAGATACCGTCTGACCAAAATTGCTGTTGACTCTGCTGCTGGGCCATATCAGAACTACACTGTGGTTTTCTTGGGATCAGAGAAGGGAATCATCCTGAAGTTCTTGGCACGGACGGGAAACAGTGGTTTCCTAAATGACAGCCTTTTCCTGGAGGAGATGAACGTTTACAATCCTGAAAAGTGTGTATCTGATTCTTTGTACTCATGTATGGGTGACTTTTGACACTTCTGATTTTCCAGAGATCAAGTTGTCCCATGAAAAGGGAAGCAGGCTAGAAGAAGCCAAGTTCTCTGAGTCATTTTATATTGTTTTGGGGGGATGTCTGGTTGTCAGTCTCTATATTGAAATAAAATATTTTTTTCAGCATATCTAGAAAATAGCCCATCATCCTATGCAGCAGTTGAGGGATAATTAAAAGCAAAATTCTGCAAAGGAAGATTAATTTTCTAATCCTATAAAAAACCGATTCCTCTCCAAATAACTCACTAACCAGCAAGCTACTCTCCAAGGGAAATTTCCCACATTTTCGCCTTCCTCAAATATGCCTAAGGGGGCTTTGAAGTGGGTCATAAGCATGCAGAAATTTCAGCTACTTTGAGTGCTGGAGAAGGATAAACAGAAAAACTGAAGGGCCCTCAGAAATCTTGTCTGGTGTGTAGTATCTCTCTACTTCTCTGGCCCCATGCATTTTTAATGCATGCTTTAATACTTGCTTATATATCTTTCTGTCACTGCATTTAATGGCTATTGTGTGTTCTTTTTCTTCCTTGGCTTGTTCAGTTCTCCCCTTTTCAGGTTTTATTTATGTTTTTTGTTGTTGTGTTGTTTTTTTTTGTTTGTTTGTTTTGTTTTTGAGATTGAGGAATCATTAGGTTTTCATTTGTTTTCCAGGGGAACTCACTTGTAACTTTATCTCACATTTTTGAATCAGGTGCAGTTATGATGGCGTGGAAGACAAGCGGATTGTGGGTATGCAGCTTGACAAGCCCAGCAGCGCCCTTTATGTTGCCTTCTCTACCTGCGTCATCAAGGTTCCGCTGGGGCGGTGTGAGCGCCATGGCAAATGCAAAAAGTATGTGCTTTGTGGTGGCACTTGCCCTCTTGTTGTAAGCCCATGTTCCAGGCGTGGGGAATGCGAGAGCACTCAAGAATGCCTCCTTCTGCTCTTCTTTCTCAAGGGCCTGCATAGCATCCCGAGACCCCTACTGCGGCTGGGTGAAGGAGAGCGGGGTGTGCACACAGCTGTTCCTTGGCGCTAAGTGAGTAATGGCTCTTGCTGGAAGGGCCTTGAAGCGCTGGCAGTGGCGCCGGACAGACTTGGAGTGAGCTGTTTGAAATGTGGGGCTCTCAGGGTAGAAAAATGCGTGAAGTGTTTGTTCCTACCTTATTTGCATTCTCTGAAATTTCTCACAATTATTTTTTTTTTTGGTGTGAACTGTCAGCTGATTGGTGACTGCTGAAAGAAGAGGAAGAATAAAATGAAAGAGCTGTACTAAGGCCCACGTGTTGTTGAAAAGAGGGAACTGGATGGCTGTGTCTGGACCAGCCCACACTGGAGCCATCACAGCTGATTAAAGAGGCAATAGAATCCAAATTAAATTACTGAAGCAATTTGTCCACTGAAAACAAAACCAGTCCTTCTAATTTACTGTGCATTACTAAGAGGAATCACAGAGCACAGTAAGAGCTTAAAGTAGATTCAGAGAAGTGCTGGATCTCCCCTTGCTTAACAGTAGAATTTAATTATTTTATAATAATGAAAGTCTGTGAGGTTTTGTTTAAGTATGGTTACTTAAGCCTTGCAGGAAGCAGATCTACTTCAGACCTCTCATTTCTTGGACACATCTGACACAGCTCACACTTGCCCACTCTAAACTTCAAGATAATGGTGTAAGTGTAGCATAAACATCACATAACCCCAGCAGGCCCACAGCCAGCCCAGCTTAACCCTGTGTCTGTATAGGTCTTCAGCATATAATGGATGAGTTATCATGTTCTTAATTTGCCATTTCAATTCAAATAGTCTTGTCCACTTTGAAAACTATAGCTATGTCTAAATACTTATATGCTTTATGGAGGCTGTTTCTGTTGGATATTTGGTAAAATACCATTGAAGTTCACCTGTGTGCATATGAGGTTTTCTCAGCCTTCTAGAGGTGCTTGAGGTTTTTTGCACTTGCCATGACAAGGTTATGGGGAGTTTTGTACCTTACTTTCAAAAATGTCTCTACTATTTATCAATAAATCCATCAAGACAGGAGCAATGCAGCTTCCAGTGGTGCAGTTCAGAGGTGAGCATGGCAGGTTGCTCTCTATCCAATACAAACCACATGGGAGGAGATCCAGATCAATTGTTCGGATGTGTGGTGGACTTCTAAATTAACCAACAGGAGGCAGAGATGTTAGGTGCCCTCCTGGAGTAGGTGACAGTTGAGCAGTAGTTTTAAGGACATAGTGCTCGGAATTAAGTGTCTGTATGGGTAATGATGCCCCCACAGAAGGATCCTGTCTAATGCAGACAGGAGCTTGTATTGGAGGTTTTCCAGGGCTCTTGTCACTCATCTCTTACTGTATCAGGAACTTGGAAGAACAGCTTCACTAGTTATCCAAAATCACTGGCACAGGTTAGGAGTTTGAATTGAGCATGTCAGCTAGGAAAGCCTTTAAGTATTAATCAGTACAGACCCTTAAATTCAGCATAATTCACTTTGTGATCTGGACCTTATGCCCTGCAACCATGTTCAGTGCACTACCTACAAAATTTTGAAAATGCAAGTTTTTCCCCCCAGCACAGTACCTAGCCGATAGTTTAGCTTCCTTCCCATTTCAAAACATTGGTGCACTTTGACTACTGTATGGACAAGTCAAGGTAGGATTGTAACTGCTCATGATAATGTCTTTTTTTTTTTTTTTTGATTGAATAGTTTAAAAATATATGAATGTTTGCCTCCCTTGACAATGAGGTATGCAGTAGATTTTGAAAGAAGAAAAAAACAAAACAAACAAACAAACGAAAAACACAAGGAGTCATCAGAAGTCAAAGACTCACGTAGCAATGACAAAAGAATTGAATGCCTATCTTGGAATTTTTTAGCCTTCATGGGGAAGTTTCAAAGAAATGGCTGGTTTCATGGTGTGTCTTTATTTCAGTTGCAGATGCAATAATTTCTTTCTGGTGGTGCTTGTGACTGTCGTTACTCATACTGTTATGTTTCTTTCTATTATTTAGGCTGGCATTTGAGCAGGACATAGAACATGGCAATACAGATGGCCTGGGTGACTGCCAAAGTAAGCAAAGCTTTTACCCTCTATTTACCATGTGTAACAGTGTCTTTCTGAATGCCTCAAATCACCCTTACCTGTCGAGCATTCTTTTGTAGCAATGTAAGGCACAACAGGGATGGCAACTGCAGCTAAAGGTACAGGAAGAGGAGGCACAGCTGTTTAAATGTATTTAAATAGCCCAATTGATGTGATTTATACAAACACTGGTCTTCATATCAGTTATGTACTGGAAAGACCGTGGTTCTACAGGATATTGATTATAGCAGTGAAATAATGAGATGAGTGTTCATTGTGTTTATCAGTCGTGATGGTTGGATTGTTTATCTAGATGTGCAGAAGGAGCTTGGTTTCTTGTATAGACTGTGACTTGGACTACACTCCCATGCATAACAAGGAGACAGTGAAACATGTCTTCATCTTTGGATCAAAATCAAGAAGTGGGAGCTTATGTGTTTGTGAACCTTAGTTGATATTACAAACAGGCTGGACAAAGTAGCAATGCTAAGGATCAGGTACTACTGATCCTGTCTAAGAAATGTTAATGGTAAACCTTAGGTACTGACAGCATGAGTTGGAAGCTTAAACACAGTCTTTAAACATTTACATTTTGCACTGAGATGCTTAAAAATGCCCAGCTTGCACTATGTGCAAAGAAACCTTGGATGTTGATTTCTGAGCTGTCAGGAACACCAGCAGCTGTGTAGCTTGTTCAAGACAGCTGTTGTTCCAAATGTTCTTGCCAAAATTGGTTTAATTCTGAGCCCCAACTATTATTTACAAACCTTATGAAATCAAGAATCACATTCTTTTTGGTGCAATTTGCACTAATGCCTGTAGACACACACCCAAAACAAAACAAAACAAAACAAGAACAAAAAAAACAAACAAAACAAAACAAAACAAAACAAAAATAAATTAAAAAAAAAAAAAAAGCGCTCAGGAAGTGAGAGAGTCATTACTTTTGGAATATAGCACAAAATAACAGAGGGCAAGAGTGTGCTCTGGGATACAGTGCAGTCTATAATCTATGGAGAAACCTAGAACTTTCTTGTGCCTTGCACATCCTTGTTCAAGAGTCATTTATTATTGTGATCACTGTACTTATGGGAGTACAAGGATTTCAGTCTCTGCATGCCCTTGTCTCAGCTACACCTCCCTGTGCCCTAAAATTGGTCCATTTAGGGCTCTTTAAGTTTTTTGAAGGAGGTGTACTCACAGTCCGTTCTGTGATCCCTGTAAAATGGGCTAGCACCAAAACCGGGTCAGTTCCCAGCTGGTACAACTTTGCCCTTTTCAGCCCTTTTCAACATAGTTCTGCTCTCCTTGGGCAAATAGGTTAGACAGGTATGGAGTCTACCTGACATCAGTTACACATTAAAGAAGTGTAGGAGATGATTCAGAAAGAGCAAGTTGTGCTCATGGAGAGAGTTCTGCTCCTGTACAGCGAGCAGTAAAGCCAATACCCCGTCTAAGTCCCTCTTCAGCCCCGAAAGATGCATTGAACCTTGACACTGCACAGGGGTAGATTTCACTCCCTGCTAAGCTAACTGACCTTTTTACTTTATGTGGTCTTGTATCATGTGAGTTTTGTCCTCATCAGCTCATGATTATAGCTTTATCACTCATTCTGCCTTGTACTGGAATAGGATGTGACCTTGCAAAGAAAGCCATGGCAAAGGGAAAACTGTCCTTCCCATTTGTCCCTTGCATGGGGCTAGTCATGAACACTTTTAGAGTCAGACATTGTTTAAAGGTATGTCTGAATATTAATTTTGCCTGGATCCTTAGGATAAAAATCATATACATATAGATACCGGCTGAAGTATAAAAGGTTGCTAGCAGCAAACTACTAAAAACAAAACAAAACAAAAAGAGAGAAATAATGATTTTTCCCCTGTTATTTGTCTTTCAGATTCCTTCGTAGCCCTGAATGGTAAGGAAGTTCGTAGTTTCACTTTTTACTGACAGAAAATCCATTTTGGAGGAATCACTTTTTACTAAACTTTTACGTATTTTCATATTTATTGTTTTATTTAATGTTTCTTCCCAATTTATTTTGTTCATAGACATTTCAACTGCTTCACCTGATCATGAAATGTCTTACCACACAGTGTATGGTCAGTTTATGGGTGTTTTAAATATTCTTCCTGGATCTTTGTATTAGCTAGTAGTTTCTCTAGTCAAATAACAGCTAACGCTTTCTTATTTGTTTTGTCTTGGTTTTGAGGGCCTGATTCACTAATCACGAGTAAGGTTAAGTCATGCTTCTTGATTTGCAATCCCTCTTTCCTAGTCCTCCCTCAAAACTCTCTCCATTGAATTAAAGTCAGATATGGCCAATTTTAATGGCACTCCAGCAGGCATGATTAAGAGCACGCTTCATCTGAACACTCAGACAAAGGAACACTTGGAAACACTGATGCATCTTATCTGTTCCCTGGGAAAAACAAAATAGCTTACATCCCACTCATGAGTTGTCCAGGCTGGTGTTATGACTGCTACAGCAGCTAGTCACTGATAACTTAGGGAAAGGAGCAGAACTGTCCATGGGTGATAGAAAATCTCTCATAAAGCAAATTAACTATTACCTGTGTCAGTTGAGATGGGGTTATGCCCTGAGTCCCAAAGGTTTCTCTCACTTCTGGAGTAAGTAATTTTTGTTGTACATGCTTGCAGTATCATAACACCCCTATGGTACCTGGTCTGTAAATAAAAAGGGGGATTCGCACACCAAAGTTGAAAGAAGCATTCTTGCTAGCCTGGAGTAGCAGTTTCCCACTAGGTAGCTGTTAATCTGCACTTGCAGTACTTTACACCACTTTGTTCTGTGTTTGGAAGTGGATTACAGTGTCACTTGGAGTGAAGAATAAGTGTCTTCTTGAGGAATTATTGCAGAATAAATAATCACTTTAAATTCAAACCTAGACTTATATTGCAATAGTTTCTCTTCCTAGACATCCTGAACAAAAACAAGTACTCACAAGCTAAGAGGATGTGTGATAATGTTCCCAATGAAGGCAATGGCTAATTCCCATTTGGAAATTTGGAGGGCTGGGAACTTGCTTGTGAAATTGCTTTCATTCAGGCTGTGCAAGACAAACAGTTCATCAGAGCTTGGAGAAAATTATAATATGTGTGGCTGAATATAGCTAGAGGTAGGTTAGTTTGCTGTTGTGATGATGCACATTAGATTGGTCCCTTCGTCTCCTGCCTGCAAAATATGTAGATGCAAACAGAACCAATGGCAACACATGATAGTACAGCAGAATATAAGTAACACAATAATACTTATCAGCATTTAAAAATAAATTAAATAAAATTTCCCATGTTATTACCAGGAAATGGAAAATGTGCAGGTGAAATTTGTTTGCAAGTCTGATAATAAAAAACAATGAGGGGAATACACAAAATCTAAGTTGAGACTTCATAATGTATGGAAGACTGATGGTTTCATCTGTATATAGAATTTGTCGTTTCTTTCTGTTGAAAATTGCTATACATCCAAAACATAGAGCAGTAATTAAAGGATAAGTAATAATAATAAAAACCATACTGCTGAATCTAAAGAAAAAGAAAATAGCCCTGGGCCTACTGCTAACATGCCAGAAATGTCTTTGGATTCCTACTACTAAGTGTGTTTGGAGGCTGCACAGTTATAGCTGAAGACTGTGGTTCTGAATCCCATCAGCTACCATATTAAGAGGGACTTTAGCCAAAGCTGGTATTTTAATCTGACCAAGAAAGCAGAAAAATGGTTTAAGTGAGTGTCAAAATGAAAAAATCTGTAGTCCCAGAGGAGTACAGTATAGTATAGGTATAGGGAGTATACTTGCATGTCAAGCACAGTGATAGATTTCATGAATGAACCCAGCTCTTAAAATAAGATCCTACTGCCAAATGTGAGAGAAAATCTTTCACAGATGATTTCATTGACATTTCTAATGTAGATTCTGATACATGGTCACTCAGCAAGACAGCCCTTCCTTTATGGGTTCAGTTGAAATAACCTTGATGATGTTACTGTAGTTAGTCTCTTTCCACCTACCAGGGCAAAATACAAAGGGAAAAGTGCTAGTCACCTCTCTTGATCTTCCCCAAGAAGACTGTAGGAACTTCCAGCACTAGACAGTAAAACAGTCTCAGTAAACAGCTCATGTTTGCTAAATGTTATGTCTGCTCTTTTTTTTTTTCTTGAGCAAATAAAATTTTATAAATAGTTTATTTTAGTGTTATTGAATACAATTACATATGTAACTAAATGATAATTCATAATAGATTAAACCTCAGAACACTGGAACATACCAGGATGCCAATCAAATGAATGTTCAGGATGCCAAATGCTCAGATGCAAAAGACTTATAGCTAGATTACCCCTTTTGACTGATTTACACCACTATAAATCAGATCTCTGGTAGACTTACTGCCACTCTGTAGCAGTGTACATGAAAGGAAAACTGAGCCCTTAATCTGTGTATTCCTTACATCAGCCTCCTTCTGAAATTGGCAGATGGGCTCCCTTTTCTGGGGCAGTCTTACATGATCAGTTGTAAACAAGTAACAAAAGTGCAAAGTCCACACAGGTGACTATTCAAGTACATCATTTTTGACACCCAAGGGGAGAGAGAATAGGAGGCTGAAGTTGTGTTGCAGAAGGTCAGAGATGAATGATGTGAGAGACATATTTAAACAAAGAGATGAGCTTAGATTCTTCCACAAAATTGTAAGCAGCTTCAATTACCTTTGGAAACATCAATTCTTAGTGAATTGGGCCCTTATCTCACCCCCTAGCCATATTCCTTTCTCCCTCTGTAGTATTGATTTAGCCTTTCCCTCTAATTGTCTAATTAGGTTGCTATAGCTGTTAATAGGATAGTGTGTGGACATCTTAACCTCTGAGATCCTAATGACTTGTGCATATTAGAGCAACTATCAAATACGTATTGAATCCCTGTCTTTGTTTTAAAGCTGAAAAAATCTCCTTATATTTTACAAGTGCACTTCAGAACAAGCTGTAGTTACAGAAGTGCAGCCCTTCTGAATCATTATCCATGCCCGTAGACACTAAGTGCTTTTACTGAGGTCCTATTACTTGATTACAGCACTCCAAATGAAAAGTTTTTGCAAATAATGGAAGCACCCTAAAACAGATTTTTTAAAAGCCTGTCTATTTTGAAATTTTCATGTTTGCTTTAAACAAAGAAGTTTGAAAAGCACTATATCTGCAGCTTTTCAGGTGCATTGTTTTAAAACAAAGGCAGATCTTTAGTTTTTAGATGTTTAGGTGTATGAAAAGCTAGTCAATACTAACATAGATGTACTGGCTACACCTCAGATATGTTAAAGCCTCTTTAAATTGCAGAAAAGCCTATTTACACAGTCAGAGTGGTAAAAATGGTGTGATGGGGGAAAAAAAAGCCCACTACATGTTGCAAACCATACAGCACATTGTAAAGGTTTAATAATGGCTGCATGTGAAAGGGACAGGAATGGGTTGCCTGCCACTTCAGCCTTTTCTCTGTTTATGAAAGAAATAACTAGCTCATACATTTCTGGTGTCACTCAGCTCGGAGGTGAAATTCACCCAGCGGGACTGACTGTTCAGCCACTTACAAGACACAGTGATAATGCTTATGGTGTCTGGTGTGGCAGCCACTGCCCAGTAGCAACTGTTTGCAGAATACAGCTCCAACACAAGCAGGGTAGGTTATTAAGGTTAATCTGCTCCTGCCCTGCTTCCACAAAATGGAAGAAAGTTTATGTTGATTACATGTGGAGGACTGTTTCTCAGTGTGTACTAGACTAGCACATTAGTAACAGAGCAAATAGACTGATTTCTCATGATTGTGTGAAACCTTCCTCTACCTAACTGCCATCTGGTATACATTACTATCTTCACAAAGCCTAAGCTTTCAATTTCCAAGAACTTCTCCATGTATTTGCAGCATATGGTTGAGGAATTTTTTTAATTATTATTTTTTTTTTTTAGAAAATGCGTCCCTTAGGCATATCTTTCCTCTAGATTACTGTATTAAGAAACATTTTTCTTCAGCCGTACTTTTGCCTTTTCCTTAAAATTGTCCCTTTAAGCACACCAAAAGTAAAAGTGTCTGGACAGAGATATGGACATATAAATGCATATGTAAGGCACGTATAAAATATAATTACTGCTTTGCAAGATTTCCTTCTCTTCAACCTCCTTATCAAGCTTTGACTAATTGCTTTCTTATGTTGAGTGCAGCACTATTTGTAGGCTGACCAAATGTTGTACACATTATTGTGGCCATTGAATGGGGTATTAACTTGGAGACTGAAACCCCATGAATTCTGGCACTGTGGTTTAGTCCTTAGGGAAAAGAAGACATGGAAATCTCATAACTTTGGCCTATTCTCTGGCCTATTCTATGTCCCATTGTTCCTCTTATTTCTTGAGAATGAGCAAAGGAATTGACAAGCGTAAAATGGTATAGAAGTGAAAGCTTTCATGCTCCAGTGTATTCTTGCTTCAAAAGGGCACGTATTTTCAGCCACTGGGCCTCTACCCATCCTTTTGGAAACAGGCAGCCCTGTAGAACTGCTGTGGAACAGGCAGCAAGTCTGGATTGAAGCCCATCATCCATCTAACTGTGTGTTACCAGTGCTTCCAGCCATGCTGTTGCTTACGGAAACCTTCTAGTAGAGAATAATATTTGGCTTCTCTTTCCTATTTGAGCAACATTAAAAGCGCCATCTTAAACAAAATACACCCTCTAGTTTGCCATGTTAAAGAAAGGTGGCTAGAGGAGACCACCCTTCCTACCAGGAGAGAGAAAAAATAATACAGTGCCCTCATCAGCATAAGCCCTCAGCCTGAGGTCCAGTGCTCAATTAATTGTATTAATGATTACGTGTAGTACCTGAAGGGTGATAATTCTGCATGGTGAGAATGCTGAATCTCACCAGCTTGCCCTACAAAGAGCGCTGGTTATAGAAGTTAGTTCTCTCCATATCCTGTGCAAAACACAGTCCAAAGTACTGCTGCATACAAACCTGCACACTAAATCAAAAGTGCTCCTCAAACATATGCAGAGGAGCATGGGCATTTTCTTCCCCTCCAAGATCATTAATATTCAGCAGAATTTCTTTAAATCATAGCAGCATCTTAACAGAAGCTGCAGCATTTTTGCTGATTTCATCAATATTTCAATCTGAAGAAGCTGCTAAAAGGGCTGGATAAAATGAAGCACTTGTCTGTATCGAAAAGCATTCAGATTTCTGATGTCTAGAGGGTAGTTGGGAAGCTGAAGTTCATCAGCTCTCCATGCACTGAAGGGACTGATGTTGCTTCTGAGAGCAGGGACCAGAATGGCCAAAGCATTGGTGCAAGTGGTGAAAAGGAACTTTCAGAAATATGAGTGATTTTAAGGTCAGAATGTGGTGTGGTTGGAGTTTCAGTGCCCACTTTCCCAGGAGTCATGGAGCAGCTGAGCCACTGAGAAGTCCAGGTTGGGGCCATCATTCAGAAACCATAGACTCCAAGAGTACTGCATTTTGGGTGTTGACCTACTTCCTGGGGTTGAGCTGCAAAGGACATACATATCTACAAATACATTTATGCCAAAGCCAAACCACTGTTAAAATTGTACAATGTTTCTGGTAGGTCATGTCCTGTGAGTGTGCTGTTAGGGTGTGTTCAACCAGCAAGGAGTTCCTCAGTCATGTTCAGGATGGCAGTGACAATGTCTAGAGTAGCTGTGAAACTCAGGGGAGCCGGCCTGTAATCCTCTCTTCCAGTCAAGAGGTCTACCCTGTGTGACAAATGCAAAGCAGATCACATCCCAAACTTTCCTCCTTCAAAACGGGCCTTCCAGTGTTCAAAGGGGCCTGAAGCAAGCAAGCAATGCCACATCTCTGTCCTGAGAGGTCTACCAACCAAGTGTGTTTTGAAGACAGTTACAATTTCTTGGCCAGACTCATGTAATAAGGCCTTCACTTCACTGTTAATTTGAGCAGAAATGATGTGTGGCTCTTTGCTAGCAGTCCTTACCTCAGAGCCATTGTAGACCACTGCTCAGACAAGACTGGTGGAAATGGTGCAAGTAGGCACAAACCCAGTGTTTTTTCCATCCCCAGTGCACAGGTTCTGGGCAGCCTCTCATTCCCTCAGGGACACGAGGCAGAGGGCAACAAACATCATCGTGTTGTAGCTATTCTGGCATTCCACTCCAGTTCTGGTGGTGCTAGAAGTTGTTCCATTTTATTGCTTAAATTGCTGTTGAAATTGCTTTTCTTCCTAAGCCAGTGCCAGACAGTGTGGACTGATGCTTCGGTATCAGGCTCATGTGCAGAATACAGCTGAAGGACATTTGACTAAGATGAAGAGTCCTCATGCTGCTCCACATGCATTTAACACTGCTGGGCAAAAACACACAATTGCAATCTGAGCTGCAGTCAACCGCACACACATGCAGCCATTAACACCATCCCACTGGACAGTTTGGAAAGTCCAAATTCTGTGTTTCCTTCGAGCAACACTTTGCAAGGCCTTCAAAGCCATGCTCAGCCTACGAGGTTCACCCATGGAGGAAAGCAAAGGTTGTGCTCCTGAGCATGAGGTGGCATGGTAAGTGACTAATGAGACTTGTCTTCCCTACCTGTATTTATAATGTAAACAGGACACTCCAGTTCACTAGTTCCAAGCACCACCTCTTCCAACTCTCGGGCTCGACAGGGTTATGATGCTAGGGGACGCATGCTGGATTGGAAGGATCCGCTTGGTTCATCCGAAAATACAGACCCATATGTGGCAGTTTCATCCCATAATCATCAAGACAAGAAGGGTAAGGCCTTGGAAATGACTTCCTGTGGTGAGGAGGGAGGGGGGGGGAGGACTGAAGTGTAACTGCTTCCAGCTGGCTCAGAGCAACATGTAATAAAACTCCTGTGCTATAATTAAAAGCTTATCGTAAAGCCTGAAACTAAACAGCCAATCTCAGACTCAGTCCTAGATAATTCACTGCCTGAGGAAACCACACAAAACAAATAGAAATGTATGCCTTTGCCGTGTGTATTGTACATGTGCATGGGAAGGAGGGAAACAGTGGGGATTTAGCTCTCTTTAAACTTGATCTTCCCCGTTGTCTGACAAAGGCAGATTCGTGGCTTTCCATTTTTCTTAAGAGTGCACTTTTATATTGCCTTTTTGTCTGAATTCCCGGGGCAGCACAGCAGGTCTCAGCTAATTTCACATTATTTCTGTCTCTCGCTGTCAGGAAGAAATACTGAAGCTCCGAGGTTGGCTCTACTTTAACTGGTGGAGTTACACAGATGCTGGTCCTAGCCACTGGACCTGAGCATCAAATGCCTTTGAGAATGAGGGCTGCAGAGATCATTAGTGTATTTCAAAAGATCCTTAGGTGGTTGCTGGTGGGGAGAGTTTCTCTGCTGCATTTTTAAAGAGCCAAAAGGTGCTTTGATTTAGGTGGTGTTTCACCCTGTTCAGCCCTGTGCTGAAGCATGCTTGTGCCTGAGACAAGGGACAGCCCTGCCATTTGGCCTCTAGTCCTGCTTTGCTATGCATGCAGAGAATTAGAGAATTGCCTAAACTTGCCATTTGAACCTGCTTAGGGACAGAGTAGCTTTTCTCCTGAGCGAGGATGGTAGTGACCCATAGTTCTGCCATGGCCCTCCATCATTCTTCCTGCTGCTTTCAATCCGTATCTGAATGAGGTTAAAATGGTTCCTTTGTAAATAGGGGGCTTAGGTTCAAATATCTCCTCTGCCTAGAGAGATTTAAGTCCTTGTTATTCTTCTCCAGGGTGTTCTTAGATCTCTTCTTTCAATCTCTTCCCTGTTGAAGATGTTTCACTCTGTATGGACTAATTAAGTACTCAACGGGCCAGAAGGAGGATGGGTATAAGCAAAACTCACTTGCTGAGTGGTTAGGGCACTCACCAGGGGCAGGAACACACATGAGCTTCAGGCCTTTCTACTATGAATACTTTATAAAAAACATTTAAAATATTAATTGAAATGTGGATTCCAGTCTCTGTTGTTCATGCATTTTACATGAAAAACTCATTAGACAAAAGCATCAGCTGTTCCTGGAGAAGCTACTAGCATGCCAGACCTACTGCTTTGAATTGTCTGCCCAAACTAGTAGGTTACTAAATCATATTCCTTCCCCTCTGCCTGACCCACTGAGTCTTGAATTCTCTGCACTCACTGTGGAGATTTTCAGCAGGGGCTAATGAGCATGTTAACATTGCAATACAGTTTTCAGCAGATCTTCACGAGCAGCTGGCAATGGTCTGGACTGTAAACTCGGTGCCTGGCATTCACAGCAGCTCCAGACACATGATGTCTCCCACAGTCTTGGGATATCTCAGAGATTTCTCATTGAACTCTTCTCAAAGAGCCTTCACAGCTCCTGTTCACAAGGGCAGTGTGCATCACCTGGCTGGCCCACCCGAGACAGTCTGAAGCAGCTTTCTGGCTGACAAGCTGGTCAAATTGGGCAGAAGAAGCAGTAAAATTTCTTGAGATGCCAAGGAGACAATTAATCTAGTAGCCTTGGCTTTTAGGCTTGATAGCAGCAAATAGAATAGGAATAGCTGAAATCCCCCAGGCAGAAGATGTGACTTGTCTCCCACCTACCAACAGTTTTTCCTGTAAAAACTTCCATGTATTCTTTTTCCTTCAGGTGGATTTTAGAAGAGGCTACTGTTCCCAAATTATATTTTTTTTCTGAGCTTGATCATGTAGACATGATGAGGATAGGAGGCTAACTGCAAATCTAAAGGAAAAACTGAATTTCTGAACCTGGTCAGACTTACCTGTGACATAAGTACAGAGCTTCCCTGTACCACACAGACCTGTGGGCTACAGAGTCTCTGCAGTCGAATTTCAGGCAGCTGCATTACTCCAATTCAAAACCATAATGTAAGGGGTAAGTCTTTGGGGGCGTTGAAGACAAAAGGTCAGATTCCAAATCCCTGCTTAAGCTTAGTTTGAGAAATCATCCTCATTTCTTGAATCTGAACTCTGTTCCTCAGACCTTGCTCTTCAGCTGCAGAATGGCAATTTTAAAAATGTTATTTCTGGGTGTCAGGTATGTAGAGGAGAGAAAGCAGATAAACCTGCATGCTCTTTTAAAGATGGCATGTGATCTACCTATCACTCCTTTTTATCAGAGAAATAAATCAATGACAATGCTGACAGCTTAAAAAAATATATATATTTTTTTCTTTTTCTGTCTGGCCTCTTGGTAACACCTGGTATTCAAACTTCTTGAGCTGAGACAACATTTCCTAGAAAATTGTGTTCCCTCTTTTGAAAGTAAGTAGTGTTTTTCTCCTCCTCCCTGAGAAGAGGGGATGTCATTAAGCAGACTTGATGAGGAAGGAAGGAAAAGATCCTTGAACCCAGCTCTTCTGCTGGTATCAGTCAGGGATGCTAGGTCAGAAATTACCAATAGTGGAAGATCTGGCCCTTTATGTACCCAGAGGAATGCAGAGATGTGTATGCATTTTAATGACAGTATTTGTTATGTGTGGATCTGTACTTTACAAATCTTTTGCAAAGCAGTGCTTAGTAGATGGAAAACTAGCTCTTAAAAGCATCTTGTATGCCAGCCACAGCTTTCAGAGGAGCATGCAGTGAAAATATTAATAAACGTATAGCTTTTGGATTTGAATAATTTTCACTTCAATTCACTGACTGATGAGGTGGCTTACATTCAATAGTTCCCTGCTCAGGGAGTGATAGTTACCAAAGATCCTTATTAGCACTTGACAGGGTCATTTAAATATCATGCATTCTTTGTTGCCTAATTATGAATATTGACAAAGCTGGAAGCAGTCTACACACAATCAAAACAATGGCGGCAGAGGTGACCGCATGGTTGTTTACCATTACCATCTACTTGTGTGTTGTTCTCCTTGCCTTGCCCAATCAAAGCCGGTTGGCTCCAAAATTGCTATTGATTTGTTGTTTTTAAAGGGCAAAGGAAAGAGTTCTTGCACAAAATTAAATCAGAAAATGTTAAGCTTACTATCCTTTCATCAAGGTTTTGTTTTCACTTTTGCTGTGGTTTCTTTCATTTTTGCACATTCACAGAGAAAAAAAAAATGTTTTTTTTTGTTCTTTTTTTTTTTTCTTTCTTCTTTTTTTTAACATTTTCTCTTTGTTTTGCAAGGTGCTTTGTGATGTTCTTCATTGGTTGTGTCTAGTCCTTTGGACAGTGTTTTCTTTCTTTTCCTGTACTCACAAACGACTTCCTTCTGATTGTACTAATTGTACAGAATCCACTTGCTGCTTTTTTTTTTTTTTTTTTTTTTTTCTGTAACACGGGTGCTTTGATGATGTCACATCCATCCATATGCTTCACTTTTAATTCAGTGCAGGCATCTTGGGGAATATCTGTGGGGGCGTGAAGAGGGGGTTCTTTAAAAGGGTTGACTCATGGGAATGTGACATTTGTGTGCCACAGCTTTAGTAGCTAAATATACTCTGGGATTGTTGTTTCTGAGCTACCTCACATTTCTTGCCAAGATGAAAATGTGTAGAGCAACCCATAGAGTGGGAATTATGCGTTGCCATCCCACTGGCATTTTCATTTTGGCCATTAAGGAATCTGCCCCTCTGCATTGCAAACAAAAAATCAGCTCTGATTGGGCAAACTGCACCCTCTTTCCTCTTCTCCATCTCCTCCAACAACCAAAAAAAAAAAAAAAAAAAAAAAAAAACACACACAAAAAAACAACCAAACAAAAAAACATGTTCTAGAGTATGTTTATGTTTTGTTTCCTTTCTTGCTGTGTTTTAGTCTTAATTTAATTGTGTGTTTCTCACCTTTGTCAAAAGAGTTTTCCTAACCTTGCAGTCTAACCTCCCGTTCTGCTGCCATTGTACTGAGCCTCCCTCCTGCCCTCAGCAGTCGTGAAGCTCCTCATGTGGAGCACTCCAAGGCTTTACCCTGTACACCCCAGTAGTGACCTAGTGCTGTGTCTCTGTAGTTGTTCTACTAACGAAGGGAAAGTAGATAATATAGTACTTACTGCTAGCGGAGAGACCTTCATGAAGAAAACAAAGTAATTTTCTTCAGGAGGATCTGGCCTTGCTCCCTTATTACCCTCCTGGCCCTTCTCTGCTGTCTCCTGTCCCTTCTGCCTCCTTCTAGAAATGCCTCATGTTTTTCTAGTCCTGGGTTTGTTAACACAATGTAGCCAACTGCTTAGTTTTATTATTCACTCCCTAAATGTATGGAGCTTACCTTTCAATCACAGTGCTGATAAACTGGTTGTAGAGATTTGGCTTATGATTTCTTTCCACAGCTTCTTTTCTGATGCATTCAGGTGGACATGGTTTAGCTGGGCATTGACTGCTTAAAGTGTAGTGTTACTCTGAACAGGCTTAATGTTTGTAATCTTACTTGTCTCAACACTCATTAAGTGACGATTATGAAGTGGTGTCTCCTTTTCTTAACAAAACTTTTGTCAATAGCCACATGCCAATTTCAAAGAAACTGTCTGGAAGTGGGACGTGCTGCACACAGTTTATATGGTTAAGACCTGCTGGTGTATTTAGATGTCAAGAATGCTCCTGTGGATATGTCATGCTTTAGAGTCTATTATTTTACATATAACTGTTAACAACTGCAGCCCTTTGGGTGGTACAGACCTAGGTGTCATTAGCAGTAGTGAACAATTTGGAGAGGTCTCTGTTACTGGGGAGCCCAAGGGCTGTTAATTTCAAAATCTGACTCCATAAGATGTTTCTTATTGTACACAAGCGGCAGTGTTACTAATTTTTACTGTGATTATCACTACTTAAAAGACTTGCTAAGTGCTGACAATGCTTGTCTCTGGAGAGTCTGCAAATGTTACAGCAGATTCTGCTCCAGGGAGAAAGAATTGTATGAAATTTCAGGTATAGTTATAACAAAGAACACAAAGTGCTGATTTAACAAGATACTTTCCACGTAGACATGAAGAAATCTGTGGCAAAGCAAAGCTTCGGACTCTTTTGGCATAAATTAAGCAGCTAGTCTTAATCATGGGAAGGCTGAGTTTTCACCAGGAAGTACATTTGCAGTTTGTTTTTACACAGAACGTTGTATTCTGATATGTGCAAGGCTCTAAAAGATTCAAAACATGTTTTATCAGAGGAAGCAGGGAGAAGTCATTATTATCTTACTGGCATTTGGTAATAATTCAGAAGAGAATTTAAAGTGGCACAGAATTTGTCATGGCTGTCTTTGGAGTCAGCGTTTGCAGGTCTGAAGGGAAGGGTTTGGATTTTCAAGGTGAAGCAAATTCCCTGTATTTGATCTGTATCATAGTTCTGGCAAAGTCGGAAGGAATTGACTGCTTCCTAAAAAAGTGTTAGGCTAATCAGAGGAGAGTCTGCATCATAGTCAGCATTGACTAGATGTGGCTCAGGAAGCACTGTAAATTCAGAGCATATGGGCCTGGAGGAAGCTATTACAAACATTGCTATTCTTTTCCCTGTCTCAAACCACTGTCCACACAAACATAAAACAGATTGCAAGTACTTTGCCATTCACTAACACTTTTGAGTGCTGAGGAAACAATGAAGACAGAATCAGACCTGATCCTTCACTTTCTGTACATTTAAATCTTCTACCCACAGTCCAGTAAAAGAGTGGTGTAAGAAAGGGAGTAGTGAATTTGTCCTGACTGTCTATGGTTTGGAAGCATTTAGCTGAGACTTGAAGTGAGAGGTTTGATTACTTGGAGCTATAATGCTTCACAAAGGGATTTCATGTATACAAGACTTAAATGGATCTAGCCCATTTAAGTTTTTATAGATTCACATCTAGATTAAAACCTAATTACTTTTCCCATTAGAATTTAAACAGAGACTGGTTGGATGAGTGCATGCTAAACCGAGCCCTATAGATTTTATTTGTTAAATGTTCTTAGGTAAATTAGCACCTGTAAACATCCCTGTTTTGTGAGGACACCTTATTTATGTTTGTCACATATACTAGTTGCTTAGGTGGAATATTAAAATATTTAAAAACAAAATAAAACAAACAAACAAACAAACATATTGGTTTAGAATACCTCTAAAAAGCAACTTGTCCAGAAACTGATAGTCTCAAAGACTAATCACAGCATACCAAACACCTTCTGTAGGATGCCATTTTAGCTCTGTACCAAATCAATGCCAGAAGACCATTGATAACAGTTAAATGAGACCAAATTTCTCAGAAGAGCTTCTATTAGCCAGATATCTATATCATAAGACCAGGCTAATAACTTGCAAACATGCCAGGAGGTTGATAACCTCACCCTGCTGGAGCTGCAGGTACTCTGTGACACAGACAAGAACACTGTGCAGTCAAGATTAAGGGAGCACACCAGACCTGTCCATCCAGAGGAGTGACACTGATCCTTTCTCTGTTCTGTCTTGTATGTACAAGATCTGTTCCCAGAGCTGGTGACAGCTAATCATCCCAGATTGCATCCCTGAGTTCAAACACTGGGAGGAGAAAACTAGGAGTTAATAAATAAATAGGAGTTGTATGTGAAATTGACAAAAGAAGAATGTTGGAAGGAACATTCCTGGCAACAGATTTTCTTCAAACTTGCTTTCTTTATGGTTTTTAAGTTTCTATGAGAACAAGAGTAAAGTGACAGTGAGGACAGTAAGCATGCAGAAAAGACGAGAAACCAAGTCCATGGGCAGTGCCGCATCCTTAAACCCATTTTAGCTTAAAAGGGGGGATTGTGATAGGAATACAGGGCAGTGGTTTAGTGTGTCTTCTCTGTGGCTAGACTTCATTTTGAACCTTACATTAGAAAAAAATCTAGCTCATTTAGTCACAGATTTTCTGTAGGATCTTTTTGAAAGTGTAAGGAGAGGAACACTTTTCTCTGTGTTTCATATGGTAAAGGATGATCAATGTAAGGGAATGGGTATATTCCAACACACAAACCATGCCTAAAGAAATAACTATACTTCATCACTAGATCTAGCTTGCATTTTTCAGAAATCAAAATGTTTCCATGCTTCACTAGCAGTATGGATTTCAGATTTAACTAGCCAAAGTGGAAATATGAGTAGCCAGCTTTGAACCAAGGGTCAAGTGACATATCATTTATTTAGTATTAAAAAAAAAAAAAAGAAAAAAGAAAGAAAAGAAAAGAAAGAAAGGAAAAAACAAAACAAAACAAAACAAAACAAAACAAAACAGAACAAAACAAAACACATTTTTGATAATATGATAATAAAAGAGGTTGTGTTGATGTGCAAGTCCTGGTTATGAAAACCAACAATGGAGCTTTCCTTTGTAAATATGCCCCCATACATCAGAATTCTCCAAATAAAGGAAGGGTGACGTTTAAAATAGAGCTCATCAAATGTTAAATGTGGCTGCAGGAAAACAGCAGGTGTCCTTGACCTGTAATTGTCCACCTGCATAGATTTAAAGTCAGGTTATCCATTTACAGGCTGCAATGAGCAGCAGAAGCATGTCTTACCAAAACTGAAAAACTGTCATTGCCCCAGGACCTTGATCTACTTTTTCAATAAAAGAGGCCATGTCTAATTTGTCAAGGCAGCTGCTCAGAGTTCAGGGCATTAGAGCTATTGTGTGATGGACGAGATTCCCAGCTGTGTTCATCCACAGTCACCCGGTGAGGACAGCCTGGTGGAGAAACACAGGCTGTCTCATGCTCTTGTTTGACCCTTGTAGTGCTGACATATTTATCAGGGGCTGAGAATTCACTGTAGGCTACGCTGGCCCTACAGGGCCACTACTCTTTGTGGAAGCTGCGAGGAATAATTGGTGTTCAAGATGCTAAATAACACCACGTTTCATTCTGGGGATGTATATGTTGAGTACAGGGAGGCATTGTGCAATGCAAACATGCTGAATGGGCAGGAAAGAACTTAGCCCTTTAAGTAAGACATTTCTGAAACGGTTTCAAAATGTGAAGGGATTTAACAGCAGAAAATCTTACAGCCAGAAGAGACTTAAAGTGCCTTTTGGTGTTAAATCAGTGCCAGTGTATAATTAAAATGTCAATATGCTGTTAAAGATATTTGAATAATTCATTTTTCTTACATAGGATGTGCATAGTTTCAATAATTGTATTAATTAATAGGTAAGATGTCCTGTAGTAAATTTTCAACAACCTAAGCATTGACAGTCCTGGTTCAGAGCACTTTCAATATAATGTATGGACTGTGAACTGTTTATTAATCACATGACTGTACAAAACACCACATAATTTCTTCTCATATAGATAACCTTTCAGTGAACAGTATCTATATCTCTTTCCATGGATAGGATACTGACTGACTGTGTTCCTTTTTTGTTTAGTTTTCTTTAAGACTGTCAAAAAGCAAGCATATTTTTTAACATCAAAATGGGCTGGTGTGTACTGTTTACAGAATGTTGTTAATTAAAAAAGACTGGAGAGGTTGTAATTTAGATTTTGCCATGTTAATCATATTTAACATTAAATACAGATAACAAATGTTGTCACATTTGGAAAGTAGTCTTTTCTATGAATATCCTTAGTTTAGCCAGGTGTTTAGATGAGTGCTACTTTGAGCTACTTAGCAATTTAGCGAGACACCATAGTCTCTGGTCTCCAGTTACCATCTGTATGACTTTTTCTAGATTTTAATCATGTGTTCCAAGATTTTTGTGCCAGTAGCTAAGAAAGAGGAGAGAGAAAAAATATGTTATTATTCTCTTCTTACCAAAAAAAATAATAAATAAAATAAAATAAAATAAAATAAAATAAAATAAAATAAAATAAAATAAAATAAAATAAAAATAGTCTTACGGGCATTTTATTGAGAAGTTTTTAAGGGGATAGAGCAAATTTACCATTATATCAAAAATGTGCATCCTGACATATCTGTTTGGAAAAAAATAGCTCCACTGGCCAAGTTCTAAGCTATTGAAAAACCTCAGTCTGTTCATACCCAGAAGAGACTTGTCACCATTTGGCAGCTAAATACACAGACAACTCCGTGTACACTGAGCATTGGTGGTATGATTGATAAGCACTTTAGCTATCCAGCTGATAGCCTGACAGCTCTCACTGCCCCAGCAGATCAGAGTAAGTCAAAATCTCTGCTGAAGTAAATTTTAACAGCTGCATTGATATTGGAAGAGCTTAGGGCAGTTTATAGAGAAGTTGCTCAGGGAGCATTAAGGGGCACCTCTGGCACAGCTGTACAATACAGCAAACATTTGGAAATGGCCAGCAGCACATTTATCATCAACTTCATGTTGACCAAGAAGAATACCTGTAATGTTCTGAAACAGTGAGTCCCAGTGGATAGCCTCCAGACCAGTCCCAGCCTTCCATGCCTACCAAAATGTGTAGCCCCAGATATTAAACTGTAGTCCTTCCAGCAACAACCAGAGATTTCCATTTTCTGTGAAATAAAATCTCAGATGAAGGTGCATCTTCATAACATTGTCAGAACTGGGCATAAATGAGGCAGTTCTTTCATATGCCCAACAAGGATTTTAATTTTTTTAATTGAAAAATAACACCAGCTGCATGCAGTCAATAATATTCCATCTTGTTCATGCTCCATCCCATCTTACCCACAATTGTGATAGAAAATAATAGAGCAGCTGTTAAAAAAAAATAAAAGGGAAGGGGGGGAGAGAGAAGGGAAAGGGGAGGAGGACCAGACTCATTTTTAAAGCCTTACAAGGCTACTGTTATTCAGTATCATGTTCTTACAGAAAGAAACAGCTTTTTTTTTTTTTTTTTTTTTTTTGAGAGAGAGAGAGAGAAAGAGAGAGAGAGAGCGAGCCCAAAAGATCTGCAATTGCTAAAACAAACAATACCAACTCAGACACTAAATGGAAGACTGCATAGAAACACCTCCTGAATGGCAGTACACCAAAGCCTTCAGCAAGATAACTCCAAGTCTTTTGAGAAGAATATATTTTCCAATTGTTTTCAATTGGAAAATTCAGAAAACTTTACTGAGTTCCTGTTTGCAAACATAGTTGTAATCCTGAAAAAAAAAAAAAAAAATCTAGAACAGTCATTCATGTTGGTAAATACAATGGATTTGTTTCACAAGAAGCTATGGAAAAAAAAAGAGCAAGGCACCTGTCTACCTCTGTTTATAAAGTTAAACTCAGTCTAGCTAGCTGATGAGGGTAAACGAGGTGTAAGTCATAAAGCTATGTAAAAACTGCATAGCATTTTTTGTTGTCATTGTTTTAAGAAGCTAGCAGAAGCGGTCTTGTCATTTGGTGCAGAAAAGGCAGTTGGTAGTTGCTTTGAGCCTGTGGTCAGCACGGGAGAAATCTAATTTCTGCCATCAGCATACAGTTTCCAACAAACAGTTCAACCATTCTCCGTATGTGTTCGCAGCTGAGTGACTCCCATCAGATCTTCTCAGAGAAGGGCACAGAGCAGGGGTGCCCTCTGTCCCTTCCTCTGTGTGCATTCCCTACTGAGCCTCTTGCATTCACCACAGAGCCTGCCCAGACAGAGGTTTGGGCAATCTCAGCTTATAATAAAGAACATAAAGAGTGCTGCTCTTTTTTTTTCTTTCTTTTTTTTTTTTTTTTTTTTTTTTTTTTTTTTTTTTTTCAGATAACATTCTGCTTTATCTCTGCAAAACACTAGTCTCTATTCAGCATCTTAAAGAGGTCTTACAGTCCTGCAGCACTTTATATGCTTTTAGTCTAAATATGACCAGGCTACAGGCAATGCCCCAAGGCACTCACCCAGTAAGACAAAGTAATTTGCTATACCCAGTGATCCCTGGGGATATTTATGTAGCTTGGTGTGCAGTTCTCACACACTGAACCAAATTAGTATTATCAGCAGGTACTTTCAGACACCCAGCATGCAGACCTGAAAAGACAATACGGTTTATCTGTGCTTGCTCATGGCAAGACAACTCGATAACATCACATATGCTTCCCTGAAAGGTTTGGACTCACCTACACTGTGTTTAGAAAGGAGGAAAGAGAAAATGTATCACAGAGATTGTGATAAAACTTGTTATAGTCCCAGTGCCAGGGAAAAAAAAAAAGAAAAAAAAAAAAAAGAGAGAGAGAGAGAGAGATGCTAACTTCTCACATGGAAATTTGTGTATCTGTAGATCAGTAAACATATCTTGAAAACTGGCCTACAGATAATGAGAAAAGCCAGTCAGTTCATTGTTCTAGCACTTACCTTCATGTTGATTAATTAGTTGTGCAAGCACCCCTGGTTTGCTTGCAGCAGTGGGAAATACTGACCTAAAAAAGATCAAGAGCAGAAAATGAACAAATGCTACTGTAAATCCATAAAATTAAAAAAAAAAAAAAAAGGATTTGAAACAGTAGCAGAAGCAAGTGGAGCGTTGAGGAAGTAGTTGTAATGCAGACACACTGATGATGATGTTCCACAAAGCAAATATGCCTGGCCTGTGGCTGGGTGGCCAGAGGTCACCTGGATGGGCTGTGAGTGTGTTGTAGAGGAAGCTGGTTTGGCAAGATTGCTGCTGGCCCCAGGGCAACGACCTGAGAGTGAGGTCAGACACCTACTTGTCATACCACGCACCCTAAAATGAAGTTACAGAAGTCACTTTAGCAGATTGGCCACCATAATTAGTGAACATGTTAAAAAATTCACAAATATGAAGCGTCAGTGAAGTTACAGCTTTAAAGCATAGATGTGCATGCGGTTTCTGCAAGATGGGGAGATGGTAAAAATAAATAAATAAATAAATAGATAAATAAATAGATAAATAAATAGATAAATAAATAAGGTTTTAAAAGTCAAGTAAAAAAAAAATGCAGAGAAATTGGACAGACAAAAGGAAAAATACATGAAAGAAGCCAGCACTGGAGATAGAAAATGAAGTGAGAGATGATAGCAGCAGCAGGATGAGAAGACCAATAGGGAAATGCTGTCTTTTGCCTCAGGATGTAACTGGAGTAACCCTGCTTGCTTTACTGGAGGGATTGCAGATCTGAACGAATATAACTGAGAGGAAACAAGGCTTCTAATACTTATATTGGAAGAGTAGTGAGATACAGAGAAAGAACTAGAGGTAAAATCTGTCTTGCTTACTGTTGTGGCCAGTGTTTCAAACTCACTCCAGTTTCCCAGTTGCCTAATGTATTCAGTGACAGATGAGACTATGGGATTACAATACAGAGGGAAAACATATACCAAACACCAGCCATATATAATTTTTTATAATATTTTTGGTCTACAGACCCAACCCTGTAAATATTTCTAGTGGTCGTTTACCGACGACAGGGAGCATGTTTTAATTCATAAGTCCGGGTCTTGAAGAAAATACCTGCATGAGTGTAGAGAAAATGAAGAATTAATCCACAGTGTTGCTTTCTGTCAGAAAATACACTTTTTAGGCATATGAGTGATGGAAGAGGTTTCATATTCACTCTTTAGAAGAGGAGGCCTAACATGGGGTCCAGCTATGCTCCTAACCAGCAACCCAGCTGTGGACAGGAGGACTATCTCTAGGAAGTACAGTCAGTATGCATCAGTAAACATAGATGGCTTGGTCACCTAGCTGTTCAACTTCAATAATCATTTCCAAAGACCTCAAGGAATAGAATATATAGGGCACAGTCTTATTTAAATGTCTTGGATGTTTAATAGATGGCTCCTATGTTAGTTCAGCTGCAATGTGTTTAGTCATCTGCTTAAAACCATCATTTCCATTTTCTGTGTATTTAAAGAAGATCAGACTTGATGAGGAAACAATTTTTGTTTCTAGGTCGTATAAAGTGTTTGAAATTTAACCCCAATTCTTCTGTAAGGCTACTTTGAGTTTCAGCCTGCTAAGCAAAGCTGCTCTTGTTGACATTCAGAAAACTTCACTTCTCCCTGTTGTGCAGAAAGGCCATAGTTCAAAACAGGCTGTAAGAAAGGAAAAGGAAAGCCACAGAATTTCTCAGTGACAGCTTCTCTTTCCTTGACACTGTACATAAAAACTGCTTCCAGAAAGGCACTGGGTTGCCTAGAATACATAATGCCCACACCAGAAAAAAAAAAAAAAAAAAAAAAAAAAACGCCATTTGTTCTGCACTGTCAGAAGAGCTCCATGCAGTGAAATGGGAACTGTGAAGATGAGAGATTCACTTTGCAGGCTATGACAACTTCTCTGGAGCCCTAGAATCATGCATATTCAGCCAAACATATGTAAATCTGGTTTAACCCAGCTGTGAAAGATCCCCTGAAGTAAACTAATAAAGAGCAGCTGGGTATGTTTAAGCTCATCCCAGGCATAGTAGAAAGGTCCCAGAATGTGCACTGAGCTTCTTTTACGTCATTAGAGGAAATACAGCAGACTTTAAAGGAAATTTGTGTTTTTAAGATGCAAAACAGTATAAAGCTTGCCTCTACTGAGACAGGCTACAAAAGAATTAATTTTCCTTGACATTTGGGTTTTATACATCTTGTCTCAACTATTGCAAATGCCTAGTTTACTGTTTTAAGGGGCCTTCTATTTCTGCTTATTCCCCATCACACTGGCATCAAAAAAAAAAAAAAAATATTGTTGCTCACTGGGAAAGGGTGAGAGGTGAAGGAAAATACTGAAATCAGGAAAGTTCAAAGTGATCAGTCACTCCATGTTGTCTGCCAGTGGGAGAAAGGTTCTCAAGTGCTTTCTAGTGCAAGAGTTGGCCTTCAGCAAAGCCACTGCAGCAAATAAAATTGGACTGGCTTTCTGGACTGTGGTGAATCTCATTGCATTGTAGATCCAGGAGGCTGTGTACCTCAAAGCTCCTCTCATACCTGACAACTTAATAAATTGGCTTATTAACAGAGTTACTGCATATAAGTAATGCAACTTAAAATATTCTAAGCGCTTGCTGTTCTGGTCATTTTCCAGTCTGGCAGCCCTTCATTTCAGTGGGGGTGGAAGATATCTGGGCATTAATTTGCTAGTTCAGAGTTTGTAATTTCCATCTATATTAATCCCTTTCAGAAAAGGCCTGCTCCCTTCTAATTTGTCAAAATTCACATATATGTCAATCGTATAGGTTTTGTATGGCTGCTGTGACATGCAGAGAAATTGGATTGCAGGCTCATAAAAACAGATAATTGAAAACTTGTTTGAAAATGGTACTTCAAGACTCACATGTTACCTCATAAGGACTTGGTGGAGTCATTTCTTTAACCTTTCTTGCATAACTTACATATCATAAGAAATGCAGGAATTAATATTCAGCATCTTCCCATTAAGAGCAGATCTATGTGTTGATCTCACCTCTTCTAGGAAGTTGCAACCATCGTTTTTCTATGGAGAGTTGTGTCGAGATATTCATCAGATGGGAGAAGTAACAGAATTTGGACCACTTGAAAGAAGTAAAACCACCCTTAAGGGTCAATAGATGAACCTGTCCTGGAGGTATTACTTCTGAAATTGGTCTGACTATGGGCCAAAACACCTTGACAGAGGACTCTGTGTCTGATCTGATTGCTTAGATCCTTCTCAGGCTTGTTACATGTTAGTTCAGACATGTTATGTGTCAATTTTCTTTTCAAAGTTCTGATGTACATTTTCTCTTTGTACCTCTGAGGATCCTTGTGCCTCTTGCAACTGAAGGCTTTTTCTTTACTAAACTCATTCTTCTCTTCAAGCACATGCATCCTCTTTTTGTTTGCTAAATATCTGAGCTAGCTTTGGCTACTGGCTTTAAGAGCCATGAGGAGGCATTGGAGTCATAAGGAGATGGATTGCTCTTTTCAGCAGTCATGCAAAACTTCAAAACTTATGGTTACAGACCTTTACAAATCAACAATACAGCTTTACAGGGGGAGGGCTGTACTTACCTTTAAGTAAGAGGTTACTTACCTTTGTCAACAAAGCAGTTCCAATACAGTGGCTAACATCAAATCATTTGGATTATAATGTGGTTGGTTTATTCTGAAACTTTGAAATTATTTCTCCAAGAAAAACAATAAGATGAGATCTCAGAAATGCATGGTAAACTCTGGTCATTCCTGAACCTGCTGTCACTTTAATTTTGCTGTCCAGTCTACCTTCATCTGACTTTTTTTTTTTTTTTTTTTTAATTCCTATGTCTGGTTAAAAAAAAAAAAAAAAAAAAAAAAAAAAAGGAAGAAGAAAGCTTGTTAATACCTGCAGAGATTTTCCAGGCTGAAATAGTCTTTTAGCAGCATGAGACTGCCTGTAAACACAGTTCTAACACCTGGAGACACATGTTGAAAACCTTTTCAGTGGCATTTAAAAAAGATGTTCTGAAGCCTGTAAAAACCTCCATTCATAATGAGCCTATACCAGCATTCTTGCAAGTCTAAGCAGAGGGAGACATACATCAGACAGAAAAGCCTGCACAGAAGAAAGAAATTAACTGCCAGGTTTTCTCCTTAAATAACAACAATAACGAAACCATTGTGCCTTTGTGGAACAATGACTTGCTCTGTGGAAAGTCTCAAGTGATTTTGTAGGTGTTGGAGATGGAAGTGGGTTGATTTCCATTTAGAGAGGTAAAGTTTAAGACAACAAAGACACCCACTCCCTGACTGCTGTTAATGTGTGGTCTAGGCTTAAATATTACCTTATTCCTTGGTAGTTATTCCCCCACTTCCCTGCCAAAACATCATTCTTCATTTCCCACCTCTGTTTTTCAGTTTCATGTGTGCCACCATTTTGGGTTATTACTTTACCATCTGTCACAGGCAATATTGGAAAACTAGACAACAAAAGCTCCCTGCAGTGATGCTCACAGAGTGTTCTTGATGCACATGGCATGTGGTCACCTCATTGTCCAGCATGCACCTCTCAGGGCCATAAATCATATCTGGAACAGAGGTGTCTTTGTATCCGCACCACAGCTAGCTGTAGTACTCAAACAGAAACGCATTATTTTTGATGACAGGTAATGAGGTTATTCACACACAGGAACTTGTAGTTACGGGACCAGATATTGCTCTCTGCCCTGCTCCTGTTATTCCCACTGACTTTAGCTTGGTCATAAAAGCAGACCGCATCCGGCCTCTTGTATCACTAAAGCAGCCTCACATTAAGCTAGTCAAACTAGGAAGTAGGATTGTTTGTTTTTGTTCATCAAGCAGTTGTGGGTGTTATTAGCTGGAATTTCCGTTTGTGAAGCACAGACAGAAACAGATTTAGAGGAAAAGTGACTGTGGGACTCATCTTGAGGTTTTGCCATCTCTATCCCTGATCACAGATGAAAGGAAGAAAATCAGCCTTCATCAGAAAAGACTTCTGTTTGTGCTGCACATGCTAAAGGGATACAGCTCTTTTGCTAGACCTCTGGACTTGCAGTCTCCTTTCTGCAGATGCCTCTGAATTGCTCTTCTCCTGAGACAGACACATTCATTCAAAACAGATACAAGGAAGCTAGTGCTCCAAGAGTAGTAAGAATCCTTGTGGACCCACTGCATTTATACTACTACCCAGTCCACCTTTACCTAAGGAACTGTTTTGGTTCTTTATTTTGTCGTACTTCCACCATTTAATTTCATAACATAGATTACATACTTATGAAAGTTTGCACCTCCTTCCACAGAAAGAAAACCATTTACCACAGCTTAACAAGGGTTCCTTGGACTTCCCATTGTCTAAATAGGGAACCCTGTGGAGGACAATCTACTTCAGGTCTCTTTCCAAACAGATCATTGATCAATACTTCTCAAGTGCGGCTTTTCAGCAGGTGTTAGATCACTTTTATTTGCTTGTGACAAAATGAGTCAAAATGTATCATACTTAATGTTTCTCCATAAAAAGTAAATCATTTATCCTGTCAAGGAAGGAAGTTTAGCTAGTTTAATATAATTTATTCTTGGCAAATTTGCTTCAGTTTATATGTATATAATGACTGTATTATCCTTAGAATGATTATAACATTGGTAGTTCAATCATTCATTCTACTGTCATTCCCATTCTAAAAATTGGACTGTCAGGTCTGTCGTCTGCTAGGTTCTCCTTTTGGCCCATCCCAAAGACAGGTAAAATGGTTGCCCTTTTCCAGAGCTCCTGCTACTCATAGTTCCTTCAGCATCATCCAAGAACCTGCACAGAGTCTAGAGACTGCTTTGGCCAATTCCATTACACAATTTGAAAACATACACATGATCTGAATTTTTGTATCTCTTTTCTCTGTTCTGGTCAGCACCACATTGCCTGAATTTGTTACATTTCTGATCAGAGACCAGAGTGTGGATTCTTGCTTAAAAGTGAAGCAGGAAAAATTGTAAATGCTTCAATCTCTGTATCTTTCATTATTTGTCCTCCTTATTCAAACTTACCATACTGGCATTCATTATTCCTATTCTGTTATATTCATGCCCTATATTCTTTAGGATGTTGAACTCTGTTCCTTTGTTTACATGATCCTGATTCTGCCCTCAGAATTTGGTGGGTTTGTTTGTTTGTTTGTTTTTCTTTTTCTTTTTCTTTTTCTTTCTGTTAGAATTAGAACAACCAGAACATGCAGAGAATAGTGTCATCAGGGTTTCCATGTGGTAACACTTTCAGCACTGTGCACATCTTGTTGTACTGCTTTTTAACAGGTGTTCAGGTGAAGCCTTAACCCTTAAATACTTTTGTTAGCTGATGAGAAGAAGCCCCATCTCTTTCCTACTTCCTATCTACTGTTCCATATATCTAGGTCATTACATCACATCTGATCTTTTCTCTCTTATTTTCACCAAGAGGCATTCAAAAAGTTTGTTTCTCACTTTTTCCAGAACTTTAGAAAAATTATTTCTATTATTGTCATAAAATGTATGTCTCCTTGCTTTTTCCCCAGCTACCTTTTGGGGAACAAGTTAGATCAATATTCTAGTCATATGATTTATGCAAGCACTAACTCATTTCAGAACTGGAACACTTTGGATGTTCGGAAACATTTTTCTTAGTGTCCTCTTAACCAACCAGTCAGCCATATCTTATCTATAAGCTCTGCTGGAAGAAGCAGTGACTTATATATCAGGTCTTCTCTTTCATTAGATGAGCAAGAAGAGGTGATTTTTTGTGTTCCAGATTATACAACACATTACAGTATACTGTATATTCTCAGAAAAATTAATGTTGATGTTAGATGATACAAACAAAAGGACATGGGGTGAAATTACAGAAAGCTAGTGGAGCAGGAAGGATCAGGTTGTCTGTAAGAATCACAATAGCCATGGAAAGTGGAGAATATCAGGTCACTAGCCTGGCCCTTTTAGAAGACAGAAATAATAGTACATCACGCATATGAAGGCTCTGCACTCATAAGCCCAGTTGTGATTCACAAGGAACAGAGTTTGTCTTCAGTGGAAGACTTCAGGGAGACAGATAAGTGCAGCATGTTTGTGGCATTACATGTAAAGCCTGATCCTTGAGGTTGCAAATATTTAACCTCATCTATGTCTTTGAAGCTGTTTGAGTTTTACTGCTATTTTACCACCAGAACTTTCCCAAATATAGTGTTAGTACAGGTAATTCTGTTAATAGAGTAGCTGGTTTCTATCTACGATGATATGTCTTCAGGTGCTACAGAAAACAAACAAGAGTATGGATAAATACTTCCAAACTAATAAATGAAATAAACAGTGCATTTTCATATCTGGAAAGAATGTACTGCAAACAAGAAAGTGCTAGAGAGAATATTTTAAAAGTGCAAGGTAATAGTATTTTGTACAGATATTTTTTTATTATTAAATATATGATGAAACTAATATAACAGTATTTATATCTATCATATTTTACAGTCTGTTCCCATAGTATTTTATGCAGCCAGCTTAGTCAATTTTCCAGTACACAGTGTCAAGAATGTCAGATAACATACAGTTATCAGACTTTTCAGTAACAGATATTTCCTCAAAGCTGGTGGTTGAAATATTTTTTCTGACTTACAAAAATGTAGACCCTATGTTTTTTCAACTATTTTCTTCATTTATTTTAATCCTTTCAATAATGTGTGCTAATGAATGATGCCAAACTGAGCCTTGTGAACAGTTCTTTAAGAACCACAGGATGTGTAAAACCACACACAATGAAGTATATAAAGTGGCACAAACACTGTTTGCTTTCAGACTGGCACATTCTGGGCCCATCACTGGGATCACATACTTGCCTATTCATCCCATTCTGTGAAGGCAGTTGCTACTGATGCTAGGGGCTTGAGATGTTGATTGACAACTGCAGTAGCCTATTTCATATTAGATTTCTCTCCCCGTGGTCTTGATAGCAGGATGCTGAACATTCCTCATACTTATTCATTACTTAATTGTATCTGTTTCATAATCATTAATGCAGGTCAAATCTTGCCAATCCTAATCATTTTATTTAGGTTAAAGTTGTTGGGATTACTTACATAAGACACTTGGATGTGATCCATCATAAAAACTAAATTACCTCATTGACCTGAGATTGTGTCCAGAGAAGATCCACCTGCCTAGGGCAAAGCCACTAAAGTTAAATATCTTTTCACTCTAGTCTAGGAAACCTAACAAACTTCAGGAAGGTTTGAGCTCAGGAGGAACTATCTAAAATCAGAACTGTTCTAAGGCCCTCATAAATCTCTGCTCATAAAACACCTGCAGTGCGACCTGCAGCATTTCAGCTATTCTTTTCTTGAGTACACATGGTCACTCAGTTTGAAATGTGTGGTAATTTTGTAACGTGAGTTGTAATGAGTCCATATCCATTGGTAATGTAAAACCGATGGCAAGATTTCATGCTGCTTTTGTATGCAGGGATGCAGGTTTCTGTTTTACAGCTGTCAGTCATAGAATAGCCTGAAGCAGAAGGCTGAGTGAGGAGAGCAGCCTCACGTAGCCATCAGGAAGTGCCAGGCATGGAGCACCCATCCATCTATCATTGTTATACCAGGCTCCACGCAGAGCAAGTAAGCTTCCCCAGAGCAAACTGGTTTATCTGCTGCAACGCCTTACTGGAAAGAGGTATAACATGTGAGAGAAATCTCTGTCCCAGTGATTAGTTAGTTTCTTTTTTCCTCACATGTGGGGAAAAGCTTCTCATACCTTGTGTCACCTGGGTTCAAGTCCTTCTACAGAACCAGACAGGGAAAGCTGAAGACAAGGCTTCTGTTTTCTGCCTCTGTGCCACAACTGCAAATGACAGTTAAAGTGCTAGAAATGCATAAACTAGGAAAAGTCTAGTCTGAGCAACCTGGTCTAGTGGGAGGCGTCCCTGCCCATGGCGGGGGTTGGGGGGTGGAATTAGATGATCTTTAAGGTCCGTTCCAACCCAAACCAGTCTGTAATTCTGTGAAAAGTCCTGTCCCTTCCTCTCGGGTTATGCATGGCTTCTGCTTCCAGACACAGACAGGCTTAACGATTGTAGATGCTTAGGTAGGCATTGAGCTGGGATTTTGAGTCTTTTTTTGTGAAAAAAAACACAAGACTTCAGCACTCAAAGGAGCATTTCTCTGAGAAGTTTTTCAATGGAAGGTGTCCCTGAAATCAGGCATTTTAAGCTGAAGTTTTCCTTAATATCTTGCCTAGCAATGCATTTCTTGATAGACATTAACACTTCCATGACCATCCTTTCCACCCGTTCAAGACTTCCCACTTTTGATTTTCCAGCTAATGACCACAGGCAGTTTTACAAGTGTGAAAAAATTTGGTCTGAAAATTATGACAGTACTAGCAAGTAAATATTGGCAGATGTAGGGTTCATAGAAGACTGTCACCTTTGCAGTGAAGTGGAGTTCCTATTGGTGATGCTGTGGCCACCAGATCATGCTTCTGATCTACATACAGCAGTCTTGTGTGTGAATTTAAAGGCTAGGCACTACCACCTTCTGTTAGGTGTTCTTGACAAAGAGTAGAAAAGTCTACCTAATAAAAGCTTCTGGGCTTTGAAAGAGGGTTCTGTGAAACATTTGATTTGAAGATTGTTTTTACTTAGACATTGTTTCCTGAGGTCTTCTTTCCTCCCCCTACTTGTGAAGACATTTATATGAATGCAGACTCTTAAGTTTCCTAAGGGATCATGTGCCCTTGCTCCTTATTCTCCTCATGAAATCACAACCCTCTGTTTGTCACAGCATGGTAATTTCCATGGCAAACAGCTGTGATGTCACCAGCAGAAGCTTATGATTTCAAGAGCTGTTTTGCTTTTAAAGTTCCTATCTTGTAAGCAAATATCCCTTGTCCAACTAAACACTGTAATTAAATGGGGACAGAAAATACATGCTGTGGAAGCAATACTGTATCTACCCAGAACACTTATCAAAGGTTTCTGTGAGATAATGGCAACTTTTCAGTACTCTTTTAACACAGTTTGCTGAGGAGTATTTTGCATTTGGTTCTAATTCTGGGCCACAAATACCTTGTCTGCCAAATACACAAATAGACATTATTCTAAAGGAGAAGGTGATTTATGACATGAAAGTTTTGTATCTTCACAAGGTCCCAGGAGAGCGTTGGAGGTACTTTTCTTCCTGTCTTGCTGTCTCTCCTGTAATAAGGATGTGGCTTATATTTCCTTAGAGCATGTGGAGCTTTTAATGCCCTGGCATTTGGATGCTCTCTGGAGAAAGAGGTGGGAGAGACGTTCCTTCAGCTCCTTGTCAGGCAGTGGCTGTGCCTTGTTAAGCATTAAGAACAAAAACAGAAATGAAAAAAAAAAAAAATAGAGCCTCTGTGCTTGTGTTTCATTAGTGCTGTTGGCTTGATGCCCAACTATGTCAGGAAAAAGTTCCTTTCTTTAGAAATTCAGAGTATTGATTAATGCTGTGTGAGGGACTTCAGACTGAGGAGACACACTCTGCCAAAGATGCCCTCTCTGACAGGGAGTGTTTGGAGGGCCAAGTAAGATTTGACACTAATCTCAGACCACAGCACAGAGCCACCAAATGAGGCCCTCAAAGTCAGAGCTTTCAGCTGAAAAAGGATAAGCTTCACTGCAGAGGTCAGCCTATTCATGTGTCCAGAACAAGAGAGAGCTTTAAAAATTGGAAGAGCAAGGACAATCCTCTGCAAGGCTCAGTACATTTCCACACTGTGCTCTGTCTTTCATGGTTATTTAAGCATCCTCCTGAAGCTCAGGCATGTGACAGTGACTTTTAAAACACATGACAAAGATAACAGAATGACAAGCCTTAAACAACATGGGATGCACTTCTCTGATATTTGCAGAGCTTCTCTCTCCTCTCTTCCTTTTACAGGATTTTCAGTCTGAACAATATACAGTAATAAAAATAAGATGTCATTAGCTGAGGAGAGATGGGATAGAGGGAGGGGAGGAATGAGCAGTATGTCAGACGAAGAAAAGTAATAGCTCTGACCTCTCAAAGTCAGTGTGAATTTGCCCAGGGCATGGATTTCAAACTGATTTTAACTGCCCTGCAAGTGAATTCTCTCTCCCTCCATGAACTTCATAGTGTTCAGCTCCAGATCTGAAAGCTGTACTGAGAGCACAAGGCTGTGCATGTAAGATGTAGCTGGCAAGGACAATATGCCTCTAAATTTGGGCAGGCTGATCAAAAATCACCTTGAAGTACACAAACAAACCTCCCAAGGAGTACCTTTGAATGAAGTAGTTAATGATAAGTGGCTTTTCCCTATCCTTGGTTTACCTAACTATTGTATGCTGTTTATTTCAGGAGTGATTCGGGAGAGTTACCTGAAGGGTCACGATCAGCTGGTGCCAGTTACCCTGCTGGCCATTGCAGTAATTCTTGCTTTTGTCATGGGGGCCGTCTTTTCGGGAATCATAGTGTACTGCATCTGCGACCACCGCCGCAGAGATGTGGCTGTTGTGCAGAGGAAGGAGAAGGAGCTGACCCACTCCCGCCGCGGCTCCATGAGCAGCGTTACCAAGCTCAGCGGCCTCTTCGGAGATGCTCAGTCCAAGGAGCCAAAGCCTGAAGCTATCCTCACGCCCCTGATGCACAATGGCAAGCTGGCGACCCCAGGCAGCACTGCCAAGATGCTAATCAAGGCCGACCAGCACCACCTGGACTTAGCTGCCCTGCCAACCCCTGAGTCTACCCCAACCCTGCAACAGAAGAGGAAGCCGAGCCGTGGCAGCAGGGAATGGGAAAGAAACCAGAACCTCATCAATGCCTGCACAAAAGATATCCCTCCAATGGCCTCTCCCGTGATCCCAACTGACCTGCCGCTCAGGGCTTCTCCTAGCCACATCCCTAGCGTTGTGGTCCTGCCCATTTCCCAGCAAGGCTACCAGCATGAGTATGTCGACCAGCCAAAAATGAGCGATGGGGCTCAGATGTCTGTGGAGGACCAGAATGCTACCCTTGAGTACAAAACCATCAAGGATCACCTCAGCAGCAAAAGCCCCAGCCACGGGGTTAACCTGGTGGAGAGTCTCGACAGCATGCCGCCAAAGGTGCCCCAGCGGGAAGCCTCCCTTGGGCCCCCAAGCACCTCACTGTCCCAGAGTGGCCTGAGCAAGCGGCTGGAAATGCATTCCTCTGCCTACAGCGTGGACTACAAGAGGAACTACCCAACAAACTCGCTCACAAGAAGTCACCAGGCGTCAACTCTCAAAAGAAACAACACCAACTCCTCTAACTCGTCCCACCTCTCCCGAAATCAGAGCTTCGGCAGGGGTGACAACCCACCGCCCGCTCCGCAGCGAGTAGACTCCATACAGGTCCACGCCGCGCAGGCACAGGCCGTGACTGTATCTCGACAGCCGAGTCTCACCGCGTACAACTCTCTGACGAGGTCGGGGCTGAAACGCACGCCCTCGCTAAAGCCAGACGTACCTCCCAAACCTTCTTTTGCTCCACTCTCCACATCCATGAAGCCCAATGATGCATGTACATAATCACAGTGGGGTGGGGGGTAGAACAGCAATTAAGCAGAGGTTGCCCTTGAAAGCCAGTGTTCTGCAACTGCTCCTCTGAGAAGATGGTTGTTGCAAGCTGAGGATGTGTTGATTCTGCTCTCTGGGAAAAGTGGAATATTTTTTTAACCCGAGCCATATGACCCATGGTCGAAGGTTTGCGACTGCAGGACTCACCCCCACAGCCCTCTGGTTCTTTGTTCAAAAGACTAACTCTCCATCACAAACATTGAGCCAAAAGCACACAGGTGAAAGATGACCGTGACATTTCACCCTCCCAACTGCACAGTGCATTCCTGAACTGGGAAAGAGTGCTCTGAAAAGCAAAACCCATAATTACAAAAACAAAAGGAAAAAAAAATATTAAAAAAAAATAAAAAAAATAAATAAAAAAGAATGCATTGATAAAGCTAACTCTGACTTAACAATGGCAGAAGTTTACTAAGTGCAGGTACTGTGAAATGCCCACCAGTGTTACAGCCATTTGGTTACAGCAGTTAAATGCCATGCTGGGCAAACTATGTCATAGATTTCTGCTACCCTTCTCTTTTAATGAATAACATGTGACTGTTAATGAAAGTAACTCCTCTTATTTATTGTTCAACTTTCATTTTTCCTAAGGAAATGACTTCTGCATATCATTCTGTGAGCAGCTCTTCAGAGAAGTACCTTGAAAGTTATACCTATTTAACGTGAAACCTATTAACTGGAGTAATTAAAACTCTTTTATTTTTCCAATAAATCCACTGAGTTAAATAAGTTGGAGCTGGAATTCTGAACTTTGTGCCTGGACTGTCTGATTAGCTGAAAAAAACAAAACAAAACAAAACAAAACAAAAAACGGGGATATCTATTTAAGTCTCTCAGCTAATTAGCCGGCTGGGCCTCTGACCTAAGACAGCAACAAACAAATACCACAAGTTCATAACTTCTAACGCAACTGCAAGAGAAACTCTTAAAAGCCGCACATTTGTGCACCATTGCTATCAACATGGCTTTGTCAGTAGCTAATACTTTCTGTGAAGGCACCAGCTTGTGATGTGCCATCTCATTTCACCTTGCATGTGAGACGGCAAACAAAATCCTCAAACAGTGTGAACTAGTTAATACGCCGGCTGTTACCATGCATAAATTATGGTCTTATCACACGGGTTTTTCGTGGGAATATATCTGTGAATAGCCTGTTTTCTTCCACATGTAAATTTGTGCCTTACACCCTCAGTTGTGTATAATTGTGAGCTGTAGTATGTAAAACCTTTTTCTTTTTCTCCTTGGAGTAATGCAAATATTTATTGGTCCTTCCTCCTCTAAGCCCTCTCAAGAATCAGAGCAAAGACATTCGAAGAAGAATGTAGTGGCTGTTGGCACAACCTCATGTCCCTCAAGATACCAGGCCAGTGCCGAACCCTCCGGGTCAATCCCACTTTCAGCTGTGCCAAGTCCTCTCCCAAAACCACCCTCCAGCTGTGCTGCCCCAAAGGCACCGTGCCGCCCTTCCCTGCCTCCCGCGCCCAGTCTACAGTGATCGTTCTCCCTGGGCAGCAGAGAAGCCACAAACAACCTTGTCCCCTGGGGCTGGCGTGTTGCCTGGCTGGGGACAGGCACCAGCGAGTGGTGCCAAGCCCCGCAGCACACCCAGCCACACGTCCCGCAGCACGCAGGGCACACGGAGCTAGGACAGGCAGGCAGGCTCCTGCTGCAGCTACCTGCTGCTCCAGAAGGATGCTGCATATACTCCTCTGGGGAAAAAAAATGTATTTTTTTTTCTTTGTTTCTTTTGTGTGACTGTGCATGTAGCTAGTGTGGGAGTGTGCGCGCACACAGGTGTGTGCGTGTGTGTGTGCGCGCAGGTGTGTAAGTTCCTTTCCAGTCTTTCAGTTTATGCAAAAATGTAGATGTGTTTTTAATCTGTTACAATAACTGTGTCAACATACTGTAGACAAACGATGGGGATCGCTTCTAAGCTTTTTATATATATATATATATCTACTGAACAGTATGTTTGAGTAAGGTGGTTGTTTCTGTTTCAATTTGTTTTTTAAAATTTTATACTTCCATTTGTTTTTCAGGGTTTTGGTTTTGTTTCTGAATGACTGAAAAGACAGATTTTAAGTCCATTAGCTTATAGATGGTATATATAAAGTCTGGATGGTCTAGACCAAAGTGTGTAACAAGGGTGCTTGCATGTTCTTTCATTTCATCATGGCTTCTTTTATGAAATAATTTTGTTCACCCTTAGTGAACTATGCAGACTGGAGTAGATAGATCTGTATCCAAAGCAATGGTGTTGTTTTAATAAAAACAAACAAACAAACAACAACAACAATAACAACAAAACTTTGAAAACTGTAGGTAGCAAGGTCATTTTTGAAGAGAACCCACTCACAACTCTCTCACCAAGCTCCAAACCCCCTGAGTACCAAATGCACAGGCCCCATTGCTATGACTCAGCAAAGCGTCCTGTCAAAATGCAGAAGTGAATAATCACAGCAGCAGCTTGTACAGCAGCCTGCCTTTGTAATATACATCTTGTCCGCTACCAGCTTGACCTTGAAATTCTCATTTGGTACTCAGCGGGTCTTCTCTGCTTGTCCTTCCCCGTCACCGGTTCCCTTCCACCCCTTGTTTTGAGGGGTTCATAAACCTATGTGTGCCTTTGCTTTCCACCCTTGCTATACACTGGTAGATGCAACAAATTCAGACTCTCATTTGTTGTAAAGTTGTAGAGTATCGTGATGTCACCAGTTTCCCTACATTTCCACATCCCCCTAACATCTGATTCACAACTTAATGTATGTTGTAAAAAAAAAAAATTAAAAAAAAGAAAAGAAAAAAAAGAAAAAGGAAAAAAAAAAAAAGAAAAGAGAGAGAGAGAAACCAAGAAAGATAAAGAAAGAAATGAGAAGATAATGGGAAATAAAAGCTCTTGATTACATATGGTAATAAAACCAGACTGTTCTACTTTATTTCTTGTGTCCCAATTCTTTGGTTCCTGTGAGGATTCATCTTTTTCCTTCAAAAATAAATAAATAAATAAATTCAATGTTGATCATTTAGGCCAGGTTAGAGAAATAAATTTGTTGTTTTCTGTCTCTTGAAGATGAACTTGACTTTAGAATAAGGTGATGGTAATTAAAAATTGAATCACACATTTGCTCTCCCTCTATTCATATTCTACATTTTCTTTTTATGAGCTTGTTCATCATCAAATATTTATGGCAGACTTGATAGTTTAAGAGATCAAGGATGGGATTTAAGCACACGTGGTCCACCAAAATAGATCACCATACAGATATGACTTCATTTCCAGGTTTTGCACATTAATAATGGGGGAGCCTGTGTTTTCTTTTAGCAGGCATAAATCTATTGTGCTTTATAGGCCTGATCTAGAGGATGTTGCCTGAGACTTTAATTCTGCAAGAAAATGGTAGTAAACAGATAAATAACGAAAGCATATACAATGTCCCTCATCCTGACAGTGATTAAAACGTACCAACATCCTCCGCATGGATTTTGTGTAAGTGCGGACAACATACTCACAGCCTCTCCCCTGAAGCTGAGCACTCATCTGCTTTAGTAACTGGACTTAGTAGTTTTGTTTTGTCACACAGCTTTGTGTTACCTGCTAGAAACTTGGCAGAGCGTGTCATTTTCAGTCTACAGCTGGTCCCCTGTGAAGATACACTGTCCAGCTTGTTCTGAAACCTTTCATACAAGCTGCATCTAGGGAAGCTACGCAAAGGTAGAGATACCTCTATATTAACATTAATATTAGTATTCCTCTATAAATAACTGCAGGCTGCTGCTTCATTGCTCCTTCTTGTTTGTTTTTCTAAGTTAAATAACCCCTGGTCTTGCTGAAGGTGCCCCTCAGCTGTGTGCTGTGCTGCCAGATGGCCTTAGTCATTCCCATGGATCAGGCTTGGCCTGGGGAGAGGCACCAGGATCGCCTCTGGCAGCAGCACCAGCTGACTCTCTAACAAGGCTCATCCTGCTGTTGCCAGTGAGAGGAAAGTCATGTTAAAGCATGGGCACGAGGGAGGGAGTGAGGGAAGGGGATGCCCTAATGCAAGAGCCCTATAGGCTCTGCAACTGTTCTGCCTGTGTGCCACAGACTTCTTCCCAAATGGGGGTGTTAAACCTTAAAGCAATTTTCCTTCTCAGTGTTTCCCCAGGGCCCATGCACATAGTCACCAGGAGAGCTCTGTCTCACCATATGGCTGTGCAGATAGGACCAACTAAAGGACACAGGGTGTGTCAGATCCCATTGCCCTGGTGGGACATGGGCATGCGAAGCAGCAGGATGCTGGCAAGGACAGGTTGCTCCACTGAGCACCCACAGCTCACCCAAGAGAGGCAGTGCCCTCAGCATTTCAGTTCAGATGATCGAGTAGGGTGGCTTTTGACAGGGGAGAAGACCTCTAAGCTATCTGTATGGTGAGATCCATCCCCTGAAGGAAGCACTGGTGCCACTCCATGGAAATCAGTGGGTTTGGCCTGGACAAAGAAGATACACGTGAGAAGCAGGGTTGATGATCTGAGCAGTTTGACTGAGTTAATGTTAACTTATTCATCATAGTAATGGTACTCATGTTAGCCTCATTTAGCATGTCATTGAGGATGTATGGAAGTTCCTTTCCAATCAGCATTAATTTCAACAATTTTTTTTTTACAGAAATGTAACCTAGCTGATTTACTCAAAGCCATAGGTTAAAAAAAAAAAATCACATTCCACTGCCCTCCTCTCTTTTCTCCCTCCAGTAGAGACACCTTTTCAAACTACACAGGAGTGTAATTTCAAACACAACCTTGTTAAGTCCTGCCCCATTGCAGCTTTGACAACAGAGAATATTTTGCATCTGGAAGACTCTCAGATGAAAAGTTGCAGGCAGAAACATAAGAAAAGCATGGGCTGTTCAGAGCTGTTTACGTACAGAAAGACAGATGATTTTGCATAACAGGAGTTGGTACCACAGCAGTGATGCACCGATATTGGGAACAACATAGTGGCTCAGCCAGTGGTTTGAGTCATTTTTGGGATGTGACTCCAGATCATTCCTCCAACACAAAACCAGCCAGGGTATGATTGCTCTCCTGGGGCTGGACATGAATTCCTGCTCTCCACAGCCTGCTTATAGATCTTATTTAGAGCAATGTAGAGGACCCAAAGTGGGGTCTTGTCTGCTTCACATTGCAGCAGGATCAAGCAGGCTTAACCCATTCTTGCCAGCTGTTTGTCCAACCTCTCCCTTGTGAAAGCAGTTTACTCCGCGAAGAAGCAAAAACCACCCAAGGGAGCAGCACCAGGCTTTTCAGAGTGTCTAAAGAAAATAATAAGCTAAGACAGTGGGTTGTACTGGCTTAGTTAAGACCAGTTTTCTATTTATCCAATTAAAGTTAATTTCCCAGAAGTATGGCACCTGCTCGAACCAACAAGTGTTAGAGGAACACACTGTGTGTGTAATATTCATACATTTCCTGCAGTGTGCCTGCTAATGAGTCTCTGAGTGGTCTTTTTACTACTTTTTTTGCTTTTTAAGAAAGGAGGTACTTCTCTTTTTGGAATAAGCACTAAGACCATCATCACATGCCTTGTGCAGGAAAACGATGATGTGTTAGACTTCTTTGTATGAATAGAAACAGGTAAATAGTCATCTGTCCCCTGCCTTTGTAATTTAAACAGTGTAAGTCAGTAGGAAAAGGCTATAATTGGAGTCAGAGTAAGTGAGGTGAAAATTGCTAGGTGGCAGTACCATCTGCATCTTGTTTTAATTAGCCAAGTTTATTATCAGAATATAAAACTTTCTGCTATTCAAGTCCTTGGCTTATTTCAACCATCAGTCCAAAGCGATTGCCACATGTCTAGGTAAGCACAATTACTGATCAGCAAAGGAGAATTATCCTCCCCACTGATCTAGCTAACAGTTACCGTGTCTGGGAGTAGGGATAAAAATATGACTAACCAAGATCATTGTCACATCTGCTTAGTGTTTCATGACAAACTCTATTAAGGCTAACAGCACCACTGTTAATTCAATTAGATCAGTGTTTTCCTTTGCTGGCCATGATGCATTTGGAAGGCCAGCAACTGTAGGCAGAATGTGGCTGGCAGTCCGCTGCAAGGAATAATAGCATCATAAATAATATATTAAGACGAAGACAAATCTAGCAGGCTGCAGTCAGAGCACATCAGCCATAGAGCTGAACCCTGCAATATCACAAGGGGGGAGGAAAAGAGCAGCTCTGACAGGAAATTATAACAACTATAAATGACAGGGACCCAAACTCGCTAGGTCAGCTCTTTAAGCAGAGTGCTGGGGAAGCACAGGGCAGCGGGCCTGCAGCAGTGCAGGCACCGCCTGCCCCCATGTGCACCCTCCGTAGGATGAAGGAGAAGACCCCATATAGTGGGCGTGAGGGAGAGCAATGGGCACGGACAGGGCTCAGCAGGTTCCTGGCCTGGTCTCCATGTGGGGCATGTGTGGTTTGGGGCACAAGTCCGCTGCTGCTGCTGCCTTCTGGATTTTGGTGATTGGACGGCAACACATTGGCACACAGGCACAGACACATGGTGGCGAAAACCGAGTGAGACTCGTGCTCACAGAAACCCTGTTTCAGCATCTTCTGTGGTCAAAGGGGAAAAAATGAAGCACAACATGCTAGAGTAAAGGCATTGGCAACAGCTTCCTGAAACAACTTCTAATTTGTTTTTAATGCTGACTTGCTGTGTAGAGAAAGACACTCTACATTATGTGTATGTATGGGAAGAACCAAGATTTTATTTCTCTGACTTAGAAATGATGACATAATCTTATCAGTTCTCAACAAACTGAAGTATTCAGTCTGCTGATAAAGGTATTGCCTCTGTTGGTGCAGCAAACTGCAGATTGAGCTTTTTTTAATGCTGCTTAAATTGCCTGTGAAGCAGCCTTTTATGAGATATGGTGGTTCAAACAATTTTGCAAAGAGCAGGAGACAAAGAGTTCGTTTTACACTAAACTGGTTTCCTAGGAAACACTGCAAAATGTAACATGATATCTCTTTGTGGAAGTTCAAGGACTTGTGTGTGTGCATGTGTTTCTCCTGACCCCCTTTTTTTTTATTATTTTTTTGGTGCGGTGTTTGGTTTCGCTGGCCAATTTTACCTTTTGATGGTATCGACAAGAACAGCACAGGTCTGTACTACAGCAACCCGCAATCTGAAGGGCATTTTTCTCTTTGATAAACAAATGTCTTCTCTAAACAGAAAAGAAAAATCTTGATCCAAACCAAGACTCTTCACCCACAGCCCTATTGTTTAAGAAAAGGGAAAAGCAAAGACTGGGTGTCCTCAGAGAAAAATTTCAGGCTTCACACAGTCTTCACACCTGGCCCAGCATGTTTTCTCATCAGTGTGGAGCCTGCAATGCTAATCAGAGACCTGGACAGGTATGTTGCAGAAAGGCCAGGGTATTAAAGCTCAGGAACCTGCCCTTCTGAGAGGAGCACTTTGTCCTTGCCTGTGTGCAAGCAATGTGTCCCCAGAATGGTGCAGTTTCTAGCTGGGAAAAGCCAACTCTCTATCTAAGCAAGAGAGAGCCACATCTGAATTTACCTGCCCGCATGCCTTTTCCACGTGGCTTCTTTTAATCTCACCACTAGCACAATCTTAGAGTTGACAACAGTGGTGCAATATAAAAACCCTTTCCTCAGTCCTGACAGACCCTTATTCTCCGAGCCAGGTGCACTGACATCCCCTACCCTGCCAGCTGCACCCAACATGTCCTAGATGATGTTTTTTTTTCAGTTTTGTCCAGCCCCAGAATCACTGGAAAGTGGCAGGGCAGCCAGAATCCACCCTCATGTTACCAGGATGGAGTCTGAGGAGTGCACGCCACACGCACCGCACCGCTGCCCTGCCCTCATTGCCAGGCCTTCCCTTCTCATTCATCCTGGGAGCAGAGTCAAACTGGAGCACACACAGTGACTGTCCAGGGCTGGTCCTGGGAAAGGTTCCTGTCATGTTTCAGTGCTGTAGTTGTTGGCAGCCAGGGTTAAAATTCACAGAAGGGCATTCTCAGGTGTCAGCTCAGCTCCTAATGGGCCAGCAGAGCCCCAGAAGCTGGTAGGTCAAGGGTTGGCATTTGCCACTGGTGCAGAAATGTGAACTTTGGGGAACTAAATTCATCAGGGTGGCTGGGAGTAAAGAACAGAGCACCCTGGAAGAGCTGGCACTCCTGCCAGCAGTGTAACTGAGCACTGATCCAGGGGAATGCTTAGCTTTAGGCATGGTTTCATTCAGTGAACTCCTGGGCTTAACACTGGACCCAAACAACTGCTTTTCTAGACAAAGTCCTTCCTGAAGAAAGTATGCTTACCACATGAAAACCATGCTAAGTTTCTTCGAAACCAACTCAGAGCAGATGGCCCCAGATCCTCCATAAAAACAGCCCTCATTGAAGGACTGGAACCTCGAGGACCTACCTGGGAGAGCTGCATGGGGTTACAGCAGTGCCATGCCAGTGAAGGTTAGCTGACAGCTCAGGGCTCGTTTCTGTCAGCTTTGCTCACAGGTCTATAGCCCTATGTGGTCACCCTCTGTGGCACTCACTCTGTCCTCACCAGCCTGTTCCTCACCAAGGATAGAGGAATGGGATCTGGCTCTGCAGCCTGTGACAGGATACAGCCTGTGTACTGGCTCTGCTGTACTAACAGGGCTGAAATGCATTTAGATGAAATTTCATCTCTAAGATTGACAGTTAATCAAGCCCATGGAGCTGCACTATTGTTATATAAACACTGTCTTAGTAGAAGTGCATCTCACTTCTCCGCTGTCCTAAAACTGCCTACACTGGGTGCCCTGTTACTGAAGATTTGAATAATTCACAGCAGCTCCCCTTTATTGTTAGGCTGTACATTTAAATAACCCCTAACTGCATGCATTTAGTGATTAAAAACCCTATACAGCCAACCACATCGCCAATGTGAGTTATTCGTACTACAACATTAGTCAATGCAGTGAAACCTGACTTTCAGGCAGGGGCTCTCCAAGGTGGAGGCAAGCCATGAGTTAGCCTGCAATGCCGGGGCTCTGGCTCTGTCTCCCAATGTAATAGCTCACTACATAGTTTACTGAGACTGTCCAGAAGCCATCTCACCCATAATCAAAATGATAGAGGATTTTCTCAATAGTTAGAATGTGAAATGCATTAGACTGACTGGCAGAAGACTGAATAGTCTCCAGAGTGTTTGCTTTTAAATGAACATGCCATTTTGCATAACAAATACAACTCTAGGATCTTTGTTCGTCATGATTTTTCAATAAAAGTACGAAAAACAAGTCTATCCAGAGATCAGACTACTAGCTACAATGCTGGACTTCACTCATAGAGTTGGCCTAAAAGAAATAAAATAAGTCTTTCAATTCTGTGACTACATTGTATTGAAATTAAAGCAGGAGGTATAAGGGAAAGGATAAGACCTAAGTGCTCTTTTGCCATTCCTTTAACAACAGAGGTGAAAGGATATTGGCACCGCTCACCCTGTCAGTATTCTTCGTGCAATGTCTTCACCCTTCACCCTTCATGTACCACAGTACTGCAGCTGTGACTGACAGGACTTGGCGCATCTGTGGGACCTTTACCTGTGTCCCCTACTGGGACAGGAAAGTCACCACCCCTGGGGCCAGCACTGCAGAAGGTGGGTATTTATCAGTGCCACAGGGCGGGGATGGCTCTGGGTGGTACAACTAGCCCTCGTGCTTGTGGTCTTCAGTGGTGGTGGCAATGACGCAGGAGAATTGGATGGATGACCCATTTTATGGGCAGGTAAAGTGAGGGCTGAAGCCACCTTGCCCCCATCTACCTGCAGGTCAGCAGTAGAGACAAGGGGCAGCCACAGGAGTCTTGTTCGCAGGTTACTGTCATCTGCCAGAAGATACTTCCTCTTCCCAATTGCCTTGTTTAGTGGACAGCTTTCAGGAAAGATGCAGCCCCAGATCTGGCAACCTTAGGTGGCTGAAACAGAGGGGGCATGGAGTGGGGGGAAAGTTATTAAAAGAAAAAGAATGGTCTTGTGTGAAGGACTTCCATATAGGGCATGCTCACAGGTATGGCCATTTCAAGCAAAAGGAACAAAAGATGTTCTTTTCTACAGGGCAGAAGAAGAATGAAAGGGGAAGACATGGACTGAGAGCAGGTTAGGGTCAGCATGATACCGTGGGGGGACAGGTCTTGCACACCCCATCAGTGTGGTACATTCACACCATGGGTCCCAAACTGGGCACCAGCCAAGACACCAGCAACAGGGAAAAAAAGAAAAAAGAAAAAAAAAAAAAGAAAAAAGAAAAAAGTGCAAACAAAAGGCTATACTCAGCTTGAGATTATACTACAAAGTAAATGCATATATTCAGTTCTTGGTACAGCAAGTAGGTCTCAGCAGTGGTCCTTTATGAAGTTCATTGCTCAGGAGCTGATGATCGCAAGTCCTTTCTCCCTTCTCTCCCTGACCCTTCAAAAACTAGGTTTTCTAGCAGTGGGGAATCTGGTGCAAGCAGACCTTTGACCCTTTTTTAGCTCCACATGGCTTTGCCAGGAAAGCCAGGGCTGCTCAAGGTGGCGGGGACAGGGTTGGGGCTCCCTCCCCAGCTTCATCAGTGCCCCAGGGTTTCAAGGATGATCAGTGGTGCCACCACTCCCTGCAATGTGAAGGTCACTGGCAGCAAGCACTAGTCAGAAAGGAAGCTGTGCTGCTGGGGACCAGGAAGCAGGCTTTTCCACAAGGAGGGTAGGAATAGATGGGGCTAAAAAACTGTTATCTTCCCACAAAAGAAACAACCTTATCAGGCTGGAATTTAAGTCATTTAAGAGAGACAGGGTGGTTTGCTCATGCTGCTAATTAGAGGTTGCCTCACGTAAAGAGGGAAAAAAAAAAAAAAAAGCGTAACATTTACAGCAATAAAAATGATGAGTGATTTGTTCCCAAATTGTGCCAAAGAGAAAAACCCACAGAGCCAGAGAAGTTTTTTCCCCTTTTCCTGAGGGGTTTGAGGACTGCAGGCAGCCAGCTGCCTCCTGCCTGGGGGGGGATGGAACTGGCCAGGAGCAATTAGATACTAGATTATAATTGGGCTTCGGTGAGCTACCTCTCTAATCAGACATCAGCTGCACTGCTGCTGTCAAAGTGGGCCTTCCCACAGCCTTCCTACTTGTTTTTCTGCGGAAGGATTTGTATGGGTTTGTTCTCAGTTCTGGTGGCCCTTGGGACCTAAGGGCTGCCACTTCTGCCAGGGCTTGGGGAGGGAAGGGAAGGTCCTGTGGGTGCCCCACGTCAGCCACCGGCGGGATGCAGGTGTGGCAGCCTCCTATAGTCTGCCTGCCTACTGCCTCAACACCGGGGCCAAGGAGGCAGCTGCCAAGGAGGCCAGAAGGTCTCCAGTCCCAGTCACATCCGTCTTCCTCCTTCCTCTCGTCTCAGGATGTTTTTGGTCCCTGCTGGATCCTGACCAAGCCAGAGAGGAAGCCAGACCCACCAGGCAGAGTCATGGGTTTGCACAGGTCGCTGAGATGTGTTTTGGCATCATAACTCTTCAGTACACTTTTATGCATGTTACAGAACCCAGATGTATTCACGATGCAGCTGAGACTGGCAGGCACCTGCACAAACCATCCCATCCAGCCCCCAGCACCAGCACCGCCAGCTGCAGCAGGCTGCCCAATACCGTGTCCAGATGGGTTTCGAGTATCTCCATGGCTGGAGATGCCACAGTGTCCATGGGTGACCTGTTCCTGCATTAGATCTCCTCCACTGCAAGATAAACAAAAAAACAATTAAATAATCTTATGTTTAAAAAGAACTTCATGTATTCCACTGTGTGCTCAGTGCTTCCTGTCCTGTCATTGCACACCACTGAGGAGTGCCTATCTCATTCCCATCAGGTATCTGTATCTTTATATGTGTTTTTAATACTCTATGTTTAATAGAAAAATTAAATAGGTCTTCTGTAACTGAAGTGAATACTGAGCCGAAAAACATATTAAGGAAGGGAGGCAAATTACCAGGCTAAGGAAAAAGGGAATGCAAAGCTACATGGTAAAACACATAGTTAGCCTGTCTGTCTGCATATGAGAGCATCAAGATTTGTTGTCAGATGCTAACAAATTTCCTTGGATTGTATATTTACATATCTCCTGAACTGTGTGTTTCAGTCAGAATCAAAAGGATTTTCACTGAGCTATCACCATCCTAATCCCTCATCACATTTCAAAAGCTTGTGCTATTGTAAAGCACCCCTAAAACTTCAAGACAAGGCATGCTTGAGATTTTCAGATGCAACAGGGAGAAACTGTCTCTCTGCAGCTGCCCAAACCACTTTTCATTGTTCCACCAAACCAAGGTCCTTGTGTTCTTGGTGGACAATGCCTGGAGATGCTGCAAAAAAACAGCAAGCAGCTTCTTGCAGTGTGGAAAATGTTTGAGAGCCTAAAGTACAAGCACACATTCACCCACATCCTGTCATGTCCATTAAAGCAGGTAATTCTGCTGCAATTAAGAACAGTGCATTTCCCAAGAAGGTCTAAGAAGGCACACTTAATCCATCTGTTTAGAATAGTTTATCAGAATAACATCTCAGATGCCACTATGTGGTAAGCACTGGCAAATAACACTGTTTTAATGCTAAGTACTTTGTGTACCATTCTTACTTGAAGACCTTTGTGCATTAAGATATTTTCCTTCTGAATAGTTCCATTTAATTTCTGCATTTTCAATTACTTTGATGCACAATAGAAACACTCACAAGCCAGGTTCATTTTTTTATTATTATTATTATCCTGCGCTTAAGCCAAAAGAGTTTCCGAATTGTACTGAAGACATATGAATTTTTTGGAACTTTTCTGAATCCACTTCCATGGCAGGGCAATAGCCACATTGCAACATGATGTCCTGCTGTTGGACTTACAGCTGCAGTAGGACATCTCTATAGGTTAAGGCAGCTCCCAGTAAATGAGCCCTGTCACTCTGGGTAGCCTTCCTCCCTCTGATTTCCTTTGTGTCTTATTAAAGCATAAACTCCTGTCAGTAAGTTGAAAAATGTTTTGCAAGGCTTCAATTAAAAACTCAAAACTTGCCCATATGTACTTCAGATGATGGAAGGAAACAATGCTGTCTTTAAAAGAAACTGAAACTCCAGGGCAGACTGAGGATGCAGTGGCTCCCATGTTCATGGCCATCCATCACCTGTTTTGCATTTGTGGGAGGAAGACTTCACAGACATCATCTTACTTATTAGTAACATATAGAATAAAATATCCACAAGCGAGCCTAATCACAGAGAGAGAGGCCCCACAGTGCTGCTTTACACAGAGGTAAAGCCCTTTCTGCTGGCAGGCTACCAAGAGGGAGGGCAAATGTCCATCATGTGTAGGAGGCTTTACAAGCACCATGAGTAATAAATGACAGTCAGACAGGTATTTTCAGTTAAGTATGAAATAATGCTTCTGCCTAAAGCTACGAATTTTGTCAAAAACTTTACCCAAAGGAGATGGAAACAAAGATTTCTGTATCTACATCCCATTTTGTTTCAGGCTCCTTTTTTTCTGTTTTCTGTTATAGACAAAACAATTCATCTTGATAGGAATGCACTTTCCTCATGTTTATGGATATGCAAAATGGCTTTATTAGACCAAAGTGTTATTATGCTTGTATCATTTATTGATATGTCTGAAGTCTTTTAAGAACCATGGATAAAAGGTGCTATACAGGTGCCAATTACACAAAAATTTATTAACTTTTTCTTCAAAATCTTCTTTCTCGGTCTTCATTTCATCTGCAAATATGGATTTCAGAGTAAGATACACAGAATGCCTTTCTGTAACTCTTTTCTTCTCACTACCACGGCTGTGCTGTGTGGGATGAGCAGACCCAGAGCAGAACATGTGCTGTCTTCTGCAAGGCTGCAGTGAGAGCACTCCCCAAGGCAATCTGAAGATACCTGGTACCTGAGAAACTGTGCAGGCCTCCCCATTCCCCCACATTAAATATATATGTACATAAAAGAAAAACACATGAACTGAATTAGTTGACTATTTGATCTTGCTTCTTTCGGTTCATCCCCCAAGGGATGCACAAGGAAGGGATGGTGAGGGCAGTGTGGCTAAAAGCAGGCAGCAGCCATGTACAGCCCTGCCTCACTGCTGTGAGCAGCCGTGCCTGGGTAAAACAAATTATGCAGCTGCTGCTGGGCATTTAAAATGTATGTGAACAAGCTGTCAGTCCACAATCTAAAACTTATTCAGTTATTCAAACTAATTCAATTCCATCACCCAGCCCTGACACCCCCGGCGCCTCCCGCAGACCATTTTAATGGGGAGCGATGTGTAAGTGCAAACACCTGGGAGGCGGGCGGCGGCGGGGGGATTTTTCTGATACAACAGTCATCGCTGTGGCTGTTAACAGCGCTGGCATTTATGTGATCCTAATTACACTGTGAACGTGAGACAAGCCAGGAAGGCTCACACCCCTCCTCCTGCCCCCTCTGGCGCAGTCTGTGGCTGTCCCCCGGCTGTCCCCATGCATCCTGCACTGACAGTGCATCATGAGCCTTGGGTGTCCCTGGTAGAGTTTACATCGGCATCATTCAAGCCTTCAGCCAGGTCGAGATGCTGATGGGTAGCTTGAAAGAAAATGATCATTTGCAAGAAAACATTAGCAGCAGTGAACTCTCCCCTCTGTGAGTCCATCTTCATTTAACCACAGCTCAGATTGCTGTGACTATGAGCAGATCTGGTAGAGCCACTCGCCATATCTACATTCATGTATCTTTGTACAAGCAGTAAGAGAATAAAAGGAGGTTTTGCCTTGAGACTGTTTCTGATTTATACTGAAGTCTCCATCTGCAGACATTGTCCTTCAGAATTTTGAAAAAACAGCAAAGCCCAGACAGGGATGTTTTGGTACCAAAACAATCCTTTGTTATCTGTACATGAAGGCAAACCACAAATGGGCTCACTGTTAGGTCCCAGAGCATGAATGGGGTTGGATCTAACAGGTTTTGTGCAGGACTGGGCCTTGGTCTGACATTATTTGGTTTGTTTTTAATCGATATTCCAAACCAGGTGAGAAATCTGTGATGGCAGTGCTCTAATGATTACCCAGCACCAGCTGAAAAGCAGGACAGACTGAGTCCTGAATTGAATGCCACATTTCAACCATCTGAGGGCATGCAGGACCCTACCGCTGGGGCAGGATAATACAGGCAGGATGCATGGATAGCTCATCCCTGCCAAGCCCACCAGTGGCAGGACGTTCCGGGGGCTGCCAGACAGCTTAATAGCTTGTGATTTACAGGGGCCAGGCTAGGACTGCTTGGCGCTCATGTCTGGCCTTAAGCCCTGTGGGGCCACGGCTCTGGTGAGTCGCTATTGCTTCTATCAAAGCTGTTTCAGGTCAGAAATCCAAGAAGGTGAAAGGCAGAACAGAGATTAAGGGACATAGCTCAGGTTTTACATCCCGTTAATGGCCAAGCCGAGGGGAGAGCCTGCTTCCCAGCCTGGCACCCAGGCTCTGACCTTGCTCTCGCAGCAGCTGCTCTGAAACAGAAAACCAGCTTTTAATGAAGTTTATGTAATCAAGTGGATCTCTTAAATACAGCGGTAGTTTTTAGCAATTTCTAAAGCAATTCATCATTTGCTAGCCAAGGTTGCCATTAAGAGGCTTATTGTTGATTACTTTATTATTATTTTTTTAAACTGAAACCACTGAATTTGCAGCTCCTTCATTCACGATTGCCTACAGCACCATCTCACTGAAAACAGCCTTAGACATGGGGCTCCTCTAGAGGTAGGGAGCTGCAAATCCCATCCCCTCTGGGGCTGCAGCCCTCCCCTTGTCCCCAGAGTGGGATGGCTGCACCCCTCTGACACACCAAGCACCTGCAGGACAGACAAGCAGTGCACATGTCAGGGGACAAAGACCACTTAGGAGAAAAAAAAAAAAAAAAGTTTAAAAACAGTAGGATAGAGCACTCTTAATGTTATTTTGTGTCATCTATGAGTACAAACTGTGATCACAGCTGAAAGATTAGTGTAGGTCCCTCAAGAGGAGATTTGCTGATGATAAATTACTTTATTTAGGAATTTGTTCTGTGTCTCAGATGAACCAATTATCAGAATAGACAAAAAGTGTTATTGTTTTCATACCAACAGTATTTTCATTTACGATTATCTTCTAGCAGACATGCAAAAAATGTAATAAACACAACTGTAGGAACCTGTACATTGGGTTTGTTCATTTTATCTCTCAGAAGAAAAACCTGTGTGCACCTAAAATATTTTCAGATTCATTTGCCAGAGGCACTGAAAAGAGCAAGACCCACTGCAAATGTTGATGTAATTACAATTTTCTGATATAAAAGGGCTTTGCTTATGTCTTCTTAAGTGATTGTGTTGCATGTAGTAAGAAGCATAAGCATCATTAATTCTTTATATTATTACTACTTAACATGCATATTTCAGTAGGGCATAAAGGACATTATGATGCCGACATAGGCGCTTTGGCAATGCAAAGCTGGCAACCAGCTCATGACTCACAGCACGGGGATGTGGAGGAGCACCTGACGAGAGGCAACAGGGCTGGCTGCTTTATTCTTTCCCATCCTTTGCATATTGGGAGCAAACACCCGTGGCCTGCATGTCCCAGGGACATGTCAGGGAGAGCACAGCTCTTTTCCCCTAGCCAGCCTGCATGGAAAGCCTCAAATTCAGATTTAGAGTTTGACAGAGCGCTGTGCACCAGTGCAAGGCAAACCAAGCAGGGTAGGATCAGCCCAGAAATAACAATCTCTCTTTTTCATTATGCACACAGGTGAGAAGTTAAATCTCAGATTTGGTTTTCAGGCCACTTTGGGGAAGGGAGGGAAAATGCAGGTTGTGGTTACAGATGTCACTGAATAGCTGGTAACAGCAGAGTTTCACTTAAAATAGCAGTAGGTCACGCTCACACGATGCTTTTCTAAGAGGGCAAGGTCTGGTGCTAGCTGTAAATGGGGAGAGCAGCATGTGGGAAGCAGCTCAATTGACAGGCAAGGACCCAAGAGGTCACGTAATAGGGTTCAATCTCTGTTTAACCATGCAAAGCCGAGCTGGGAAAGTGCCTGTTAAAGCTCCGGCTAGGTGAGGCACCGCTTTCTGCCTCGAGTGCTGCCCGGGTTGCACCCCTCCAAAAACCAGCCCTGCCTCTATCACACAACCCCCTCCATCACACAACACCAAGCACCAGGACCCCAGGAAGGGAGGGTGTGGGGGGTGAGGCACCTGCCACCCCTGGAGGGATTGCTGAAGGGGAGCAGTACCCCAGGGGCTCCAGCCTGGGAGGGCAGGACGTCTAAACTGGCTTCAGGGGAAATTTCCAGCGCAGCCAGGCGTGAATGCAGACAGCTTTTAGCCTAAAACAGCACGCACATGGGCAAACCAAGCAACAAGAGCAGTTCAAAGACATCTCGTTTACTTAGAAGCAAGAACCACATTCATTCAGAGAAGACATGACAGGGAAAACCTAGGGGACGCAGAGCTTTGAAAGGGGACGTTTCAAGCAATATTTAACCCAGTACTGAAATACTTCAGCCTCTATTCACATAAAAGTTGAACAGAAGGAAGAAAAAAATACTAATGCCTTTCAAAACTTTCATGAAATAGCCCTGCTCTTATTCTGTTTGTTACACTTCACAACTATCCTGAATTAGCTCTTTGTTAAACCAACTGAGCCCTGCCTGTTAGACCAGAATTATGGGTCACATAGGAATTATCCGACCCTTTATTTCACAAAACAAACAACAGAAAAGTGACTGTTTTGCCAAATGCTGTTTTGTTTATCAATCTTAGTTTTGTTTTCAACATTTTATTTATTTTGCATAAAAATATTAGTACAAAAGAAAGGGAGAGCAGAAAGGAGAGGAGAGGAGAGGAGAGGAGAGGAGAGGAGAGGAGAGGAGAGGAGAGGAGAGGAGAGGAGAGGAGAGGAGAGGAGAGGAGAGGAGAGGAGAGGAGAGGAGAGGAGAGGAGAGGAGAGGAGAGGAGAGGAGAGGAGAGGAGAGGAGAGGAGAGGAGAGGAGAGGAGAGGAGAGGAGAGGAGAGGAGAGGAGAGGAGAGGAGAATGCTAATTTTAAAACTGTAGAAATTCATTCTTCAGTCCTCTGCATTTCAGTATATGTTTCAGAGCCTGTGTGTATGTTTTATGCATGCACCTACACACTCCCAGTGTCAGCTTGAGTGCTCCTCCGTTTTGCCAGCTTGAGCTGCTTTGTTCACATTGCTCACTATGTTGTTACAGACTACAGCAAAGAGACCAGAGTGAGCAATGCTCTTCTGGGAACCACTCCCAGTGATGAGACTGCACCTGAGGGAAAGGACAGGCTGAGTAGAAGGAGGCATTCTGCTCTATGTTGCACCTCTTCTTCAATGAATCTCTTCATTGAATATCCTTGCTTTGCTCTGAAATCTCTTAAGCTGCTTCTGGTCCATTGCAACCCCAGGACAGAGGGTGCTGCGTGACACTTGCTCACAGCCCAGGACACCAGGTGGTTTTGGTCCTCTGTAGCCTAAAGGAGCAACTCTAGTAACTGGTAAAATCTTTCTGGAGCACAAGTTCCTTTATGAAGATTAAAGAACACGTTTACATGCCCCATTGACTCCCCATCTCTTTTCAAATCTCCTCTGAAAACATATATTTTCTCCTTCACCTGTATCTCTTAATTTCTCACTCCCTCAGATATTATTTATTGTTCTGCTTTACAGCTGCATTATTTAACTGTACAGAAATCTGTAATTGTATATTGCACAGATGATTATACATAAAATAAAACAGTATTATGGATGTTACCCTAAGGCATTATATTAAAGATGAGCACATGAAATACACCTCCAAATATACTGCAAAGACAACTCTCTTGTGGTGTTCATGCTTGTGAGAAGCCAGGTCCTGGATCACACATGGACTTGGTGAGCATCTTGGGGGTGCAAGAAGGGACAGCTGGGCTCAGACTGCATGGCTAACTCTGGCCTTAGTGTGTCCTCTCTGCTAGTAAAAGGACCATCTTGTTTTCTACCAGTAAGATACTTTCAAGACTAAATTCTACATCCTTCCTGATACTGAACTTATTACAGCCAAACGTCAACAGGGTGCAATACAGTCCAAGAGCAGCTGAATTACGCTGTCAGCAGACAGCAGACAAATAACTAATAGGAAAAAAAAAAAAAAAAAAGTATTTTTTTAATTAAAGAAAAAGGTAGAGTGGCTAATTATCCAGATGCTCTGCTTTCCTTAGGGTTATACTTCACAAATATTTGGTTCCCATAGTAATTTGCAAGCTATGTATGTGACACTTCTATAAATATTAATTACATACTATGAGCTATGTCTTTACACCTCAGCCTGCAGAAGCCAAGTTACAACACGCTCTCTGATACCCAGCAATGACCTCCAACAGGTTCATGTCAGAAAATTAAATGGTTTCTTCCTTCATGTTGCCTGATCACTTCATGGTTCTTCTAACAGACTGACCCTTTCCCCTAAAGCAGGAATGTCCTGCCTGTCCTATATTGCCTCTGAAGCACGAATGTCCTGGCCTACTGTACAGCTCGGGAGAAGCTGAAAGGATCAGAAGTGCTGGAGGGGCTGCAGGCAGAGCATCAGGTTTTCCTACTGCTGATGAAACCTGCTGAGCTTGCAGAGACAGAGGATGGAGCAGGATCTAACCCATGCGTGCATTAGGTAATGCAGCTGGCGGCACTTGGCACACCTCTGCTGGCTGCAACAGCACTGTCAGCCTATACCCACCACAGCTCTTGGACCTATGTCTAAAAAGTATATATTTCATCTACCTTTGATAGTCCTTGTAACAAAATACTGCAAAGTGCATTGCTGGAACCGAATCTGCCTCAGCAGGACACCAGAGTGGAAAGCCTAAGATTTCCTTCTGTCTCTCTGATATCTACACTCACTCACAAACGTGGTAACGTACACCAGTAGATGCTTTTTGCATACCTATGCATTTCTCTGAAGGACAGGAATATTTTGCAATTCATTTCTATTACTACTATTCATTATGCTATTCAATTACATTAAGTGCCCTAATTACTTATTTACAAGGGGTTTGTAACTCTGCACTTTCTACCCGACATATGTACTGCACCCGGAGGTGACAAATATTTTGCGTGCTTACCTCTGGCTGGTGGCTGCACTCAAAGCCCCATCTTTCCCAGCAGGCAGCCTTGGAGGGCAGGCATGACTTTTGGCTGGTGGAAACCACGGGCCGTGTGTGCCAGGGGTGCTGGTGCTTTCCCACAGCAGACTTGCCATGGTCTTTATGTTGCTTCTGGTGTAGGCAGGGATGCCAGGCCCGCACTACCACACCCCATGAGGCCGATTTTCAGCAGCAGAGGCAGGAGCAATGGCAGGAGGCTCAGGCTTTCTGTGAGGCCTACAAAGGACCATGGGCTGAGAGGAAGCTGGGCATGGGGGATTCACTGCTGGAGAAGTTAGCCTGGGGCACCACAGACCTCCCTGCCCTTGCAGGCTGCCCCACAGACACAATGTTTTCCCCTCAAGGCCTTGTGGCCATCAAGTCCTTCCTGCCTGTCCCAGAACATGCTGTGCACATGGACCCTCCACAAGTTGTTTTGCCTTTCAAGGCTCTCCTATCTCCAGCTGGGCTTTTCTTCCATGGCTGAGGAAGCACAGTTTGTACGGCTTGTCTCATGTCATCTTGTCTATTGTACTACTCCCACGGCCAATGGCCAACCTGGCTCTAATCAAGTCAGCTGCCCTCTTTTTTGAGGTGCAGTGTCTAGAAATGGACCCCATAGCTCACAGACTTTCTTGCTGGGTAAAGCAGAAGGTGGTCACCTTGTGCCTTGTCTCTTCACAGTCCTGTGCATGTACTGTGGGCAGGTGGGCTGCTTCTTGCCTTGTGTCTGCATATAGCTGCTTATTTCTGTTCAAAGTCATATGAAGCCAGATATTCCCCTGCCCTTGCTTGTGCAGCTGGTGTATTCCTCACGTGTTACACCTCACATTTATCCCTATTGAGTTGCACCCTGTTTTTTTCGGTCCATAACTCTAATTTGTCAATGTTATGTGGAATGCTAATCCAGGCTTCCAGCCTGCTTGTACTAACACTGATAAGCACCATTGCTACCCTCATAGTCAGGTAATTAGTGACTTACTGAATAGTCCCGGTGTTAGGAGCTGCTGAACTGGTGGCTTGGCAGATACGAGGTTGCTGCCTCTCCCTGTCCCCCAGTCCACCCAGAAGCAAGGCTGAGCACGTATTCCCGGTAGGCACACAGCACCCATCCCTGGAGGTCTTTGAAAGACGTTTAGATGTAGAGCTTATTGATACGGTTTAGTGGGGACTGTTAGTGTTAGGTCAGAGGTTGGACTCTATGATCTTAAGGTCTCTTCCAACCTAGAAATTCTGTGATTCTGTGAAATGGGAAGCGTGTGGATGGCCTGGTCCTGGTTATTCTCTCCTTTCAGTGAGTGCCTGTGGCCAGGCAGACTCTGCAGCAGCTGCTCCTGGATCCCCAGTGTCCCTGGTTGCCCTACAAGCCCTGAGCACAGCCCCAGGCCAGCTCCTTTCTGCTGCAGCTGGCCCAGACCTACAGCCTCCCTGATACCCATCTGCCTTCACCTCACGTGCTGGCTTGACAGGCTCCATGCCCACCAGCAGGTTGCACACCCTACCTGGTGGTCCCCACACAGCCCTGTGACCATGGCCAGCACCCCGCAGCCACCTCTCACACTGTGCACGCAAATACCCACAAGAAGTGCACTGACCAGCCCTGTTACCCCACCATGAACAACGCCTGCTTCCCAGCTCCCAACATGACCACCGGACTCTCCCATGGGCCTGTGCACATCCCTGGGGAGAGCCAAATAAAAGGGCAGGCATTCCTGTAATGAGGGTGTGCTGTAGGTTTCCTGCAGTGTGTCAGAGACACAGGGATGACACAAGCTGAGATGTCTGCTAGGCTTGGTTGCTCTGGGGCTGCCAGCCAAGGAAACTCACAGTTTCTGACTTGATGAAAGGGCTCATAGGCAACTGATGCCATGATGGGGCATGGATGTGCACACAGACATAGCTGGAGTGGGCGGAGGAATCTTCTTTCTCGAGTCCTGCTAACATGCACGGTATCAACAAAAAGCCACACACAGAGGAGCTGGATGCTGGCTACTGTGTCCCAGTATGGACCTGGCAGTCCATTGGTGGAGGACACTTTGTTGTCCAATTACTCTCCAATTGCCCTTAAATCAAGCTGCATTGGTATAGAAACATTTAATCACAACATTCAAACCAGATGGGACAATTAAGTTTTTGGAAGACATGTTGAAGAAATGAAGGGAAAATTTGCTTAGTATACAGCCAGTAAAATATGAAAGGTCCCTCTGTTTGTTCCCCTTTCCTGGCCTTCCTCTACTGCTGGCTTGATAGCTCCTGGCCATGGTAGAGCATGGGAGCTCCTGTGGTTAATATCTTCCAAAGGGGTTTAATTTTTCCTTTGATATGCCTGTGCTCCTTTCTTCCTCCCCCAAAGCATATCCCTCAGATTGTCCTGCCACTTGCTAACCAAAACAAATGTGGTTCAGCTCCTCAGAGGGCAAACCTTGCTTTGTGAGACCAAGCGCTTTCTCTTGGGCTTTGCCAGTTCATCAGCTATTCCTGGAGGCAAAGAAGGCCTCTCCCTCCACTTGCACCACAAATTTGAAACCAATCCATACACCGGCAAGTGCAGTCAGAGCACCATCATCCACATGGGATGGATGCAGAAGGCACAATGCTGGCTTTCAGCCCTCCACAGCTGTGATCAGCATGAGCGGTTCAGCTCACGGCAGCTCACTTGGGCTACACCAAGGCAGAAGCATGAATGAGTGGCTGTGCCTCCACAGCATCACCGGACAGGAGGCTCAGAGAGCCTAAATCCCCTTTTTCCAAGCTGGAGCTGGGGGTGAAGCTCAGGGGGCAGACCAGAAAGTGCCAAGGAAAGGAGCTGCAGGCAGCAGGGGGCCCATCCTCACGCACACAGCAAGAGTGCTGGCTGCAGCTCTCACATCTCTGTAAATATTGCTCTCCACAGAAAGTCAGCTTACTTCCACGAGCACAGGCTGCTTTCATGTTATTACCCAGCATGGGGTACGTGAGCTGAGCATAGGGATCCTGTTGTGGCAGTTGTGTAAAGTTCCCTAAAACAATAACGTGTGGGAGGGGGAGAGAGAGTTTGGAAAATACAGGCACAAAGTGTGACACCTACACATAGCAGAAATATTAAGGCATTCTAGAAATGCTAATGCTAATTTTAACATAAATTTGCTGAAACTGCTATTATTTCATTATGTGTTTTTGTGCTGTGAAGAGGATTTGATTGGTGAGAGAATTACTTTGAGATGCATTTAAACCCTGTATAGAGCGAAGCCCTGGTAAATTAAGACCTATCTGAAGGGTAATATATTTAAATGAGAAGACACCTTCCCCACTACATGTCTATGCATGCCACAGTATATGTCACCAGCTAGCAAAATCCTTTAATATCCTGTACTTATTTTATTTGCTGAAAATAAATCCATGCAAATGAACATAATGGCATACACCTAAAAGTAACACATAACCAGCTTAGTTATAAAAATCAACAAAATTTTAATTCCTACATGATGCTGCAGAAAATGATAATTTGAGAAACGTCTGATATACCAGATTACAATGTACTTAAAAGGTCTTTGCTTCAATATTCACTGGGGAGGTGTGGAAAACTCAGAGCAAACTGACAACATGTTTGATTTATTTTCCAGAAATCTCTGGAGCTCTGTCAACTTATCACAATTAAGTCCAAATGCAAAAAGAGCTTAATATTGTGTGTGTGAGAAAAGAATTGGATGCTGTCTCAGACTGCCTTCTGACAGGAGGGAGAGGGAGAGGGAGAGAGACTACTTCATACAGCCGTTTGAGGCATTTCAGTTTTATTCCTCTGTTGTGACAGTGTAGCACAGAAAAAGCATCCTGGGGTGGTGGGTTGGCTTGTTTTATACCACCAGCAAAGTGAAAAAGAAATTACAAATATTTTTGCCTTCTTGTCGTCAACAGTGACAGCTTAAGGCAAATAGGAGCAACTCCTCCAAAAGCTCTGTGCACCGCTACTCCATCACGCCGGCAGGCTCACGTACGAACAGACTCAGAGCTCGCTCAGGCTGCACAACACACCCGTACGTTCTTGAATAATTTAGATAAAATATATAGACACACCGGGCTTCTCGCTGTAATTATTCAATGCTGATGCTAGCCCTTCCAGAAATCTCAGAAATGCTGGCAAGGTAGACTGGGGGCTCGAGTGAAGTAGAAACCTAAATAAAGGAATTGGCCCAAAGAAGTTGCTCATACTTGCACTAAACAAATTGTCTGCATCCTTTGCGGGCAGAGAACATCCTGGATTGGTAAAATACAGCAGTCAATAGATATAGCTTGCCTGACTGGCACTCAGAGAGTGGATCACTGCAGACCTTTACAGTATAGCAGAGGTCATAAAGAAATAGAAAAGAAAAAGAAATACATCTCTGGAGTATTCAACATAAGCAAGCACTTCCTTTTTTTTTCTTTTTCTTTTTTTTTTTTTACAGAACAGGCAGGTAGCTCAGACTTTCCTGTTCCAATTTTGCATCAGCATAGCTGATGCACTGTGAGCACAGCAGGGAGAGGTGCTGGGTTTGTTGGTGTGCTGGGATTTATCCCAGGACAACCAGGGCAGCGAGGAAGCTCAGGCCACTGCTCCCACCTCTCTCAAGCCCACAGTACCCTGCTATTACAGGCTGTGCCGCTTGTACCGTGCCGCTGCTGTGGGAAGGATTGCTATTGATCGTCTCCGTCCTCACACACAGAAATCCATATTATTATTTTGTTGGGTATCTCCAGGGAGGGAAGTGGCACCAGGAGCAGATGGTAAGGGGGTAGCAGCTTTCTGAAAATCAAAGGTGGCAGTTTTGCATGACTGAAATGCTTAGAGAGATTTCTAGCCGGCACCTCTCCCACAAATGCAAATTATCCCCATCGCTGGGCTTGCGTCTCCACGGGCAGAGCGCATCCAGGGAGCGGGGGGAAGGGGCGGCAGCATCAGCCCTGCACGTATGGGGGCGAACAAAGCCAGCCAGCAACCTTGGGCTGTGCTCTGCATTGGCAGGATCTGAGGAAGGGCCTCCGTTAGCCCAAATTGCTCGGATTTCCTCCCTCATGGAAAAGATCTGGACAGTGATCGCTCACCCATGGGTGCCATCAGGTTGCTCATGGTGCCTGGCGTGTGCTTGGCATTGATTCTGCCACAGGTGCAGCAGCACCAGCACCCAAATCGCCTCCTTCCTGCCCCAGGGCACTGGTGAACACAGACATATGGACAGACAGATAGACCCCTGCTGTGCCCAGCTCCCCCGAAGGGATGCTCCAAAATGCCTCTCTGCCAATGCAGACCCTAATCCCCTGCCAGACCCTGCCCCCAAAGTGGTTGGAGGGCAGCACAGCGCTGTCTCCAATGTTTTCCTCAGAGATAGCACGTGTCTGCTTCCAAAAACCTTCTTCGGACAGCACGTCCCTTAGCACCAGGACTGTGTTCACCTTGCCTTTGCTGTGTGCCTGTTCATGCACCCTTCAGCACTGCAAAACGTGGAGCTGTGGTTGTTCCACCGATGTCTCTCAAGACGATGTGATTAGGCTAACTACCTGAATATGTATTGCTTTAAGTAACAGCTAAACAGACACTTCTCACCCCAGCATGCATTCAGGGGAGATGTAGATCTTAACATCAATGCAGATTAAACTTGGAGCGCCATGGAGAACTCCCACAATTGGTGCAACTCAACTGGTTTCAATAGAAATTATCTGTGGCCCAGAAAGAAGCTGTGAAATGGTCTGGCTGAGACAAGAGAGGGCAGACAGAGAGGGGAACAAACACCAGAGGAGACTAAACTGGGAAGAAAAGCTGAGAGAGTACAGATGTGCTTTCAAGGGCGCCGAGTCCACCCCAGCAGCAGCTCTTGCCTTTTCCCACAATGAGCTGTTATCTGGAAAAGAAAACAAAGCAGGCTGAAGTGCGCAGCTCCTGCTCGGTGCCAGCGCTGGTTATCAGCAGTGAGGCCCGACGTCCCACGGAGTGCTTGTACGTCAGCTGCCAGCTTTGCCCGGTACGGAGATAGGCACATTGTGCACTTATCTCGCCCAGGACTACCAGTGTTTTGGGGGCTTTATAGTATCAGTTACGACTGTGAAAGTAAAACAAAGGGCCTGAGACAAAATAAATAAATAAATAAATAAATAAAATTAACTCCTTATGAGCCAGAGGACCACTTTGCATTTCTGTATGGGTTCCTAGTGCAGACGAAAATTTACACAATTGTGCACAGGGATCTGTTTATGTAACACAACCAAAGCCTGAGCTTGGTGTGTTATGAGGATCTCAAGGCACAGTGATTCCCAAAGGAGAAAAGCATCTGCTGTTGTTATTTAAACACACCATTACAGCTTTTATTCGCATATGAGACAATGGGTAAGAGAGCTGCTGAGTTCCCACAGTATGGAGAGAGATTTTCAGGTTTTCTTTTTTATTGTATTTGACCATGGCACAGGGCTGGGGCAGCAAGATGGGGGCTGGAGTGACACAGAGGGTACAGACGAGATGGAGAGAGGGACAGTGCTTCTCCTGGGCAGGGGACATGGCCTACCTTGGGTAAGGCAGCGAGACAGAGGTGTTAAACACAACACGTGCTGGAAAAACTCAGGACTTCAAGAGGAGATCTTTTGCCTTCCTGCCCTGCTGGGAGACCAGCATGGGGGAATTCATGGAAGGTACCACAGGCAGACAGAGACACTCCATCACTATCATTTCCAAATGTAAAATGGAGTTTACACGGCTTCAGAGGCAGTGTTTGCATACAATTTAGCAATGGAGAAAAGAAAATGCTAAAATGCATTCTTCCAACAAGCAGACCCCAGGCTATTGACAGCTGCTGGAAAATTAGAACATCCACAAAGGCTTTTTCTTCAAAGAGTATTAATTTGAATTAAATACATCCTAATAAAAAGATATATATTAAAATATAGTGGAGAACATGACACATTGTGGACATCTGCACGTGTTGTGATCTCACCGGCCTGCTCAGTGTATGTACCAAATTCAAAGGTAATTTATGAAAACAGCCTCTTTGTAGAAATATTCCTTCATCTCCATATTATTTCCTAGGGAAAAAAAGAAAAAAAAAAAAAAAAAAAGGCAAAAGAAAATAAAGAACGCAATTGAAAAAGTAAAGCTTGAAGAAACATGAGTTATTAAGGCTTTATTGTTTAGAATTGCTTTTGATTAAAGTATTTTGATAGTACTACTTGCAGAACTGTTTTGATAATACCAGTTTGTGCTAGAGGAATGACAGATCCCTGACGATGTCTCCCTGAGTAGCATCTGGACACTGGAAAATGAAGGTATAACAAAAAGCAAGGAGAAAAAGTGATTTTCCTATTGATCTGAAGTTACTGATCTGGCACAAGGGGCTGCAGCTTTGCAGGTGCCTGAAGTCATACATGGCACGTGACATGGCAGCTCTATCTTTGTAAGAATCTGGATACTTAATCAATCCGGAAAACGTTATCCACTAGCTATAGGAACCAAATGTAAAATTTCCATGGAGCATTCCATGTAATGCATAAAACCCAGCTACAAAACAAAAATGAAAATGCCTAGGAGAGGGAACTGAAAAGGAGGTGAAGTGGACGAAGGACGCCAGTGCAATGGTGGCACAAGAGACACATTTTATCTTACCTCTTAATATAGCTTCTTGTGAGAGAAGGGTTTTTGGGCAACAGGGCAGGGCACACTCCCTGAAGATGTTGGTCCAACCCACAGCTCAGCAGCAGGCTACAGTGGGGCCCGCAGCACACCAGGTCCCTGCAAGCCCTCCAGTCGTCACGCAGGGAATGAACACTTTCAGCTCTCCCCAGGAAAATCTGGTGCAGCAATCTCTTTGGCTACCAACCCTGTGAGCTGCCTGTTCTGCTGGCCTAATGAAAGGTTTACAACCCTTTGACAGACCTACCCTGCTCTGAGGAAGGAAAACACTGCTCACAAAAGCTGGCTTGCTACAACCATCACCCGTGGCGCAGTCTGCGATGGACTCAGGCAAGTGGAGCCTAACCACTTCTCAACGGAGCAAGCATGCTATTTTACTCTTTTTTTTTTTTTTTCCCTCAGATTTCCCAAGGAAGGACATTTACACCAGGCGATGCTGCCTGCAGGGAAGGGAGCATCAGCGGCTGCCCAGCAGAGCCAGTGCCAGCATAGCTCCCGTGGGATTGCTTGCCGCCTGTTCGCAGTTTGATCCCACTTAGCACAAGCAAATATCAAAATATTTTGTTTCTAAACAGAAGACTGAAGACTATTATGCAAATCATTCTTATCCTAATGCACAGGCAAATGATTGAATTAGAGCAATAGGATTAAATGCTAATTTGTCAATATGATAGTTCAATTTAGAATATATTTAAAAAAAAAAAAAAAAAAGGAAAAAAGCTGACAGTAGATTTTCTGTTCTACCAGTCAAGTGTTCCAAGGGATGACGTCTTCTCTTTCTGGAGAAAATTCCCCTAGAGGAGAGTAATGGACTAATTAAGGCAATTACGGGTGAAGGCATCGGGGGCTTCCCTCCAAATCACTGTGCAAAAGCCGCACAGACACCGCCCCTGTGCCTGTGCTGCCTGTGGCGCAAGGTGGGATCTGTCCCCATGAGCATCCCTCCCCAGTGGGGCAGACAAGTTCCTGGACCCCCACCTAGTGAGTGGATGCCCACCTGTGGGCATAGAGGGGCATTTATGGGCATGGCATTTCTGCCAGGCTAGCACTACCGTAGAGTATTTTTTGTATTTCTGTCGATGATCCTCTGCTTGCTGTTCCAGCCCAGCAGAAGAGACAGCAGTGCTTTAGGGTGGTGTCATACCATGAAACCCGTGCTTCTCCCCAGCTCTGAGGTGCAGCTGCTCACCACGTGGTCCTTCCCCTTTCTTTTGTCTCTAGCTGCAGAGCAAGCCCAGCCTGCTGCCTCACCTCCAGCAAAGAAAGATGAGTGGAAGTGCCTGATTGCTTAAAGTACAGTACAAGTAGCACTAGGCTCTGATATAGCAATTCCTGTCTGAGACAATTTAGCTTTTGATCTCTGGATGCAGTTAGTTGCTAACTACGCAGACGTTCATGGAGGAGAAAACAATCACAAGCAATTTTAGAAGTGAGATGCTTGATGCTTAATCTTGCACCTGTCCTAAGAACTGAAATGGGCTTTTCTTAGCCTGCATCATGCTGCACAGAGCTGCAGATCAACTACAGGCAAAACATTTCAAATGTCAAATAGATGCAGATACACTGCTCGCTCTCATGATAAAAAAGGGAAAGTCACCAGGATAAAAACAATAAGCTGCTGCAACCAATATATTCTCATTAACAGCATTCTTCATGTCTCAGATAATAAGGCAATAAATCATATACAGAATAATTGAAAAAAGCAGCTACATTCATTGTTAATCTTGGCTTTTTTTTTTTTTCCACATAGATAGTACAAGGACAGCAGAGAGCTGAGTATCCCTTCTTCAGGGAGAGAAGCAGTAATGTTTTCAGACACGGAAGGGAGGAAGCTAAGACAGGACAGTGTCCACCACTAGCTTGCTTCCATTCTCCTGACTGTAAAAGCAGTGTGCAGCTGGCTTCCCGAGCCCGCTTCTCCTTCAGCATCCTCGATGCATGGGGGCAGTGTGGGGAGAAGCGGATCCTCCCTGCTTCAGATCTGACCGCCCGCTTGCCCACTGAGTCACGGCGGGGCGTTTTTAGCAAATGCTCTGCAATGACTCAAGCTGTCTTTCATTTTTCATTACTGAGCTAAGAGATTGCAAGTTTGTATATGTAGTCACTTCTCCCATGGCAGCCCCAACACAGAATTTCATTTTGGTGCAGTGAGCTATTTCAGCATCTCTTCACAGTCAGCACTAGCTGTGGTTATCTTCAATAACATGGTTGTAAACATTGCCACCACTTGCTTGTACCACCTTCTCCTGGACACGGAGGAAGATGCTGAACATCAGGCCCAGGACTGGTGCTTGTGGGACCTCCTGACAGAGAAGGTGACCATTCCTTCCAACCCTATCTTTTCTGGGGTTAACCTACTAGAGAGTAATCTCTCCTGTTCCGTAATAAATGTGATTTTTAGGAGCCTTTCTTGCTCTTTGAAGGCTGTCTTGAAAGCCACATAGCCCAGATAAATAAAATCATTAAATTCTTCAAAGAGTTATTGTGGCTGTCAGGTCTGATCCTCCTCCCAACACCCATGCTCCTTCTCAAAACTCCAGCCACATCTGTGACCATGACAAAGGAAAGCCTTAACTGACCAGGAGCTCCCAGGATCTCCCCTGAAGCCCTGTTCAAAGCCTGGTGTAGCATTTCCATTTCCATCCCTCTGAAACCAGAGCTGATTGTAGTGCCAGATTACACACGGTTTGTAATTCAGAAATTTCTTATTTGTGTTTTTTTTTTTTTTTTTTTTTTTTTTTTTTTTTTTTTCAGGACTCCTGGGTAAACACCATCTGGTGCTGAGAATTTGTTAATGTTTGGTTTTATCAATTTGTTCTAACATGCCTTTTCCTGACACCTCCATTGGAGGAGGCTCCTTAGGCTCACTCCCTGCTCACAGCGCCTCTGTTGTGAACACCATGGCAAAGCCTTCGCTCAGCTCTTCTGCAGTGTCCTCGCGTTCCACCAGTGGATCTTTTCATGTGGGGCTCATTTACTGGCCCCACCAGCTTCTGATCAGGCTCTGTGGACTGTGGGCTCGTGTGGCACAGCAAAACTAATCCCGTTAATATTTATACATCAAGATAAATTTTAAATGCATTTTAATTTTAAATACATGCTGCTAAGTTTACTATGAAAATTTCAGATGGAAAACACCAAATGTGATCTTGGTACACATCCAAACACAAATGTGAATTCTTTTGAGTATTTCCCAAACAGGAGCAATTTTTATCTTAGGAATCTACCAAAAGTAACTGATAACCAGCCCACAAGCACATTGTATAGCCTCCAGTCACATCAAATTTTTGCACTGGCTGAGATGAATGCAGTCTGGGATAGCACCTTTTGCTGTGTTAAATGTTCCATTCAATCCCCGAAAGTACTCAACAGGAGAAAGAGAAACAAAATACCAGATGACCTGTGCCTAGCCAGGCATAGTGCTTTTACAGCCCCAGTTTCTGTGAAGAGTTGTTAAGAAGATTTATGTGAAGTTGCTCATGAAAATTCATAACTAGTGTTTCAGTACTGCAAGGTAAAATATTTATTAAAAACAGTGGATTGAAGAGAAAAGCTCATCCCTGTGATCAATTTGTCATATACAAAATAAGCAAGAAAGGAAAAGCCTAACATTTACTCACAAGCCCAAGTTAAGCCCTCAGAAAAAGAGAACCAGAAGATAAGGGGCAGTAGTTTCCAGACCGCTGAAAGAGAAGGGAGCGGGTCTGGTGTGAATGAGAGGGAGATGAGAAGAATGATTTATAAGTGTGATGATTAATCTTTCACTTTATGTGGGAACAGGCCTGGGCATTTGATTAAATATCCAAGGCAGGAGAACAACATCTAATAACATAAAATCTTGTTTTCCAATTGCTTCCAAGCTCTCATTCTTTCTTCCCCAAAACTGATTTGAATTTCAGATTATTGAGGTTTTGATTTTGTTTGTTTGTTGTTTCTTTTTTTTTTTTTTTTTTTTTTTCCACCCTAAATTAAAGCCAACGTCTCTGGAATAAATATAAGTGTGAAGGTGTGGACAGAGTTTCATTTACTACCCAGCATTGCTTCTCTGTCTTCTCCTCTTCTTCTGGTTCAGGAGGCAAGGAAAGCAATCACAACAGTGAAGAACACGCTCTTGGTTCTGGGGCAAAAGACCATAACAGGCAAATTAATTGGGATGCTCTTTGGAGCTGAAATATATCACTGTGTATTCATCAGCACTGGGCATGACGACACATAAGGAACATTACTCACATAGACGTGGTTAGGGTAATAAACCAGCAACTCATGTCTGGGAACATAAAGCAATCCTGGAAGGTTCATCTGTCAGACTTCCCTGGCACTCGGGGTGAAGGGACTGGGGGAGGAACATAAGAGGACATGAAACAGCATAGCTTCACGTGGGAAGATAATGCCATCACACAGCTTTGAAGGGCGGAGACAGATATTTAAAATTCTTTTTCATTAAAGAACATTTTTAGATGCTTAGCTATTGCCTTTCACCTCTCTGTTTTCTGGATATTGCTTTAATGAATATGTATATTCCTGAATATTTTATTTATATACATTCATTCCTTCTTCATCACAATTCTTCCCTGTTACTAAGTGACGAGGCTGTGCTGTTGCTATGTTTTCTCCCTCAGTAATCCTTCTCATTTCATGCTGCCATTCTTCTCCCTGTACAAATAGGCCTCAGCCAACAATCAGGAGAAATGACTGGCTTTGTTTCAAAGTCCCAGATTTTAATTGTGTTATTAATTGTGCAAGCTATGCTGAGTTCACAGGTGTGTGGCCCTCTGAGACTTCGTTATGCTTGCTGCAGAGCGAGCTGCAGCCTCCCTGACTGCTGCCATGCCAAAGGCAACTGAACCAAACCAAACCAAATCAGAGAGATGAGCAATCCGTCAGCTTTGACAGGACAAGGCACCCAACCAGAAGCTTTCACCCAAAAACACATCCATCCACAGGCACATAGCCCAAAGTCACACCATGAGACCATGCTCAAAGCCAGACATCTTCCTGGGGCCCACCTGAGATCTCACACACAAAAGTAACAAAGACCAGCAAGACATTACACATTCAAACCAACCCAAATACATTGCACTGGAAGAACACATGGACCTAAGCTGTTTGCTGGAGAGGAGAAAGACAAGGAAGGAGAGGGAGAAGGAGAAAGTGAGGGAGGTGAGGCTGATCTGCCAGGCCTGCAGGGCTCTGCAAAGGAATAGGAATTTCAGAGAAGTGTGGATTTTAAAGCCAGAAATGACCACGCTTATCATCTAGTGTGATCCTCCAAATATTCCTGGGAATTGCACTTCACCCAGTAATTCCTGCACCAGATTTGTTTATGCGTTTGCAAACGATGTTGACCTTGATACCATAATGCAATCTGTAAAAGAGAAGCAAAACACAGTTCCTTATTTATGAAAGCTTACTCTGTAGTATCAATCAATTTATTTTTTACTAATACTTTCACACTTATTTCTCACACATCTTAAATTCTCGTTAAGGGCAACCAATGCTTTCATTTAAAATATAAGCAATACCCTGCATTCTGCAACTATAATAGAAAAAAAAAAAAAAAGACACAGAAAAGAGGCCCACTTCTTTGCCCTCCTGCTACAATTCTAAAAGCAGGTGGTCTGCTCTTTTAAAATTGCTCTAAGAGAATAGCTTTGTCAGCCAGCATACTGATCTGAGCCAATTTTTCCCATTGATTTGCAGACCCCTTAAAATGCATGCTCCTAATCCTGTTGTAAACATGGACACAACAGATACCATCCTGGTGGATACATCTCCAGCAACAACATTCACTACAGCTGCTAGAGGCACGCTGGATCAAGGCTCATCTCCCTGATCCCACAACATAATCCCAGGTTTTCACAAGCAGTAAGCTGTTTTGTATCCTAGCCCAACATCCAGCTCACTAAAACAGCGGAGCTTCTTTCCCTAAGCTCCCTTGCGGTCCTGTTATTTCTCCATGCCTGATAAAGATTGGCTCGCTGCTGGTCACCCTTCTCCCCCCATCCCCCTCTTTGGTTTCCCCACCAAGACATACTGTGCAAGAGCTTTCAGGCCCTAATTGCCCTAGTTTAGCATGGATAGCAATTAATTTTAGTAGGAAAAATACAGAGCCAACATTCACTGATGCAGACATAGAGATTTCCAGTGTGGAAACAACAAATTCGTCTTGTTCCCTTTGAAGTCTGATTCCTGGCATGTTTAATTTAAAATGAATATATCTCCTGCTGAGTGGATAGTCGGCTTGAAATTTGGACTGAAGTGGTGTCAAGCTGCTGTGCGGTAATAAGTGGCACATTTGCCTCAGCTTCCTTTCAAAAGGTATTTATTTTTGGTCTGAGAACTCTGAAGTTAATTTGAATAGGGCTGCCAGACCAATGAGCTCTCAGTAATGTAAAGATTGTCTTGCTTGAAAAATACATTAAATATAGGTATTTATCAATGAAGCAGCAATGGAGCATAGTCACTGTGGTACTTAAAATTGTGAAGCCTTTCACTTTTCTTTCAAGCTGAAGAATGCTTCAGGTTTTGGTAGTTTTCCTCTCAAATACACCCTGTATTTTATTTTTTCACTAAGACATAATGCATTAAGTTCAACTGGCATTGTTTTTTGAGAAAAGCACCAATTATTGTCCAGGATAAAGCAATAATTTTACAGCATTTTTAGCAAAGAAATAAAAGCCTAATGAGCTATTTCTCAGCTTCAGTTTTGCCCATACAAATATGATGTGTTTATTTCATATTCACCAGGCTTTGCCACCAGGCTCATTATTGAGGTATAATAGCACCTATCAAGAATAATAAGAGCAAATATAGAGAATGGTCAATTCAGATGTAATATTCAGCCCTATAGAGATCTCTGAAGATAATCTGCCAGGAAAAAATACAATTAGCTTTTGACAGAAGCACTTGCATGAAATAGTTTATAAAAAATAAAAATTAAAAAAAAAAAATCACTAACTAAACCTTGATGTCTTTACCAATGACAAAATGACAGTTACTAGTGACCTAATGGTATGAATATTTAATTAGGCCTAATAAAATGCGTAGTCAAGACCAATACCAGGTCTTTATTTATTTATTTATTTATTTTTATGTATCTGTTTGTTTGTTTGTTTGTTTATTTAAATTTATTTATTTGTTTATTTGGTATTTCACTTTGGTCACAAAGGGAAGTTGGAGCTAGCTTCCTCTTTCCAGGTAAGCCACATTGCCAGATTAGTGCACAAAATGTATTTTAAAGAAGTTTTAATATTTCTTCCTAGGAACAGTAAAATCCCCTGGATAGATATAAGTCCCTTCCAAAGGGCAGCACTTTGAGCTATGCCTACAGGGAAGCAGAACACCTTTTTTTCCAGTTGCTGTTACCAGCGGCCCTGCCCTATCCTGCTTTGGGGCCTAATTTGGAAAAATTCCACAGGGCACCAGTCCATGATTTCTTTTTTTTTTTTTTTTTTTTTTCCTGGAGCATCCCACAGAAATAATGGTACACTTGTGCCAACCTCTCCCCAAAACAAAGCCAGATGTTTCAGGATGGATTTTAGCAGGGGAAGCGAGACCTGAGCTGAGCCAGGAGGGGGCTCAGACTGCCATGGCCCAGCTGCGGTCTGGGCCCTGCAGCCTGGACCAGGTGCCATGGGCCAAGGCTGGTGGGATGGGGGAGCCTGGAAGTACAAGAGCTAACCCAGCACTGGCATTGCACCTCTGCCTTCCAGGCACAAGCACTTTGGAGGCACCGCTCAGCCACCTGCTGTGGCCCTATCTGGGCCCTGTTCAGACATGGCCAACCAGGAGCTCCACAGCCCAGCTCTGCCTGAATGGCGCTGAGGTCTCCTCCAACAGGACTGTTGCCCAGCTGCTGTGAGTGAATTTGTGCCACCAGGAGAGTTGCCATCACAGAACAGGGTATCTGCACCCAGCCTGAGCTGGCTGAGTTTTGCCTGACACCACTAATGACTTTCCTGCCTCCCGTAACTCCTGTCTGGAGCATTTTGAGTCCAGATGGAGGTTGCCCAAAGGGGAGGGACTGCTGCAGCAACGAGGTGCTATCAGAGTGTGAATGGATGGCAGAAACCAGTGAGGAGAGCTGATTGTCTTACCAGAACACATGCTACAAAAGATAGCAATAAAACTTCCACCATGTGCATCGCAAAAGTTGCAACAATATTTTTAACAGCAACCTGTGCTCTTCAGTGGGCACACTGTGCAGGAACACATGCCAGCAAGTCTGTACCATTTGGACTGGGGTAACAAGTCCAGCTTTGTTTCAGCTTGTGGTCCAGGCTGATCACAGCTGCTTGCTCCCTGGACATACCCCTTCCACTCTCTCAGGCTGCCCCAAAGTCACAAAGGCAGTCCCAGAGCCTCCCTCTCTGAACACCTGAGAGAATCCTCTGTGCAAGCAAATTCACTTTTTAGAGAACACAAAGAAGATGTAGGTTCATCCCAATCAGGGATGTGCAGGGATGGGTCATGAGGGGAAGATATTCACAGTGCTCCAGTGACATCTGTCTCACAGCCATCAGAGAACACTTGTACCAGAGGCGATGTCTGCCCCGTGTAGACTAACCAGCTGTGCTTGAGGATTGACTTCCAGTTTGGAAGGGTTAGCAAATGGTAAATGGTCCTTACCTGAAATACACCAGAGATTAGCAGTCAGGTCCTTGGCAGTTATCTTCCCATGTCTGGACAGCTGTTACTCCTGGGGGAGGAAATGCACGCCTTTCCTCAAAACAGTCATCTGTTTCCAGGGGTGAGAAATTACAGCGAAGCTCTGCATTGAAAATTGACTGCAAATGCAGCACCTTCTCACATAGCCACCCCGCTCACTCTGTGAATTGTCACATCTGCTGACTTCAGGTGACTGAAATAGAATCTTACTATCTTTTACTTCTTAGCCTCATAAAACCAGCACCACTGAGAGAGGAAAACAAAAACAAAACAAAACAAAACAAACAAACAAACAAACAAAAACAGCATTAACAAAAGTGGAATGTTTTCCTCATTTCATCAGCTTTCACAACATTTTCTTTACCAGGGACAATGCAAGGACAATGAGAAATCACAGCTTCACATACAGATCCCAAGTGATTATGAAACACAATAAATAGGGACTCATGGACTTAAATTTTTTTTTCCAATATTATTTTTCAGAGCTGAGCTCTGCTCTAACATATTACAAAATTAGTTCCTGAAGATTGCATTTTTGCAGCAGCACAGGTATTTTTAGCATCTGAAGCAGACTCTGGAACCACCATCTGAAAAAAATGCTGTGAGGTACATGAAAACCATCACACCAGGTACTCCAGATGTTGCCTCTGCACTTGGGCTACCAAGGGATCTTTTCATTTTTCTGATCTGCTGGGGAATATATCAAATAATTTTTAGTAGCATGGCTCCTTTCGACCATTCAGAAGTCTTGGATCAAACCTATATTGAAGGAAGAGCTATTTATGGAATAACAGACACCACCGCATCCAGCTTTCAATTCAGGGGTTTTCACACAACAGAAGAGAAGTCCTGGGGAACTGAGGTACCAGAATGTCACTGTTGTTACATAGCAGAGTCAAGGCACCTTCTCCATCCATGTAGATGCTCTGGGTTCAGTGTACGTGCCCTGGCTGCAGAAGCACTACACTCTGTTTGCTGCTTGTATTTGTGTGGTATAACAAGGGAAAAAGCAGGTAGACGACAGAAGATAATTTTGTGCTGTGCAAAGAAGTATTGTGAAGAAAGCCCAATGAGCATATAAATCCCTGCCTGGTCAATTATGAAGCTACATCTCTATCTACCATTACTACCCAGAGGAGGGACATCCAACTAGCTGGCAGTTTTGCTCCAGCACTAGCTGCAAGGCATGCCAATAGCTCTAATTACTAAAAATCTCGTTGTGGTGATGAAATCTGTGCTTTCTCTTCACCTTCAGGGACAGCCAGGGATACTGATTTGAAGCCAGAACCTTCATCCTCATGGAGACATGTGCCATTGAAGGAAACCAGATTACTTAATCAGCCCCCTGATTAATATGGGTCTAAGATAGGTCCCCTCCAACTCCTCAAATGCCCAGAACTCAAACTTGAGATGCTAGTCACCTAAAGGCCTAAAAACTGTCTCAAAAACCATTACAGCTTTTTTTTTTTTTTTTTTTTTTTTTTTTTCCAGACTCATCACCTAGGGGAAATTACCTCCAAATCCCCAAACTAGGAATCAGCATAGCTACTGCTGGCACCAGGGCAGAACCAGCACAGCAGAATAAGCTGAGCTGGCTCCTGCTCCCATCCCTGTGTCAGGCCTTGTGCTTGATGAGGCTGACTGCAGCCCACTGCCAGCCAGCTTCCCTGTGGTTCCCTGAAGTACTTGGTGGGGAGGGTGAAAGAGAAATGAATTGTCCTCTCACTGCTGTTTTGCCCTCTCCTGGCTACGCACCTTGAAAGCAGAGAGAAAGGAAGCAGATGTTGAAATGAGCCCTTATGAACCCTGAGGAGATGCACCCCAGCGTCTCTACAGGGTGCTCCACTTGCACAGGCCTCAGGGAGGGCTCTCCCTGTCCCTCTTCCAGTGGGAAAGCAACCAGTAACTTCCAGTAAATCCATTCAGTGGGTTGTACTTCCAGAGTACTGCCAGCAGTGCAACACATCCCCTGCCCACGTTCCAGGTCAGAGGGTCTGAGAAGTGGTCCATGGCCTCCCAAGGGCAATTACCTACTTGCTCGACATGACCAGCAACCAGCTGAGCTCCTGCAGAATAAATCACTGTTATGGATGTTGCAGACTGAACAGCAAAACCACAGCCACTGATGCTGACACCTAGTTTTTGAGATTTGGAGAGAACTGTTCCCAAAGTGTTCCTTTTCCTTAACATACTGTGGACTTATTCAAGGGCATTTGAAATAAAACTCTGCATGGACAGAATTTTCACTGGGAAGCTTTACTCTTTTTTTTTTTTTTTTTTTTTTTCCACTGCTTTACAAAGAGTCAGGTTCTTTGTGATGTTTGTGAATTCATTTCTTTTTTTTAGGATAATGAAGGTCATATCTCTGGGAGAGCACTCATTCTGCTCTCCTTTCATCCTCACACAGAGGCAGGCAGGAGAGGTAAGGTGCAGAACTGACAGAAACTGGAGAAAGATAGCACCGAAGCAGTGCTGTAGCAATAATGTGGTGAACGGTGTGAGGGCTAGTTTGTTGGTTTGTACCGGTCAATGTCAGTGAAACAGTGTGAGCCGCATTAGCTGGGGAGTGGACCCTTTCACTACAGAGCTCTCCCAGCCTGTGGCTGCCAGAGGACAAAAGAGCAGACTGGTTATATACCTTCCTGGGTGACTGTTTCCAAATATTTCCAAACAATTTTAATGTTCCTTTCTCGCTTGTCAGGGTTACATTTCCTCGGATAGGGTTTCTATAATAGGTTTCTAGCATCCTTTTGCATATCCTCAAAATGGCCCGTAACGTTACAGATAGCTCTAATTTTGCATAGTTTAAAACAGTCATAAGTACAGAGCTGTTATATCCTGTGCATCTTGCCTTAAGGCACAACGTAAATGAAAGTGGAGCTAAGAATAGGGCCTCGTGTCTCAGCTGAGGGGAGAAGCGTGTGCCTGCCTACATAAAGAGAAGTAGGTTATGTTTGGAATAGCAAGATACTTTTTTTTTTTTTTTTTCCTTCAGAAGAAAAAAATGGAGTGTCAAAAGTATGAACTTCAGCAGAGCTGATCTATTCTCCCTGTCTCGTTCCTGAACAGGTAAACTATAGATATATATATACAAAAAACAGACAGACATAAAATTCCTAAAGGAAAATCTTGTCTTGTTTAAGACATAATGAATTCATTCTTCAGAGACCATGGAGTCTGACTGTTTTTAAGCTCTGTAATGTCAGTCGAATAATTATCTCACAAAATGTGTTTGTGTAGGTGAGGTCCCTCTGGTTTGGTTGCTTTCCTGCTATGAAATAGAAAGCTGCTAACCCCTTGAAAAAAATACAGGGGAGTCAGAAAACATCAAGTTTGTATAAACACTGCCTTCCACTTGTGTTCTTCATTTAAGTATTAGTGATAGAACAACCTAGAAATAATGCCTCTGTGTGACACAGGCTTCTCTCCCAGTTGTATTTCCAGACGACCAGAGTGAAACATTAAAAGAAAGAAAATTAAACATGCTGCCAAACAGCTGAGTGTTAAATATGTCATTAACTGGAAATCTTATGCTGAAGTGAAATGCCCACATATTTTCAGAAAAATATCCCAATCAAACACTTTTATTTTATTTTATTTTAAAGTTAATTAAAAATTGAGTATTAATTCAGTTGCAGAGTTGCTATGTCATTAACTTGATTAGATATTTTCAGATGTAGAATATTTTATATTTAGGAGATAAAATCTGGCAGCGTGGCCAAGTGGATATGGAACTGGATTAAGAACTAATCCGCTAATTGGCTGGGCAATTGGGCAAAGAACATAATCCCTCTGCATGCCTCATTTTTCTTCGTCTTTAGTACAGAGTTTTTGTGCTTTCGACTTTCACAAAGTGCTTTGATATACACAGATAAAAGGTTTATATTAGCTATTATAGATGAATACTGAAATGCCATAAAAGCATTGCTTAATGAAATATTGATTTAAAAAATATCAAGTGGGACTGGCTCCCTGCCTTATATATTGAGGAAACGCCGATGAACTGGTACAGCGCTGATGGGTATCACATCAGTCTCCTCGGAGAGGACTCACCACTCTGAAAGATGTAGCAGGCAGGAGTGATGATATGGCTTTGCTCAGCTGAACAGCCAAGCCTAAATGGCCACTGAAGGGACACCCATGGGCATCTGAGCTTATGGGAAGATCCCCTGTGACTTACTTTGGTGCCTTTGGGCTGGGCTTTTTAAGTGGAAATGAAGGTAAAGGTAAAGACATCATTTCACCCCTTGCAAAATGCTTCCAACCTCATGCTCCACCTCTTTCAGCAGAAAGTGGTCTGGACCCAGGCAGGTGGTGGTAGCTTTTAAAGGTTAGTAGCAAAGCAGGCTGCATGGAATCAGAGGGACCAGGGACTAGAGGAGGCAGAAAGGGTTTCTGCTAACTAAATTAGGGAATCAACAGAAAGCCGTCGGAGCTTACATTTGCAGAGACATTTACAAGATCCCACAAACACCTACAGCTTAATGCACGGTTGGTATTTTAGGTGACAGTGGTATGCTGAAGCTTTCAGATAGCACAGTAAGAAAGTTTCTTAACTGTAAGGGCAATCTGACAATAGCCCTGAAATTGATACTGTATCATAAGAAGTGCTTAAAAATAGGTTGGAAAGCTATCTAGGGGATCTGGGAGGTGGCAAACCATGTGTATATGATACAATGGGTTAAACTAAGTAATGCAGTCTTTCTGCCCTCACAGTTACGAAACATGATGCCTTTCCTTTTATATCCATATATTTCTTTATTACATTTTTCTCTTGCCATTACACATTTTTCCAAATGCCCTTTTTTCTTTCCTCTTTCTTTATGTCATTCTGTGCACCAGATGGCACCGACATAAAACTGACCACAACCGTGTTTCCCAAAGCTACCGTACACACTGCCGAAAAGTTTTCCGTTCTAACTCAGCTTGGCTTCACTGCCAGGAAATCATTGGGAAGAGTGGCAAGGGACAAGCAGAGCTGACTCAGATCTTAAGCCCTAAGTCTGCATCTGCCAGCACGTCACAGGTCACAAAGCCAGAGAGCCTCACCGTGTTGCTCATCCATCAGAACAACAGGGACATGCAACACTGCGCTCTCACGTTTCCTCTTTTTCTAACCTGGCACTGAAGCACCCAAGATCTGCAGTTTCTGAAAGGAAATCTTGCTGTGGAGAGGTCTGTGGCACAGCACAGCTGCGGGCATTCACACCGTGCTGAAGCTGCAGACCAGCCCCTGGGAACCACAGCAGGATTAGGGCTTCAGCAAGCCCAGCGAAGCTCTGACAATCCCCTGACCAGACTCCAGTGCAGCCAGGTATTTTATCACAGGTGTGGTTTTTAAGCATGTCAGTAATCTCACTGAAATCTGCAGGGCTATTCACATCTCTCTGTTTAGGCATTTCCTGTAAGTACTTTGCTGAATCTGTCCCTGGGAGCTTATTGACTTTTCTTTCTTTCTTTCTTTCTTTTTCTTTTTTTTTTTTTTTAACTGTGTTTAGACTGCTTACCCCACACAACAGTTTGCCAAAGTCTAATTAACAACCCCACTGCCACTTACATGACCCAGAAGCACAGTTTAAAGCACAGATGGAAGCAAAGACAGATCAAGTAAATAAAGATAAAAGCTCCCAAAGGATGAAAGTCAGATAACCTTGTATCAAATGCTTATGCCATGAGTAGCCCGGTTGGCTTCCATGAGACCCTTGGAGGAGCAAGGTGATATTAGTGGGAATTGGGGTATTGGAGTTCAGCACTTAGCAGCAAAAAGCACAGCAAGATGTGAAAACACAAAATGAGGAAAACAGTAAGCAAGCAGCAAAAGTCTGGCACAGCCCAAACTACAGAGCCCACCTGTGACAAATTTAATGGGAGCCCATAGAAAAGCAGCATGACTGAGCTCATAACCTTCTGCACCTGGGAACACATGCCCTGTGCTCAGCCTTCTGCATCCTCCGTGCATGGTACATTAAGAGGAGCAATTCAGTACAGCAGAAATAATAAAAGAAGAAAAAAAAACAAAACCATACACTACCACCACCAACAACAAAAAAACATTTACTGCTTTATGGCTGGGGGGGATGGGGAAATCTTTCATCCATCTAATCTGCAGCAAGGCATTTCTGGCTTTTTGTTGGTGTCAGGGAGAGAACTGCAAGCTCAGAACAGCCCAAGGTGCACTAATTCATGTTCCTCTATCCTTTTGGGACACCCCACATAGAGTACAAGAGCCGCTGTTAAAAGGAAATTAAGCCCAGCAAAGAGGAATGTAGGGTTCAATTTTGCCTTTCCTCCTGGGAGCAGGAGTAAAGCTCTCTGTACCCATGACTGCTCTGTGCCAGCAGTTTTTCTAGGTTAGCCAGGTCTGTGATCCCACAACAGCAGACAATACAGTGGCATAAATCAAAAACACCTCCACAGAAATCATTTAAAGGGATGATCTAAAAATAGACCGAGTTCTCACCCAGGACTTCAGTTTTGCCAGTGATAGTGGCTTTGATGTGCCTTCTTCAGGCACTGTGCTAAATTCATACAGTCATCTCATTTTAGAGAGTGGGAAAATTAATCCTTATTTTAGCACCGTCACTTCAGAGAACGTACACCAAGGAGGAATCAGCCCATTAAAATAGACTTGAACTCAAGTCAGAGAGGTGAAAGTCTAATGCTTTATGAGTATCCATTAAGTACCCAGTAAAAATGCAGAGTATTCCAGATTTTATCCGTCTGATTTTATAGATACCCAAGTAATGGAGACAAATCTGAAAGCTGGATCTATTAAACTCTTCATATAAAAACAAAAGCTGGGAATCAGCAAAAAGCTGAAAAGTGTGAAAAGTTTCACTTCACTTCCTTTTTTTTTTCCCACTGTATCTTCTCTCCCACTATCACTTCAGTGATTCAAATTCTACTCCACCATCTGTTCTGAAAAGAAACAAATGGAGTGCGTCTAATTTCTGGAAATTCTGAAATAACCTGGGTAATCCGGTTCCAGCAAGGAATCTGAGTACAAGACGACTTTCAGATCTTCATATTATACAAGAAAATGCACCTGAGACTGGGTCAAAGGAATACTTACAGAACAGAATGCAAGCACAGCAACAAAGTAAATACAGACACAAAAATGTATTTATCTCTTCATTGCCTTTCTCCACCTAACCTGCCCATTACCTCTAGTGACAGAGTACTGTCTCATTTAAGTTGCCAGTCCACGTAACAAACCCAAAGGACATATATAGCAAAGTTACCCATGAAATTTCCCCTAAAGCTCTGGATTAAAACCTACTAACTGACTATCACATCTGTAATCTAATTTAGCAGACTTGAAACCATGTTTTTAACCTTGTCAGCTGCCCATGAGTTTTACAACACGAAGAGCATCCCTTCCCCTTGATGTCCAAGGCAGCTATACATCATCTTTTCACTGTGATGTGTGAAGGAGATGACAGATGAGCCTCCTCCATGTTCCTGTTCAGTGCTGAGGGATGCGATATTAATGACAATGCACATCAGACTTTTTCCAGGAAAAATTGTAGGTTTGGGGTTTTGGATTTTTTTTTTTTAATAGACTGAAGAAAAACTGCATTTAAGAAGAATTCAGGCACTTTTTCATTTGCATTCCTAACTTAGATGTCCTCATAACAGTCTGTAGTTTTAGACACAGCTAACAATCAGACAAGAGTAACAAGAAACTGAGCTGTTGTTTCTCCCATTAAAGATAAGCATAAATACTTAAGCGAGCACTCTATAAAGATTGCTGGTTAAATGTACAGTGACTAAGTAGATATCACAGCATGGAGTCTTCACTTCCAAATATCATATCTGCTGAACATAACAGTCTTACCTTACAATAGTTTATAAAAAGTCAGGCAATTAAAGCAGGTAACTGCCTTTCTGTTTCCCTCTGTAGAAGAGCTTGTTCTGTCAGCCCATGAGGCTGAAAATTAACTTCTGGTGGGCCCTTTGATCATTTCTACTGGATATTTCTCTTTGGACTTAAAGGTTTCAGATATGCAGTTTTTAAGTCACTATATAGGGTGGGCCACATCTAGTGTGCAGATAGATATGCAAGCACAGCCAGTGTAAGTCTGAAATCGCAAGCTTTCTGCTCCAAGTACATCAGCAGATGGCCAACATACATCTTAGTTTTTCTTTGCTGTATGTGTAGGACAAGATCTGGACAAGAAATTATGACAGTGCTAGTTCTAGAGATTAATGGATATAGGACTCACCTTAACAGTGAGCTTGGTGGCAGCTCCTAGCACAGCATTGTCTTGATGAATGGCGCTCAGATGAAGTTTAGTAGTCAGAGCCCTTCCTTCTGCCACTTTCCTTTGGGAAGTGTGACAAATTAGAAAGTGATCGAAGTGCAAAACACAATTATTTCAGCATTGCTCACAAGACAGTAGTACTCATAGGCCCCTTTCAGAATCAGGACTGCTTTGCTCTGTTGTACAGGCAATCCTACCCCAAAAGTTAGGAAAGCAAGTCCCATACATAAGCTGAGAAGGGTAAGATAAAGTCAAGTGCAAATAAAAACTGCTCCACCCTGAATCCTGTTTAAGTGAGCTTTATGAGAAAAGAAAATTGAAAGGATTTTTAAATGCTTTAAAAAGTACTTGGAGGAGGGTTACGTGTCCCTCAGATGTTGAAGAGATGAAGACAGCAGCGGGAAGGAGGGGAATGCAAGTGACTTCTGCTAAGTTTTAAATGGCAAACCATTTGTCACCAATGGTCACCAAAAATGGTGATCATAAACCACTCTTTCTGATAAAACAGTATTTGAGATTCAACAACAATACCTTCCAGTCTGCCAAGAGTAAACAGACTACCTTATCACAGCACAGGAAACAATTTCACAAAAGGGTTTTATTACGTGCAATTAATGGACCACATCTTCATGGCCTACTGCAGCACTACGCAGAGCTACCTTCACCTGCCTCAATAGTGTTTCTATTTTGCTCTGTCTAGGCTAAATAACTGCTGAGAAGCAAAACATACGTGCCACAGTAGTAGGCTGCTCTTACAGCTACTTCAGCATCTCAGATAGCCCACAACTCTCTATGCATCATTGCTTCGAGATGCCTGAGTTCCCATTTTCCACTTTGATTTGCCACGGAACTTTCCTTTGGATTCCTTTCCTCAGGAAGTCCTGGTGGGACAGCGACCCAGCTCACCTAATTGGGATAAGAATGGATGCAAATGGCATAATAAATGCTAGAAAAATTGATCCTTCTAAACCCAATGGTACAAATCTGAACCAAAACTGAATTGAGGTGTCATGCTTTTAGGATTTATCTTTTAACTATGTAAATTCTCAGGTTTAATCTATTTTATTTTATTTTATTTTTTTTAAATAAAAAAATAAAACTACTAGATGCTCTTCGAGAAGAGGCATGATTATAGAACTAAAGTCTTAAGAAATTTCAGACTGGGCATTAGGAAAAAAATCTGTACCATGAGGGTGGTCAGACACAGGAACGAGCTTCTTAGAGTGGGGGGTTGTGCCCCATGCCTATCAGTGTTCAAGAGACATTTGGAGAATGATCTCAATAACATGCTTTAGCTTTTGGTTAGCCCTCAAAAGGTCAGGTGGTTAAACTTGATGTCCTGTGAAGGTCCCTTCCAAATTAATTATTCTATTCTAGTCTTCTATCCAGCTCAATATCCAGAAGCCAACCTGCTAGGTCAATTTCCTTTGAAAAAAATATCTACATTAAAAAAATAAAATGCAAGAAAGCAAACAAACACTTTGTTTCCCTTTCAATTTAGACTCTATTTTATCTAATGAGGCAGACACTGAAGCTGTACTTTGCATATCTGGCTTTTATGGATCAAAGAACAAATATTGCCTTGCATGCGGATTTTATTACTGTCAGGGAACAGTTTCTCTTGTTCTTTTTTGCTTATATTACTAGACACCACTGTCACATACCGACTTTAAAGGTTTTTACAATGTGTTAAGATAGGCCAACAGTTGAAGCTTGATGGAATTCAAAGTAGGAAATAATTTTTCATCTGCTTCTTTCCTCTGCTGACCATTTGACTTTCTTGATCCAACAAGGGATGTGAGTGAGTACTAACTCTATTTAAACTGACGTAATGCCTTTAAAATGAGTGTTAAAAGAGCCAGGAGGTAAAATCCTGTAATAGTTTAGTTCTCTGTCCAATTTATTAGCTTTCTGTCACCATTTTAGAGATGGCTGGACTCCTGCAACACTACAATTCTTTTCTCTATGCTTTATATACACAACATCTGCAAAATAATTTGATAGCACTTCGGTGATGGTGAGGTCCTCTCAAATAGAAGTTCCATGCCTTCCAACCTCCAACTCTATGCTTAACTTCAAATCAGCAACAGACCCTAGGGACTAATGTTATGAATACCTACCATTAGAAAATAAGTAAAAAAAAACTACTTAAGTGATCACCTGAAGAAAATATCTGCCCTTGAATAATAAAAACTTAGATCTGTTCCAAAGTACTTTCAAACCCTCTTTACGTATAAAAGTTATCCCTCTTGAACATCCCACCAGATGGATGCTTCTTGCATATCCTATACAACTTAATCAACAAGGCCAGTTTCTATACATTTGTGAGCTCTCAGTACCTAGGTTATGGTTATAAATTCAACTCAAATTGAGCTACATTCACCTTCATCTTTTGATTTTTTTTCAGACTCCTGTAAGGAGTACCAAAAATCTTTGAGACTGAAACTTGAGTTCAAGCAACCTTTAGTGTCTTTTTTTATGAGAAACTACGTAACACATTATTACATTTTATAACTTTTATAACCTGAAGATGTCTCTCAGGGAAAAGGTGAATTAAGAGGTATTTTTATTTTTACTAGGCAGCACATCTAAAGGCATTCATCTTTAATAGAACTCCAGTATAAGAGAGATATAGTAGGGCAACAGCTATGGTCTAACGCCTGATACTTGCAATCTTGCAGAACAAGAGCAACCTTCCCAGCAATCCAACTAAAAGCAAAGAATGAATGATGAGTAAATACTAATGCTTAAAAAGCACCAGTTATGATGTCTAGATGGCTGAAAACAACAGATAGGAGAAATAGTTGTGTGAATAAAAGAACGTGTGCTTCCCTCCTCCTGTGCTGCTCCCCAGACAAGGAAAGAACTCCAAGAGCGGAGATTAACACAAACCTCAGATAAAGCGGTGCATCCCGATTAGCATGTTGATGCTTACATGTATTTACAGTACAGAAGTGGATAACTGGGAAAACATAGAGAAGGATAGCCTATAATTTTTATACCCAGAAATCTGTCACACTGCGCTTTCCTGAAAAATAATTCTGCTAGAAAATAAGAACTATCTATGTAAATGAGTAATGTGAGAACAAGACAAGGTGAAGATACAATAAACTCAGGGCTGGCATACAGAATGTACTAAATTATATGTCTTGAGTGAGAGAAATGAAGTGCCAGCAGCTCTTTGTGGGGACACAGAACTAGCAGGTGTCACAGATGGATCTGAGATATGGTAACTCTGAAAACAGATCTACCTACCAGGTAAACAAAGGGTTTTAGCCAGGGTTGTACTGCAGTCCATTTACTGGACAGAATGATACTGGAAGGAGCTGCGACATCATCCACTTGCTCAGCTCACTCCTTTTCAGGGCAGCCTAACCTTCAAACCAGCTCCTGAAGCACCAGAAACAGTTCATCCACCATGATGCTGCATGGGGCAGCATATTCAAAGCATATAACATTGAAGCTGAAGTTACCCTTCCTGTTACAGGTACCTATATGGTAAGGTGAATATGGAAACTGGTACTTACAGAGTGAAATCAACAAAAAATAATAATATGGGAGGGAAGATTAACTATGAAGAGTGGAGCAGGCTAAGAGGGAAAAAGCTGGTAAAGTCAGACATGACCGGATGGGGAACAAACTACTGAAGTGCTCTGAAAATTTTGTAATTGAGTGAGTCATCCATTTCCAAATACCAAAACGGCTGTGTCCAAAAAGCAGTTCATTAACTGTCAGGTAAACACTGAGATCACTGAGCTTTTCTAACATTCTCATAGGAACAAACTGACCGTAAATGTGCTAAATTCTTCCGCCAGTGGTTAATTCAATACAGATGCATCTCACTGGAGAAGGACAAAATACGAGGATGCATCTGTGTGTGTGGCTGCCCATAGCCCATAGTTCTCCCAGGCTGGATATTGGTGAAATGGAGGGAGATAAAGAGTGAACAGGATTTGTCTGGGTGATATTCAGTGCCCCAAGGAAAATATCTACTTTAAGCTTTGAGTAGCAGGACTATAAAATGCTACCTGTTTGGGACTTTAGGGGAATATAACTGGAAAAAAAATGAATTTAGTATGACCAAACCTTAGCTCTCCTGAGCAAAGATGTGAATAAGCTCACATTTGACATTTTGGTGGCAGGTAAAGACAAGGTTTGAGGTAGCTCCTACAAAACACTTCCATCCATTGTACCCACAAAACCAGCTCTTGTTTTTGGAAGGAGGAATGATGGGAGCAATCTCTGGGTTCAGCTGAGATACTAACAAGAGATGACACCAACCAATGATTTGCTAAAGTGAGGAAGGCAATAAAAGAGCTGGGCTAAGCCAGAACGTGCAAAACTGGAATCAAAGGTCTGAATGGAGGAGTTAAGGACTGAAGTGCTGGGTTGTAGGCAGCTAGTTGGGAGTGATGGCAAAGCATCCCTTTGTGGGAGCAAGGACATGCTCCCCTTTAGAAACTGGACATGAACTGCATGAAAGATTGAGCTCTTGGACTGGCAGCTTAAGTAATGTGCATCAAGGCAAACTACTGAGGGACTACCTGTAACTTTGTCCCATGTACAGCTACACCAGTAGGTAGGTAAATATGGACTGGGCCAGACCAGGGTTCAATACTGCTTGACAGCACAGTAGTAAAAGCAGTAATCCAGGTGTACATATCAGGGCTTTACAGTTTTATTTGGCAGCTTTTCAAAGAAGCCTTGTATTTTTCAACTCATTCTTGTTGTTGCCTACATTACAGAGGTTATTTTGATCCTGAACCAGAGCAGTGTGAAGCCCTCTGTCACTAAATGCTATGTATTACCTAACGCACAACAGGGAGCAGAGCACTTTGCATAATACTTGAAGCACTCACACTGCAAGCAGGACAGCTAGGGAAGAACCTGAGATCCATCAGTCAGTGGATACAAAAGAGTAAGCATCTGGAGATACTTACGATAAACTTTTCAGCAGGGCATCAGTCTTCGTTGTCTTACAAGCCAAACACAGTACAGCATGGAAACACCAGTATTAAAACGTACATTTTTCTGAAAAGTTGAAGGCCCTGCTGTAGGGAATGTGCAGTCAAAAGGATTATCCCAGTGCATTGTCCAGTTAAGGTAACTGTCTACGATGTCTGAAGCACCAGAATGTACTGATTTCTCAATAATTCTCCTTAGAATTATTAGATCAGAATTTCTCTCATAACTGTCTCAGCTCTAGAAAATTCCCTCTAGAAAATTAAGTCATTCAAATTTCTGAGTGACAGTCATTGTTTCATTCAAAGCAACAAGAAAATATTTTCAGGTTTTATATTTGGAATAGACAGACTCTCTGGAATATGTGCAGAGGCTACTTGTTAGTCTGCTATACTGCTATCAGATCTTTCACAGCATATTCCATGAGAGCATTTCTCTTCAGTTCTGCATGTTTTTGATAATATGGAATTATTTGTATCATAAAACTGAAGATGTTCTGTACTCTTATCTTTTGCTGATAAAAAACGTATCAGTCTTGCAAGCTCAGCAGCTAGCATTTACATATATCTCAGTTTTGATCATGAACCATATCTTTTAGCAGGAAATTAAAATCCCTTGTGGAATAGTATCAAATCCATACTTACAAAACACATCAGTGAAAAGCATTGCTGATGTCTCTTCAGAGGATTTAACTTGACTGTGTCACATTAATCACCTCTGAGGTAAAGGAATGACTCATAATTGTTCTCTATTACCTTCTGTTTGCTTTTTCAGCATTGCAAAAATGCCCAGGCCAGGACTACGGATCATAAATCTCACAGGAGTTGCAGACAAGCCTCTGAGTGGTTTTTACTATCCTGTGTTACATCCTGGTCTTTTTCTTCTGCTTATAAAAATCTTGTTGAAATATACGCATCTTCTTAAGCACCATGTTTCCAACTCAATTCTAGGGCCAGTTCTGTTCAAGGTTTTTATCAATGATGTGGATGCAGGACTGGAGTGCATCCCTTGCAAGCTTGCTGATGACACTAAAAAGGGAGGTGCTGCTGACTCCCTGGAGGGACAGGAGGCCTTGCAGAAGGATGCAGACAGACTGGAGCAGTGGAGCACTGGGTGATTAACAACGGCATGCAGTTCAACAAGGGAAAATGCCGAGTGCTGCCCTGGGATGGAGCAGTGCTGGGCACAGGCACAGACAGGGAGGCAAGTGGCTGGGGAGCAGCCCTGCAGAAAGAGGCCTGGGGGTGCTGGTGGCAGCAGGCTCAGCGTGAGCCTGCAGTGTGCCCTGGCAGCCTGGAGGGCAAACCCCACTGAGGGGTGCATTAAACACAGCACAGCCAGATGGTCCAGAGAGGCGATCCTCCCACTGTACTGAGCGTTGGTGTGGCCTCACCTTGAATACTGTGTGCAGTGCTGGGCTCCACAACATAAAAAGGGTGTTGAAGTCCTTCAGAGCATCCCGAGGTGGGCAACAAAGCTGGCAAAAGGCTGGAGGGCATGGTCTGTGAGGAGAGGCTGAGGACACTTGGCTCATCTAGTCTGGAGAAAAGGAGGCCAAGAGGTGACCTTGCTGCTCTCTGCAGCTTCCTGAAGAGGGAGGTGCTAGTCTCTGCTTCCTGGTGAGCAATGAAAGGACAAGAGAGAACAGCGCACAGCTGCACCAGGGAAGGTTCAGACAGGGCATGAGGAAACATTTTTGTACTGTGAGGGTGGTCAGACACAGGAACAGGCTTCCTAGAGGGGTGGTTGGTGCCCCAAGCCTGTCACTATTCAAGGGACATTTGGATAATGCCCTCAATAACATGCTTTAACTTTTGGGTAGACCTGCAGTGGTCAGGCAGCTGGATTCAATGATCTTTGAATGTCCCTTCCAACTATTATATTCCTGTTCCTTTGGACATGATGCTTGTATCAATCCTTATAGGCAAGTTCATCTATAGGGCTGTTCCACACCCTTTAGGATAACCTCACATGTATTTGCTTTTCAGCGAAGTAACTGAAAACTACTGTGTATTAATGCCCAAACAAACAGACTGTATTTGCGGTTAATGGAAAGTTATTTATTTATTTGTTTATTTCTGCTAGGTAATACAGTGTAACGTCTACAAAGAAAAAGTGTAAGTGATCATTTAAAGAAACAAGGGAAACATCCATTTCTTAAGAGGAATGATTTTCTAACGAAGGTTGATTAGAAATTAACTTAATATGTCCAGGGACATTTCATCAATGTTTTTTCATGCTAGAAAGCTGACTATTATTATTATTATTAATTATATATAATTAAGTACTAATAGTAGTAGTAAGATATTATTTTTATTATTGAACAGGCTTTTCTGTATCTTACTGTGCCTGGTCTTCTCTATTATTTGGCTGGTTTATTTAGTCACTTCCGCATACCAACAGTTCTGATCCTGGATGTCATCATGATGAACAGGGCAATTTTAAACACTATAATCTGTTTGGGAATGGTGTTTTACTGGCTTTAAGATCCTTACTGAGTCCTTCAGAAGCACACACCAAAAGAACTCCAGTTCTCCCTTTTCAGAATCTTTGCCAGAAAAATGATCTTCTGATGCTCTTAAAAAATGGAGAGGGTACATCTTACAAATAGGAAAAGAACACAATAAAATGTTAATTACAACTCAACAGTGCAGGGCAGTTTGTGTGCAAAAATAGTTAGGTCAAGATGCAGAGTGATCCAGGGCAAAAGCAATAAAAGGTAGAATCTGTCAACAAACAGAACAAAGGAGAAGCCAGCAAATTTGGAGGAAGGTTTTCTAGAAACCCAAGGGAGCACCAGAACTCTAGTTCATAATTTAGCCTGATGCATCCTTCTTACAGGGGTTTTAGAAAAATCCTCAGAGATCATGTTCATAAAAATCTGATGGCCTGAAGACTAGAGGTTAGAGGAAAGCAGGTGCATTTTTCAGATTATTCATAACAACTTGCACCTTCGGGAGAGCCACCGTCCTGTCAGTCACTGGGACTGGAGGAGCCTCTGGAGCTCTCCAAAGGCTGGCCCAGTGGACTTCCCCAAGCAGATCCTCCAATATATTTCCCTACATTAGAGAGGGATAATCTGTATTTTGAAATTAAAGAAAAGCATGTTTTCTTCCTGCATATTGTGATATATTCAATTTCAAGTTGGTTAATCTCATCTTTGGAAATCAATTTCAAACTTATTTTTTTCCACTCAACATGTTCCTTGAAGTGTTGCAGGTTGTCAGAGTCATATTTTTCTGTCCTTTCTCATGCTCATAACTATCAAAAGGTTACAGTTGATTTACCACAGAACTTTGTTCCAAAACTGGGGAAAAGATCAGCTTTCAAACAGGGTCATTTCAAGGGAAAAAGGATGATGCAAAGAATGATGCAAAAAAATCTTACATCTGTGCCTGGTCACAAAGCCATCAGAAAGACTTCATCAAACAAAAGGATATTATCCAATGCTTTTTACCAATGCTAGTACAGAGTACAGAGTATTTGTTGAATGTATGTATTGACATTCAAGAGGTAGAGCAGATTGCTGTACAAGTGATATGAAGGTCTCTTGTATCTCTTTACGGAAGAGACATCACTAGTTTATCTGGACACTGACAGAGCTCTGATGTGCTGGATTTTCAAGGAAGGAACTATTATTTTTTAGCTAACGCAGAAGTAGGCTAACACTGCAGTTGAAGGCACTATCTGATTTGAAACTCCTGAACTCACTTGACTTAAGATGGCTATGATGAAGGGCTACTCTGACAAATAAGAAGCACAGTCATATCTTCAGCCTGGGTTTGATTTAGGAAGAGCTATGAAATGTAGAATGAGGTTCCAAGTTCATGCTTTCTGACCTTGCACAGTGGAATAAGGTTGATTAATAGGAAATTTCCTTTCTTGCAACATGCTGAAATCATTATACCATAGGGATATGACCTTTTTGCTCAGATACCCTTACACATTCATATTCAGGCCCTCCTGGAAGGACCTCAAGGGTAGATTTTATTCATCTAACATAGCAGTTAAACCGTGAACTTTGCTCCAGGCACCGGAGCAAACTCCACCTTTGGCTTCTCTTTCATATTGACCATTTCACCTAAATATTCATTTAAAATCTGTCTGGTCCCAGGTGGAAGGCTGATCTTAAAACTTGCAAATTTCAATGATGAAAAAGATATTCAGCAATCTAAAACTAAATCTGTCAACCCTGATTTATTTATTCTATTTATTTTATTTTATTTTATTTTATTTTATTTTATTTTATTTTATTTTATTTATGTATTTATTTATTTTAAAAACATCAACCGTTCAGCCAGAGAGACATTAAAATTATCTGAGGTGCTCTGCATTCCCAGTTTGGGGCTGTTCATGGCAGCAAGTAAGAGAATCACTGCATAGCTGTGCACATGGTCACTTGGGACCTTGTATGGTCTGACATGCAGAAGGGCTTCAGGGTACTTCTGTTACTGACTGCAGACACAAAGAAATCCATCAGTAGGCTACCAAGCAGATGTTTGATAAGCAGATGTAGGGATGATAGCTGAAAGGGTATGGGAGCCTGCAGTTCAGTTCTAGAAGGAAATGCAAAGGAAGCCAAGTTGCTTACTGGGTGTTGCAGTGAAGAGTACATGCAATATATGCTGCCTAAATCAGAACCAAGAAACTCCATTTCACTTCAATTCCCCTCAGTGATATACTGAACTCTCTTGCCTAACAAACAAACAAACAAAAACCACTACTCTGCTTTTTTTTTTTTTCCTTTTTGATTCTTTATTACTTATTTTTTTAGATTATGCTGTAGTATATGATTTTTTAAGAAACTTGGATGATTGCCATCCTATAAGGAACAGTGAACGAACACAGCTCCAAAGGGATCAGCTCGTGTTTATGGTCTTTTTTCTGCATTGATCTGATGAATTTCTCTCCTGTTGTCCAAATTCAGGCTCTAAAGATTTTTTAGCTTGTTGCTATCCACAAGAACTATGTGGGGAAATGGGTACGATTTTATTCACATAGAGAGTTTAGCTGTAAAGATAAACTGGACATCTAACAAGTTTGACTGAGAAATAGGCCAAATGGGTAATAATCCCCATGTCTTGAAAGGCTGAACTTATTTTTATTCCCTTCTTATACAGATATTTTCTGTCTCTCTCTCAAAGTGAGTTTCAAACTTGGGGTGCTAGGACAACCTCCTTTGAAGCTTTATACCACATGGAGCTATACTGGCCCAAGATAGGAGACAGGATTCTCTAGGGAGCAGAGATGAAGCGGGGAAGGAGAAAGGTCCTTTTTTGTTCTCTGTGGCCATGCTGCCTATCTCCAGGCTGTGTATGAGTTGTAAATAGCAGAAATTTGTTATAAATCATACAAGAAGATGACAGAGATCCACCATCACAAGATGTATCCTGACTGAGACATCAAGGATTCACCTGGGATGCAAAGCCCTACTCCTTGGACTTATTCCTCACACAGAGATCAGGATAAAAGCACTGCTTGCCATGAAGAAGAATTTTTAATCCCTTCCGGAGCAAACAGCTAAATTAAAAACTGTCTGCCTGGGCTACATTTTCAGACCGGCCCAGCACAGTCATCTTCTCTAACCCTTTCCTAATTCGCTGGTGTTGAGGAGAGGCAAAGCTCACCTAACCAGCAGTCTGAGGCTGAAACTAAGACTCACTGCCCAATTGCATTTCAATGCTCAACAGTGAGCAGGGGTGGAGGAGGTGATATGGTCCTTCCTCACTCACCTGGGCATTGCTCAGATTTATTCTCTGCTGCCTGCAAGGATAGTGACAACCTCAAACACTTCAGAAGTAGAAACAACTGGTTTTGTTAATCAAACTGCTTTTTCTTTTTTTTTCCCAAAGCCACACTGTTTACAAGTCTGAAGGCAGAAAAAAAGGGTGATGATGGAAAAAATGCAGCATTCTCACAGTGCCAATGACTAATACTCTCAGCTCTGCCCATGAAATGCAATGTATTTATGTTGGCCAGTACTGAACCTCTGGATTGGAATGAGAAGAAACAAAATCAGCTCAACTGCAAACCAATCTCTTCCTACTAGCCCTCACGGGATGAACCTTCCGATACAGCACAGATGCAAGGAGTCTTGTTAGCACTGACCGATGGATGCATGATGCTTTCCCCTCCTTTCACTTGTCCTGAATGACCAGAGGCTGAATTTCAAAAAGGATGGCCTAGGGCTCCAGCATGCCCATTCCTCTAACTAGTTTTCTCCAGAAGAGGCCAGTTGCCTGGGATTGTGCATCAAAGTCTGTCTCAAAGACATGTATTACATTCTTCCAAATTTCCTTGAAAATATGTTGTATATTACCATATTGGGACAGTCCAGTTAACAGTGATGACAAGAAGGTACAAGAAAAAATGTCCCACTGGAAGAGGAATTTGCTCTAACAAGGTGTTCATTTGATTTAGCAGCCACTCAAGACAGTTATGCTTCCGACACATGTAGAGCTCCATATAGCCCTTTTCAGTGAATAGACGAAACCTTGGAAAACCATGGAAGATATTTTAGTCTCAGTAGAGAAGGAACTAATCCTGTCAGTGAGAGGAACAAATGCTTCCCGGATGCATAGCACCAACACAGCTGGACAGCATCTGACTTGTCACAGCCCAATATTGTCTCCCATCGCCTGAGAAACAAAATAATGAAGGAACGAAGAGATCATCTAAACACTTTAATTCAGTTAAAATTACAGCATATAATTTTGTCTGATCAACACAATTACAAAGGCCAAGGGAAAATCCAAGAAAATTGATTCATTATTATGGAAATTAGAAATCACTTTATGCAAGAGTTGCAGATAAAGGCATCTTAATAGTTTATCTTTATGAGACATCATCAACAGCATATCAGACAGAAGCACCTTAGTTCATCCACCTAGATGAAATCATTATTACTCAGAAGGGCAATTTGATTGATCCACAGAAAACAAACTTTCTCACAATGGCTTAGAATGTTGTTCATTAGTTGAATAAGGGAACAATGGTTACAAAATGATGTGATTTATTCACTGGGCATTATTAAGATCTGTCATTTCTTTACTGAAACATGCGTGAATTCATAATCTTTGAAGCTATGATATCTCCATACACGCAAGCAATAAAATGTTACCAATAAACAGTGAAAGTGTAAAGAGGAGCTTTTTATCACAATAAACATTTTTCCCTTGACCAACTTAAGATTTAACGTTTCAGTAAATTCCTTATGCTTTGAAAGAACATGACTTCAGAGTCTTTAAAATCACATACTGTAAGGCAAGGGAAATGAAGCTGCAAGCCTGAACTCAAAGTTGATGTGTCAATAAACCCAGGAGTTAAAGCAGAATTTTAAAGCCTGCTCTAGTGAACCAAAGCAGTTTTGGAGTTTAGTCAAAACATGAGATAGTTAACTTCCATTTTTCTGTCTTCCTACATAATTTATTTAAACAATCTTAATCCAGAAACTTACAGACGATTCATATTTTGTTGAGAAAAAATAAATAAATAAATAAATATATATATATATGCCAAAAACTGAATTGGGCAAAGATAATCCAACTTGGATAACAACCATTCTTCATTATTAGTATTGTTTCTGCTAAGAAATGTATAAATGGTTGTTCTTTCTCAGTAGGGCAGTATTTTCAATGCAGTTCTCACATTGTTTTTCATTTTAGGCCTAGAACTCCCAGTCTTCATGTCATAATCATATTGTTATACTGATAATAATGATTGTTTATACCCAAACTGAAGACAAAAGATTTCTTGTTTTTCCAATGGTCCACCTGAGGCAAATTTTGATATTACATCTTTGAGAAAAGTACAGTCAGGGAAAATGCTGTCTTTAATATCTGAACAAAGATGAGTCAAATGTTTTTAAAATAGATAAATGAAAGTAGATTTAGTAATCTTTATTCATTTATATTTCTTGTTCTAGACCTCAAAAAGTCTCTGCAACGATCTCTACTCAACATTACCTCAATAATTTAAGTAACATGCCCAATAGGTAGTACAGACCTTTTCTAGCATCTTCAACTGAAAAAAGCCTATTCTAATCTTTCCTGGAGTAACAATTCAAAATTACCCCCTCAGTGTTTTAACAGTAAGCAAAGTATAATAAACAACAGCTTGAAAACCTTCAGCATGCACATTCTTTCGTGTGATCCCACTCCAACCTAGAATATTCAGTTCTGAATTGGCTAAATCCATTCTTCTTCCTAGGAACGTGTTTTATTTCCCATCTCCTCTGAGGTATGGCTTTCGATCCAGTCCCTGCTGCAGGACAGATCTCCCATTCTGCCTAGGCATCCCCCAGTTGGTACTGGTGTTTTTTCTCTTATTCCAACACTGCTGGGACTTTATCCAAACTAAGCAGGGGCAGCTGCTCTCAGGGAAGGACTAATCTTCCTTTTTCTTTCCAGGTCCAATCAAGACCAGAGAGCAGCAACCTGAATAAAAGCTTTCCTTTCTGTAGTCCACTTGTATTAGTTAGTTTTCTGTCCTTAATTCAGGAGCACTTAAATGACTGACAATGCTCTTCTCTAAGATGATACTAGTTGTACCATCATTACCTAATAGTGTACAACTCCAAAGCTTCATATTACATATAGAAAAGTTTTTCTAATCTAGGCATTTATTTTTGAGTGCTCCTTGACAAAAGATAACAAGTGTGCTTCTTACTATTAGGTGTACTGTGGCTTTTATTATGGCTTCTAACAGTAAGAAATTCAGTACATTTAGCAAAAAAGCACTGCTTAAGGAACCATAAATCTCTTTATCCATCTGCCAACAAAGATGAACTCTAACTATATTTTGCAGACTTTATAATCTTGGGCTTTGCTTTTTTCTATTTTTCCCTTACACATTATTTTACTTTTAAAATATTTTCTGTTAACTCTAGATTAAAATTTCTCTTTTTGTTATCCCATGCTTTAATTGATTTTGGTCAAATTTGAACAGCCTGACATTTATGGATTAGTTCAAAATACTAGGTACAGTTACACAATTGGCCATAGATTTCATAGTTAACTCCAGTTTACTTTTTCCCCCAATTTATTTCCCATTCCCCTGCTATGCAAGGTTTTGCTCTCTAACCTGCTCATGGCTTCTCGCCTTTGCCTACGTTTTCTTTCTATATATACTTTTGCTGTCTTTTCTGGTGTTCCTCCTCTTTCTTGTAGGTTCCTCACTCCCAAATTTAATCCTTGGACATATCCATTATTCTGTCCACTCCTTCCTTTTTCCCATGCTCAACACCCTGTTTCTTCTTATTCTGGCTACGACTTCTTGTTATTTTATTCTCAGATGTGCCTCCCAGATTGTCCAATGCTTCTCACTCTACCAACTGGTCCTGCTTCTGTCCCTTCCCCTAGGATTCATCAGTGGCTGCCTATATTTACACAGACAATACCTCTCTCACACTTGAACAACTGCCTCAGCATGTCCTACATCCACACAGCGAAGTCCTTATTCCACTTCAGGCATGACTTCCAGAACTTAAGCCCTGGATCTCAGAGCACTTGATGAAAGTACCCAAGAGCAGCCTTCTAGCACACAACAGATTGCCCCACAGTACCATAAGACAAGCCAGGACTTAGATGCAAAGGGGATTTTCCTACCTATGCTACCTGTGAAGCATTGCTAATGCCAGTATAGCAGAGGTGACAGTGGGGTTGTGCTCACCTGTAGATATAAACTGACCAACGCTGCAAGAAATGAGCGAGGCAGCAAGTTGCTGCTGAATAGAGAGACAGAGGAAGAGACATCTGCAAGCAGTAGTGTTATAACCTTAGAAGATAAAGCATTTTGCCACTGGCTTGATTGGAGGCTTGATTTTGTTGGCAGCAAACTTTATAAGGCGTATGGTTTAAGAGTCTACGGTGCAATGGTCAGTGATTTCTTCTTTCCAAAGTGGTAACAGTGTTACCTTACAGGAATGGTATGGTATCATATGGTATTTTGGTTAAGAACTATGATAAATCTGTTTTTTTTTGTTTGTTTGTTTGTTTGTTTTTTAATTTTTTTTTTTCCTTTGGTGCTCTTTACTCACATGTAGACTGTTGATCTCCTTAACTTCTTAATCTTTTCTAATATCTCTCAGCTCAGGTAAGTGGTCCAAACTCCTCCTGTATTGAGCTGACAGCATAATCCCTAATAAAGAGACACATAAAGCTCAAAACAAGCCTCCAAAAGCAACAAAACAAGAACTGTGGCACAAGAGGACCTAAAAACCGCAGTTCGAAACATACCTTTTGGCTATACTTATATCTAGTGTCACAAGCAAACAACTCTCAAAAGAAAACTGGCTGCTTGGGCATTAAACATCCCTGTTTCAGGCATCTGAAAGAAAAAAAGCCTTGTTCAGTGAATCCCTTAAGGAGAAACAGAGACATGCTAATACTGAAGGTTTTCACATCCTTTCACCTTTTGTTAGCCCCAAGTAGAAGTCACATACTGTGCCCATTATTAAGGTGCAGCAATGAACTGACTGGCAATGACTGGCAAGAAACAAGAACTAAGATGACTTTTACCTTCTCGTACTGTTCATGAACTTCCATTCATCTGGAACTAATGTGTGAAAATATACTAACTTGGCCTTTAAGTCACTGTACTTTATTTCTTCCTGTTAGCTGTAAAAACAGTGGTGGACAACATTAGGAAGAATCAACAAATAGCTTTCAGAAATCTGGCTGTCAGACTACTTCAGCGTTCTTTGTTATATACTCGAAGTTCTCTCCCCCCAGTTATACACCATACTACTTATGATTCATCGGTATGCATGCAGTGCTAAGAAGCTGTATTTATTCTCAGTGCCAAAAGTAAACACTGCAATCAGTGACACTGTTGATTAAAAACATATTTTTTTCTTGTAAATAATTAAAAATAAGAAAGACAATGAAATAAAAATAAAACAGAAAAAAAATCAAGACATCAGTTTATAAATTTTGAATTTATTTTGACAAATTTGCAATAAGCATTATTAATTGTGTCAGTCAATAACAATTCAAAAGGATAGAGACTTCATTTGCTGTGTATTTTCTTACTACTGTTACTACTAAGTTTTATATTGCTTTTATGCATAAAAAATAGATTCAATTCCTGGTCTCTCACTAGTATGCAAATTTATATCAAATCAAGTGTCGTAGCTAAAAGGACAAAAAAAGAAAAAAGAAAAACAAACTGAGGCAGGATAGCATTCTCTTTTTTTTTTTCTTCAAGTAAAGCTACTCTTTACAACTCCTCAGAAAACTAGAAAAAATCCATTAGAATCTTAAGACTCTTAACAATGATTTCTCTTGGTTAATGTTACTACTGTAGCTCTAAAAGGAGATAAGCCATATAATTTTACAGGAAGCAAACTACTGAATCCTCCAGCAAACACAGCTTGGCAATCTATCTTCGATTCAAAATAATGAGGTGGCAGGAGTGTGATGGAGAAATAAGTCTTCAAAAACATCACGTAAGGGAATCCAGCTGTGCTTGTATAGTTTCCAGCTATTTAAAGGAACAAAAAGAAAAAAAAAAAACTCCACTCACATAAGATATTGTTTAGAAACATGCAAACAGAAAAAAAACCAACATTCCAATGTCTTCAACTATGCATACTAAATCTATTCATATAGCAATAAAAAAATCTTGTACTCATGAATATTTGTTTTTACGTGAAGCTATTAGAATTCATTGCTGCAGTTTAAATATTCAAATTTTAAAGAAACAGTTGTCTAAATACTGCCTTTTTACATGCACAGATGTTTTGCTGTGAATTTCCAATGCATAATAACAAGGTAAAAAAATAATAGAGTTCATTTTGACTGGATTATGAGCCTGGCATTTCGACATAACACAAAGATGCTCTTTCCAGAGAGCTTCTCATTGTTAATCATCAGCTGCTCCTCTAGACCTAGCCACCAGGTATGATTACAATGACTCCAAGACCTGCCTATTCCAAATTTGAAAGCACAGACTCTTCTTGAAAATGCTTTATGTGATCAAACAAATCCAACAGCTTTAATTAAAATTGGATCCATTTTCCTTCCAATTTCATTAGATTTAATTCATATAGGCAATACTTCCTGCTGAGCAGCATAAGGTGTTTACAAAGGAACTACAGTATTGTAAAATCTACAGACCTTGTTATAGAACTCAAACAGCTCCTGATGGCTAAATTCTACAAACACTTTCTTCAGGTTCTGTGAAAGAAAAAGAAAAAAAAAAGAAAGGAATAAGCAAACTCTTTTTTTTTTCCCCTTTTGGTATTCATTCCAGTAATTCACAGTGCAGGTTTAAGCTATATGAAAGATAGCATTTGCAATAGTTAATTTTCCTTCCATTTGCTACAGCATCCTTCATATATGCATATTCCACTTTAGTGATGAATTCAAGTCCACAGGTATATCTGTTCTCCTGCTGTAGAGAATAATAATAAAATATTCTATAAACATGATTTTGTTAGCTTATTTGTAAGTCACAGATAAAAATGAAAGATTACATTCACCTTGCTCAGCAGTTCATCTAAGATCTGGTAAATAACATCATACAAAGTCAGTAGTGTATTTGATTGAACCTGAACAGCTATTAATGTACTGTGTGTTAGCACAATAAGAGCTAATAATAACTTCCATTCATTAATCTAATGGTTATGATGTTAGTATGCTGACATTGTTATAGGCATCTACACACAGATTCAGCCAAAGTTAACAATTAACACAACAGCTTCAAAGCAGTCCTTTAACAGTAGTAAAAAAAAAAAAAACAAAACAAAAAAAAAAAAAAACACACACACACAAAAAACAAAACAAAACAAAAAAAAACCACACAACTGATGGAAATGACTGTGAATAAAACAGATGGTAATAATCCCCTGCATGCGTGTGCTGATGTCTGTGGAGATGGGGGTTAAATTAAAATCTCTATCCTGCTTAACTTGCTTGCATGAAACAGGTAGTTTAATGCCTGCTACTTTCAATCATAGTACCAATCTATCCAGACTGTTTCTTGTCTTATCCCTTCTAGTTTGCTTTGTCACTTTCCTCCTTTTAAAATAAATATGTAACTATTACTGCACATTCTGTGTGTTGCTGCTAGATTTTCCAATGCTTGGAGGCATTCCTGAGGATCACAGTTGCACTTCCATTAACACTAACAGGGTTCTCTGAAAACTGAATCTGTGGACATGTCTACTCACAAAACATTAGCTGAAATGACGTATACACACTAGTTTCATTAAACTGGTACCAACCCGATGTACCCCTTAAAAAAAGTAGAGAAATGCTTGTTCAACAATTCAGCTTAAATTAGCAAGGGTACTTTTGCATATGGACAAGGCTGTGGGCCAGATTCTGTATATTCTAACACTGATGCAAATCTCAATTTAAGTCAAATAAAGCTGCTGAATTTGGCACACCAAATTCACAAAAGCAGCAGAAGCCCTGGGAACTCAGGATAGGTATTGCCTGATGCCTGTTCCAAAAGCAAACTGTAAGACACAGGAAAGGGATAAAATGACTGGGGCCAGACTGTCTGGTGCAATACCTCCTCCTCGCTCTGCAGAAAGAAGGATCCTTTCCAACAATTTCAGGAAGGCTACAAAAGCCTAGAAAAGGACCAGTAATTTGCATGAGAGACCAATCTTCCCCCTCTGGGAAGGAACAATGCAATTCTGGGAATCGTACGGTGAATACGAAATAAAACTACCAGAACAGCAGTCCTCTTTGCCATGATTCCAGCTGATTCCCCCTCCAAACAGCATAATGTAGTGACAGGGAAGTAAAAGCATTTTTAAATGCATTCTACCAGCTCAGAAACAAAGAGAAAGCAAACAAGTGGTTTCTTCAGAAAGGAAAAGGGGTAGAGGAAAGAAGAAAAAAAGATATGCAATTAGCAAATGGATCCAGCCTGGATGTCTGGCGTTTGCAGTTCCTGAAGGATTTTGGTGTTTGAATGGAAGGAAGTAAAACTGAAAAGAGAAGGTTCAGGATAAAAGGAAGATATATAACTTAAAATTTATTAGTCACAACAAATGAAGTCAGGGTCTTCTCTTGAATGGTTTCTGGCAGAAGAGTCTGCTGGATTTCAATACAACGGTTTCACAACATCTTCTGAAAGGGGCAGGTTGGGTATGTGACACCTCTAACCAAGATCAGTGTGATCATACCAGATCTCATTTCTCCGAGCTTCACATATCCATCAAGACTGGTGTCTTCTGGTACTACTTCAGATCAGAAAGCAAGATCAGCTTCTCATATACAATAAAAGACATTGAAACGCTTGTCTTTCATATTTTTCTCTAAGCAAACTGAAGTAATGTAAGTCACTGGTTAGGGCAGGCAAATGAAAAAAGTGTGGTCATTTCAATTGAGGTTCTCTTGGTGCTTAGAAATAAATCGGTGTTCTTTATGATCAGACTGCGATCTCCTCGTTATTTAATAGTCATGGTCTGATAAGTGAGACAAAATTCACATTGCATTGTGGCAGGCAAATGTCTATGGAGATCTAAAAGAAAGCATGGAGTCTATAATTTTGTGCCAGTCTGTTTCTCATTTGGGATGGTTCAGTGGGACAGAGGATATAACAATCTTTTATGAAACGTGTGCATGTGCACCTAATTCTTTGCTAAAATAGAATTGTTTCTGTATGTAAAAAACTTGGTACATCTACAATAAATACCACTTCAACAGTCAGCAGTGTCACAAAGAACAGTGCAGAAATGTGGCACCAGCTGAAAATGTTCTTTTCGCTGTCTTGTATTTCTTACTAGCATTAGTCCCTTGAGGAAGGTGCCAAACGATCATTGTTACATGATCAGGAGTTCCCACCTAAACCACAAAACCAACATATCACAAATGGGTTCTTACAAGTAAAATCTATGTCAGAACAGGCTGACGGCCCCTCATTTTAGCTGAGATGTCCATTATTCACTCAGTGCCCTTAATCAGTGAACACAAATAGCTGTAATTAAAACATAATGTGGACTAGGTTATAATCCGGTTCTTTAATTTTTCAGTAGAAGAGTATTAAAAATGACTATGTATCTAAAATATTGCTAAAGACCCTAGAGTAGGCAAATTCTTAATCTACTTTAAGCAATTTTGCTCTGATAAGGATACAAGACTACCCACTGCAATCTTTTTTCATCCATAACTAAAACATAGGATAAAAAAAATCACTTTCAGCTTACTGACTTAATTAAATGTCACTGTGTGCAGAGGAGTCTCAGCCTATTTATGAAAAGTGCAGTTAAGCTGCCTTCTTTTATCTATACATACAAGTTTTCAGATGCAGCCTGACCTAGTATGCGTTTCGCAGAACATAAATAAGAAAACAGTAATTTGCTGGATGTCTAACTTCTCTATTCATTCTATCAAGTGTATCATTCTCTTTCCTTCTTTCCTGGTAAGTTTTTCTGTTTCCCCACCCCCTTATTCTTCACCTTTACTTTTTCCCTCATTTCTGCCATCTCATTTTCTTTTTGCTATTATTATCTTCACGTGAAATAAAAGTAACAGAGCAACCAGAATACTAAACAGTTTGGAATAGTTTATTCCTATTGTCACACTCAGTCACTCCAATGTTTTTTGTAATTAGATAACAAATTTTGTCCTTGTGGCAGTAAAATTTTCATCTCTTATTTCTGAGTTTCACCCTTGAGGGTGACTGCTTCACACCATCAGAGAAACATAGTTGAACAGAGATGTTAATTATATGAATAAAATAAATACCAAGTATTAATTCTTTGTATAGCCTTGAAAATGTCAGGATGGGCTTTTTGTCTGAGTCAATGTCTAAGAAGAGTGGTGTGGGGACAGCACTGGAGTGATACGCTGAACTGGCAGAGCTAAAGAGTTGATTTGCACCATCTTCGACTAACTACAGTTGCTGCTAAGTTCAGTGTGCTCATCTGGTGTTTAACGTAACAGAACATTGCATTTACTACTTGCAAAGTTGGCGTGAATCGCAGACATTGCCCAAGACAAATCTTTACACCGCTCTGAATCCACTGCAGGGAATATGGTAATAAGTTTTCTGAAATGTATGATTTAACATATTTGGCCATGTATCACTACTGAATGTATTTTTAAGTGTTAAAATTAAATTTTAGTGCCATTTTGCCTTTTTACATTTAGATGGAATCTTATTTCATTCTACCTCTTCTCTCATCCCAGGGATGTATCAATTTACAGCCTACTGAGAATTTCTCTAAAATTCTAATCAGCTTAATTGATAGGGTTGTTTTCCCCTCTAAACTATCTTCTCATTTATTGTCTGGTATCCTTACAAACATTTTGTAACATTTTCCCCGGTCTCTAAACAGCTGTTCAAAAACAAATTTCCTTGTTGGGTGGGGGCATAGAGGAGAGAAAGGGGCAAGGGGGAGTGGAGGAAGTGGATGAGAAGCAGAAGGAAAAGGAAGACAAAACCTTCCAGCTCCCAGTGAGCAGTGATATGCTACCCTATACAGAACAGCTATTCTGAATGTATGGGTAATTCTACAAAATAACCGCAGTGTTTAATATATACTCAGCTTATAACCGCCAGCAGCAGACAACTAGGTAAATTTTCAGGTGAATATAATCACCAGCATAAAAGGATGAAGATTCCACTGCACAAGATGTAAAACAGACTCTCCAATTTCTCATTGCCTTGGCTAACAATTTATTTTAAACATATGTATCTTCTCAATGCAGTCTTTCAGTGGAAACCACACAAAAAATAATTCTCCTTAGAATATTTCAGAAAGCAAATTCGTCAATTCAGAAGGCAAATTCCTGGTTATAATCAAAGTGGTTTTTTTTTGTTTGTTTGTTTTTGTTTTTGCTTGGTTTAATCAAATCCTCTTGATACTTTTATTTTAATATACTACTCAAAAGGCTTTATTACTAATGACAGAGTTTTGCAATCTTATTTATTGCCCAGTCATATTCCACACACTTAACTCCCTTACCTCGGGCACACACATAGAACAAGGCACCAGGAGTTATAAATAAAAGGCAAACTTCTGGTTTGAAAGCTAACTTGAACATGAAAAATTGATATTGCTATCATAGTTCTCAATTGCAAAGCTGTAACTACTTTTACAACATTGCACAATAAATGCCAAGTATTCTGAAGCAAACAGATGGAGGGACAGGCTGGTTTGTATATCTAAATGTCTACTGATAATGATAATGCTCTATGACTGAGCACGCATTAAAAAAAAATACAGTATACTCAAGTTTGTTAATAGTAACTAGTTGAAACAACACATATACCCATCTCCATATCTAATATAACATTCAATACTACCTGGAGCCACTTATAACTTACATTCAACAGATTAATGTCTTCACATTTGCTTTTCATTCTCTGATTTATTTCTATTAGAAATCCTTAAAATCTGACACAATGGAAGGATATAGATAATTAATTAACAGCCAAATTCAGATGCATTCCTAAATAGGCCCCAATTGATTCTTAGTAGTCTGCATTTCCCTGTGGATCTATCAGCATCTGTGCTACATCAGTTCAGAATTCCCGTGAATTTCCTTGGACCCTGGAGAATGATGTATTTGCTTAGGCACATACAGATGGGAAGAGGGTCATAAGTTGTATCTCACAGAATTTATCAGTGAGTTTAAGCTGCATGGTCAGAAAGATGAATTGTAGTACGGTAAGAAAAGCAGATGTGTTAAAACAGACCAGAACCACTTAAAAGCACACCTGTTCCTTAACTCTCTGCGCATAAGAAACAGCAATTAAAACTTTATGTTCTTACAGCTCTGGATGGATGTAATTCAGTAGGACACAGGGAGTTAAATACCAACTTACATATTCCAAATTGCACTTCTTTCATAATCATCAAAAAGATGTGATCTTCAAACTTTATTCTTATTCCAAGCTTATTTCCATCTCCAATACCAAATATTTTATTTTTTTTTAGTGAAATAAAAACAACCCACAAACATGCCTTAGGACTGAATTACATGCATTTTGAAGTCCTCGGCGCGCAAATGCTGTAAAACAGAATATGTTTCATACTAACTCGCTCTCTTCCTGAACATTAGTTTGTACACATACTGCATTCTCCCCTTAAAGTACTATTTCTTTTTCAAATAACCATAAGGAACTCAGATTCCTTACGGTATTTAAGAAGGTCAAAATCGGCAGCTGAGGCATCCTACTATGGATACCCTTCTCTCCATTTTCAATGTATTTGTTCGCTCCCTAGCTAATTTGTTAGTTAATCAAGTGTTACTGGAAATGAATGGTTTGGAGACAGACACAGATAACCTTACTCCAGCAGACCCAGGATCTAACCTTGCATTCATGGAAAACACCTAGAATAAACTCATTGCACAGTCTGCTAGTGAGCCAACAACTGCAGGAATTTGGAGATGTGCAGGAGACCTTACAGACATCTAAACAAACAAGAAATGTCAGTCATTCCCATTTTCTCCTCCTACTCTCACACAAATATTCATTAATGGCTGGCTGAACTGGTGCACAGCTAGCTACAGAGGACAAATGGCGTACAATTACTAAAAAGACCACACAGGCTGGGGAGATCACAGAACACCAGAGACAGACAAAACTCTTTTTTCACAGTATGGGAGAAAAATGCTTTTAAAATCAAGACAGTTACCTTGAGGTAAACTCCCGTGAGAAACAAAGAACTAGAATTTTCACCTCAATATGCATAGTTAGAATAAATATTATCCTGTTAAAGCAAAGTTTTTTTGTTTTGTTTTGTTTTTTTCCGAACAGCTGTATCCAGGCAGAGGGTTACTTTGCCTTGAATGCACTAGGAATTTACATTCCTATAAATAACATCCAGTTAGGCTGGCTGTTTTTTAAAATATTCTTTGAATGAAAAATCTCTTAAAAACAGAAATCTAGAGTTGTAGGGTTGTCATTTCTGTGCAAAGATTATGTTAAATCCTTCTACAATAAATTCTTCTACAAAAGCATCACAGTGAACTACTACACTTTTGGGGGAAAATAGGTGGTATATGTATCACTGCAATCCTATCACAATAAAATATTTAGAAGCACATTTTTTTAACTGATACCTCGTATGTTCTAAGTATGAAAAATGGCTCGTAGAAGATCTGTCGGAAGTCTGACTTCCTTCTATGCCTATTCTGTATTTCATATATACTCTCAGATATTATCCCCTTTTTGGAGACAGCATATATACATCTATACCTATACATATACACGATGTAAGTTCATTACTGATTCCTCAGTAATCTCCACCCAGAATTAATGATTAGCAGCATAAAGTATTTGTTTGCACAAATGTGTCATTGTAATTTCAGGATTCAGTAGGAAAATGTGTAGGTATAATTGCCAAATATAGCATCTACAAGATATATTTTAAAATTGTTATTTTCTTTCACTAATGGGCCTTCACACAATTACTAAGAATGCCAGTGATTAACATAAGGAACACAAGTTCTAGACATGACAACTTTCTGATTTCATGTCTCATCTAATTTTGCAAATTTTACTGTAAGAATACTGTAGAAAGCTGTCTGAAGAAGCAACCTCAGTAGAATTTTTTTGTTTTTGTTCTTTTAAATCTCTCTTTGTATTAAAGTTCGCTGTATCAGATATGGAAAAAATGGTCTTTGGGAAGACAAAATTGCTGTGTATTGTTTATATAGCATGCAGTTTTTAACAATCAGAATGTACATGTAACTTCCTTATTTATTCGAAACTTTGATTTGACTCCTTTTATTCCTGAGAAGAAATTAAATTACTTGATCTTTATTGTTACGGCACAAGTTATTTAGCACACAAATTACAGTATATAAAAATTATGTTCATGAACACTGCAAGGAAAGCAGGGAGCTGCAACTTTGTGTCTGATTTAATTCCACAACGGCTATCATGTAAGTCTTTAAATGCCAAGGAAGACCAGTAAGTTCATGCTTCCATTCTAAAGATATCTCAACATCAAGACCGACACAATAGTCTTACACTTAACTTTGATTGATTAGGAACTTACTTTTCTTCCTGTGCTTGTAGAGAACTACTGCTGAAGAAACAGACAGATCTCATCAGTCAGCATACTGGCTCCAGACATGCTTTACAGCTTTTCTGACCTTACCTGTTCACCAGATTTGAATACAGACAAATTCATTTTTGACAGAGTACACACGAAGAAGATGTCATGTAGGCATGGTTGTGAAATATTTCCATTATTATACTCAGAAAAAAAATCCAGTTCTAGGATGCTAACAGAACTGAGTATAAAGTACAATGTTAGCCTAGCATTGGCATCTGAAAACTTAGATTATGGACTCAAGCAGCAAACACTAAGACCTAGAAAAGTGTCTTGGCACAATGAAGCTCAGCCCTAGAGCATCACATGCAGACTGAGATAGGTTTGATCATATATACACAGTGGACAAAATTTCTTCCCTTGAGGAGAGCAGCTCAATGATGCAGACAGAGTGTTTAGAGACCTTCTCAGAAAGCTTGCTCATGAATAACATGATTAACAGTGAGTTACTAATCCTTTATGTTTGAATCAGACATGCATCTGATGGGTCTGAAGAAAGCCAGACTTAGCAAAAGCTCAAATTGTGATGCAAACTGTTCAGTAACCTGCCCCATTGGTCTCCATGAAAAGCTGGACAAAACCTCCTGTGTCAGCAAGAAGAAACTTGGATTACTGTGGTCTGCCTCTACATCTACAGCAATCGTTCTGACAGGGATTTTAGATGGTATAATCACGCAAATGAATAACACTTTAAGAAGGCTTCAGATGAATGGAGGAAGCTGGCATCTTTTTAGAGTGTTAGCTTCTAAGCCTACCTGGTTCAGTAAGATACTGAAACATTGTATTGTCTTACCACAAAAGCCTTTTTTCACTGCTAGAAAATATGAAAGTATCTATTGTTTCTACTGAGGCACATGAAAAGAGGCCAGATAAAAGACACCAGCAGCAAGAGGAAAGATCTAAGGAAATGCAAATCAATGTGAAATCAATTTAACTGATGAAAATACCCTTCCCCCCCAAAAAAAAAACCAACCAAACAAAAAAAAACAAAAAAACAAAAAAACAAAAAAACCTGCTTAAATATTTACAAAATATGAAAATTAGATCATTTGTAAATTAGTTCTTTTGTTTCAGATGGGTCACTAAGAGTATCAACAATTTGGATTTTGTTGGACAGCAAGGCAAAGATAAAACACTTTTTTGTTGTTGCTGTTGTGCTAAAAGCGTGTTCATGGCTGTCAGCAAGCACGTCTCTGATTTGTGGGCAAGCCATTCCTGCCATGAGCAGCTGGGTGCCCGCACACAAACCTCAGCTGCTTGACGGGGGTGGAAAGCTGTGAAGAGTGAGGGATGCTAAATACCAGCATCATCCCGCAGGGATTCACAGACAGACCTCTCAGGGAATGAGACTGCTTGAAAAGTGATCTGATCTATATACATATATATTTTCCGTATTAGGAAGGAAGTCACATATTAGTTTTACTGTACTCTGAGAAATGGAGCAATGTATTGGGTCTATGTAGCCAGGTTTTGGTAGTGTGCAGACAGCAAGGGCGGCTCTGTGTGCAGAGCCCAGCAGCTGCCCCATGTCACAACCACAGCCAGCTCCAGCTGCTTCAAAAAGAGACCCTCCACTGGCCAGAGCTGAGCCATGAGCGACGCTGAGTGGGCCTCTGGGAGAACAGAGTTAAGGGGGGGAAAGAACTGCTGGGCAACAGCAGCTGGGAGAGAGGAGTGAGAAAATAGAGCAACAGCCCTGCAGCTCCCCAGGTGAGTGCAGCAGGAGGGCAGGAGGTGCTGCAGGCAGGCAGCAGCAGTTCCCCTGCGGGCTGTGCAGGGAGAGGCCCCTGGTGGAGCAGGCTGTCCCCCTGCAGCCCATGGGTCCCACATGGAGCAGATCTCCACGCTGCAGCCCCCCCATGGGTGGAGGAGCCCCCGGTGGAGCAGGTGAATGTGGCCTGGAGGAGGCTGTGGCCCATGGAGAGCCCCCGCAGGAGCAGGCCCAGGGCCGGAGCTGCAGCCCGTGGAGAGGAGCCCACGCAGGAGCAGGGGGTCTGGGGGGAGCTGCCGCACACCCGTGGGGGACCCGTGCTGGAGCAGTTTGCTCCTGGGGCATGGATGGATGGATGGACCCCGTGGGACGGAGCCGTGTGGGAGCAGTGCTTGAAGAGCTGCTGCCTGTGGGCAGCCCTCCAGGCTCAGTTGGGGAAGGACGGCATCCCTGGGAGGGACCCCACGGGGAGGAGGGGCAGGGAGGGACTGTGAGGGAGTGGAGGAGACGAAGTGTCAGGCACTGACTGCAGCCCCCATTCTCAATTCTCCTGTGCTGCTTGTGGGGGAGGAGGTGGAAGAGGGTGGATGGGGGGGAAGATGGTTTTAGTTTGCTCTTAGTTTTCTCTCTCTAGTCTGTTAGTAATAGGCAATAAATTAAATTAATCTCCCTATGCTGAGTCTGTTTTGGCAATGGCAGTTATTCATAAGCAATCTCCCTGTCCTATCTCAAACCTTGAACCCTCTTCCATCATATTTTCTCTTCATCTTCCTTTGAGGAAGGAGAAAGAGAAGGCAGCTGTGGTGAAGTTCAGCTGCCCAGCAGGGTGAACCCATCACAAGCAAACGTACAGTTTTTTGCTATCGTATTCACAATGTAGAAATAAATACCTGATTCCTCAAAAGTATCTGTTCCTCACCAAAAGCAGCTAAGCAAGGCTTGAACCTGGGCTACCTGTTTTGCTCATGGACATGCTGACATCAGTGTGGTCAAAAAGACATCACCAGCAGATGACACAAGCGAACACGAGCATTTCTTGGGCAACACGGAAGAGATGAAAAAAGGAAAGAGATCTTTAAAAGCAAAGTTTCTCAAATTCAACATAAAAGTTTCTCCTTTTTACAAGTTTATTTAAAAAAAAAAAAAGTAATGATGGGATGGCCTTTTCTGATTATGACTGCAAAATGAAGACTCACTTTTTATTGACTGCAAACCAGAAACAAGAAACTGTTCTTTGTTGTTTTTGTTAATGAATCACCTGCAGCATAACAGACCAGAAGGCAATGGTTCCACTAAACAATGAGGAAACAACCACTTCAGCATGAAACAATCCACCAACAACTTTTGTTTCTCGGTTTGTCAATAAAGGTTATGCATGGTCTAATGATGAAAAATTAGCTGTTTGGATTTTAGGCAATTAAATTTCATTACTTTTACTTTGTTACTTTTGCTGAAACATTATTTGCAGCTTGATACTGTGGTGTGGTGTGAACTCTTACTGCTTACAAAAAAAAAATGGACAGATTGGTAAGGTGGTAAGGACAGAATTCCTTACAGGGAAGATGGAATCAAACCACTAATGTTTTTCTTCAAAGCCAAAATATGAATATAAATATAGGCAGTACCCTCTCAGAGAAGGAGAAAAAAAACATTTTGGCTAACATAAGCAATTTGCAAGAGGGTATTAAATCTTTTTTTTTTTTTTTTTTTTTTTTTTTTTTAATTTTCCACAAGTCTCTGTGCTATTGAATTACAGTTCATAGAGATTGTTTTAAAAGGTGCTGAGCAGTGTGACAGTACAAGATTTTGATTATTCTACAGATGGCTGGAGTACAATACTCAGGCTGGCTACAAAGGTTTCAGTGAATATAAAACCAGGATACTTTTCATGGTTTTCTCTCAAAACAAATGCATTTAACTCCCAATTAATTACATTTTTCTCTGGCAAGACACATTGGATAATGCCAAACTGAAATAGTAAGGCAAGAAATAAAAACTGATATTATATGGTGTAATCTCTTCATAAACATAGATTTCATAAACATATGAGATTAGTATTTAAACTATGCTTTTTAACACAAATTTTTCAAGGGGAAAAAATGGGAAAAAAAGGTTACAAAGGTGTTACAGGTCAGTTTGCAAATGTTATTTTGTCTGTATGAAGGATTTCATAAATTAACGCTTAAACCTATGTTTAAGATACTACCTCACAGTACTCAAAAACACTGAAAGCTTATGACTTGGTTAATATTTTGTGTACGCTGATTGTACCACAGGTTAAAGTATAATATATGGGTTAGTCATTAATATTTAATTTTGTCATCTAAGAACTTATGAAACTTTGAAAATAACCTAGCATGTTTCCATATGTTTTATATCTGTCCTTTTAGACAAAGAAAGAATGTTAAGAATATATTTGCTGACTACCAAAGCTTTTAAATTTAGAAGAAAAATATAAAACAAAGGAAATGGTTTGAAATATGTGTTCTTGAAATAATATTTAAGTGCTACTATGGAGAGAAAACTTTTCTCGCCTTTTTAGTCATGAGAATGTTTTTAACATATACATCACACTTAATTTTACAGAGAAAAATATATTGCAATGCTTGTGCTACGATATTCTGACAAATTAAAATGATGCCAGTTAATACTGAAATAGATTGAAACTGGCTTTCAATATGTTCAAGTCTAAAACAGCCACATTTTTAGTTTTTAAGGCATATGTAAGGTGCCAGTAAAGGGAAAAAGGAGCAAGAACTATATGCAGGTATGGTAGTTTAAAATAAAATTAACTTTTATCCTGAAATAATGACACATACGATCTTATACATGTAAGGACAGTTTTTACATACATTGGGGAATTTAGCTGAAACAGAGGAAGAAGAGTATGATGTTAAAGAGAGTCCTACCAGGGAACAGATAACAGCTGCTTCTGCACTGCCTAAATGGCAACTCTTAAGGCTGGCTTCCTTTTACATGACAGATTTTTTTTTCTCATCAATGTCAGGGAAAACTTAGCTATCTTGACCCCACTGTTAGTCCTCCCATATTCTGGATTGCTATGCCTCTTCAGGGTATGCATTGCCATGCCCAGTACATTGTTTTGTCTTTAATCTTCATAATTCACATTTTTTTTTTTCTCTAAAACAAGTTTCCATGTTCATTGCACATTTTCCTAAGAAAAATGAGAAAGCAGGGGTAACTGAACGAGTTCAAGTTCACTTCACGCATACATCAGAGACAAAAAAGAGACTGAAAAGCTAAAATTCTTCCCCTTCACTTAGTACGATGCACTAAAAAGTCATTTTCAAGGTAAGTGATCCCTTTACTTTGTCAGTCAGGTATCATCAGCCTTCCATCTAAAAGCAACTATACCTTATCATACTGGTCACACAGAGCAAATTCAGACGAAGTAGAGTACCGCAGTCAGAATTTTGATATAGTATATCTGCTGGGTGGTAGAGAAAGTAGGAGGGAGAAAGAGGGAGAGTCCTTGTATAATTTATTAGATCTTTTATAGCCTCAAATACCTCAAAAAGGTATTTCTCGTACTGCAATTGCAACTCTTCCAGTTGTGTACCAATATATAGCTGCTAGTCTACATACCTGCTAGTCTACAACATCACAGGTATGTTAAGATGGATTCTTTACAACTACAATGTCTTCTGGAGTCACATTGTTGAGTTGAGACTGCGAAGTCATTCTCAGCACCTCTCTTAGCTGCTCTGACAGTGAAGTTCCAGGTATCAGGACTTCACATAAACATTGGTTGCTGCAGCTTGACCTCTGCCTATGTGCAAAGTACATCTTGAAAGTGAAAAACTTACTTTCTCCTTTGAGCAACTGTCTACAGAGATTACATTGCTGTGACAAACACTGCCAGCCTTGGAGGTAAGAAGTTCTAGCTACCAAAAACTTGGTCTTTCAAAGGCCACAATCAAAATAAAAGAATAGGACAAGGCAAAGACTTGGAAAATACGACTGAACTCTTTGTTGCTAGCAATAGGTGGTGAATGTGTGCTGTTCAAAGAGGTAGCAATGGGAAACAAAGTTACAGTTCAATGAAACCTAGTGTGTCCAAGAAGATATTTCCTTGCTAAAACATAGGCTTAATTAAGACTTTCTGCTTCCACAGATCACCTTTACAAGAGTGTCAGTCGACCCCTCTGTTCTTCAAAACGTAACAAATGTCTTGTTTAGACTGTAGTTGACTTCCTCCTGTTTCAGTACCAAGGCAATGCTCTAGTTGCATTCATTGTGCAAAACTGTACTGACTGGAAGTAAAATGAGCCGTGGAAACAACAGTTTGACAGGTAAACTGATGACCCAGACATATGCTGCTTAATCTTGTTGGGTGCATTGGCTGAGACCTCAGGTGACAGGATTCTTATGAAAAAGCATATTAAGAGGAACTCCACTTTTCTAGTAGTGAATAACAGAATTAACAGTTAAACATGTACTCAAGGGGAGATGCCATGAGATTCCAAGAATGAGAAAAGCTTTGTGACTGCTGAACACAGAATAATTCTGTAGCCCTATGCAGAGAAATGAATTACCAAAATTGCAAATCACTTGTTTTAATGAGATCATAGGCTCCAATATCCTTGGAATCATTATGTTTAATGGATTAAAACATGATTTCATTGGAAAAAGCTCTTCTCTTTGGATTATTTTATCTTGCAAATAAACAGATAAAGTAGTCAGAATTGTGGTGGTCAGGCAAATGCAGTGTGGGATCAGTAGACTTGGCAGAGCTATGTGGACTTGATGATCTTAGAGGTCTTTTCCAACCTAAACGATTCTGTGATCACTGGGTGTCTAAGGAATATCAGTTCCAACACTTAAATTGACAGCTGGTGATCCAGCTCTCAAGCTGATGAATGCAGTACTTATGTTTTGGTGAAACTGGTCTTGCTAAAGCTGAACTATACAGAGATGTTAAAATCTAAAACGTTAGAGCACAGCCTGATACTATAAGAGGTAAGAACAATGGAATAAGTTACACATCCACATCAGATAGAACTTTGGCAAAAATACAAAGCGATATTTTGCATTTGAACACAAATGTTTTTCCAGGAATTGTTCATATTTTCTTGAAAGCTTTAAATGTCAAAGCAAACACATTGGATGTCAAGCTCTGCAAACCATTCAACAATATCTACGTTTGGTACAACAATGAATGAAAGCTTTTGGATACTGAAGATCCAGAAAGAAATTTAATTCCTTTTTTCTTTGGGAACTACATTTTTTCCTTCTGAGATTCTGGTTCTACATGCAAGACAAGAGAATTTTTGTCTTAGAATGTCCCATCATACAAGCAAAGTAAAAGAACATTTAACCACTCAGAGAGCTGCATTAGCAGTGAAAAGTGATCTTCATCTGTTTGGCACTCATGAGTTTTCCCCTGAGACACTGTCCCAGGTTCCACACACCTAAGATGGATGTTAACAGACTGGGGGAGGGGAGGAGGGCTCTACATCATCTGGATGCTTAGAGGGCTGCAATGCATAACACAAGAAGAGATACTAGGAGAAGTTGGTTTATTTAGTTTGAAACAGAGGGCAATGGGTGGGGAATCTAATTGCAGTCCTGTTTGTGACATTTGTAGCACTAAATTGTACCCCAACAAAGATAATTTAGTTAACCTTATTACAGGTTATGGACTGCATCTATTTAGAGATCCCACCTCACAACAAAGAGTGGCACTTAGTAATAAATAACCACTATCCCCTAGCTGAAAACTTCATGAGGAATAAAATTTTAATCCAACCATGAAGATTCAGTTTCTCTGAATATTTTTTGCAGGGACTAGACTCAAAGACCTAAAATCTCTAGAAGATGGCAATCACATCTTTTAAATGGCCACTATTCTTCACTCATAAAAGACATCAAATTGGATGCACAAGTAATTTCATTAGATATTGGCTGACCAGGAGCAACATGAGCCAACAAAATGATTTATATGGCTTGGTAGTAGGCCAGTAAAATTCAGAAGTGACAAGGTTGTTGAACTGCCATTCTGGGGATCCAAAGACTTTGCTGACCTCTTGCTTGCCTATCACTATCAGTTTAAAAGCGCTGCAACTGGAGTTCAATTAATAGTTTTTAAACAACAGAAAAAGTAATCCAGCACAAGAGACTTTATCAAGAGTACAGAACATCCATAAATAGTAAGACAGGACTGAACACCCAAAAAGCCATGAGCTCTTGGATAAAAAAAAAATGCTGCTATTAGTCAGTTATGACTCTAGACGCCATTCAAAGCATCACCTATCCTCAGGGCTCTTGGTGTAGGATCAAAATGTCACGTAACACAAGGTGCTAGATTCACTTCAACTGTTAAACTGTTTAAAAGAAAGTCAACAGGTCACTTTCGCATTAGTGCTTGCATAGTCTATTATTTCAGAATAAAGCCAGCACAAAAGCAAAAGGCCTGCATGAACTCTGTACTAGTTGTATATATCCTACACGACATGACAGAACTGCAACCATATAGCCCACATCACAATTCTTCTGTGAGCAATCCAGTAGAGCAGAGATGCAGTATTGATGACTGTGAAATGATGCCTAGATGCCATGGCATAAACTTAACAGTGAAACCATGTCATTCATTAGACTTAATTTCTTCTTCAGGTTCTGACTGACTGTGAATTCTTTATATATGAACTGAAAACATTAATTGCAGGCCAGTATTTGGCAGTATTTCCAAGCAAACAAGAGAACAAAGACTGAAGATAAATATCAAAATGGATCTATAAATCACCTTGCTGAAAGCTCTTACCCAAGTGTTCCTGGGAATACTTCACCACTATGAAGCTATACCAGAAGGAATCTGAGACCACTATTCTGATGTAGTAATAAACTCCACTAGAAAATACTGCATTTTCCACAATTCTGTTTAATGGCAGCTTAGCATCATCTCCTAAGTAGTTGCTTTTTCCCGTATAATTTTACTGCATTTTACTAATAATATGTTTTCAGAAAACATGACACATTAAACACTGACAGAGGTGCATATTCAAAACTTACATAATTAAAATAAAATTATGCAGAAACTGCAGTTAGATTATGATACTTCATACTACTTACATAAATTAATAAAACTTTGAGACAATTTACCTTAGTTGCTTCATAAAATCCCAGGTTCCTGAACTTCTTGGTTGCTGACTATAAGCAGGTCATAAATTCTTTCCGGTTGAATGACTGCAGTTGACAATATGACATACTGCAATAATTTTAAAACAAAATATAACTTTCTCATAAACCCCCTCTTTTCTACCCTGACCACTGCGGTTTAAACATGTCATGGTTTCATAGCCTATAAAAAGCAGGGGGATCAATTGTGACAGGATTACAAAGAAAGCAATTTGTTCACACAAATCTATCCAGAAGTCAATGGATACCTTGGAAAAGAAAGACATCAGGATAAAGAGCCTGCAACAGCAGCTGCTGATCAGCCCTGCTGTCACTCTGTGATAGAGGAGACGAGAAGGAAAGACAGTCCTTCTTTCATAATCCCAGTAATTCTCAGCTAGGTGGTACCTGGGCTTCAATGATGGTTTGTTCCTGTATTTCTAAAGTACTACACTAGCAGCTGCAGGGGTCTCAGTCAGCCCACAGGATTCAGGGGAAAAAAAAACAACAACTCAAGTTTGCATATTTTGTCAGCCTGAATATTTAATCTTTAAGAAATGAACTTTTTGCTTATCCAGATAGGTGGCCAAGAGAGCCTTAGTACTATAAACAAACACTGTTTTTCCATATGCATATTTGAAGAGCAGGGCATGAAGAGAAGTGCACTGTTGTTATGTCTTAGGAACAGAACCGTAAAACAACAACGTATGGTACAGAAAGGCAGAACAGAGAACTTTCTTATAGCAAGCACAGTTTACTACTTTCATTATTAAAAGAGACTGACAAAGAAAACGATTCTACTAGCAGACTTCTAATGCTATCAAAAGGAATTTTGATGGAGTATGGTGAAAGACCAACATAGAGTTGTAGAGTTAGTATAGCGAAAAAAAAAAAAGCACACCACAATTGCTTTATTCCTACTGAACAAAGATTTGACCAAAGTGGTTCATTTGTAATGTAGAGAAATGTAAAAAAAAAAAAATTAGATTTTCAAAAAACTAAAATACATGTGTGAAGTTTTACAGTGATAAAAGCACACCAATATTTTTTTAAACCTTCTACGAAATAAACAAATTGAAAGAGTAAGTGAAGCTCTCATTCACTGGTTTTAAGTCTCGAACTGTGCCCAATTTTCTCACCAGTATACCTATTTACCATGAACATTTCTTATTACTTTATCATGGAGGCTATTCATACAATTTCAGAAACAATCACTACCATCATGTGTTTAGAAAATCCACTATTAAAGGTAAAAACTCATCTTAAAACCTGTGGATAAATATTAGGTGCATACTTGCAGCATCTATTCAAATTCTTGTGTTGTGTCCTTTTAAACATTTTTGTCAATTCAAGCTGTTCTGAATGATCTTATGGGAGAAATCCAGTAATAGGGAACCTGTTTAAGAGTTTTCTTTTTAATAAAAATGAAATATTCTTGTGGGCATACACACTTTATGTAAATGCTTAGCCCAAAGCAAATTTATTATGGTTAAGATATACTTTGGTGGATCGGAGGGGAAAGGGAATAAAGTAAAAGTTTTTAATGTACATGTTGAACAAATCCTACAACACTATAGATTAAAAGAGCTACAAAAGTAAATGAAAAAACCAGTCTCTCTCTCTCTCTCTCTATATATATATATATATTCAAGTTTCCCAAAATATCTAAGTACCAAACATATACTAGTACTGTTCAGCCTAATATTTTCTTCATAGCATTTACCTAACCACAGCTCCTATGTTTAGTTCTTCCTTTCCCTGGAAGATGAAATGGCTTGCAAACACTTTTGTTGACTGTTACCCCTTGATTCTCAATACTAAACACTGAAGCCTTAAAAGTGGCATTCTTGAAAAAGCTAAGGAGATTGCAAGAGTTGTAAGTTGCCTCATACATAATTTCATAACTGCAATTTATGCCATGGGCATAATGGTCCCACCAGACCAGGTTGCCCAAAAGCCCCATCCAGCCTGCCCTTGAGCACTTCCAGGGATGGAGCAGCCACAGCTTCTCTGGACAACCTGTTCCACTGCCTTGCCACCTTCTGAGTAAAGAGTTTGTTCCTTATATCTAATCTAAAACTCTTTCAGTTTAAAACTGTCACCCCTTGTCCTATCCCTGCACTCCTTTAAAAAGCCCTCCCCAGCTTTCCTGTAGGTCCTCCTTAGGTACTGGAAGGCTGCTGTAAGGTCTCCCTGGAGCCTTCTCTTCTCCAGGCTGAACAGCCCCAAATCCCACAGCCTGTCTTCAGAGGAGAGGTGCTCCAGTTCTTTGATCATCCTCATGGCCCTCCTCTGGACTTGTTCTAACAGCTCCACATCCTTCTTGTGCTGGGGGCCCCAGTGCTGAGCACAGCGCTCCAGGTGGGGTCTCACAAGGGCAGAGCAGAGGGGGACAATCACCTCCCTCCACCTGCTGGCCATGCTGCTTTTGATGCAGCCCTGGATATGGTTGGCCTTCTAGGGACATTGCCAGCTCATATTCAGTTTTTTGTCTACTAGTAAACCCAAGTTCTTCCCCACAGGGCTGCTCTCAATTAATTCATCCCTCAGGTTGTGCAGATCTTGATGACTGTCCTGACCCAGGTTCAGGACTTTGCACTTGGCCTGCTTGGTTCATGCACTTGACCATGAAGTTCACGTGAGTCTACCTCTCAGGCCGGTCCAGACCCTCTGGATGGCATCCTTTCCTTCTATCATGTCGACTCCACTGTTCAGCTTGGTGTCCTCTGACAACTTGCTGAAGGTGCACTTGACCCCACCATCTATGTCATTTAAACAGTAATGGTCCTGATACAGGAGTATCAGCTTGACTCGTAGGATATTTTTATTTATTTTTAAGCAAAGGTCAGATGCTTTTTACCTGAGAGATGATTTGATTTTCTACACTACCTAGGTTCTACTTTCACACTCCGAAAGAAAATGTATAAATCACAATGTAATCTTTTCTTCTGACCCTCTATACTTCCCCACCTCTGGGGGAAAAAAAAAAAAAAAAAAAAAAAAAAAAGAGAGACACTTCTACCATATAAAAATGTAAAAATGTTTCCATCAAAAAATTAAGTCTGAAACCTCATTTTAAAATATTATTCATTTTTCAAAAATCCAATTAATTAACAAGTAGGTTTTAAGCAAATCTATCTGTCCGCTCTGAAAGACAATTAATATCTTTGCCCAGAATATTAAATCTTACATGGCCACAGAAGTACTGACACTTAATTCAATGCTGTACCATCTTGCTGGAGGGAAAATATAGAGCAGCTCTTTTGTAAACTCTATTAAAAATGCATGAGGTATTTTTTATTTTGGAAAATTTAATTTTTTAATCCATAACCCTTAAATGTCACACACATTAAAAACCAATGTGCATTCTAAACAAAACAGGTCAGAACCAAGCAGCATATATTAATAGCAATTAGGTTATTAGCATGGAATCAGAATGCTGGTCTTAACATGAGTAGGTCACATGTCTGTACAGCTAGTTGACTGACAATATGAATTTTCTCAATATGCAAACCTTTTGTCCCAAACTACATTCATGGCAACACTGATGCACATATTTTATGCAGACATAAGAATGCAAATAAGTGGCATTATTTTAAAAAAAGTGTACCTGTTTTTACCCAAGAACAAGTGACAGATGCCAGAAAAATAAATTACATGGGGAAAGGTGATGATTAAGGAAACTTGGGATACAAAATGTAATTTCCTGTGTTACAAACAACTTCACAAGACTCTGAGAGAACCGGTGCATCCCAAAAGAATATCTGGTATTGCCATGTAACTCTGAGATGCAACCTTGGAGAAGGAAGCCATCTTCTGCTGCAATACCACAAATCAAAGGATCTGGAAAACGGAGGCAAATTTAATCCTATACTCCACTCTAAACCCAAGGAGGTCCCAAAGCCACAATCAAATTCCCATTAAAAACTTACTTCTCAAACTTGAAAACACCTAGACACTTCAGAAAAAAAGCACCTGTTGTGACACTCTGCTACCCATAACTTTATATATATATTCCATCAATTTCAATTAGTAACCTTTCTTCAGACTTCCTCTTCTCCTTTTGTGTGTTTGCAGGCAAGTACTTCAAGCACTCTCTTTTAAATGATCTGGGAGTGTTGTCAATGATCCCTGAAACCGCTTCTGGAAACAGGAGGTATAGCTTTCAGAAATTATCAATTATTAATTAATTTTTTAAAAGTCTAAATAGAGTACAGAAAGAATCCATACGCGTGTGCCTGTATTACTGGAAAAAAAAAAAAAAAAAAAGTGGAAATATACACTTTGCCATTACATTTTTTGTCTAGAATTGAAGTAATAGACTTAACTGGCTCTTCACTTTAACACAAAACCTGACGAATTCAAGAAAATCAGATAATGGATGGAACACCAGTAATTATGGAACAAAGATCTGGAACATGAAAGGTAGTGGAAATTAGTATATTTTACAGTTTCCTTTAAAATATAATTAGCTTTCCAGCCCGCAGTGTTCCAGTTCATATCCACATCCATTCAGATAAATGTTATGAAGATTTAAAAAAAAAATGAAGGGCTGCAGCAGCAGACTAAATCCTGTGTAGGTGCCATTCCTCATACATGAATAAAAGAAAGAAGAGAAGCGAAATTAAGCAGATAATTATATATTGAAATCTGAACACTTAAAAAAAAAAAAAAAAAAAAACACAACAAAAACAAACAAACAAACAAACAAAAACACTCTTTTTCAGATTTCATTCCTATCAAACACTCCTCCAGACTCCGACTGGGTATCTTGTGCCTCATTTGGATTTATCTATTTAATAACCTTCAATGGACATCTTTGCACAAGTTTGTCCCATATTTCCTTATATTCACATGAAATTTTTGCACCCATATTTTTGGCATTTTATACACTTCTTATGTGAATATATCGACACTTCAGTTTTGATTAAATATATATATATCCTGACATATCAGCTTCCTTTAAAAGTTAGTATGAGTCAATGACAGTTGTATTCCTAATCTCAGTAAATGTCTTCCCTCCATCTGTTAATTGTCATGCTATTGTCAAATTGACTGGAATATATTAATGTGCTATTTAAAGCACATTTTACCCACTCCAATTAAAAAAATACATATTTTATAGTGCAGTGATAAGGGATTTTCTTTAACTACCAAGGCATCTTGTCCATTAGTTCTGTCTTTCTCCATGTCCAGTCCAGCTTCTCTTTACTGAAGAAAAATGTTTGCTCTTTATATTTAGACATCATCCTCTGGGAGTCTTTTACTTTCTTTCAGAAAGAAGATGCTTAACTCCAACAGATTACAGTATGATATGAAAAGGAAATGGAAATGATCTTTAAAAAAGCATGATTTTCTACCTTTTAGTTGTGATCAATATACAATTATTTAAAGTAAGAATCACATCTTGATTCTTCAAAAATAATATATTTGTATTTGATTATTATGAAATTAACATCAGTAACGAAAAAGAATTCCTGCTTGCCATCAATTGTCCTGCAAACATCCATACTTTCTTCATTTTTCTTTCTTCATCTTTCTTTTTTCCAACATATGCATAATTACTTAAATTCTGCATTCTCATTCCCAAAGCTGAGAAACTCTTATTTTTGTAAAAAGGTGTTGTTCCTTTCATTTAGGGATCTCAGAGTACTATCTGAATTGAAGTACACATAATTACAAAATATAATAATTGATTCAATTACAGTTTCTTCGGAGTCTGTACTGTTGCAACACTTTGCAAATGTAAACAAGAACTCAGTAACTCGTTTTCTATTAAATAGTTGTTAATAATTTATCAATTACTAACTTTTAATAGATGTGTAATGTTGTCATTTATATTAAAAATGAATTTAAGTAGCAGCAGGACTAACTGAGCATCAGTCAGACTGCAAAAATGATGTAATTGATTTTTTTCTTGCCCGCAAAGTGCCTTCTCCATTTCTAGACTGCAAAATATTCTTCCTTCCTTATGCAAAACCTTGTGCAAGGTTATCGCTTTAATGCATCTGCTCAGCCTCTTATTTAATAAAAATATGGTTTGATGCTCTACTGTAGAAACCTCCCAGCAACCTGCTACAAAAAGATAGACTCTGCCTAAACATGTCTATTTATACTTCAAAGGTCTGTATGTCTTTAGGTGGCAGCATACTAGATTAAGGTAAAAGCAATTTCAATTCAGTCAAATCTTGTAATGACTTGCAATAGCTGCCAACTGCTTAAGAGCTTACATTAAACAAACAGCTGATTTCTTTGTATATGCTACAGGTTAGATCTGCACAACTGGAAGCAGTTCAGCTGACATTAATTAATATTATTCATAAGAGTAAACTGGGTAATATAACTAAACCTCTCCAGTGCATGAAGAATGCTTTTTTTTTTCCAATTTAAATAGAACCTGTGCATCTAAAATTTTATCTAAGCACAACTGAGTAGTGTACTTAAATTTCTTAATCTTAGTTGGAACTTATAGTAAGATAAAACAAGAATAACATTTAATCATCCAAAGTTAACTGTTTAAATCCATATTTATTTACTTTCTGCAGCTCTATCTTTTTTTCCCATCACCACCAATATTATGTGCATCATTACAGTTATGTAAAAAATCTAATTATTTAAGAACAGTGACATATTTTCATTGCCTTTAATAGAATTCTCTGATTTCAGTCTACAATTTTATTACACTACAACTAACACCACTCCAACCAACAGCACACTATTTAGAAAATGTGTATATTTGAATTATGCCTACTGATTTTTGATATTAATAAACAATAGGCAAGATCATAATTGTCCTAATACGGGAAAAAAAAAAAAAAAAGATATGACAGGAACACTATAAAAACATAATATGCTCTAATGAGTGCCTTCATGAATCTTGAGTCATAAAATAATATTCAATATTTAAGTTTGATGTTCTGCAGAAAAGCTGTGTGTGGCAGGAGAGAAAAGAGACATAAAAGAGGAATAAAGTCTACAAGAGACATATACTGCATATAGGGAAACACTTGAACATGATGAAAATTATTTTCTCTCCCTGAGCATGTTACAGCATTTTCAGAAACAGTATCTATACTTATTCACTTGTTTATGTTAGCAGTAACAGTTCCCTAAATTTATCCTGGCTCATGCCTGCTATGCTTATAAAATTCAACACAGTTGAATTTAGCACGGTTCTAGTCGAAGATTTTGCCACATCTCTTCAGCTGCCTATGTAACAGTCCTAAACACAGATTGCAGAGACTATCTTCACTCTTCTCTTAAACTTTTCTTCACTGACAGCCTTGGGTGGTTGTTTTTTTTTTTTTTTTCATCCTTTCTTTGTAGTAAAGAAGAAAACAAAGAACTTGCTGACTGCACATATTGCCTTAGTTCTTGTCTTCAAAAGTAGTTGAGTATTTGGTAACTCCACAAATTTATTGGCTTTTGTGTTATAAAGAACAGCTCAACATTTGGATGGTTTATGATTTCCTAGTGTAGCTGAAGAGTTCATACATAATACATTTTTTCTGAGATTCATCCAAATATAAGAAATTGAACTAACAGCAATCTGTGATGATGACATGGACATCATCTTAGCTGGAGAATTTAGTACCTCCTCAAAAGTAAAGTAATTTCACCACTGCTCCAAGTATCACTTAGAATTCTACTGCAATAACCTTTTTGAATGTTTAGAAAGTCCAGTGCTCGTAGATAGTCTTTGCAAATCTTGTGCCCATATATGCTGAGAAATACTATATTTAGACTTCCATATACTCAAGAATAAAGCTGTGCAGTGCATCTAGAAAAAAAGAAATAGAATACAGATTCTAAGGAGCACTGAGCACTCTGTGTTTAACACCACATCTCTGGGGTAATCCCACTAAAGCATGCATTCTTTGTACACCAAATATGCAGATCAGTAGTGGGTATAAAAACAGGGAGAAATCAAAAGCAGTTAATGATTTGGGTGCTTGAAGATGGTTTGTATCAGACCTATGTATTCTTTTACACTTCAGGATTCTTGAAGTTTCTTACAGAGCAGAAATACAGCAGCATTTTAAACATCAATGAGACAGAAAGCTGTTAGGTTAAAAGAACATTTGAACTAAAACAAATAGACATGAATAAGCCAAATATTCAACTCAGACTCAAAGGAAGGTTCCTGAACACTATGACAGTGAAGCCTGGAATAGTCTTCTCATCAAAGTAATGGAGCCAAAACTCATAACTAATTTTATAATGAAGATCACAGAATTTATGAAGGAGCTGTGTGATGTAGCAATGTAATGAAAACGAGGAAATAATCAATAGCCCAAGGTATCACTTAAGTCCAGATTCTTAACTGTGATCTGAAGAGCAATGCACCTAAAATCAGAAGTCACCTCTGAGCATGTTATCAATGGATATATTACAACAAAGCAATCTTCAGAAGTATTAGAAACTACTATTTTCTCAAAGCATGCTAAACATTAACCAACATAAAAAATAAGCCAAAAGTCCATTGGCAGTGAAGGCCAGCTAGTACTACAAATCTCCCATGAATCTTGAAATCATGCAGTTCAAGACTTACCAAGCAAATGTCTCCCATATGTCTTGCTCCCTGCCTATTTATTGTTTGCAGCACTGTTGATAATCCCGCCAACACTCCATAAAGCTTTCAGTTCTACTTCCAGTACATCATTAACAGCAACATGCTCCTTAACTTCATCAAACCTACAAAATCTAAGAAGCAGCTTTCTACTGTTGTGGATCAACACTATCATGTATCAGATGGTCACACCACCCATTTGTTAATTTTGCTTTAGTATTTTTGACAGCAGGTAAGATAAAAATTTACTCTGTCCAGACTCTCAGTTTAGTGTACCCTAGATTCGAGATTTTAGTGCACCCTAGTGTACCCTAGATTACTGGATACTCTAGCCAGCATCTCTCCTACACCTTATTTTCCACCAAACATCCTAAACCGTGTTAGACACAGTGATGTCAGAAATAGCTTCATGGAATATTGTATATTGTCACTGTGAAACAGGCACAGCAGGTTACTTCACTGAATAATCTCTTTCATTAAATTTTTAAGAAGTGAAATATCATGAGATGATTTGTTCCTTACAATTTTTATTGTTTTGTAAAATAATTGTAAAAATGAGTTCACTCATCCATGTTTTACTTTTTCTTTCAATTCTTTTGTGTACAAATGGAAAAAAGTCTTAAAAACTCTGAGAAGCAGTTTTGTTCTTATTTCTGCATTGTCCTGAAAGGGCCAATCTGCAGCTAAATGAACACAGGCAGAATATTTAATTTTGGTACCATCACAGGACTGATTTCCATACAATAGAAAAATATGCACTGTCAGATCTTGTCCTAATGCAAAATCTGCAGGCCTCATATCTGTTTCCGTAATATCTCATCTCTTGCCTCCTACTGCTTGCGTATCAAAAAACCCTGAAGCTTACTTTATTCAAACCTTTCTTTAAACGCAGACTTCTGATGCTTCTTTCAGATACACACCAGAAACTAATTTTAGTTTACTTCTTGTGCCTTCACTGTGCAAATGGATATTTGAGGAACATTTAAACTGTATTGCCTAATTTAGGAGATTTTGCAGGAGAAGGATCCTTTCACACTTCAGTAATTGTATATAACTAAACAATCCACACTTTACTGAAAACAAGTTTCATTGTTTTTAATGAAAGTTTGCTTAAATAGTAAGAAAACTTTGCCATTCCTCAGAAATCACAAACTGAGGACTTGACTGGGGCACATTCTGATTTCTAACAAGCAAACTTCAAAAAGAAAAAAGATGTAGAAATATGTAATTTTTTATTATTTTTTTTTTAAGAAAGAAGAGCTATACACCAAACAGTAACAAAGCTTGCTTCAGACTTCTTGTAGAGTGCATGTTTGTATGAAAAACTATGCAGTAAGTAGTAAATTCACATATCAATGAGGAAAAGCACTAAGAAAAATGAGATAAAAGGCATGATGCAAATTCAAGTGAAGCAGTTTATGGCAGTGACAGCTTAGGATCAAGCTTGAATAAATTATATTTAAAGATGAAAAATAACAGCGAGAGTGTGCTTTCAGAAATATTTGGAAAGAAACAGTGCTCCCTAGCCCAAAATGAGTTAACGCTACATAGAACCATTAAAAGTAACTTTGCAGACAACTTATATTGAGAAAAAGAGAAGAAAAAGCAGCAGCATGTGTAGATTTACACAAATATGGATTTGATACAGAAGATGAGAACTGTAGCAGCACATGACAACAATCTAGAGTTTTAAACATCTCAACACATCTTGAAATGGTAAGGATATTTTACTCATATTTTACTCTGTACTGTATACTACTTGCAGTTGTTGGTGAAAGATTTACAAGATAATTTCTAACTTTTTTTTTTTTTTTTACTCTTATCTAGTTGACTTTTCAATATTGTCATCCATTCTAAATCCGCATTTACTGTATCATAAATCGCTTGATATGGGATGTTTATACTCTCACCTCAACTTCAACTCTCAGGACAATGAACGATAACAGCATTAGACCCCAGCACGTTTTTAGAAGTAAAAGTTAAGGGACTTGCATAGAGATGCTCGAATAGAATGAAGCAGGGCAGGAAGTGGGCCTCTGCCCTCTGGCTTCCTGCCACTTGTTCGTCCTATCATGCTATCTTTCCTTCTTTCAAGATAAATCTGCCTTGCCACATTACAGCGTTCACTTTTCAAAACATGCACTTTGGGATCTGGCATTTCCAAATAGAAATATCAATCCTAGACAGACAGGAGGAGAAAGAGCGGGAGATAATTTAATAAGAGTAGCAATCTGCTTGTTTTTATTTGTTCACTGTTGATGCACTTTGGGATATATCATTTAATTAATATTACACAAAGATAACAGTTGTGCTCAAGGTAACCTTTGTGAAAAAGCAGTCAAGAATATGCATGGAATCTCGTTCAGATTGCAAATGTGTCTCATCAACCGTATCTTTACAACATATATGGACCCAGCACAAACCATTCTGCCTTTCTCTGGTATGCTAGTAATTAAAAAACAAATAATTAATTGAAATTAAGTTATTTTTATTAAACTGTAACTGAGAAAAAAAAAAAACAAAAAAAAAACAAAAAAACAAACAACTTTGAACCAAGAGCTTAGAAGTTGAACAAACATGCAGGAAAAGAAGTGTAACCATGAAAAATGCTTCAGATTTCAACTGCTGTATATGAGCATAACAACTTTGGTGATAGAAGACCTTGCAAAAAACCACTGCTGTCATCTGCAACAGGATAAATTAGGATTAAACTATGAAGAGGCTAAGAATTATGCATATTCTCCTATCTTCCTTGTCCTTCAAAATTAAAAAAAAAAAAAAATTCTAATTGAACTGCAAAACTTTTTATGCAGTTTTAAGTTCCTTCTAAAGAACCAAACACCCAAACCCTGAGTTTCTTGTGAATGTTTCAGTTTCCAGACCTACTCTAGAATTCACCAGAACAATATTGTAACCACACAGATGAAATGGCGGAATCACCAACTTCTATCCTCCTCAATTTTCTTCTCCAGGCTGAAAGGCTGTAAACCTTTAATGAGGCTGGTTAAGATTGTTTCAGTACAGCAATATTCAGCTAAAAAGTGCTGATTTGACATTTCCTGCTGAAAATTTTGATTCTGAAAAAAGCTTAGCTATAAACCTTTATGCTTTTCTGGCAGCTCTTCTGCTGCCTCTCTCGGCATGAACACCATCAAAGACACAAGGCTACTGGGGTTTTCCAGCCCAGACTTTCCACCAATCTGTCCAGAAGGCTGCTGCAGAGCCCCAGTACCAGGACACCCACATTTTGGGACTTCCCAACCAATGACATCCCTGGCTGGTGAACTCTGAAGACATTGGGTTTTCTGAACTCCAGGTATATCACAGCACTATCAGGGGCTTTGGGGAGCTTTGGCTTCCAAGATGCTGCCAACAGGCTGCCTGATGGCTAGCCAGAGCCTCCAGGCTACCAGCACTTCTGGGTGGCAGCTGGCCAAACATCTGCTGCTCTGTCATACAGGGCGAGGTACAAAGTCGTGCAGGTTATCTTGGAGTTTGACATGTTCCTTGGCAAGAAACCAAGATCCCTATCTTCATGCTATTTTCCCATACTTTGTGTTAGACCTGAACAAGGCTTTGTAGTTTTTACAGTCCTCAGCCTTCTTGATAACGACAAAGGGGAAGATAAAGACAACTGCCTTTTGTTGCAAAGGACAAAGCACAGTAAGTAGCTGTTATTTCTCACTGTTGGTGGGTTTTGTAAGCATATAAAATTAACATGAAAGAAGATGTAATAAAGTTGTTTTTTTTTTTTTCCTCTTGGAACTTGATTTCCCACTCTCCAAAGTGGAGGGTTGGACCACAACTGTGGCATTCCCAACATGCCAATTAAAATTTGGTTATGAACACAAAATCCAAGCTATTTTTATTTACACTGCAGTTAAAACACTTAAGTACCAGAAGGCATTACACGTACTATGATATGTTGTATCCAGAAATCCTGAACCATTCTGCCTGAAATACCCAAGTAACCAAATGTTTAAGGTAAAATCTAAGAATCAATGAATAAACAACTCTTCGTAAAACAATAGACTACTTTAGGCATTATCATATAAAGAGGCCTAGATAAGTAGGAAAAAAGTCCCATAAACAACTTATCTGTTGCAATGTGAACAACACATAAATGGCTTTAAAAGAGTAGTAAAGTCATTTTCTGAGCACAGCCAGTAAACCAAGAAAAATAAAGTGGTTTTCTTAAGTAAGCCTTGAAATGAAGTAGAAGTAAACTGTGCTGAAATGGATGAGAAGCTGGTGAGGTGTCCAGTAATGATGCATTTAAATAAGCAATTTGGCTAGAATTTGCAGTCATCTGTGAATAATTTATCAAATTGAGTAAAGCATCTCAAAAGCCCACACTGGCTATAAACTGCTGAATATTTTTGCTGTGTTAAAGCTCAGTCTCCCTCACTTTCCATTCCTTTTCTTCTAAATCCATAAAATGAATAAGAACATTCCTTTATGCTGCCTAGATGACAGCTGATTGTAGGGTATTTGTTTTATTAAAAATATTCCTGAATAAAGACCATAAAAATGGACAAAGATTGTCTTATTTCTCTAAGGTAAAAAAAAAAAAAAAAAAAAAAAGGAAAAATGGAAGTAGTAAAGCATCACACACAGTGACACTGACACAGCACCCTCTGAACTGCCGGATTTCTATACGCTTTATGCAGCACACTCAATGCCCGAGACTCGGTCATACTTCTTTATCTCACAAGCCACATAGCCTCCTGCTCCCAATTCAGCAGCCTAGGCAAAGCCTGTATCATAACACAATATTCACACACTAACCACTCATAATTTAAGAAAATAAATAAATGAAAATGAAACAAACAAACAACAAAAACACCAGCAGCGGTAGTCTCTTCTCCACATGATCCACCTTTCCATACCCTTTAGAAACTGAAAAGGAATCTTAGGGCTCCTTTTAGAAGAAATTCAGATACTGAATTCAGACTCTTTTCTTTTGGTTTGACATTTGAAGGTCCTAGCCTCACTGGAGAGAAGAACTGTTGCAGAAGAATAAATAAATAAATTCTTACTAATTTCAAAAGAATTCACTCTGTAAGAGAGGTTTGAAAAACTTTCATACTGTATCCCTATCTTATGATTAGGAGCAGTGTATTTATTACTATGAACTGTCCAGGGCCATCACAAAAGACCTTCTGCCTCTCAATTACAAGGCACTTTTACGTTCATACCATATGGATTTTTGTCCTTAGTGTGCATAGTTACCTCAATTGCAGTGATAAAGAACAACTTATCTCAAACCTTGCAATAATGAGGTCCATTCTTTTCTATTGCTTCTTGAGGAAGTTTAGCCTTAACCAATATGCCTTTGGACATATACATAAAAGTCCATATTCTGGGTCCCTGTCTCTAATATGTTGCAACTCTTTGCTGTCTGTCAGCAATGCTGCCCATTAGAAATATCTTATTTCCTAAATTCCAGCGAAGGCAGACTTGGCTCCAATTTACCAAGCTCCCACCCTCCCCATAATTTTCTGTCATACAGCTTCCAGAAAATGAATCCCTTCATCTTTTTTGTTGTTTAACCAGTTTCCAGTAGGAACTCATTGAAAATAAAAAAATAAAAAATTAAATTCACACCTCAAAATTCAGGCATTTTGCTTGCTATCCATTTCATTTCTTTCTGTTATTACTCTAAAACCTTGATGCCCTGCCTGAAATGGAAAATCCCTAAAAAAAATATGTCTCTGATTGCTGATGCTCATCATGACCTTAGCTGCCATGACTCTCCTCAAACACTGGATGCCAAGGATGAGGAAGAACACACCAACATATTCAAAGCATTTAGCTTGACAAAACCAAGTGACTCTAACTAACAAATATCCAGAATACTTAATTTGTTAACAAAACAAAACAGCATAGCACAACATCTCACCAGAGACGTGTGCTCTAAGATTAAGAAGAAAATTTTCCTAATTAAAAATAAAATAGCAAAATCCTTTTCCTTTACAATTTTAAGGACAGAATACAGAAAAAGACCGAAAGCCCCTTAATTAAAATGCTGTGGTTCATTTTGTTGAACAAAGCCTTCAGAGTAGTGAATCCATGTAGAACAGACCATTACAATATTGCAGTTAGCGAGAAAGAAGAACTCATGTTTGCATAGGAAAAACAGTGTTTCCAATGTATTATTATTTTTTATAATAAAGACACAAAAATATGTGTCTGCTCGAGAAGGAAATATGGCATGTTTTTCTTTGGGGATCCCTGAATAAGTTTAAAACAATTTCTGCTGACTTAACCTGGCTTGACAGTATAAATCATTACAATGATTTAAAAGAATGTTTAAATTTTAAGTTCTGTAACACATATATAGTACTAAAAATAATCTATTCAGACCATATTTCAATTGGAATGTGTTCTATTAATGCGATCTATATGCCAGCATTCGGGGGATAACAGAATAAGAGCATGATGTACTACCCCTCAACAGCTGCTCTTAAAATGTTGTATTTGAAACGCATCAAATGGAATAAAGAAATGGAAATTAATACAATCTTAACTCATGGATACATAGATCATGAGTTAATTCCATTAAAATGTGAATAGAATTGTGTCAAAATGAAGTATAATGCTGAACAAACTTCCTTCGTCATTCTGGTTAAGTGAGTTAAACTTTTCTTGATGTATTCTCACTTGAGGCTCAAGAATCTATTCCAAATGTCTAAGCCAAGACTGGATAACATATTTCTTGTGGCTTTTTCATATTATCATTTTAATTTTCAAAATATCTCAGAGGTGAAAAAAAAAATGAAGATGAAAATGCTTCTATAAAACAACAACAACAACAACAAAAAAAGAAAAAACCCACACAATTTAATTAGCTGAGAAACCAGAGCTTTGTTAAAAGTAGTAAATATAATAAAGAAGATTATCACTCAGCCACAGAAAAAAAATCTCTCAGCATGCCTTTGAAGAAAGGATATTTAAATTCACCAAAAGATCAATTACCGTTTGTGAGGATAACTATGAAAGTTAATAGAGAGCATTGGCAAGCATTGTACTCATAATAAGCCAGCAAAATACCATGGATAAAGTAACTCAAAATATTAAGTCTTCAGAGACTCTGGCTCACCAAAACACAACTCAATCACGTACAGAAAACAAACAGAGGAAGGGCATATATAACACTCTGGAAAAACGCAGCACAGGAGTTAATATTCAAACCCTTGTTATGGTTTGGCATTAACTGAGTACTGAAAACTCAAGTTCAACGAAAGCATTCTTCCTGAATTGGCCGCCCTTAAGATTTCCCCTTACAGCACCTCATGTGCTAACTCCTTCCTAGACTCTCCACCATCTGAATTACAGCCTGTAAGGACTTGCTGAGCCATGCACACACGAATGAAACATGAGAACTTCAGCAGTTTTACACTTGAAACTAAAAGCTTTATTCAGAGATTCCTAGTGCCTTCTTTCAGGTTTTCCTATGGAAAGTGAAGAGAGAAAAAAAATGTAGAAAAATACACTTTTAAGTCTGGTATGTTTTGAAATGTCCCAAGGCTTAGTTAATGGAGTTCAAGTGTGTCAGTAGTGTCGCTGATGCTTTCAGATCATGCATCCAACAGTCAGGCAATGAAAAGTAATGTACTTGTCAGCCCCGTAATGTGGCCTCAGTTATGAAGTCAGGGATCTGCCAACAGTCCCTGGGAATGGGTCAGCAACAAGGGTTCACAGATAGGAAAACCTCTCCAGTTAGCAGAGGTTGTCCATCTTTTGATTTCTTTGGAGCCTGGAGATGAACTCCTGAAGAAAGCCACAGCCTGACAAAACCATACAGGAGTGATAGCCAGGAGGCTGGACTGGAAGATGGTTCTCAGGGGCCTGAAAATTGCTACAAGATACATGAATAGCGATGTGAATTAACTAGAACAATGCGTTATTGTCTATGCTGCATTCACACATTTACATTCCAGCACATATTTGCAAACACTCCAGCTGCATTCACTCCGTTAACTCTCAGTGTGGTGACTAGTGGAGTTATTAGTGAGAGGAGTCTGGAAGAGCTGCATCTTGTGATTTGAAAAGAGTATATATTTATCCCAAGGAATCAAGAATGCCTCCTTTCAGGGCTGAACTGAATTGATTGTGTGGGAATGACTCAGCTACAAAGGTTCCCTAGAGATGAACAAAAATGCCTTCGTGTCACGGAATTACTAATAGCCTACTGGCATATATGACAATGAATTCAGAAAGTATAGCAAGGGGTAAGTGAAAGGAGCATCTCAGAATGAAACCCCAGGCAAGTCTGGTGTAATTTGTGAAGAGTAAGCCCAGTGCTGGGAAAAGCCCTAACTTGTCATACCTACTTAAAGTCCAGACTTTGCCAGGGAGAGGAGGATGTGTCACGGTGTGACCCCACGGAGCCTAGGTGTTCTGTGCCCAGAGCTGCCAGAGCATCTGCAGAGGCTGTGAAGATGCAGCGAAGCATCACTGCAGAAAAGCAGAACTAAAATTCTTCAGTGGAAATTGAACACATTAAACCATGCACTTTCTGGTTTCTAGAGCCTTTTTGTATTAGCTACTCTACACATCTTCAAAAGGTACAGAGCACCAGTGAATAATCTTAACCCCAAGTTAGCATAGCTTTTATTCATTTACTTCCTTGGTCTTCAACGCAACAAATTTCCTGGTAGACCCTTAATTCACAGGCCTAATCCTTCTATCCACGTACTTGGATACTTCAAGGAGAGGCTTCTGAATAGAGAATGCACTAATTACTTGCTGCCCTTACACTGTTCTCCCATTTCTTCGTTGTTCAGCACAGCACAGTCCACACTCCTGATGTATCCTCCCAAAGAGGCAGCAGACCTTAGCATCAGCTACACCGAACTGCAGAGCAAAGGATGCAAGAACAGTGAAGGACCAATTTGGAAAAAAAATGTGTTTTAAAGACTATTAAAGAGAAGGAACCAGCTGTATGAGATGAGGACAGATAGTGGTAGGACATGCACCTAGACAAATTCTGATTTAACATTCTGTTCTTACGTGTTTATTATGCATCTTCAGACTTAACACTGACCTGTGTTAGAATGTATACTGAGATTTGCCTGTACATAAGCAACTACTACAGTTAAAGTTCATGAGGAACTACAGAAATAGTCCAGGCAGCTATTCACAGCTTGGACAAGGTCCAAACCATCCGGCACCACCCTGATTAATAAACCCTTTATATCAATAAATATAACCTGCCGATTTCTTCCTTCTTTAAACTAAAATAATTCCACCAGTAATAGTAAATGATAAACCCGTGGGATATAAACAGCTGACAGACAATGCCTTCAGGTGCACCTCTTCGTGTTCCAAAGGGAGTACCTGGTCCCATGTGATCCAGTAAATGTATGAATACTGGAGGCCAGGTGGATGTTTGCAAAATGCTGTTAGCCAAAACACTAAGCACTGAATCTGCACCCATTTCCCTCTCCCATGGTGGGAATCTCTCAGCTGGCAGGAGGAGAGCCTTCTCTGCCTTACAGGAGCACAGTGCACAGGGATGGTGCCGGCTCCAGCCTCCTGCAGCACAGCAGTGCTGACATTTGTTGCTGTCCTTCGTGTAACAGCACAGACGTGCTTGAGGAGAAGTGAATAAAATCTTGTAACAGCACAAAAATAAACCCTATTGGACCATTTCCACCAGAATAGTTAATGTCTGAGCAGGAAATCTGGCAGACTGTTGATCACTCGTAGGAAATGAACAGCTACTTGGAACCATCAGGTCTCAGAACTTAAAACCTCCAGAGGGGAACAAAGCAGGTACCGCTGGGTTTCTGCCTAAGAAAAAGGGAAGCACCGCAGTATCCATGCATATCAGACGAAAACACTGTTGCTACGTTTCTTAATTTACTCTGTAAATCAAAATACTGCAGGCATCCTTGCTCTCACAAAGCATAAGTATGAACTGCCAGCAGTATTTCACAACCACAAGTTTATCAAAGTCCCGTATTTAAGAACATGTGGGTAGCCAAAACACAAGTAGCTTAATTACAGCAAGTTGGTGTCCCAGAATATCAGTTATTGTAATGAAATACAGATAAGTAGATCGCACAGATAACACAGACACAAGGACAACAATTCCTTATTCAACCATTTGCTGTTGTTAAGATTTATTCTCTTCTGCCCTGCTCATATTGTATGTTCCTAGCTTCTGAGGGGACATTAAAAGAAAGTTTCCCCGTTATTTTGCTTTCACAGTAGATAAAGCTTACACGTTAATAATGACAAGAAACAACTGGAATCAGTTCAAACAGTAGCTTGGGCTGCAAGCAGAGAAAATGTGGCTTCTTATTATATTATGCTATTCTTGTTCAATTTTAATAAATACTCTAATTAGAAAAAGAAACAGCTCAGCTACTGTATAAGGCTATTACACTCTTCCTGTTTTGTACAGATTTATAGTATTTGGAAATCAATATGACTCGAGTAGCACACAAAGTACTGAAAATAGAAACACCCAATGGCTCAGCAGGATGTAGCATCCTTGAACTTTCAAATGAGATTTATAAGAAATAATAATTCCTGTAAAATATGGCACTTTATTGCAAACTGTAACTTGTACAGTTTCCAGAAAAGTTTTATAATTACCATTACGAAATGGCATTATGAGAAGCAGCATTCCAACTGGTCAATACAGAGGGCACAATTCCAGAACAAATAATTATACGTTGAGGCATCTACCGAATCCTATCTCTCACACAGGTTACTGCCCTTTGATAAATCATAACAGCCACACTGATGAAAATGCAAGATTTCACATAATTCATTAAGGACTTTATTATTATTTTTCTTACTCCCTTGTTCTTTCATCAAATCTGGGGGAAATTTCCTGCTCCTATAGTACTTTCTCTTTTACTTGCATGACACTATTTTCTTACAATCTAACTGAATGTATTTCTTTTGTTTATTTATAGCCATCCCTGCTCTCCTGTCTACTTTCCCATATCACTCAGTGTCCTGTGATCCTCAGGAGACTAAGTCATTTCACTCCTGCTTGACAATAATGATCTAAAATTCTACTTCTTTAAAAAACTTCCATGCAAAAGAATTTGATTTGCCTTTTTTTTAAATCCATTATAAAAATGCACACAGCACCATGTGGCTCAGAGAAAGGCACAATTTCAAGATGAAATCCTATTGTGTTAGTTTATTCAGAGGAGGTTTGAGAGTTTCTGAGTGGGCAAGGAAGACTAAGGAATTATAATTTCTTACACAAGGGACCATTCAGGCTTACTGAAGTAGGAACAGCATCACATTTATGAAATATTGTTCCTCTTGTCAAACAGAAACTCCCATGAACTTGGACAGTCTCCTAGGTAGCAGGATTGAAGCTGAAGCATGTTACTTACCATCAACTCCATACCTCAACTCTCTCTGCTCAGGAGAATCACAAGGAGGATTCCACAGGAATTCAGGCTGAACTAAACAACAAGCATTTCAAAAAACAAGCATTTCCACGCTTGCACAGGGGACACTTTCTCGTAGGAGTTGCGGGTTCTCCTCCATTTTTATTTTGTCAGATATAGTACTCGTGGTCCTTCTCACACAACATCCTTGGAAAGGGAGTTGTGATAAATGATACCTGATACCCATTATTCATACCAGGTGAATATTTTATTCTATACAGGTGAATTTCTCTGGTTTTGCAACCACTTGTATCTTTCTCTTCAGAATCAAAGAGGTATATTTTTCAGCAACAAGTAACAATAGTACTTTAGGCACTCCTCAGTTCGCTTCAGCTTCTTATTACACGATAAAGTTAAATTATAGTTTTGCCTTCTAACCTCAGTTCAGGCTTAAACACAACAAAGTATCTCAAGAGAATCAAGGGACCTACAGCATGCTGAAGAGCAGAGTGAAAGACAAGTTAAGTGCTAGAAATTAGGAAAAAAATGATCTAAATTTATACTGTTATTAAAGAAAAGCTGAATTTCTGAACATAAAAGCTTCACAAAGTTAAGGTATATTTATGTTACTCAACAACCCACCTTTTAATATCTTTATTTAAAATACACAAAATGCTAAGAGTAAAGAATTCCAAAAACTAAATAATACCAAGAATAATAATTTAGATTGCATTGTATATATTTTAAAAACTTAAAAAAAAAAAAAAAAGTAATAATCGTAAACTGGGCTACTGGGCTATATTTGTAGTCAATTTTCCGAACACTAAAGCACAGATCTTACAATACTATTAGCAGTATGGCAAATCTAAAACACGAATCTTACTTTTGTGCTTGAACATTCCCTTTGCAACGCAGTATCCATGAAAAACATATGCACTCACATGTCATATTGCTTACGCTCTAAGAGGAATGCTTATAATACTAGTGTTCACAAACTTCACTTCACTTCTGTAAAGCTGCCAGCCTCATGCACTGCTTGTTTTCCTAAGACCAAAAATAACTTCTTTTGTCTGTTCTGCAAGGAAACAGCTTCAATCATATTTTAGTAAATAGTTTGACTTCTTTAATTAGACTGCGTTGCTAATATATTTAAAGTGGACTTCACATACTGATTTCTTTTGGCAGAGCAAAAGAAAAAAAAGTCATCCTTGTTCTTTGTTCACTCACAAGTTTCAGTAGCAAGAAACTGAGTGTCTGTGGGGCTGATCCGGCAAGGCAGTCTCACACCAAACTGGAAATTTGTCTATAGAGATCTAGCTCAAATACAGATACTTGGAAATACATCAAGGCTCGCTGCACTTTCAAAAGATCATTTTGAAAATGAAAGAACATGCAGGGACTCACCAGATAGCATTTCTGTTGCAGCATTACTGCTGTATATTAACTACAGCTTTTAACACCCCATCACTTCTAGCTGGACAGCTAGTAAATTAATTTTTTAAGTATCTGTTTAATATTGTCATTTGTTTAGCCTAACAATTTGGCTGACCCTAAACTGCTCTGAATTAGATGCTTTGAACTTCCAAGTCTCAAAAAAAAAAAAAAAGAGAGAGAGAGAAAGAAAGCATAAACCATCGTTTCAGTGAGGTGATCAATGGATTAACTTTGCTAGTTAAATAGTGAACATCAATTCTACGTTCCAATCCTAGCTGCTGCACTCCAACAAAGAACATAACATTTGATCAATTATAAATATGTTACTAATCCCACTGAAGACAGAAGTATTGCAGGTGTAATATTAAGCACACATAAATCCTTTGTTAGACTGGAGCTCTCACATGTCTACATATAAGACAACAACAATGAGGTCTTACTGGATCAGGACTTGAATGGCAAAGCCTAACATTTCTTTAAGACAAATCGGGACAACAACCAAAAAATTTGAGAACTTGAATCCCAGCCAAAAGAGGAAAACAGATCTGGAGTTCTTTCCTACTGTTGAGTGAATAAATAATTTTCTTAATGAGCAGAGAAACAAAAACGTGAAAAAAATAATAGATTGATACTAATTATTATTGTCAGTGGATTGTTTATGTGTATGTTTTTGTGTACACAGTTGTGCTGTCCATGTAAGACTACTGCATTTATAATTTCTCTTTCTTATACAGACTTTCTGTCAGATACTGTGTGAGCTCATTCTGCAGCTTTTCATTTAGTCAGGGATTTTCAGAGAGTAGTATAGCACATCCTACATTTGAAATAAGCAGCTAAGCAATTATCTTCAGTACCTCTACTCTTTCTCAAACATAGAAGAAAACAAATAACAGATCCATTCTGGTAATGAACGAGAATACAAACACCAACTATTACAGAAATGATGCAAGTTTTACTACTTTACAGAAAACAACTAATCAGAACAAGAGAGGAAGTCCAGATATTAAACTGCTTGAACATTTTGCAAGTCACAGCATCAGGCACTGGTAAGACCCCATTGGAACTGCTGCATGCAAATCTGGTAATCCATTTGCAAGAAGTATGATTCAAGTTGGCACAAGAACAGGAAAAGGAAGCTTGAAGTTTCAGGGAACTGAAAGCTTATTTATATCAGCAAGTAAACCTGCTTGGCTTACATAAGGATTGCAATACAAAGACAATTAGGGAATAAGTTTGCTCTTTAAAAGTCAGAGGAAATGTCATAAAAAAAAAAAAAAAAGTTGGATAAAAGATGACTCTTACAGAAAATGTAGGCAGAGTTTGAAAACAGGGTATTAGAAGTCTTCAGGGTATAGATTCTGGAGAACCACCTAAAAGCAAAGGTAAACCACCTAACTAGAGTCAAGGCACTCTTTGGTGACTATATATGTAACTGTATCACACATCTAGGAGATGTCTTTCAGTTTTGTTCTACACATACCCATTTTTGCCTTAGGAGACACGTTACTTACATGTATGTGCCAAAGCATACCACAAAACCAGCACAAACATTCAAATGTGTAACTATAAAAGTTGCAGTGATACATACAGTAAAGTACCATGGCCTTAGTCTTAGTTTCTACAGTTTATTACTCTGCTGTGAAAACAATTAAATGTCATGCTACTAACCCCCAGGATGAATAGAAAAGAATGTATTTCAATTTCAACAGATGATTTAGCAACTCTTGAATCTGATTGCTAAAACAGAATTACATTAGCAAAAATAACAGGAATTGAATAACTTGGGGTTTGTGTGTGTCTGACTTTGGTAATGAATTTTGAAAAGTATGTGACTTGCTTTTTACAAGTAGAAAATGGGAAAGGATTACAGGACGCTACTAAGCAACCCCCAAAATAATATATATCAATGTTTCCACATGATTCTCTTTCAAGCTCAGATCCGGAACATATACCCATTAGCAATGAAATGTGTTACTCCAACATCTGAACGGTTTTAGATCTAATGAATCAGCAGGAATAATACATACAGCATTGATACACCAGCCCACTCTTCTCCTCTGGGAATAGCACGGTTCATACAAAAAGCTGAACAACTCCTTAAAAATCCACTATTGAGTAAAACTTTGGGAACTGAAAAAATAAGGTATTGTTCAAAATGGCAAAGCTTCACAAAATGAAACCACAAGCATAGCAGCTGTCATAATAGAAACCCATATGAAATCTCTTTGCTGTCGGTTTCTGTGAAGAAATACAAACTTTCAAGGCCAACATTTGGATAATAACCTCATGGAACCTCTTAAGCATTCCCTTTACTCAAATTTCTGGGTATATTTCCCTGCACTGTTACAAAGGTATTATTCTTTTTCTCACACTTGTATACACAGTAGCTGGTAACACAAATAATTCCTATATACCAGGAGTTTGAGTTATCATTTGAATCACTGCATTACTGAGACCATCGTACGTGTCCTGAATTTGTAATGTTCAGCCAATTTCTAAAGAGAAGAGCTTATTTCAACCTGCTTTTGAAAGAAATAAAAATCTTTATAACCCAATTACTAGTAATTTATGAAATGCATGCAGCTTTTCTATCTTGCATGGTTTAGGTCCTTCATTTAATCCACGTACTGCCTGTGGAAGTGATACAAGGGACTGCAACAGCATCTACTGCAGATGAGAGCAAACATTCCCACCAACTATTTTACTAGCAGAAGCCAACCCACCAGGCAGCAGCAGCATTCAGCTACATGGGCACCGGCAAAGTACACAGCAAGGTCATGGTGACTTTACTGCCCACAGCAATCTATTGTCAAAGACAAGCGCACTAAGTGAGACAGCTCCTCGTAAGGCACGAAGCTGTGCATTACTGATTCAGTACAAGAACACCGTGCTTTCAGAAATAGTAACAGAAGCTATTGTGATATCGGAATAGGAAGTTAAGATCAGACAATGAACTCAAGTTGAAAGAGAAGAATTAATGAGAATGCTGTTCTTCAACATCAAATGACTTTGATGACAAATAAGAAAAAAAAAAAAAATAAAAAGAGTCGTGGAAAACAGAAGAACTGGAGAAAAGTATTGCTTAGCCCAAAAGTTACAATTCAAGTCTGCCTCAGAATTAGCCTACTGTGCTGAACAAGATGGATCTGTATATTTTATCCATTAAGGTTTCTTAGGTAAAGAAAGATGTTATCTCTCTTCCATTTTGTAGAGAAAGTGTTTAACTCTACCCTGACGGAATGTCCAACAGCACTTTATCACCAAAGAGAGCAAAGGACTAAGACAAGGATCTGATTTTTAAAACAGATACTGCTCTCAGGGAGACAAGGCTAGTGAGATTCGCTTTGCAGCTTAAAAATGCAGAACAGTAGCACGAGCAAGGGTCTGTTCGCCATTGTTTCAAATATGTTCCATATGGCCTTTCAGGATAACAGTGTTCGTATAGCAGTTAATGAGTGAACAAGAAGACTGAAGAGAAAAACACTTTTTATTAATCTTCAAAAAACTAACATGCACCTTTCAGGGCATATGAAAATACAGATCTTGGCAGCTTCTACTTACGATAAATTATGAGTTACAAACCAGCATAGTTTAAGGTTTTCTGGAAAAGAAGCTGCCTTCAGTCTGCAATTTCAGAACTCGTCTGAAACTAAAAGTATGCCAGAAGCATATGTCAGTTTGTTTGTTTGCTTTATATTGTAATTAATTAATTTACTTATTTTAAATCTGTTTTGCACATGGGCAAACACTTTGGTGAGGGAGGGGAGACGGAATTTCCTGGAAGCGGGTTTATTTTTGCAATAAATACTACGCTGATTCTTAGTACAATTTTACACTCATAAGAATAACAATGCTTTTATTTCCTTATCCTCCTAAACACTAGTCTCTACAGTGATTATAGCTAGATAACAACCTTTAAAGGGTAGGAAATTCAAAGAGTTCACAAGAGCGAAACAAAAATAAAGCTACTTGGCTGTTCAGTAACAGACCTGGATTCAAATACAAAGACCTTTTTCATTTAAAAAATGAGAAGGCCATCTTAGGCAATCTTACGTCTTCACTGGGACACTTCAGTGCTTGTAACCACAGAGAAGACAACAAGCTAAACATTAGGAGAGATACTGCCTTCATGCGTGAAAACTCCAAATACAATTACACTTCATTTTTATCCAGACCAAGCTGACCACCCTTTATCTTTGTGTCTTGTTTGCCTAGACTGGGTTCTAAAGTGAGCTTTTTCATCACATGCTTCTAAAGGGGACCCAGAGCTCCACTTGCAGTGACGTGTCTCAGCCATTTGGTCGGTGCAAATCTGAATGGATAATGTACCTTGCAGCCACTGATTCCTGAGAATCTGTCCTCATTGGAAAAGTTTCTTGGAAAGGTAATACAATGACTCACACAAGTACAGTTAATTGAATAAGGCTTTTACTGGGGCTAACAAATCACTGCATTGACTTTAGAGTTACATGACATTTGAAGCATAATCCAGAAAAAGATATTTACGCTCACAGTTTCTACCCTCCCATGTTTTTTCCCTCTCTGATCCAAATAACACACAGACACGTTATCACTTTTGTTTTTCTGAGGTTCCTGCCACAGAATATCATTTACTCATAGCAGATGAAATCTGTGTAAGATGGAGAAAATACTAGTTGCTCTGGAAACTTCAGAGGTGGCTCTGCTTATTTTTAATGACAGTTTCCTTACAGATACGGTAGATTAACTTATATAAGCATTCATTTCTTTCTGTAAGTTTATTTGGAAAACGTGATCTGAAACAAAATACAATAAATAAATATATTCAAAATGGTCCTAGAAAAAGAAGAATGCTTAGTTCTCCTTCATAAGCTCTGACCCCAAGACTAAATATGCATCCTTGCTCCCACGATAAAAACCAAAAATTCTTTTATCTTCCTAAACCAGTTTTTGTTCTTTTCAGAGAATTTCCAATGGGGAGATTTGTATTATGGCATTCTTTCCTGAAACTCATGTTTGTTTTTTGTTTTCTCCAAGGAAAAAAATGAGCCTTAGATTTTTTTTTTTTCTCTATGGAAGAGTGACCTCTGCAGTCAGTCTCTGGAGAGCTCTTTATGCTGGTCTTTAATCTCTTCTTTTTCAGTGTCACGGATTTGGGGGCAGAGAGAAGGGCGTGGAGAACAGTGAAAAAAGGATGAAAAAGCAAAAAGATCAGTCTCTCAGAGTTCTGATACTGAGCATTTCAAATGTAGATAATTTCCCTCTCCCCTGCCTTTATTACAAAATGAAACATGGTTCCAGATTTTGAGGAGAAAAGCAAAAAAAAAACAAAACCACTGCCACCAAAGGAACCATTCCACTATGCCTTCTTCTGTAGTACTGATAGAAATTAAATCCTGAAATGTTCTGTCGGGAGGATCTTAATAACTGCTCTGAATCTGTGGAAAAGGATTATGAACTTACTGAGGATCACAAGCTGCATCAACAATGGGATGCTGCTGCCCTCTCTAGTGCATTGACAGCACATGGAGGTACATTTCTTTTTTTTATTTTTATTTTTGTAGAAGTGAGCTATCAGCCAGCACACGATGTCCAGTTTCATTTTACTTCTAGTGTAGGCAAACAAAGAGAGTTCAGGTAAAAGCAGCAGCATGATGTTACAAAAAAAAGAGAAGGAACATGACATTAAAATTTTGAAAATATGCATTTGTTTAGAATAAGATACGTTCAAGTTCATATATTTGATATATGGAGAAGACTCTTACAAAAGAGAGCTATATCCCATGGCCAGTTCATATAGTAAAATCTAGTAAATAGAATACTTTGCAGTAAGGGAGATTTAGAGCCAATGTTTATATCTGGAAAGGAAATCTTTCCAGCTTTACAGATAACTTAGCCCAGTAGATAATGTGTAAGAAACTTACAGAATTTCTGCCACCAGGAAGTGTTAAAGAACAGTTAAGAAATATATCCCGGGGAAGGCTTAAGCACAATTCATCTTTGCATCAATTTGAATTTCTTTTCCAACCTGTCACTTACACTGTAAGTTAAAAAGAACAAACACAGCTAGTGAGAACAGATACTCCCTTCTACTTGCCACCTTCTCTAGCTCCACTGAGATCAGTGTGAGAAAGTAGGGTATCACAGCCAACCTCCAGCATGATTAGGACAGTCAGCATAGGTATTTTTATATCCAACCCAGTGCCTCTGCCTTGCTGTCTGCATGATGTTTGAAGCGCTCAAGGCCAGACCATTCCACATTACCTCCCCAAAATGGCTGGAGCCACCTATGCCTCTGTCTAGAGAAACAATCACCAGAAGCATTTCTGCAGTAATGTACAAATCTGGCAATACTGATCCCATTTTGCTCGTCCTTAGGCTTCTTCATTTAACCCCACAATACAACAAGTCTTCAGAGAGTCATAAAATGGACAAGGTTGGGAGGAACCTCTGGAGATGATACAGTCCAACCTCCCTGCTCAAAGCTTCTCCCTTCAGTCTGCTGAAAACTGATTCATCTGAGTGTTGAAAACGTTCAGCCATTCCCAACCCATTCTAAATGAAGGTCTGGATCTGCTGTCAAGGAGTAGCAAACAAGAGTTTGCTTAATAAGCCAAGGGTCTCATAAATAAATCATAAGTAATTTATTAACATGGCCTATGAAAAATTAAGAGAAATGTCCTCCTTTCCCCCAAATGAGTATCTGCTTTCATACATACCATACTTTCAGACTACATGAGTAATTGAACTACCAGTAGCAAGAAGAAAGATAAAAGCCATACTGTCATGACCATGTAGTAAAAGAAAAACATTAAACATCCATACAACAAATTGTCCTAAATAATGGAGCCTCTGCTCCTGGAGAAAAAATAAATAAATAAATAAATAAATCTTAATTTTGAAAGAATGGTTTACAAAGGCATAATGAACAAAGTCTACACAACTGTTTTGTAAATCTGCTCTAAACAAAGGCATTGCAAGCATCATAACTGCACCAGTTAGAGACCAAAACCAGCTTGGATTTCTATAAAATCATCATATAAATTGTACTGTGTCTGAGCTGCCTTTTCATTTACTCAGCTTCTATTTTTCATTTTCCTATAACACTCTGCTATCCAGGGCTGTCTCCTTCTATTTTCCTCTCTCTCTTCTAATGCACACTTCTATGTCCCATTATCTATCTGTTGTCTTTGTGTGACTTTTAAGTCTATTACCACCAAATTTATCTATTTTTTTTTGTTAATTTAAATAGCTGTACAGTGCCTCTAGACACCTAAGAGCTGTATGGTTACTACAATAAGGCCACTGCAGTCAGGTATCACTACAAAATTCATCTTATATACAAGGAAGACTATTTTTGTCTGATTCAACATGTGTTGAATTTTGTTAGCCAGCCTGTATTTTGGATACCTCTGTAAGCAAAACATAATTGAAAAATTATGATAAGCAATGTCATACAATTTAAGTCTAAACACTGTCCTGGAGTCCAAAATAAAAAAGGTAGGGCAGCTGAAAAGGCTAATGTATAGATTAGAATGGCATCACTAATTTTCTTCTATTCAGTATGTTATCCGTAATTCATTTGGGTTTTCAACTCTGAAGGGAGAAACATCAGAACTTTTTTTTTTTTTTTTTAAACTTCAGTCTTTCTCTAAAACAATGTAACAAATGGTGCAGTGAAAACAAATATAACAGAAGACTGAGGAGGACATGAATGAAGATTAAATTATCTCAAAGTCTGCAGAGAGATAGTTTCAGAGGAAGATCTTGCTTCAGCTATAAACTTTGTTATTTATTGTTCCATAAAAGTCATAAAAATGAAAGATGTAGTGCAATAGTTATGAAATAACAAATGAAAGACGACTATATTTATATGTATCTATTAAGAAGTGTTTTAATAATCAGGCAATATTTTACTACTATCAACTTCCAATCCATTACAGACTTGTATTTAAAATACTCCACAACTACCACATTAAAATCCCACATCTCACAAATCACAATGGAAACTAAAAAAATGGAAACTGTTCTCTACAGAGTCGATTTGTAAAAGCTGAGATTCCATTTAGTCCCTACAATTATTTCTGATCAGCAAAACACACACAAAAAGAAAAAAAAAAAAAGTCCTAATTAGATTTTTAAAAAATCCTGTCATTCTAAAAACAAAAGAAAAATAAAACATTTCTGCAAGTTAAAAACAGGAATCTTGTGCTTTTTATTTTTTAAACCATGTTTGAAGTGTTAAAAATGGGATTCAGATATTTCTGAAACTTCTTGTGAAGCTGTTTAGAAGTGCTATAAATTTAGTCACTAGCTACAAAACATTAAACCTCAGTAGAACATCATGCATTTTCCCCAACAGGTTACTTTGGCAACCCAATGGGTAACAGTTTCTCACTCTAAACTGCATATTTGGTGAAATTACAGTAAACTCTAGAGAAGAATCCATTAAGTTTTCTTAGAAAGCTTTTTTCCTTGTGGCATATATTTAAATGAATAACAGTTATGGGGCACGATTCTTGCCATAGTTTACAATGAAAATAGAGAATATTAGTGTCATTTCTCATTTCCCAATCCTTCATCTTAAGGTTTTGTTGTTCTAGAAATGTATTCATTGTCCAGGACTGATCCTCATTGTTAGTTTGCAGATTTTATCTTATAGGTGAACTTTGAGAAAGGTATAAACAATAAAGAACATATTCAAAAAGTTTTCAAAAAGACATCACCTCTGCACTTAAAATTCAGAATTTATGCTCACATACATAGGTATAGATGGTACTTTCACTTTCAAAAGTTTTAAGTAACCACTAGTGTCATCAATACAAATAAAATTCCTATAGTAGAAGTATTCAGATACTAACTAACAGAAATGGCCAGACTGACATATATGGAGTTTAAGTATAGACATTCAAGAGAGTGGGAACAGAATGTAACAGTTTCTGTGTAAGATTTAAGATGCCACATACAATTTAAGACAAAATTCCAAAATACTATTGCTTAAAAATGTCTTGGGATATACTGACCTTTTGAAATAAATAAATAATCTTCCTGTAAGACTACACACCATACATTCAAACTATCTATGCCTTATGTTCTCCATGTTATCTGCATTACTCTGTCCAATACCAATTTTCTCAATATACACATAATTTTATTTTTACTTACTTACAGGAGAGTTTTGGCAACATTGCTAAAAGTAACAACACTTGGGCTAAAACTTTTAATGCAGACATCTGCATCAAGTTTTGGTTTTTAATTTTCTTAACTATTTTTTTGGCAAAAACAATTCAGCTTTTCCCATGAATTCACATCCCGATTTCTTTATCATGAAGCTGTTCCTTCTCTTCCTGTTACCTTTTGCCTCACTCACTATACAGCTTCTACAACAAAAAAGATAAACACTACAAAAAAAAAAAAAAAAAGCCCATTGTCCTGTAGTCAATGGATTGTGGGATTATGATATTTATAATCAGACACAGTCTCTTAACTTGTGTGCTTGAATTTGTAGCCTTAAAGTCTATAATGCTATGTGAATAATTAATTCAGGATCATTTATTAAACACACATGAATTCTGCAAACTGCTCCCCCATCAATCCATAATTAGATATTCATCAAAATGACAGCTGAATCTTCTTTCTTACAACAGCAGCACTTTGAAACAAGTGCACTGTCTCTCAAGGTTGAGCATCCATTTGAGGAAAAAAAAAACAAAACACCACAGTCATTACCTACAGCAGTTTCTCAAACCTGTGCATCATGAAAGTTGCATTTTACTTCTGCCTTTGTCTTGCTGACATTTACAAAGGATCTGGCTTGGATCAAATGACTGTGTCAAGTAAGTACCTTGAGTTTCACAAGCAATTTTGACCCAACACAAAAGTCTGGTGTCTATTGTTTTGCACATACTGATTAATCTGAATTTTAAAGACTTATTTTTTCTGAATTTTTGTCAGTTATGAGGGGAAAGGAGGAAAGAAATCTGATACTGCAAAACAAAATGTTTTTTTTGAACCCCCCAAAAAACTGACAGTTGCAGAAAAGCCTATATATCACTTACCAACTTATTGAAATTTGCTAGCATGTTATAGTAAGAATACATAATGCTGAAACAAACGTCGCAGATAAGACCAGAAAACACTGGGCAACTGGTTTGCATTCATTCATTTAAAATGATAAATCCCTTTCACCTTTAGGTCAGTCACATTGTTGTTGATAACCAGTCTATTATCCTATTAACCTAAGGATTCTCTAAGGGTGTTTTGAGTCTGAAATTACACATCTAGAGGTGCAGTTAATACCTAAAAGCTGATGATGCTCTCCAAAAGTAAATTTATCAGTATTTTTGTACTCAGAATTATATGTTATATAATGATACCAACAACAAAATTGTCTCTTTTCTTCCAATGTCACATATAGGCAACACATAAAGATATGCCTTACTCATGATTTACAGTGACACTTTTTAAAAAATTTTAAAGCAATTTTTAAAATCCTGAAGGCTCAAAACAAATTCTGAGGTTGATTATTTTTAAAGGAATCTTTCACTAAAAGACAACTGTAAAGTATCAGTAACACTAGAGCAGCTCTTCTAACTTCTGCAAATCATGGCTAAGACATAAGCTTCTAAGGGCTTTGTAAAAAAACATCAGTGCAATTTGACTCTGAATAATTGAGTCCTCAAGTAACATATGAACTTTGAAATCAGTGAATTAAAATAAAACCTTAAAAAGTAGTTAATGTCCTGCAATCAAACTAGAAGCTCTTTCAAGCTATGTCAAGTAATGAACTCAATTAAAATAAGTAGTTGCATCTAATTCTGTGATAGAAAGATGAAATTACATCACTTCCAGTTGCAGCAACTGAATGGTAGACAGTAATCATGACACTAAGTTTACAGTACATTGCAGAATCAGTAAGTAACACATAACTAGATTAATTTCAATAATTTAGTGAGCAACTTCGAAGCTAGTCTTTTTTTTCCTTCAGCATTTACAAGCAGGATGTTTATATAGGAATGTTTAACAGTGTCTACAAGTACCAAGTGTTTAAATATCTAAAGTACTAATGAATACTTGAGCCATATGGTCAGCCCAGAATGCATACACAAAATATACCTATAACACATCTAAAAATGAATACGTTGGTGCTAGACTGACTCTTATTAACTCTTTTTGTATAAGCGGGGACTTTTCGTCTGCATATTGAATTTACAATGAATTGAACTTAGATGAAACTAAAACATACAAACCTACAATCATAATCTATCCGTAAGGCTTGTTAACTTTAAACAGGTCATTTCAGCAATTTCAGTGAAACGTATTTCTCGTTACCAAATATTTATGTAAATAATCTATGAATATCAACTGGCATAATCACTGGAAAATAAAACCAAGGCCAATACAGATTAAGAGGCCTGCCAAATGAAGAATAAAAATGTATGTACATGCTGGAGAGCTTTTTTTTTTTTTTTTCCCCTGTGGATTTTATGAACAGAGTTATGATGGTTAATAATTTAAATACTAGGTTCTAGGATTAGACAGAAAGATAACCTCCCCCAGCCACCTAAGGACTGATAGCACTTAGGTTTTCTAACAGTCCCAAAAAAACACAATTGGCCTCCCCTTCTGATCTAGAACAGTATAAATTTCCTACAACAATAACTCTAGGAAGTTAGTTGTGTTCTGTAATCTCACACTCTCAAGGGAATTAAAATACCTTTCACATTTCTTAAAGGACCAAACTAAGCTCCCAAATTTTGCAAGCTACCCACTCAGCTGGGTTTTTCCTCAGCATATGGGTTTTGAGTAGAAATAAATCTTCTTGCAGCAGTCCCACATCCATTTCCCCCCTGCTGATGAGACAGTCTGTCTTCTGTGCACCCACCATTCTTAACTTCTAAACTTTTACTTTACTCTTTTTTTCAAAACATTTGATTTGCAATTTGTCTTCTTCATTATCCATTATTCTCCTGAGTTTCATTTTATGATCTAGACGCAATTTATCAGGACTCAAGACATTACTATATTAAAAAGGGATATCAGTCCATTCTGCTTTTCACTGCAAACAGTGGTGACTACCAAACAGGATGAATTCAGCTCCCCTCACTCAAGCATAACTAAATAACAATAAAAAAATAATCACCTTCAAGCACATCACAGCAAAGAGGAAGTTAATGTCTTAAAAATAATTTAAGAGATCTTTGGATGCTGAGGTCTAATGTCACTACTTCCTTCTCAGCTGGGAAAAAAAAAAAAAGAGAGAGAGAAAATGAAACAGATGTCGAGTTTCACAGCTGCAAGAGACAAAAAAAAAAAAAAAAAAAAGCAACCCCACATTTACATACTTGTGCCTTAATTTCCAGTGCATCCAAAACACTAAAAAATAAAGCCTATCCATGCCTACAAAATGTAGTGACAACTCACTGATAGTATGGGCTCGAGAACTCTACTTTTTACCTTGGGTTTTGAACAGCACAGGAGTGTTTCTGTAATGCTGGACCACCCTATTACTTAAATGCCTTTGTCAGTCTGAAACCTAGATATACAAAGGCTTACACAAACCACTTTGAGAGGGTTATTAAGGTGCAGCATCATAAGAGTTTATCAAAATAAATACTTCCAGCCTAAGTCATATTATAGTTCTGCATTTTTTCTATTAAATGAAATTTCAGGTTGAGTAGATTTCCAAATTAATCTATTAACATTCAATTCCAGTGGCTAAAACAAACTTGTCTGAAGACACGGTTGGCCAGGCTCACTCCCTGCTACACTTGGGAGTGTTTTCACAAAGGCAGGGTTACTATTGGAGGTTAAATTGAGCTTGAATGCCCCAGAAGTTTGTTTGGCATCACTGTAATGCCTTTCCCATTGTGCTCTGGGCCCTATCTCCCATGAGAAAATTTACAAGTTCTTTTATCTCCTCTCTCTTTGGATTGCATTTCATAATTGCCAACACAGCGCTGAAGCATCACACTCTGCCCTGAGTAGAAGAATTCTCAATACAGAGGTGCAGTGATACACAGATACTTAAAGACTTTCTGATGCCACAAGAAAACAGTGTACTTGCATGGGGCCTGAGGAACAGACACAGACTTTGCATGTGTGTGTGTGTGTGTGTGTGTGTGTGTATGCACTTAGAGAGATGCACTGTTTCTCTATCAGATCTGTCTTGTTTTTCAATGCTTCCCTCCTATGCTTATATATAAGGTTCCTTAAAGACCTCAAGCTCAACATATTGTATTTGCACACACTGATGGTATCAAGATTAAAATACATCTTTTTACATAGCTTCAGTGATTTAAAAAAAAAAAAAACAAAACCCTGCATTAACTTTGTTGGGTAATACATGTATACAGAATTTAGAGTGTTTAGTGAGGCTTACAAGCAAGTTTATCAACTGTTTGCGTATTTCTTCTCTTAGATCACAAATTACTAGCATTTTTATGTGAAATCACAGCGCTATTCCCCAATAAAAAAAATTAAGATCATTAAAAAAAAAAAAGCAAAGAAATAATAAGGTTGAGTAAAGCCCGACTGTAACTTTAAGTGCTATTTTCACTGTTAAAAAATAAGACTGAGGAATAATGGAAAAGGACAAATCACACATTTCGTTTACTACAGATAGGATCAAGGCAGTCTACAGAAAGAAGAGACATTTGCATGCTGCTAGGAATTCCTACATTTTTCCCTTTAAATAATATTCAGTCCCACCAAAATCCGAGTCCTTTTACTTAATAAAAATCAATACCACCAGTTCCTGTTGAACAATCACAGAAACGGGTGTTTCATAGGTGCGTGCATGTTCTCCAAAACAAAACAAAAAAGAATGAATTCTTCACTGCTGCAGAGCATCACACATTTTCAGTGGTGTGACTGAACACCACGACAGAAGCAGCAGAAAGTTGCTCGCACCTATCTGTAACCTACACGCTTTCACACATGTCCTTATCCGTGAGCGGAGCGCACACACGCTGCGTGACATACTTCTGACCTCCACCATCAATTACTTCAGTTGTGGCGGTGGAAAGCAAATGCTAACAAAATTATTAACAAGAACCCATCCCACAAACAACTGAGCCTGCCACCTAGAAAGCCTGGATGCGAGGGCGCCCACCGTGCCCTGCTCTGACAGATGCTTCAGTGCAGCTCTGAGGGCAGCTCTGAGCATCCTCTACCACTCCGGCCCTGGGGGCTGCTTGCCCCTGTGCTGCTCACAGTGCCGTGACCACAGCCACGACCACCCTCTGATCCTCTGATCGCTGCACCGGTGAGCTGACAGCCTGCATGGAGCTCAGCCACGAGACTTTCACGGGGCTTCAACAAAGGACGTCAGCGTTCACTCCTGGGGGAAGAACAATGGATCCTAACTAGGTTCAGAGCTGCAGCACCAACCCTTCAATTTAGCTTTTCCCTCAAGTGCCTCACACTTGCAGCTATGAACTAATCAAGCTAAAAAGGGAGGGGGAGAGAGACTGTCATTTCTATTTTTAAATACAAAGGAGGCAGTCAGGTACTATCAAGATGAAGGCTAGCGAGATTGACACAGATAGGATTTATGTCTAACAATCACGTCGGGTAAGGAAGCCAGACATCGCTTCAGACTTTCTCAAGCAAATTTGTAGAGGATGCTTTTGTGCAGGAAAAGCAGGTTCGAGTACTCTACTTCATTAAGATACCTTGTAATCCCAAGACTGGTCTGTTAGAAAAGTATCACTGCTTTTTTTTTTTGGTAATACCTTTGAAATTCTTTTTCATCATAAAGAGCCAAACTTAGCATCTCACAAAAATTTGATAAAATCCTTCACCTCTTTCTTACAGCATGCAGCAAGCACAAACAGAATTCAATGGAGGTCTTAGTCCATAGATTAATTTTTATAATCTGAAAATGAAGTATCACCAGGGTCCTCAATTACTTGCCTAATACATTTTTTAAAAGCAGGCCTAGACAGTAAGCCTGTGCTTATAAGCAAGCCCTTTTTACATTCAATAAAGTTCAAAAGATATTCAGAGAGACTGCTAGGAGCAGTCTAATGGTTCCTTTGACACTGAAGAACTTCTTTTTCTTCATTTGGCATTCTCACCAAGTCACACAGTGTTTTAATGGGCAGACTCTACACCAAACAAGAAAGGCTGCATTTAGTTAGTCCAGGCTAGCGTCCTATACTGTGGAGGCAACTAACGTTTTAGATCACTGAAATTAACGTCTTAACAATGGAGCTTCTCCAAGTGCTGAAGCACCAAGCTTCAAGGACACTAGTAATTAAGACAGAGAAGATCAAGTTTAGTGCAAAACGCTGAGGACTTTACTAAGACGAAGTGGGGCTGCAGTGAGGAAGGAAACTATTGGGCTAGAATGAGATTAAGAGAAGAAATCCTTACAAACCATTCTGAGAACTGACCTTATAACAAAAATGGAACAAAAAATTGGATCACAGTAATGAAACTTGATGCTGGTTAAAAGCAAAATTGGAACCTCTGTCAATACAGAGGAAGAACAGAACATCACATTGCAAGAACTGAATCGCCTTGGAGGACCAAAGTGATAGTAATGACAAAATGCAATAGCACAAAGTCAAGGTCAAGCACTCTGGGAACAGCAAGAATTTCTACTGTAAGCTGGAGGATCATCAGCTGGAAATAACAAAGGAGGAGAATGACTTGGATGTATTAATCAATCAGGATGAATACAAACTGTCAGAGATGCAGTGTGAAAAAGGCAACTGCAATTTGTGGCTGTATCAAGGGAGGCATTTTCAGTAGAGAAGGGAACATATTAAAGCCATTTTACAAGGAACTGGTAAGATTTAAACTGGAATTCTGCAAACTTTTATGGTCACTATTTTCAAAAAAACATGACTTCAAGTTGAAGCAGGTGCAGGGAAAAGCTATTAGAACAACCAAGGAAGCAAAGAGAAGTTAGTACAAAGAGAATACTAACCGAGCCTGGCTTAATTAGCCTAGTAAAACGAAGGCTGAGAGGCAATGAGAGTGCTCTCTATAAATAAATCAGGGATGTAAGAAAGGGGAAGGAAAAAATTCTAAAGCTACAGACAAGGCAGGCACACAAAGTAGACATTAACAAGCACAGTTAGAAACTGAACTACTCATCATCAGGTGAACAAAATCCTGGAGCTGTTTTCACCAGAAGCAATAGGGATAAGAAACACCAGAGCAGCAAGAGGTATTTTTGTAGGGTATTCCACAGCACTATAGTCTATAGAAATATAATCTTTAATCTATTATAAGAATTATAACATACAGAATCTATGGGCACTGTCAGGGAAGGCCAGAATATCCCTGGCAGTCCTGTTTTCTACAGACTTGTACCTTATCAGTATTCCAAGCTCAGAGACCATTTTTATGACTGTCATTCCTTTTACATTTTCTCCTTTTCTATGTATAGAGCAGAGGCACAAGTCTCTGTGCAGGCACTTTCCTATAAAACCTCTTCACTCTGATGTACTCCTCAGCTCAGGGACTCTACCCGAACACTAAAACACTAATGTTTTCTGACATAACCACTAGTATACTTAAAGGTGTAAAAAAAGCAGTTTTGTCAGCCTTAAACAAAAAGCTAGAATATTTTAACATCTGCAGTACATCCCAATACAGCAACGTGAAAGAGCAACTTTATAGATCATGCTGTTTTACGTAATTAACCAGTCTGCCCGTTCTTGCTTCCTTTCTCCATTCTTACATTACAATCTCCACAGAAAGCTGGTAATAAGCTAACATCTGTTCCGTGCTGCACTATAGAGCAAGCTAAATCAACTAGTCAACCACTCTAACCACAATGTTCAATGTAAGCAAGCTCCCAGCATCCTCATCAACTTACGTGTTTCAGTTATTGCTGAAACACGTAACTTTGTCATGTCACTAACTGCAAGCACAGAAACTATATTTTACCAATGAAGAATTTTAGTAGTTAAACACTAAAAGTTAATGCATTTTTAAACTAAAGCTCCCACTTGAAAATAAATAAATTTAAAGGGTTGCTTAAAAGTTAACATCTGAAAAGAGAAAATTTCCTTAAATTTACTTAATACCTTTCTCACCATTAATCAGAACCAGTTAGAGTCATGCACGTGAATAAAGGCCACAGAGCAGCTTGATAAGCTCTACCGCAATCCATTTCAAACCTAAATCCAGCCAGCCTAATCTATATACTAAATATACAATATTTATGTGAACCTACAGTCAGCACTCCAGCAGAACAGCTATTATTTCCAAACACAGGGGCAGTGAACTCCAAAATACTGTTTGTCCTACCCAAAAGTTGTATGTTTCTTAAGGAAGAGCATAATGCTGTGAGAAGCCATATGTTACAAAAGATTCACAGCCAGAAATCCAGAACACTTTAGCAGTGGCATTCCTTGGCAATAATTCGGAGGTATCTGGCACACTAGTTATTTATATTAGTCTGGCTAGATTATGAATGTGAATCCAGCAAATCAGACTACAGGCACGTCCAAAATACCTTGTGATCAAATCCTCCACAATTCTTACAGAGCCATCTGTAGGAGAGCACACGCACAGCCTAAAATGGTGGAGAGCCTGGTGGAAGACAAACCCGGCATGCAGATTCAGATGTCCAACTGGCATGTGTTTTTGTACTTTAAATGTGACTAGTAACAGGGTTTGGTCACTACTGTACAACCTTAGTTTAACACATGAACTGCACTGACAGAACAGCAAGCCTCTTCTTTAGACTCTTTCCTGTCAGATATGAGAGGTCTAGGGATGGAGTGGGGGCATTTTCATTCAGCTTGAAAATAGGATAGATTCAGTTCATGTCTAATCTTGTATCAGCCCTCAACTTCACTTAAATTGTGTATTATTCTCACCAATTTCTACCACTGCCGTATCGATCATGTTAACAGTTAAGAGGCTGCGTTTCCTCCAGTTTGCTAAAGCATACACTTGGAGATACCGCGCTAACACACTGATCCTCATCATTTCTGTTATTGAAAACTCAGTGCCAGTTCTCAAAAGCAGTTAGAGCCAAATTTCACTAAGGCAGTTATGGCTTCTGTACGTTATTCTCTTTCTGGCTAGATTTATTTCTTTTCAGCTGAATTCAGTCACATCATGGTCTTTGCACCATTGTATTCTCACTTCTAACAAGATGACCTTAAGTAGGGCACGCTGTTCATTTTCAATAAAGTGCAGCTGCTTCCACCTATTATGCAGCCCAGTCCTGATGCATGCATGCTGTAAAAATCAAGAAAATACAAACAAAATAAAAATAATATATACATGTACATATATATATGTTAAGGGAAACAGCATGGTGGTCAGGGAGAGAAAATCAACTGTAAAAAAATCAACCCTTGTACCAGTCGGTATAAGAAAGACGACGATGGTGTAAGGTAACTTGGAAGGGAATATGCACCTTGCTGCTTTGAGAGCTGTGTTCCTGGAGAGAAATAGAGAGCTGCTGCTCTTTCAGGATCGGGTATACTTAGAAGTCTCTCTGCATGGACGATATTGATTTAGAGGCATTCCTTATGTAATGGCCATCTGTAACGTTATAATTAGATTGAGCAGCATACGTGCTGGATTCCTTTTCAATTCTACGGGCACACAGCCCTTCACGTATAACAGGCGTATTAGGTGTCTTCAGCACTGACCTCTCTCTTTCAGTTTGTGATTTGTCATGTAAGGCTAAATGGTATTGTTTGCTTAAATATATTTTAGTCATCTTTGAAAATACAAAATAATCTCACCAGGCACCAACATTTTAACTGGTTCTCTAAAAATCACTCACTTACAAAAATTACATGATTATTTCATGTAGTTGGCTCACTAATTAGCATTATTAAGGATTTTGTGGCAACAAATGAAAAAATAATGATAATTTGAATGATCTTGTTTTCCTACAAATTGCCACTTCAAATTCATCAAAAAAAAAAAAAAAAAAAGAGTAATACCACTGATTTCCTTTTTCACTGTAATTTTTCCTGCTGCTGACCTGGGGATGACATTCTTGTTGGTGTAAAGACCATGTGTTATCTTCCCAGTAGGGTTTGCTCATTAGTTTTGAAAGATCAAGATAGGAGTTTTTATTTTAATGTCAGAGTCTTTCAAAAAAAGAAGATTGAGGAAAACAATACAGCAAACTTCTAAATCAAATGTGACATTGAAAATGTAATAATTCTTTGTGTAACTCCTCAAATTCTACAAAAATACAAGGCATTTTTAGTAAGTGACAGAAATCATAAAGACACTACTAGAAGAAAATACATTTTTTTAATATTAGACCTTTTAAAAGAACAACCACAAGGTTACAACTCCTGCTATGTGTGTGCTCTATCTTGTTGAAATCAAAGTAGGAATTTACTGTGAGTTAAATTAGAGCATGGATCTGCACAGTTCCAGGAGAAAGCTCCACTCTCTCGTGTTTTATTCCATTTGCCTCAATTTCTCAGTGATTTGAGACTTCTGTAACACGTTAACATTGCTCAAAGTCATTAATAGTCAACAACTATTAGTGGATATGTAACAGGTAGTCTCAGACTGGCTCCCTAAGGATAGATGTTGACATCCAATGATGACCATTAAACTGGCACCTTTAGGCAGATTGTTGGTCAGGGGTTCTCTTTTGTAGAAGTAATTTGTTCTGCCCAAAAGTCTGATTTGAAGCAGACCATCAAGAAGTTGTAACAAACTGCCTACAGCATGCAACTCCATTGTAATTTGCAAGGTTCCTAACTTCCCATAGTCCCTGATCATGTACCACCTCACATACACTATTTCACTACTCAGCTTTAGGAAAATAAATTACTTATCTCCAGATAAAGCTACAGCATAAATGAAATGTTAGTTTGTGACAAGCTGTAGGAATGTACAGTAAAGAAGCATGTTCTCCCACTACTCCACCTGAAGGAGGCTTTTAATAACTTTGGCATACCACATACCCGGAAAAAAATCAGTATGTCCTTTTTCTCTGAGACCAACGTGGCAACCTGTCATGAAGCACAAGTCTCAAGTACTACAAAGGTCACTGTTCCAGTACTTAGCCTCAAGTAAAACATATATTACTGCTACACTTCCTTCTTACTACTCTTTCTTCTCAAGATGGAATGAAGAGGGAAGAAAACTGTTCCCAGGAGCAGGGAAGCTGTAGCAAAGAGCACTTGTCTAAAAGCACAGACAACAACCACCCAGAAGAACCCTCTAGTACACCACCCAAGCTACAGGAAGCTCCAGAAAAGTGACTTCACTCTGATAAGGGAGTTGACTGGACTGCATGATGCTTCCTAAAGCATCTGTCAAGGTCTAACCCTCTGGCCTGAAGACTTGTGGGATGCTTTAGAGATAAAGAACAGAGATGAACGATGAGTTGCAAACAGCATCCATACTTCGGTAATCCTACCCTATGACCCTTGATGGAGATGACAGCCATTTGGTAACAAGTAGCCTGGTGCAAAGGCAAATTGCACAATAAAAAGAAAAATAAAGAACACATATATTCAATAACCCCCGCTTTACAGATGTTATTAAGAAAAGCCTCACTCTTCAGGATACCTCTTTTTAAAACATAAGCTTCAATGATCTTTCCTCCTTACACATAATATAAAGTTTGACTTGGAAGCTATGAGATTTGTCTAAGAACATCGAGATATTTCTTGTATGTATATGAAAGAAACAAAAAAAAACAACAACAAACAACCTGAAATCAAAAGTGTTTGAGCTGCTGCTGTTTTTTCCTATAAAAACACAGCATGCAATCATATTCGAACAAATGCATAACTGATAGTAAGTTAACCTATAGTAAGATCCACAATAAGAACATAAGAAAACCCAAATTACAATCATTGTTGTATTGAACACTGAATTGTCCACTGTATTTGAGAAGAATATTTTATTATTCACTGTTAGCAAGAATAATGTAGAAGTCAAATATTTAACCCTAAAAAATACTCATGAAACTGAAATAACTTGCAAAAACACCCTTTCTTCTGTCACTGTTGAGCTTATAAAGCATGTTTATTATTCTACTTTTGTTGCAGAACTTTATGAAGCACTTTCCTCTCCACTCTTTAGATACTGAAAACTTCAAGGCAATGAAAAAGCTTCAATGGACACAGAATATAGCTGTGTTCTTTTAAACAGAGTTCTGAAATTAATTAAGTTGAAATACCGTAGAACATGCTACAATAGGAAAAAGCTTATGAACCTCTAACTGTATTTCAGCTGGGTACACTGTCGCAGAATAATTTTTTAACATACGGCAACCAATGCTTATGGGCATTTAGAAAATTGTTACAGTAATTGGAAGAAGTAAGTAAGAGGCAACTGTACACATTTGCAAAAGGCGGACACCAAGATAAGCAGCTTAGGTGTGCTGATAAGACTGTCTGAAAGTGGCTTTGCTGCATATGTTGCTTTTTTCTGGAGTCAATTTTATTTTCTGTGCGCTGAAGCCTCACACTTTGATTAGCAACCAACATTTAATTGTGCTGAACATATTTTAAACAGGAACATTTTAAATACACTATTCTCTCTTCCCTATTTTTAATGGTGTGGGATGATAAAGTTTGTTTTCTAATGCTTTATGGCCTGCAGGGCAGTGACAGCAATGGCTCAAACAAGGAGAAAATGGCTGTAACAGGCATTAATGAAACAGAAGAGAGTTCTCTGCTATACAAAGGTGAAAGCACAAACAAGAGCACTCCAGAATAAAACTGGTCCCTAACTGCAAATAGCTGCACTGAAATGAGTGAATGGTACATGCAGTTTGCCTTATGTATTGTTCAGTACTTTCCACACACAGCCCAAACGTACAGTGCCTAAGTCCTTTGGACCCCAAGATACAGTTTTACACTTCACATGATTAATCCTAATTAAACATAAAATCCAAGTAGAAGAAACTCTGATGGGTAGAAGAAAATAGACCAGGGATTTTTGTTAGATTAGGAAAGCTCCCTGCATCATTTATCCATACTTTGCGACAAACATTTGCATTTTTAAAACCCTTTTCATTTTCACTTTTTAAAAAACACTAATACTGAGTGATTTGTTGTTTATTTTTCACTGAAGGTTTATGAGCATTGGGGATTATTTTTTCAGTACCATCTTGACAGATTACAATGCAGGTATTTCTTTCAAAATGACTTCCCTATGCCAGTGGAACAGATTTTTTTTTTTTTTTTTTTTAAATAGATTTACACTTTAAAATACTTATGATCACTTAAAATTGGAAATGAAGATAACAGATAGTTATACAAAACCTGGACCTGCACAATATTTGAGTAGCTGTCCAGCTAGGTTTTTGTATTTTAATGAACTTCCAGGCATCACAATGCTCAGATCTTCAAACATTTATTAACATACTTTATAAGCATATTATAATAATTACTTCTCTTTCTTGAATCATTGGTAACCTGCAGTCAGAATCTCAGATCTGAAAGCTTCAATTTTTGTAAGTCAGAATTATTTAAATTTTATGTATTTCTTTTTACCCACCATTTTCTTAATTCAAGAAAAGATTCTCTGTTTTCCAACAAAGAATTAATCCTTATGGGTAATCCAGTAACAGCAATGTGGGTATCAGCACTCAAAAGAAGCACTGCAAACAAGTGTGCAAGTTCTCATATTTCTATCTGGTAACCATGGTGAAGGCTGTCCTTTTGGACAACAAGGAGAGGCACTTCGGTCTCAGTTCAAAAGAGCTCACTTCTTTTTAAAAGAAATGAAACCTAAGATTCTCATCTGAGACCCTAGCAGAAAAAAGCAAATTGAAAAATTCATATTAAAAATACCGAAACCTGCAGAACTACAAGCACTTCACACATCTGTTGCATTTCTCTCCCCCAAAAGCACATCTGCTTTTGTAACTCCAGGGTCCACTGAGCTGTGTGCTGCTTTCATGGCAAGGCATACAGGCTCCACGCAGGAATCTCAAATTAGAGCACCATGTTCTGGGATTCTCTGATATGATGATAGTTTTTTGGAAAAGTTTCTAAACCTAAACAGAAGTAAAGGGCCACAAAAGCCAGTGTTACACCTTAGTCTTCAACGCCTGACTAATTTCATGGAGGAGGCGTAGGGGTAGGAAGGTATTTCAAAAAGTGTTTCTACACTCTGAAATACAGCTCCTGGAAACCAAAAGACATGGGGGAAATCACAAGCTCCATAATAAAAAGAAAACCATTGGTACCGCAAGTGATTTTGGTATGTGAGGAAGACTACTGCCCCCTTACCCTTAAAGCACCAAAGATGCAGGTGGGCCAGATGGTTATTAAAGGTTATAAACCTCTGACAAACTACTTGTTCTCTGCAAAACAGCACACAGATTCTTTTAAGTGTCTCCACGTTTTAACAATTATCACTAGAGAAAACAGAAACATTTACTTTCAGCTTGTTCCCCTGGTGTGATTTTGCCAGGAAAAAATATTACTTCCAGTAAAACATACTATGATAAATACAGCTTAACCTTTCCTCCCCCCATGTAACTCATGTTTCACTCAGCTGAAAACCTCCATTTTCTTGACTAGGGTCTTTCTGCACTTTTTCCTCTCTTTAGACCCATTTGGAGCTGTGAAGATGTTATTTCCTCCATTTAAGCCTTTTATTTTATTGTACATATCTATTTATAGACTTAAATGTTTCACTCAATACGAGGGATTAGGACAGAAAATAATTGTTGTGATCTGTTCCTCCGTGTTGCTTAATGTAGTAAAAAGCAAAGTTGTACAGCAGTTTGGCAGTCTTACTGGCTGTGAAGTGTCATTAAGTAAGAGATGGCAAGTTTTATCACGCACCTCTGACTACTAAATTCACAAAACAAACAGAAGGTTTACCATGGGAGGTAGAGAGATCAGGCAATATCCTCAAGCCACTCTTCCAGTAAAACAGCGTGTGGTTACTAAAATTGCTATGGGAAAATGGGAGTTCATCAGAAACACACAGTTCTAGGTGAAAATGTTCCTTAACCTTTTACATTACCACTACTAGAAAAAAATCAAAAGGTGTGCAAAGGCGGGTGCATATATACCAGCAAAAACTAGAACATTAAATCGAAGCAGTACCATGCTAAAATATTTTATGCAGTCTTCACTGTTAAACTGTAGTATTTGATTAAGGAAAGAAAGTCTCCACATGTGTCCTCCAGTAACGCACTTCAGTTGATTTTAATACATTATGTAATTGCAGCTGAAAAGAAGAGGCCACAGTAAAGGGGTAAACAAGAGACAACTGTTTTCTTTTGAGCCAGTGCTGCATGCAATTATTCCACTCAATGGAGTACTCATATGATTTTGCAGGGAAGTAAAGTTATATTTGGGTATCTCCATTGCGCACACAAATTTTGCTCTGACTTCCCTCTGTTTTATGGTTCCTTGATAATGAAAGGTTATTAAAAAATATTCTTCCTCTCAGAAAACTGTTAGTTTAACCTAACAGCCTGCCACAGCGTTCATAGCTTCCCTTAACCACGTATCCTCTTTTCAAATACTTAAACTTCATGAAACAAGGGCTTACTCCCTCTAAGCACCAATTAAAAACTATCTTATAGGACAACATAAAACAGTATTCCTCAACAGACAGCTATTGCATCACCTCCACAAAAACGTTTGATTTTGTACTGTGATCTTAATAACTGTTGCACTGAGGAAGCCTTATTTCTCTGTGTCACTTCTGTAAAAGGGCCAAAACGTGTTCTGGGAATGAATATAAATGTCAATTATTAAAACCAACATTCCAAATGCAGAATTCGGGTTACCTAGGTTATTTGAATTACAAAACCTGGCTTCTCAAAATGCAAATGAATTATTCTAAACTAAATGTAACACCAAGAAGGAAAAAAATATATATATTTTAATTATCCATGAAGCATATTTCTTTCTGCTCCCTGTCGTTTGCCCCATTAGGTTAGCCCTTTAAAGTGACATGGGAGAAGAGCAGAGGGCATTTGAAATTTTTATGACTTTTCCAAGGTCATGAGTATCACAGACGTGATTTAATAAACCAGACCACTACTGGGCTGATGGAACACAAGGAATGAATTAATCCCCTGATTGCAAGAAAAAAAATAATTAAGAAAATACAAATGAAGCCTAAAAATATAAAAAAGCCCTTTGCTTTCAGCAAGCAAGTTGTATATCCTATGGTGACATTAAACAGCCAAATTACAGATGTAAGATGCACGATAATGCACAAAGATTCCCACTACATAGAGAATCTTCCTCCATGTGAAGTATCTTGTATAGCTTTGTTATTCTGAGAAGAGCATTAGGTAATAAATGATTCAGATAATAAAGAAGTCTGCCTGGAATGCAAAGACACGAAAAGTAGGATTATGTATTAGGTTAAGTCCACTCTAAAATCGATTCATTTAAGCCAGACCAGAACTCCTGCGCCACATGAAGCTCAAACAACGCCGGTACGTTTGTCATGCTGCTGTAGGCACAAATGTGCAGCGTGACACCAGCTGTTAAGAGAAAGCAAAGTAACACACGCCAGCAATTTCAGGACTAGCCCAGCTCCATCCTCTGTCCACCCCTTCCCTCATTTCTAAGGTACTCTTTCCATAAAACCTGATTTTACATAATATGGCCATACTGAGATGCAAATCTGAAGTTTCACTTAGACTGTTTTTAACTGTGCCATAAACACCATAATTGTCAAAACCCACTCATCCACTCACCCACCAGTCTGCTGTGTGTACCATCTCTGTATTGCCAAATAAAAAAACAAAGGAGTAAACTGCAATAATACAGTCCAGACCGGCATAATGGTTACAGCACAAAATTAAAGACAGTAAAAGGATGTGTGGATTTCTCGCTTTGAGTTTTTGGCAGTGTCTCAGACATACTTATTTCTTATTTCAGAGTATCTGATAGCATAAGAATAGTTCGGATTGCGTCAACTGTTACAACACACGTTATGAATATCCCTGCTCCCCGCTGCTGAGAAGAACCAGAATTAAGATAATCCTGCATCCCAGTAGACAGTGCTTGGATTCTGTCCCTGAATTTAATGTCAACTTGCTGAGTGACCTTTTGCTTACTTATGCTTTAGCTCCATATGCATTAGTCTGTTTCAGGTTAAAAAAAAAAAATAAAATATTTCTCTTTTGTTGTAAAGCTTTTAGTAATTTAGTAATAGAAATTCCGTATTAAACACGGCATGTGAGAATTCCAGCCTTTATTCAAAAATGCATTCTTTAAAAAATGCAACTGCACTGCTAACTCACAGCTGCCTGTTACTGGTTAGGTTATTGCACCGAAAAGATCTGTCTTGCCTTTGAGAGCGCTGATAGAGGGGAAAAAAAATGTCCAGAGCCCTATTTTTCTGCAAAGACTGTGTTACTTTACAATAAGAAAAAAAAAGGGGGGGAGAGGGCAGGAGGATAATTTTGCATTTCCAAAAACTTTCTGAAGCCTAATTTAAAAAGCGAATCAATAAAATAGACAAGACCCACATAGTAGAAGCAAATGGTAGGACATTCCAGTGCATGATTTTTTTCCTTTAAATAAAGCATATTTTTTACATGGAGCAAGTGAGGAAATCAACTGTGTTATTATTCCTGCTATGTTCTACAATAACCACAACATATTTTATCACCAGCAAGCACTGCAGGTTAGGATGCAGTTTCATGTGAAATTGAGCAGTAACTTACACTGGTAGAATGCTGCTGCTGAAAAAGAAAAAGTGTCAGGCTTAGCCTGGCAATGATTATTACAAAATTATATTTTAAAAAGATGCTTTCTATAAGCCTTTTCCACTTATTAAATATATTGGAATAACATTTTACAATCTTCTTTTTGCATCTCCCACCTTATGAAGGCTAAACAAGAATTAGGTCTGATAATTGGCTTGTACATTTTTGTTTAAAAAACCTTCAAATTCTAGCAGGTATAAAAACCAACCATATGTACACAAGACTGCAGTGCCACAGAAATGCAACCACCCACTATTAAGCCTTCCCTAGCAAGCCATACAGCTTCTTCCCTCTCATTCACCACTTTCGTTTTAATGTTGGCAGTGGATGGAAAGGAGCCGAGTGCTTTGACTACGTCTGGAGGACAAACTCCACCAGCAGCGCCCCTCACATCTGATTTACTTGGACAGGCACTGCAGGATGGCACATCTCATAGCTCTGGGGACCGTGTGTCCCACTCCTGGCTTAGCACGCCACCAGGCACACCCAGGCCAGCTGCCTGCAGACCTGCTTGCAAAGTCGGTGTGGGCTGGTGATGCACCACCGATCCATGGATGCTCCTCTGCCACTGGCAGCTGGGCTGTATGTGCACCTAAGCACACAGTTTGTCACACTGAGTTAGAGGGAACACACAATTTCAACACGCAGCACGTTAAAACAAAGGATATTTTCATTTTCTAGTTGTGAACGGGGGGGGAAGGACAATGCTACACGGAATCCAAATATTTCACAGGGCTTCCACAGCTTTTTGTGCAGAGCATTACCACTGTGCTGAAAGTACTATCTAAAGAGAGCACTGCAGAATTACGAGTCAGATCAGCTAACAGATTAAAATACTAATAGGAGGAAGGCTACATGTGCAAGATTAAAATAAAAAAATGAATTTGTCAACAGTTTGAAGGAATATATTGCAGTTGTGGCAAGAAATTGCTATTTTTACTTACAATGAAAATGGATTACGGCTGCAAAGAATTTATAATTACATACCTTACTCAAGCACAAAACAAGTTAGAAAAAATATGATTTTCAGACCTTCTTAGGGAAATTATTAACAAAAGGTACATATCATGATTACTTCATTTCTGAATGCAGAACACTGCAGATTTTAGAAAGGCACTTGCAGCAAATTAAAGTCATCATGTGAAATGTTGAAGCTTTTCAGAGAGATATACTATTAATTGATTGTAAGATACAACCTTCATGTCCCACTGATCAAATTTTACACTGTACAATGTAGAGACAGATTACAGAGTGAGAGAAAAAAATAGGAAAGAATTTCTTTGAAAAGCTGCTCTGCTTCCTGGCCTCAAACAAGCTTAAATGACTTGTATTACTCTTAAAAAAAAAAAAAAAAAAAAAAAAAAAAGTCAATAATCATAAAAAGTGACAAGAGTTCATAATCCACGTCCAAACTGTTGGTTTCCTGTTCTGCAAACTCTGCCCAAAGCATCCACAAATACATGCCCATGTGCTATTTCAATATAGTTTTAAACATGGAACAAAAACAAATTTGCACTCCAGGCACAGAGCTCCCATTGCCTCTCGTCCTTTATTCTGTTCACTGGTTTTATCCTGTTTCAGTACTTTCATTCTCATCAAACAGCTCCTTACTGTGCATGTTTCACGTAATCAAGATAACGGCAAGTTACACTAACTACAGCAATACCTGTTAATGCTTGACACAGGGTCCAAGCCTGCCAGGTTATGAACAACTCATTATTTTCCATTTTCTAGTAGAGACTGAGTAATTTTAATGGGAATCAATTTCACTGAAAGACTGATGTGCAATACTATAGCACTTTTGTACATCCCCAGTTAAGTAGCATTGCTAATGAAAATTCAGTTGGACAGTTTAACACAATACCCAGAATGGAAAATGTGACAAACCGTCTAGAATCATCTGTTTTTCAGAAAGAGCTGAAACAAATTAGGAGCCTTTCACAAGAGCTAAATGCTATTCTGTTCAGGAATGAGATCTTTTGATTGGCGGATCTAATGTTTCTGTTGCTTTCTTCGTCTAAAAGGGTGGTCCCACCCTTGACTCTTTCTGGACCCCACACATTCTTGCTCACTTTTCTTGTTTAAATAAAACAGAACAGATTAAATACTGAATTAGTCATGACTTTATTCAACTTCCTTTTCAGGATTCTGCAGAAGAGTCTAGTTACACTTTATTCACTGAAATCTCTCTACCTTGAAACGGGCTTCAGAAGGTCATCCAGCCCAACCATCACCAACTCTTCCATCTCAAGGCAGGGGTAACTGTAAAAGTCCAACTATTTTGCTTTAGTTACTTCCCTGGAAACATCTGCTTCTGCTGTCTTATTCAAGGAAAGCTCTGTGTGAGAAGTCAAATCTTTTTCAAACTTTTCAATTATAGAACCACAAACTGTCCATTCCAAATTTAACATAGACATCAGTGATGTTCTTGGCTTTCTCCCCTGCAACTTGAAAACTTTATTTAAAATATTAATTGAATATATTGAAATCCTTTCGATAATAATCACTATCATCTTAGACAAGAATCTCTTGAGTTTCAGTTGTGGTTGCCTTAATCATCATATTCCTTTTTATCTCTTCTTCATAACTTTCTCTTTTTTTTTTTTTTTCTTTTTATATGTTTCAAGCAACATCCTTTATTGCTATGATTTCCTTAGCTAGCTACACATAAATTATTAGTTGGGAAAACAAAGCGATAGGCTAATTCCTGCAGCTCAAACTGGGTTTTGCTCCTTAGTCTTTCATTTCCTGCCTCAGTCAATTCCATACATTCCATGTCACTCTTGAATTTGTAACAGAAATTATTCTGGCAATTTTATCTTATCTGTTACTAATGTGCATAATATCTGCTTTAAATGTGTTCCGTATTGGTATTTCTGTAATTTCTATTCTTGTCTTTCTCCTACTTACTGTCTCATCATACATGCTGATTTTGATCAGGTAACTTTCTTATTGGTGTTTCATACCTGATACCTTTTAGCTATATGTATATTACTTACAAATCAAATTCTTTGTACTGCATTCTTCAGTTTATATTTGTACACACACACAAAGAGATTTTTAAAACAGCTGTAGTTCCATGAGATAAACTGAACAACTGTAAAATTTTATATGCAAACTTCATACATAAAGCTCTTCAAGACTGTGAATTACTTGGGGTGTAGATTATATTATTTTAAGGCTGAGTATATGAATGACACAACTAATAACAGAAAAGGAATCTAATCAAATACACTTCAGACAAACATGTACAAAAAAAAAATAATTAGCAATTTCACGCTTTTTAAATCTGTAGGAATTCCTGAAACACTTAATTCTCTTAATCTCACTGGTTTCATTAAAGAGAAATTCAAATTCATCAACCTTAATAAATTCCATGCAAGTCATTTATCTCCTCCTTCTAAGGACAACATGTTTTATGGTATTACTAACAATCTTCATAATCTTTGTACAATAAGCACTGGTTCTTCTCAAAAGATGCAAGCACACATGTAAGAGTCTCACATTCATATGCACCCGTAAATCAAAATACTAGTCATAAATTGTCCTCTAAGATCTCAGAGGGGACATCCATTTTGGCAAGTATGATTCCAGTGACTATGAAATAGAAGCATAACAGTTAAGAAAAAGACAGATTACACTTGTATTTTCTTTGGTACATCTCACCTCAAGCTAACAACTCACAACTACCTGCATACCATAGTCCAGTTCCTTTTGTCAGTGCAATCTGTTGTTGGGAGAAATCAAGATTTCCAGTAACCTTCAAGAACTTTGATTTTGTTTCGTTTTCTAATTCATTTCAGTGATATGGGATATATGCTATAGCTTCATAAACGATATATTGGCACAGTTGAAGGAGTGGTGAATTTTATTGCACAGCCTTTCTTCTGCCCACTACATAGTCAAAGAATGGTTGAGGTTGGCAGGGATTTCTGGAGGTCATCTGGTCCAACCCCTCAATTCAAGCAGGGACAACCTAGAGCAGATAAAAATACATGCCTGGGGTTTTGATGTATTAAAAGGAAGAATCAACACATTTCTCAAAAGGTAACAAGAGAAAGGGTTTCTGTCGGGTTTTTGTTTGGTAGGTTGGGCACTTTTTTGTTTTGAATGTTTTTATCATCTCTAGTCAGTTCTACTACTTTTGTGTATGCTTTGAAGGACCCTTAACAGCTGTTGACATTAATGTTTTGGATTTTTTTTTAAATGTTTAACTTTGGTATCCATTTACAACAGTAAGGTTTAGAGTCTATATCAATAACTTCAGGATAAAGCCATCTCTAACATTCTGATAAAGATTTTAACAAGAACAGCCAAAGTTCAATGCCATGCTGTGCTATTGGTCACTGCTGAAACCTATTCCAAGGTCTCCAGTCCTTTTGTGCTCCCCTTCTTTCTGTTTTCTCCTGTTCCTTTTTAAACTAATTTTAGGCTTCACACAGACAGCAGACAGAGTAACAGAACTGTACGCAAACCAGATTTTACTGTCATTCACACAACTGCAGTAGTTTATGATGTATATATATATTTAATTTACAAGTTTAAATAGGGTTTGTATTACAATCAGAAAAAGTCCCAGGAAAAAACCTTTTGGCCATCTCATCCATTTTTCTGCCAGTACAGAACTGTATTCTTGTACTTTCTGGAAATGGTATTCTGCAGAGTATTCACCTACCTAGGTGGAGGCTGGAGTGGTGAACAGGGTGTGAGAATCTGTCACCACCTACTCCATTATTTTATATACCCCTTTAGAAAGAGAGAACACACAGCTGAGTCCTTGTACCAGACTCAGAGAAACACAGAAGCCAGCCAAGAACACTCCAGTAATTGTAATTTCAGTAATTGGACTGTGTGTTCTCCACAGCTCCCAAGCGCATTGCATCTATTTCTTGTTTTATGATTTAAGGTCAGGCCTTGCTGTCATTATGTTCAGAATCAACTAATGTTTGGGCAAGAATACATGACAAACAATCAACAAAAGTAAAACTATTTTTTAAAATAGTTTGAGTCAATTAAACGTGAAAGGAATTTTGTGGAACAAAGCAAGACACTTTTCTATACAAAGGCTTTCTCCTTGATATATTCCAAATTCAGTCTCCTAAATTCTGTTACAATGTTAGAATTCTTTAACAAACCCTCCCCAGAAAAACAACCTGCAAAAGGATTTTCATTAAAGAATTGGATGCAAATCATAAAAAAACAAAAAACAAAAAACAAAAAACACAGACTCCATGTAACTACTTACTACATTTATTTAAAATGTTATTTCCAAAAAGCCAAAGAATAATTTAATTTTCTCAAGCTGTGAGATAATATGAAGGTATTAACATATGTTGTACATATACAATAGCAGAAGACCAATTTCTACACCTGTTCTAGACCTGTTGGTGGATCACCATATTATGGATATTGTTTCCAGTGGCAATCCTAACCTGCAGTGTCTGTAATACTCAAATTCTCCTTCCTCTTACAGTACTTTGTGAAAGAATTAAACACATGCCACTTCCACATCATTCAGAAGATGTGCAATGTTTATTTTTGTTTAAAGACATGTATTCAGATAATAGTGTTTTGCTTTTGAGCTGCAAACCTCTTTTTGCTGTTTTATAAGCTAACTCACGTTTAGATCACAATTTTTATTTCCTTCTGTAGTTAAAAAAAAAAAAAGTTATTGCTGAAGCATATTACAATGTTGCTTCAGTAAACAGTGGGAAAAACAGAATGTTGATTCTCTTCAGTTATCTGAAGCCATATTGCTATAAAAAGCCACTAGTATCTCTCATTTGTATGTGTTTTGAGTATCTTAAAAATAGTCACATTAACAAAATCAGTCAAGTTACTTCAACAAATTCAAAGCTATCTTAGGCTGGATTGGAGTATTTTGAAAACAAGTCATATTTTAAATGGGGGAAAGGGTTTAGAATGAGTAAAAACACATTTTTATTTACAACCAAATTCCTTGTTATGGTACTTAAGTTGTAATACTGTACGTTTCATGCTTAGTGCTGACAAATGTGTTTCATCAGTTTATCCATCCAGAACAGATTTGCTAAATACATTTTTTTTTAATCTTAAGGTTTTTTTTGGTGTGTTTGTTTCTGTTAAATCCTTCTTCTGCTTTCCTATTTCCACACATCGTTGAAGTATATGTTGTTGGTCTGTGGCTCACCCTTCAATCACATTTCCTCAGTGTCAGGGTCTTCTCTTCAAAAGCAGAAAAAACAAGTGCACTCTGTTTTAGACAGATGTCACATGCCTGAATCTTAAAGTCAAGGATGGCTCCAAGTTCTTTGTGACTCCCTCAAGGCCATAGGAGAGTATAATTGTGGTTTAAAATGATAATGTGAATTTTAAAGCAACTCCACTAAATAATATATATATATTTATATATATTTATTATATTTATCAAATTATGCTATATGTGAATTTTCAAGAGCTTTTCAAAATGACTTTTTTTCATACCAGGTTGAGAACAAAGCACTACATCATGTGTCATAGCACTTCTCACAGTGCACTGCCTTCCTGCATGTTAATCATTCTCAGCCACACCAAAAAAAAAAAAAATCTCTACTGGTTCAACTCAACTTCTGCTATAGCTCTCAGTGCATAACTCTTTACTGCTCCTCTGTTGGTGTTAACTGCAATTACTGCTCCCACCCCTCCATATTTGTTTCATGCACTTATGCTCTTTGTTATTCCATTTTCCATAAAACATCATTGTACCGGCTGAAATGAGTTTGCCTGGCTACAGTACCTTGGCAAGGTCAGTGCATTCCAGCAGGGAATCTCCTTTGGCCGCAGCTGCTGCAGCAAAGCAGTTCTCCTGAAAAGGTTTAGCGTTTAATGTTTCTGCCTGTACAGTGTCTCAAATAAACATGGATTTGGAAAGAAATCAAATAGCACTGGTTTCAATTCTAAAACCTGACTATTCTAGATCTCATCATACTATACAAGCCAGCTTGGTTCTCATCAGACAGTCCCTTTCTGTAAACCTGGTACACATTTAGCAAAAGCATACAGAAAGGCTCACTCAAGGACTTAATAAATGTCAGCCTCCAAAAGTACAAGTGATGGGAATATACTGTCATCCAGAAACTCTGAAACTGTCTAACTGCTTAAACATCTTTCTTGCACATATCATTCCACACTATCCATTTCAGAGCAGAAGATACCCTACGGCACAAGAAGCCTGAAAAAAAAAAAAAGAAAAATAATCCAATAAAGAATGATAACGATATATTATTTAATCAACTATTGTTCAAAAAGAAAAGAGCAGAAGCGACAATGAAAAAATAATGATACTAGTTATATGAAGGAAGCGTTTGAAAATGTGAATTAGAACTTCTTAGACAGAACCAACCCCAGGAATTCTGTCTCACTTTGATGATGGCTCTGCTGTCTGAGGATTTTCAAAGATATTTTGGAATCTGTAGGATGTCTTTGATAGGAACACTATGTGCTTGTTTCTGTGAAGATGGGGTGACAGAAAGGAAGAAGGGAGATGTAATGGGAACATGAAGAGGCAAAGCGGTCTAGAAATGAGAATAATAGAAAACAGTTCACGAATTGTTTGCCTGCTGTCACAAGGACTCTTCTGAATCTACAGATGCCTTTCTTCCTGCCTCGAAGTGCATCTTCCAATGAACCTTCCCCTCCTAAGTACTCTACGATCTTCTAGCATTAAACACCTCCTTTCCAGTAATGACTTCTGATATTTGCATGCGGTATTTGTAATGCTTATGTACTTGTTTTTGAACAAAGATACGTATTTTTTTACATGTATGTTCACTTAGGTTTTGAAATTCCTTTGTTTAGGATTCGGGGAAGGGGAAGAGGAAGACAACAAATATTAGAACTCCTCTGTGCAGCTATAAATTCTATACTCAGTTATATGCTGAAAAAAAATTAGGACTGCTAGGTATGAAGACACATGTAACTCACCAGTGGGCAGCCCACTAATGCACAGCATCAGTGCTCCTCCAGAAAGTTTAAGTTTAGGACTCTGCTATGACAACGCAGTGAAGAATTTATCTCTCTATCTCATGAAAGAGAGGAGTGCACCTTTTAGTGTCGCAGTACCTAATCAAAGAACTACACATGGACTAGCTGCCTACAAATCTGGCCCTTGGCTACTTGCTTTTCTGTCAATTCCTCAATCTTGTAACACGACTTATTCCCAAGCACAAGCATCTCCCAGCTCTCTTTATGTCTGCTGGTGCTGGGAAAGAGGATAGAAAAATAATCTAGCTTTTTCAGTCTTCTTTAAAACTTTGCTGCCTGCATCTATGCACAAGAAATAATGCTAAAGCTCTTCAATCAGCTGTAACTGAAAAACCCAGTGCCTAATCCTGACACTGATAAGGAAAAAAAGCATTTAGAAATGTGACTACAAAGCAATTCTCAAAACATTTTGCTTATGGTCACAGCCGAAAGATTCATCCCCTTACACTGAAACAGCAATAAACTCAATTTAAAAAGCATCACGCTGCAATTTTCTTTTCAGTTTGAGCCACTGGTATGGTTCTGTCTCAGAAGGTGACTGGACAGCTTAGTTACTCTGATTACATATTTACAAGTTCAAGTTTTGCTCAAGTGTTGCTCAAGTATATACACGTATACGTATATATCCCCCATGTATACATTTCAGCTAGACAATGACGTTTATTAGTTTGGGCTATATTTTTGTTTTTGTATTGCCCTTTCATTATGACAAGGTTTCAAAATTAATTCTTAGTAACAAGATCTGTCTCCTTATGGAAAAAAAAATCCTTTTCCCTTTAAAATCTCTACTACTGCATTGCCAGCAAATGCGTATCCCTAGAAATATGTATTTGTTATTTCATTAGTAAAGATTTTATGCAATCACACTGAACAAGATTTGCTCAGAGGCTGTAGGCCATGCTGTGGGTTGTGGTTTTCCTGTAAAAGAGGTCATATTTCATGTATTTTAACTAGTGAAAAAGGTCACTTGTCATAACAGCTTTTGAAGTTAGCTAAATGTTCGTAGAAAGCCAAAAGGCACAAGTTTAGATGCCACATAGTTCCAGAGACCAGACTCGTCTCATTTGTAAACAACAGGAAACAAGATGAGTGAAAATTGCTGCCCTCGCATATGATCGAGGTGCTGACCTACTCTCTTCCACCCAAAGCACAACTGGAAGGGGTGTCACAGCATCGTTACAGACACCTGTGCAATGTCAAAGGCACAGTGTTCATCCTGTTTGACAGCATGTACTGTATATTTATTGCCTCAAGCAGGACAGATGTTAGCAACACGGGAGATGCTCACTTTGTAGTCTTTCAAGAATATGTATATTACTTCTCCAGAAAGCCCAGTCTGGGAATTCATGAAGTTTGCACATTGACACACACAAAAAAAAAAAAAAAAAAAAAAAACACTAGCAAAAGTAAACCCAGCGATTTTGCCAAAAGGGAAAATGAAGTGAATTTGTCTGGCAGCTGCTGCTCGCCGCCCATTCACTGCCAAATAGCCCTTTCTGATAATGGTGTTCACATGGTTAAGAAGAAAAAATATGCATGTCTGTTGTTCAACAAGACATGAGAGTCTGTGTGTAGGAACAGCGGAGAAAGAAGAAAGGTGACCAGAAACCGGACCCCAGAAAATGGCAAATGCTCTTACACAAATCAGCTATTCTTCTTTGAGCTGCACTGTAAAAATATCATAATAGAATTTGTAATTTCTTAGCCAGAATTAAAGTTTCACATGTGATGCCCTCACTTTTTACTACTGTAACATAGACACTTTGTTCAAATGCTTAAAACAGCTAACTTTTGTTTCCTGTAGCTAACCCTATGCTTAAAAGCCTGAAAGAAAAAATGTGACAGGGAAATACTGCCAAGCACTTATATTTTAAAGCAGAATCTCACAATTACTTAGCTTCAAACTGACCAGAGCACTCAAGGCACTGCACAATTAAAGCCCACGCCTGTACATTTATTGAGACCACTTGCACTCAGAAACCCTGCAGCGGTTCTCCTGGAAGAAAGGAAAACTGCCCCAATCCAAACACTGCCAAGATACGACAAAGCCTCTCAAAGCCTGTGCAGATACTTTGACTGGAAACCTGTAATCTCACTCAACCCATTTCTCTCCCCCTTACAGTGCAGGGGACAGAGTTATGAATGCAGCAGCCAAGAGAAAGCAGGCAGCTACCTGCAGGTGAGCTCGCCTGCTCCTGGGACTTCTCTGGTAGCTCTTTCACGGGTCAGCACACACTTCAGCTGCAGAGGACAGCTCACCTGATGTTCTGCACTCAAGCAATGCACTGCAGACCCTCCGGCCCTGGTGTCGGGATGTTGGTCCTTCTCCATACAAAAATGGTAGCTACTCAAAGGTAGCTCTACATGTCCATTCCAGACCCCGTAGTTAAAGAATTTGTTGGTGAGGGCAGAAAAGAAATCAAAAATGAAGAAAAAAATCTAGACTTGACATGATAAAAGTTAAGAACCATGAGAAGTTAACTTTGCTAAGCATTCCCAGATATTACCAGCTATTTAATAAATGTGAATTTTCCATCAGATTTTAACTGATTTGGCTAAACTTTTTTTTTTTTTTTTTTATTTTTTTACACATCAGAAACTTTAAGAAACAAAGTCATACTTGTAATTTCATTTATTTTAAACCCTTCTGTCTATTAAGGCAGACGTCTTATAGCACCTACGGGTGGTCAGAAAGATTTCAAAAGCATGTGATTATACTCAGGCTTGCAGCATACTGCTTACAGATATACAATGAAATATGTAATTTTAAATGTCAGTTCCAGCCTGTGCAAGGCAGACATTATGTACAACCTTAGTGTGAGGACTGTCTTAGCAATATTTAAGTCTTAACTGGATTTGATGTTGAAGCACGCATTATTTTGTCAGGGCACAAAGCGTAACTGTTTTCAAGGAAAAACAATTAATATTCAGCTTCAACAGGCAAAAGAAAAAGCTTTACAAATAAAAGAAACAGAATAACTAGGTCAACCACAACTGAAGATCAAGCAAGTTGTTTGATACTGCCAGGAGAAAATAAAAATAAAAAATACAACAACAAGAAACTAGAAACTGATTAAAATGACCCATTTGACTTGCATAAAAATACGACAAAGCAAAAGTTACTTAGGCAACATGGCACTGAACAAGCAAACAAACAGCCCCAATATTAAGGCACTTATGAAAATGTTCACTTCTTTAATAAGTTGATCCAATTAGCCAACAAAAACCTTCCCTACAACAGTACTTAAAATGGATTGAAAACACTAGATGTTACAAATCAGAAATTAGCTACAGTGGACTTCTACTCTATAACATTTTTTATGAAGATAATGAAGAGCTATCACAGGAGAATAGTGAGATCAGTGTCTGACTCTAGTTAAAATGCATCAGATTGCAGCCAGGCTTTTCAGAAGCCACACAGAGCGTAAACAGAAGACAGACATGCACAGGCTAAACGACTATGCCTGTTGTACCTTTCTGCACCTTACCCTTCCTCTTACAATAAGCTGGAAAATCATCTTTCACAAAAACAACAACAGAAATATCACAGTTTCCAAGCTAATCCACCCACTTAACATTCAAAAGGGGAAAAAAATACATCAGGACAAAACTGACAAGTATACCTTTCAAAAAAATAATCTCAGAAAGGTCAAGATGTATCCATGACATGCTGTAAGAAGACAACAGCTAAGAAGTTTGTGCAGGTATGCTTTTTTTTGTAAACTGATCAAAGAAGAGGCAGATGAAATACTGGGGAAGACAGGAAAATAAAACCCTTGCCTGTTTTTCTCTGCAGCTCAAGTTCATTAAAGTCAGTACCACTATTTACTCTACGAAGAAATTGGAATACAAAGCTATACAAAAGCTGCAGATCTGCTTTCACTGTTTCTTCACATTTTTAATTTTGTTTCTTCTTACAGTCGAAGAACTTCATGTCTATCAGTGCCTGTCACAAGAGCCCCAGACCATATACAGCAGTACTTCAGAAAACAGCACTGTTTAACACAAAAATGAAAAGCAGAATATTTTCCTGTCAAACTCTAAGCACATTTCCTACGCATCTTGCCACAGCTGCTGAAGCAAAATGCAGTGGTGAGAATCAACAGAAGTTAGACATATTTATAGTCAAGTTCTAGTTCACAACTTTAATTAAAACATTCTGTATGTATCTAGATCTTACTTTAAACTCCCTTATTTTGTATTTTGCTTTTGAGTAAAGATCCTCCCATATTCAGAGAGTACCTCAAACACAGTAAACACTCCCAGAAGACAAGCAATTCAGGAGAGCATGCCTCTTCCATTCCCACCTGAGAAGTGCACAGCAAAGCACAGACGTCTCCCAAGCTACCACTACAGTAACGAGAAGCAAGGCAACTGGTTCTAGGTGTCAGTGCAGTAAAAAAAACAACAAGACTGTCTTGTACAGTCACGATTATTATCTATCTCTTCCAACAAGCTCTGAAGATATCCCTTTCCCAAGTGTACCAGCTACAGGAAAACAAAACACTGCTGGCTCTTAAAGATGTTAAGCATTTTGAAGCATCAGCCTAAGGAGAAAACATACATCAAAAAAATTTTTTTTTAATTAAAAAAAGAATTTCCATGTCTCTCATAAGTTTTCTCCTTTAGAGTCCTTCAAAGGAAAAATAAAGGATTGAGAGATAGCAATACCTTCCATAAGCAAGCCTCTCCAAGTTGCAACTGTTGGACAGTAACAAGTTCCCCACTTTAAAGAAGTGAGAACTGAGGAGCATTTCCAGTCACACCCAGAAAACATACAGACATATGTTTAGAGGTAGATTTGGAGAGCGTCCCCAACACTAAATTGTATTAAAAAAATAACCTCCTACTTTCATAAAGAACATATTCTACTTCTTTTCTGCTTGACTAATTGTCAAATAGTACAAGAGACAACTACTCCTACCTGATTTAAATGCCACTGAAAGCTACTCATTTAATTTATTAATATCTAAATGCTTTATGACACCCTGAAGTTTATATCTTCTTAACTCGTGAGAAATTCTGATTTTTCTACATCTGTACACGGAAGAATTATCTGTTTTTAAACATTAATGTCAGAAAGCTGATGACTTGGAGCTTACATGTCATCTTCCTCACCTCATCTTCTCAAAGGCAGCAGACAACATCGCTGTAGCAGGGGACAAGAGCAGAAGGGCAACATTCATAAGACACAGCCTTGCTGACAGAGAAAGTACAACTCTTATGTTACCTTATCTTTCTGCCTAAGAGGCAGAAGAACCAAGCAGAGGAGGTTTGTGAAAGGAAAACAGAGCTTATTGGCTAAAGTAAAGGGGCAGGGGGGGATCGATACTGAAAGTCCTGCAAAAGCACTGCAAATGTGCAGGGGAAAATATGGTTATTTCTCAATACTACAGGCAGACGAGGACAACGATTCATTTGCTAACACTGCATAATTCCTAAAGACAGAAGACCCAAAAAACGTATTAAAGTTTCCCGAGAATTTGTGATTAAATCCACAAATATTTCTTCTTTATCTGGAAAAGCCGAAGGATCGAGTTCATGAAATTAGTTTGAGGCAAATAAAAAACAGATTTTCTAAGGAAAAATGTGGCATACACAAATGCATTAAATGAGAAAAGCTCATCAGATCTTTGTGTTTTTCAGATGTTCTCAAGACCTTAAATTTTAGCTTTGCCTGACAATAGAGTGGGTCATCGGGTTTAAACTTGAAGTTAAACATTTCAGCTACTTTGCAACTCCTTACTAGGACTGACAGTGGTAAAGCTACAAGTTACACACAATTCCAGATACTTCTGCACCACATAAACAAGAGTATACCTACATAAGTTGAGTTTTCCTAAAGCCTGCAACTAAGTGTCAACAGGGACTGAGTTCTTCCTTAAACTCCATGACACAAAGACACACGGACAGAGGTGTAAGAGTATCTTAGTGGGAAAAGAGCATGTGCAGAGGCTGTAGCCAATTACAGGGTTCGTAAATTCATGTGTTTAAGATTGTATTCACAAATTGTGTATATTGCCAGGTGAAACATAAGAATACTGTGAAAATTCCCTGAAAGGGTTCTTAACTATAAGCTGGATAATTGTATCATATAAGATCACAAATGGAGCCAGATAATTAACTGCACTCCGCAGTACAATTGCCAGAGGTGAGCACATACTCCTGGAGTCACACCATCTGGTAGATGGTTTCTAAGTAAAATGTCAAACTACCCACAGTTTACAGGACATGGGTTACTCAGCCTCCCATTTCTACGCTGGTAAGAAAACAAAAGCCTTCTCAGCATCTTGACAATTCTGGACTGCATCTTCAGTTTTTCCTTCTAATTAAATGGATTTAATCAAGGATAATAGATAGATAGATCAGAAGCAGAGTCTAATGCAAGAATTGCTGTGCATGGCAAGTCTGGGATATCTGGCTCTAATGGCTGAACAAAGAAATTTCTAACAGCTTTCTGCAGCAATGTGACAGCCTGGAAGCAAATTATAAATTTCAAGCTCATTTTTCTGAGCTGTTCCACATGCTAAAGATTACACAGCCATTATTGCTACAGCTCCTACAAATATGAAGACTTTTCCTGGTATTCTAAAGCCTTGTCTTAGGGAAGTTTCTGCTTTCTTATCAGCAGAACTATTTATTAGATTTCAATTCTCAGAACAAAATTGGTTTCATACTCTACCTTGCCAAAAGCAGCAATCTCGCTTGTACACAGGAGTTCAGAAGACCATCCAAAGCCTCTAGTTACCTCCTCTGAATTGGAATGAAAATAACTTTTTCTCTTAACGTCATTTGTAAACATTTTTGCATTTGTTCAATGGCCTGTCCTGCTTCCCTTTCTGGCAATAGCTAGAGACTTACAAACCTGCTTCATGTGAACACACAACTCAATTCAGGTATGCACATGTAAGCTTCTCTGTTTTCTGAGGAAGAAAAGGGTGATGTCCCCATCAGAGAAGAAAATGGCTGAGAGGTAGCCAAAGAACATGAGAAACAATTTACAATTATCTAGTGTTTGCATCTCGTCACTGTTCCACCAACACCGCGTCTTTTAATCGCCCTCTTTTTTCCAGACACTACAGACACAAACTACTCCTCTGTTTTGAAAACAAATAAATAAATGAGTCAGCTAAATGCATGACCCCAAAAGCAGAGGACTGAGAAGGCAAATGAAGGGGTTACATCAACGTGTACATGCTCAATGCTGCCACATCCTTCCTCTGAGCAGAAACATACCAAGAGCATCCGCCAAAACCCACTGTTACACTACTCTGCAAACATGACTCCATTTCAGAATGAAAAAAGGGCTAAACTGAGGGGGAACTGGTAGCACCACCATACTTTCTTAGACATCCTTAGATAATATGGAGTGCAGGTCCTGCCTGCACGCTGTACAGGCTCCACAGAATCGACATCCTGAAATGATTGATTTATCTAGCTCAACTAGAAGAAAAGCTTTGTTTTCCATCTACTCTGCTTTGCTGTTAGAGATGGGGAAAACATTCACAGCAACAAACTTAGAAAGCTGAGTGGCACACTTTCTGAAGTAAACAGGGTTTAAAGCCATCTAAGACTGAGATTCATTCACAACCTTGAATGTGTACAAAGTCTGTTAAAACTAGGAGTGGAAAAAATAATAAATTGGGGCCTGTTATTTTAACAATAAAAGAAAATAAAAATTTTATATTTCCAGACTTCTGTATCCTCTGCAGAATGATGAATATGTATTATGATCTCAGTTTCAAATGCATGCTCTATTTTGACTGTAAACAAATGGCTGCAGAAGAAATAATTTAAAATATTTCCACTGTTATTTTCTCCTCTTAAAGCAGCTAGAGATTCAAGGGAAATTAATTAAAATTAAATAAAATTATATTATAACAGTAACAGTTTAATATCATCTACCTCCTTTTAAAAGTATTACATCAGTAGGTTAAATAAACCAGCACTTTTATAACTTTCAATAATTTCTTTGTATTACATTGACAGGCAAAATCCTACAACAAAATTCTTCAAATACAAGTATAAAGAAGAAACAAAATAATCAGACTAATGAACTTTAAGTAGGAATCCTATACATAGGATTCCTTACTCACTCACTTATTCCATACTCACTTAAAAAAAATCACTCCCTCAAAAAAAGGCCATCATGAAGTCTTTAGCAGTTTAAAACGAAAATTGTATGTGAAATAATGGAGAGAGAGAAAAAAAATACCTTCCACAGGAAAAAAAAAAAAGAATTAGAGAACTTAATGAAATCTGTAGAATGACTGTACAAAAATATTGCATAACTATTGAGAGAATTCTGGGCAATAATAGTTAATTTATCCTGATGATTTTCAAGCATAAATGCTGACTGTAGATTATGTACAAAAAATACACAATACTAAATATCTTCTTTGTTAAAGTGTCTTACTGAATCTTGCTAGCAAAGAAGCACAGCAGAAATTCTAAGAACACAGTCTTACTTCTCACATTCCTCTGGTGAGATATTCAGCACAGATGATGTGACATTTCTGAAGCCCACAGACCTTTTCAACAACCTCCACTACAAAAGATTTTTTGTGTATGGCTCCTGTGGTTATGGAGAATTATCCCAGTTGTTTAGAAAGCTCTTTTCAAAATAGTCTAAGGAACTACTGTTATTAACAGTGGGAAAGAATGTGTGAGTGTATGCCTATATGGATAATTATTAAATAAACTACTGGAGGAAACAGAGATATTAAATATACGCAGCACTTACATTATAGGATCGGTCTTTGTTTGCAAATCAGCATTATAACTGGCACACATTATCAGGATTATTAATTTGTACTCCCTCTACTGGCTAACTATAGCCAAAAAATAACACTACTAGGTCTGTAAAAAGTCCCCAAACTGTTGTTGCAACTCATCAACACAACAAACTTGAAAACAAATTATACTGTTAAAGACAGTATCCACACACAGCTGACCTCAGTACACATCGGTTTGTAAATGGTTATTTCTAAATGTTTCTTTAACTGTCAGAATGGAAGCAAAAGGAGCTTGCAGTTCAAAAAGATGTTTCTTATCATATTAGCTTGTTTAGCGTGTCTACTTCACAGAAATTTCATTTCCCTCAGATTGAGAAATGCAATTAAACATTTTAAATTCTGAATCATTGTAATAAGAGTTGTTAATTGGATTTTTAATTGAAACCGTTTTTTTTTTTCTCCCCCATCCTCATACAAAACCCCATCAGCCACCAAGTTGCAAAGCAGCTTAGAACCACAGAACTTGATCTGGGAAGCAGCATTTGGCAGACCACCTGGCCCAAACCCTGTTCTGCAGCAGGGCTAGCTCCACACTTAGGTCAGATCCCTCAGAGCACTCTCTAGTTGACTCCTACACGTCTCTGATACTGGCTGCCCTGCAGCCTCTCCGGGTAACTCATTACAGCGGTTAACCACCTCACAGTGAAAAGCTTTTCACAACTTATGTAAAATACCTGTTAGATGCACAACAAACCTAATTTAAAGTCTGGATTATAAACAAACAGCAAAATTTAACAAACAAGAAGTACTCACCAAAAAATCATGTGATCTGATCGTTATCACTACTAATCACAAGCAGAATATTTCCCAGGCAATGCAAACTTAACTAATAGCTTAAATCACCTGACAAAAAAATACAGAGCACCCAGCTTTTGAATTTTGAAGGTATAATACCTATACTACTCTGCATTTCATATGAAGCTGACAAAATATTCTATGTATATATCTCAAATAGTGGATCCTCTAACTCATTCTAGTTCATGAAGCAGAAGTATCTTTCATATATCCACGTTTTTCTGACTACTTCTGCTAGACAAGTAATTTAAGTAGTAATTTTAAACGTCAGCTTCTGAGAAAAAAAATGATTAAATTGGTCCTTAATTGTAGTGACTTGTAGTAAACATTAATGTATTAGTACAAATTACTTTCAGTTAGTGTAAGTGGAAATAATGGCAAATTTCATTTACCTTGCTCAGTACATTTTTTAATAATAGACTCTAGTTATGTAGATGGACAAGACAAACTTCTATTGTTACATACTGATTAGAAATGTAAACACTTAGCGCTTCCCACAACTACTGACTTCAGAATTGATTCTGAATATTACCTCAAAAGAGCAGAGATAGCAATGTGTGACGAAGAGCACTACTGTCCCCTAGTGAGCAAACCACAAAAGCTCTCCTGTAACAGCGTCTTGCTGTTTGTCTTTCTCGAAAAAAAGTCAGTAGTTCCCTCCACAAATTATTTTGAAAAAAAAAGAAAAAATGACAGACAAAAATAAAATAAAAATAAAAAAGGTTTAGTGACAAATGAAAACAATCACTATGAACACATGCACTAAACTCATGCCAGATTTCTGTGCAAAAGCCACATACGTAAGCCTGGGGAGAAAAGAAAAGAGAAGTACCACATTGTATTTAGGTTTTACAGGTAATTTAATACTTACTCTACAAGAACATCATGATGATGCAAAATATCGCACAAAAACTAATTATCTTTGATCTTTTTGGTCAGTTTACAGGGAAGTATTATCCAATCTCAAACCTAACTAATCTCTTTACTAAGATGTAATAACAATCATTCAGTTAAAAATTATATTAATAATACTATTAATAATATTGAGACGAACCTGAATTTTTAAATTTTAGTGTCTGAAATGTGAGCACATCGGTATGTTTTTCTTGTTTCTAGGCTTGTAACTATTGCAAATTAATTCTTATACGGATATTCAACTATATCCACAAAAATCAAGAGGAAACGATCAAAAAAAATACTTCCTGAATTCTGTTTGCAAAAAAAAAATAGGCAAACTTTCTCTGTCACATGAAAACATCCTGTTTTTCCCATATTTTCTTATAATTATTTTGTCAATGATTTGAATCTGTATGCAGTGCTGCTCAATGCAGTTTAGCATAAATTATTATCTGGTTTCTATATTTACCTTTCAATAAGATAGATTGCAGTGAACTGCTTAAAAAATATAACTACTGCAGGTGTTCGTGAGGAGCACAAACATAAGCCATGTATTCTTTTATTCTACCACATATTAGAACATCAACTTGTATTAGTAAGATGCAAATTAAATGCAACACAAAAGCAGAACTGAGTTCTGATTTTTCCCCTCAAACCTTATATTGACTCCTTCATTGTCTGACAGATATCACAGCAGCAAAGACTCCAGTTTATATTAGCAAGATAAGGTGAACAAACATTTATGTGCTTAACTTAAAACATGCTAACTAACCTAAGACACAGTTTTATGAATCAAAATGATCTTTATTTGTATGTTTTGGCACAGAAGCACCATCACTCAATAAAAACCTTGAATTTAAGGCTTTACCTTAAAATCTCCAAATATTGGCTTTCTGTGTCCTTGCATGCTGTATTCATACAGATGCATCATTAGCACAGAAACGCTGCAAGTGACGAGTAATACCTTATATAACTACAAATGTGATAGAAGGCAGAAAGGAACTTGGCACTATAAGTCTAAGTACCAATCACAAGTTATATGCTAAAAATAAAATATATATATAAAGACATTTTATAGACCCCAAATAGCCATATTTCCTGGTATTTCTCCATTACATCATAGCCTGGAGTTGATTAACACAGCTGTCAGCTCCACAGTCTACTTAAAGTATATACCAATACATCAGTACTTCACAATTCCAATTGATTAGTCATTTAATAACGTCGATTTACAAAATATAAATATGAAAAACGCTGGTGAGAGACTAATGATAATCAAGAGTTCCAACTGATGCATCAAATCTTCAAATATAAGGCCATTATCACAATTTATTCCAACTCTGCCAAGCACATTTTTCTTACCTTTGAATCTTCATTGCTAACACCCAGCTCTAGCACAGCTCGAGGAGATTTCAGCTTTGCTTGCATGGATTCAGCCATTTGAAGATTAAGCTGCCATCCAATTGTTTCGAGCTATAAAACACAAATTTAGATTACAATCAGATGGTGTAGATATGTTGGGGAGGTCAACTTTCAGTATCTACGAATGGCCTGTCAGCAAACACAATGCCGTGCTCCACAAGTGTTAACCATTCTTATACAATGCATATACTGCAAATTCTTCTGGACTCCAAGATAAATTTGGCAAGAGTTAGAAGCAAATCCATCAGTTTAAACTGCCTGTGACCATCAAAAATAAAAGTAACTTATACTTGAAACTAATCTGTAAGAGAAAATTAAATATCCAAACTAGGTTGGATTCCCCCTTCTTGCAAAAGTTGATTAAAGTACAGGATTCTATTTTTATTTTATTTATTTTAGGAAATAAATAAATAACCAGTAAATGTTAATCCACCTAAAAATTGTGATTTCTACTGTAATCCAAACACTATCAAGTTATACCTTACAGAAAAACAAAGCACGTAAGAACAGAATTACAAGCCTTTCAAGAAATAACCTACCTAGCCTTCTTGAATAAAGATAAGTAGAAATATATAATCTCACCATCTGGCAAGTTAATCTCCATACAAGTGTTTTTCAGTCTACTCTCCCCACTCTGATAGTAAATATTGTGGCTCACTGAGTAAAAATGTAAGCTTGCCATGTCTCAGTTAATCTCTTTCCAGTCCAACACTTCAGCTAAAGTCAACAGCATAAAGCCATCCCAGAGGCACTGCGGTGGGAACACAACAGAGAAGCCAATGCATGTCCTGTTCTCCTGCAGTGACAGCAATCCCTAGGTGAAAGATGGGACAGGGAGTGTATGGTGGGAGCATCTTTCATGGGAACAGCCCAAAGACAGAACATCCTAAACTTACTGTAACTGTACCATTTATATTGTGCATTGCCTATTCAGCCTTCATTCTGTGGTTACAAAATAATAATAATAATTTAATCAAGGAAAACCATGCTTATAACACGTACAGACATAGTTAAAACACTGTAAATCTGGTCTAGGTCATTTTGTGGTAGGTGGAGCTTCAGTAACTATACCCAAAGCTTATGAACTAATTAATGATGCTTTAAAAGATAAACTTTATAAATCCTAAAAACAGATTAGTTTTCTAACCCAATTTTCTGTTTTGATTGCTTCTGAACTTCTATTGGTTGATCGAAATACTAAGGCACTCATCCCACTCAAAAGTACAGCTCAATCCAAAAGCATGGTTATATCTGAGGAAGTGCTTATGTCAGTCATTAAAAGCACTGACAAATACACAAGGACACTGAGCTAGCCAGTATCTGTAATTTTCCTAAATACACCAGGAAATTATGCTAATGGCACAGATGGAAAACCTTTTTCTCACCACAAACTTCAATGAAGTAAATAAAGAAATAAACTCTGGTCCTCTCAGGAACAACAAGACCTCAGCATCTTGCCTTACTCTAAGTTTTAGTATCAAGTGGAAGGAAAAATTCAGTTCAGGAACCCTATCAATATTGATAACGGTTAACAGAGAAGGACACAAATGAACTATGGGAGCAGTCCAAACCAGGCAACAGAAAAAAATACTAGCTATTTTGATAAAACCACCTGCATCCATCAAACCACTACGGCCAAACATGGAGAGAGTGAGCGAGCTCTGGAATGTGATAGCTCGTCACTGAAGTTCAAGCCTAGCACTCCGCTATTTAGAAAGGACTTTCTATCACTTACTTAAACACTTTATTATAGTAATACAGAAACCAAGGCTTAGAGAGGCAAGCAGCTTATCCAGGATTATAAAACATTGCCACTAGAGACAAGGACAGTATCTGAGGAAGACTGATTTTTAGGACTTTTTTAAAGCTGTTAAACAGTGTACTGTATGTAGCATGAAAAACACGCCATCAGTAGTAAGGAAATTCAGATTTATGTCTTCTATTTCACTTTTAATACACATCTATCAAGGAATATTGTAGAAGGCTCAGAAGAAACACAAGATATGTGGCAGCATTGTGGTAGGAGTTCATAGCTGTACAGCAGTAATAGCTCTTTTTTCATTATTGCTTTACCTTAAAATTACTTTTTGTGTGTGTTCCATGTGTCTTTTCTGTTCTAAATATAGTTGTATGAGAATGACTTTTGATTAATGGATAGCATGCCGCCTAAGGCTTCAAAATAGTCTGCCTATTTATGTTCTTGAAAGAAAAACAGAACATGTATTTGGCTGTGGTCATGTTTACACAGACATTCAACATTCTGAAATATCAATTAACCTTTTGAGAGTGGTGACATGTTGCTGCATGGTATTTGTGTCAAGGCACAGCCTTTGGAAGACATGAAGTGGTAAATATTTTAGGGCCAAGTTCTTCAAAAGATTAAAGGACTGTAAATTATTTTCAGTTCTAACATGATACTTGCTACAGAAAATAAAACATTGGAAGAGACTATATAGTGCCAGAACCTTTGATAACATTGGCACTTACATTATGTGAGAAGCATTTATTGGAAGGGAGGTACTTCTCCAGAACTAGCATGAAAATAAAGCTACGGCTCTCATTACTGTAGTCCTTTAGCTTCTTTCTACGTTTTCTTATCAGTAGTTTGGATATATTTAAGCTACCTTGCCACTGCAACAATAATCACTGTTGAAAATGTACTGTTTAGCTCTGTAAGTTTTCATTGACACTTATTTAAGCTTAGAGTTATGTTTAGAAAACAAAAAACAGGTGCAGGCTGGAAAACAAGGAAAGAAAAAAAATGTCTATAGTTAATAAAACCAATAATAAACACATATGAAAGCCCTTCATATCTGCTCTGTGAATCCTACTGCAAATGACTCAGAGCAACAAAAACACGAGGATGCTTCCATTTCCATTTTGTTCTGCCTGGGCTTCTGAACTTACACACAACTCTGTTCCTTCCAGTGCCCAGGGGCCACAAAAAAAAGATGTTACACTGCTAAACAAACCGTGCCCTCCCTACAAACATATTGATTCTCTGTGGCCATCTATACCTGCCCTGGAGGCAGATTCACACCAGCAAGCCATCAGTTCTCGTAATATAAGAGGATCTGATCTTTTCAGAGCTTCCCTGACGCGAACTGTAATCACGATCTCCAACCAAAAGATAATTTTGCAAAGCCAAGAAAAACATCAACAGGATCCACCATTTCCCTCATCACTTTATGTCTTTACATACTATTATTTCTCTCCCACATATTTTCACCACATTCCTCCACTTTCACTTTTGACTGCCCACATACTTTACCGCAAATTAAAATGAAAACAAGGAGAAATTCAAGTAATCAGATAAGTATTACACGTTTATACACTGGTTATCAAAAATGAAGATACTTTTCCTTTCTCAATGATTAATAGATGTATTATTTATTATTATTTATCGTACACTACTTAATGAGAAAACAAGTAAGTGTTCTTTGGCAAAAGAATTTAGGCTAAGAATATCAAGGACAAAACATCTTAACTATGCACGAGCCAGTCTATCAGAGTTAATGGCTTTGAGAGCAAGGGCAGGCTGGATGTCCAGAAGAGGCATGCTGTAGGGCTGCAATTTCAGGACTGAGAACACAACCAAAGTGACTGAGAAACAAACTCACATTGAAATTTAATAAATAAATAAATAAATAAATAAATAAAAAAGTATAGAACTTAATTTGAGAAAAGAAACTAGGTGGAAGAATTGAGGGGAAAAAAAAAAGGGAGAACTTAAAGTGGAAATAGAAATTCAGAGAATGCATAAGCACCTAAAACATCTTTTCCAATACTTTCCATTTTAGCTGTTCTAAACTTCTGGAGCAGGGCCTAGTATTTTTAAGGGTGGAGAGGGAAAAGATATTTTAAGGCTCAGTAGATACTGCAGCAGAGAAAAGTATGGATATTTTTCAATTTGAGGCTTTTGAAGTGTATCAACATCACATTCCCTGCACCCACAAGGACTTTATTTTAATTTTAAATGGGAAACTGGAAACGGGAAATGACTTATTTCTAGAAGGTAAAGCTATCAGAAGGTCATCCAATATCGTAACAGATCATTACAGGAACTACACAAAATCAGTAGGACTGCCATCAAAACCCACTGATGTGGCAACAGCCAGCTTACTTCTCAGCACAGTGCGAACAGGATGTCATAATGCCATGCAAACCACGATTTTTTCTTCATGCGTAATCCATGATTTGGCATCTGTTTGTCTCACAGAAAGTGTTGTAGGCACTGACTTTAGAGAAAACAGCAGCAACAATGAGTAAACAAAACACTGAATCTGCAAGACTTACAGCCTGGAAACACCGCTTGGACACATAAAACCAACGGGATCACAGCTTTTAAAATGGCCAGACATTCAGATTGTTACACGCTACAACTAAGTTTAACATATCATGAAGACCTAGTTATATGATTCACATTCTTGCACTCCATTCACTTGGCTGTATTTGCTGCTTTCAGAACACCTTGGTGTCCCTTCACAGAATATGTACTTTATTTCTGCATAACAGTGAAACATACATCCATAATTTTCAGTTACTGTTAGACTAAAAGCAATATATTCAGAACACACACATGATTCAGAACGTACAGCTAAATAAAATTTATCAGCATTATACATTAAACATGATCTAACAAGCAACTGTAGATAAACTTTCTACAGGAAATATTATGTTTCTTAATGTTTCTGGCATATCTATTATTAGAATTTCAAATAAACAAATGAGTGCATGCATTTCTAAAGGGAGAGACAGAAATGCTTATTAGCATTTAGCAAAGAGCAATAAAGACATCTCAAAATTATGAGTTACATCTGAATAGTTTTTTAAAAAGTGAGAAAAACAGAATTCCAAATTTAACATTTGTTAACAAGTCATTTGCACAGGGAATGTGGAAATAATTCTGAATTTGTAGCACTGTTCTGTAATTTTATGTTTATGGAGCTCATGAAAGCTCAGCACAGGAAAGGAACAAAGCATAAACAAACCAGTATATGCAATTTTGGGAGTCTGCTACTTGCATTTTTCAGAACTGCCAAAGGGTTCCTCTCATTATATTTTGCAATGCTTGAAAACCAAAAAAAGTAATACAATTGTTCAATAATTTTGTTGGTATTTGAAGGATCCCTATTTAATGTTGTTTTCCACTGCTATATGAGAGGAAGTTTTTCACTGCCAGTTGGTTTTGGTTTAGATTTTGTTTTTCTAAAAAAAATGCAACAAAAATACCCAACAACATATGCCTTTATAGACAGCAAAAAGTTTTCATTAGCCTGAAGTTGCTAAGGGCTTGCAGAAGCTTTTCAACATGAGTGATATGGCTTGATGAGAATTTTAAAGCAAACTGGGCTTGCAGCCCACAGTCAGAATTAAGAACCAGTAAGAGCACCCTTTAAAATAACTAGATCACAGAGTTGTGATGGAGAAGAAAGTGTACTAACGTAATTACAGTATGACACTAAATCTTACTCATCCAGTTCATAAAGCACTAATCAGTTCAGTTGAATTGGCCTCTAGTGACACAATTACTAATTTAAGCACAACTCAAAATAAATCTTAACACTCCTTCCAAAAATTCAAGTCTTGGCAAAGATCTGAGTACTTCTAATAGTACTACTTCTTCCGCGGTATTAGTGGTGCTGAAGGACTTGATTAGTAAGGACATTCCTGCTCTTGGTTACAGAGTAACATCCTATGGCACAGAATAATGCTTTAGATTTCCATAGCTGATAACTAACATTCAAGCCTCTTTACATTGAGTCAACCCTCAGGAAGCCCTTTCAAGGTAGTTTACATGCATCTGTAATTACTTTCCCTCAGAGACAGGCTGATTAATTTGAGGTCAGGATGAAGGAGTGTAATTGACTTCATCTGAGTTACTTCTTTTTCTTTTTAAACATGTAATAGGAACAGAAAGCCAAAAAGAACTTATTATTGACTCATTCTCTAGGGGTATCACAGAAAATACTAGTCTTCTGTGGAAAACACAGAGGCCCAAACTACTTCAGAAAAAGTGGGAAGGCTGTAGAAATTAGTTTCATGCTCCACTGGTATGTAGACCCACCCAATTCATTTTCAAATACTGTAATCCTTATTTTGAGAAGCATTTCAGTTCAAATAGTTGTGAAAACTCAAATATTACTGAACAGGAGATTATGTCTTTTATATCTCTAAGAAAAAGGTCTACATACTCATTTTTATACAGCTTTTTCCACATGAAAACAAAATAATACACAATGCAACATCATTATTTTTCAGTTACACTCTTCTCATCTATTTCTACCAATGTACATCTATAAAAGTATTATATCAGTTTACTTACAAGTTCATTACATCGATAATGGAATGTTCACTTAGCTTAAAAGCTATTTAAATAAAGTCCAAAATAAATATTGATAATTTAACATTCTAAATTCTAAGCTTCTATTATTGTAGTAGTTAAGTAACTAATGCTATAGGAGAGAACACAATAGAACAAATTGATTTATACATCAGAAATGAGCAACTTGGAAAGGAAAACCCGCCAGTAAGAGATACTTTTAAAAGTAGATGTAGGGTAACTACAGAAATAAGATTCAAGAAACAGCATCTAATCATATCAATGTGAGCAAAAACAATTAGACATTTTAAAGCGGTGCCTGGCAAATTCAGAATGTGCAGTATATGATATGCACTCAACTATGAACTCCTTCAAAGGTTCTTTTCTTAAATGTAGTAAAAGAATGTTAGTGCAGAGGAGATACCAGAAGGACAAAACCAAGGTGTGCTTTAATGGCTTTTCATGCAAGTTAATGGCTTTTCACTTAAGTTTCATAAAGTTTCTGACTATCGTCTTCTACCACATTTCAAAAGGCAATAAAAAAATTAATGGTATACTGTATTTATAAATTCATCATCCTACTGGATGAACAACTGCTGATGAGAATTTGACGATTAAGACTTTACCATATTAAAAACAGAAAAATAAATGAAGATTTTATTTTAAAAGGAAAAGAAATTGTTGAGTGTGTAAAATGAACTGGACTCTTCATCCAAGATTGGCCCTCTCCTAGGTGGTTACTGGTGTTAATTTCTTCTGATTTCCTTTTTTTTTTTTTCCCCTGAAAGGATCAAGTCTCGTTTCTCTTCAGCAATCCTCATGTAGCACATATGCCAGAAAAAGTGACAGTCTTCAGAATTCTGAGTTCAATATCCAAAAAAACCCTCCCTCACTTCTTTAATCTTTGAATTTTAAGAAGTAAAAGATACACACCAAAACGTACCAGTAAACTTCAAAAGAAAAGAAACGAAAGAAATAATATGACATGAAATCAGTACAAGTCTAGTGCTAAGCAGCAACAACTTCAAAAGACTTTTCCCTAATTTAGGTTACTGGAGGTTTTCATCTTTACCTGTATTTTACCTGGTAAGTACCTAGCTTAAAAGCAAACAGAATGCAAACATGACAAACATTAGAAACAGCTTCCAAATTCATAGTATTTAGAGATTCACTTTGTGGAAAAGATAAATGTATTGTTGTACTCTGTCTGGCGCTATCTGAGAACTTGTGAACACAGATAGGCAATAAAGAAGTACACCAGTCTATGAGCACCTATATGGAAAAAGATAGCTGACTGGCTCGTTTACCTAGTGGAAGAACACAGCAAGATCCAGTGGTGGAAAGATGAAGTCAGGCAGATTTTAGAGATATGATACATATTCTTATTAGCCACAAAAAGTATGCTAGTAATTACCTGTCATTTCAAGCCTGGAAACCAGAATCAGCCTCCCATTTCAAAAGCTCTTTTGCATATTAAAGAAAAAAATTACAGTTTGTATTACACAAGAAGCTAAATGAAATTTGCATAGCACACAATTCTAACCTTAAAAGAGCTATTTTGCCTGTAAAAACAGAAATGTTTCAGTAAACATTCTCAAAACGTACATTGTAAACTTTACTGTTTACACTTACTTGGTAGAGAATGGAAGGGATATGAAGGATAGGAAGATACTCACTAAAAATCCTCAAGAAGCAGTACCTAAAAACTGTAAACTATTAAAAATATTGTTTGAGTGGAATATAAATAATAAAATACAAATATCCATATTTTATTATGAATAATAAAAGCAACTCTGTTGTGCTGTAGCTGGCTATTGAAATGAATCTCAGTAGGCAATGAATTGTGTCTTTACTGCATCTTTCATCATTTGTGTTTCTTTGCCATTGTCTGTAACGGCATTGTATCATGCAGGTTGGCTCAAAATTCATTGTGACAATGCCCATAGGGACAACACTCTCTTGTGACCTTTGTCACTGTAAGAATAATTAGTGAAACAAGAATTAAACAGAACCTGAAAGACATTTTCTTTCTGCTTAAGCCGTTTTCCTCCTTATTTTGCAGGTCTTCCAAAATCAAAAAGTATTTTTCCCCAAAACACAGCACACAGCCCCAATTCTCCTATTCTTTGTTGTAACAACCTTAGGATGCATGTGTTTCAGAGAAATACTTCTATAGACTTGCCAGCATTTAAGCAGAGGGAATTTAGTATATTCACACTACAAATACACCCCTTAGCAAGACCAGTTTCTGAGAATACTGCTTTCAGAATTTTTCCCATATGGTTTCAAACAGTAAGTCAAGCTACAGAACTGACAGCTCTGTCAAGAGTTTTAGGAATGTAATTTCACTAGTTGCATTCCCACACATCATTATATTAAGTAATGCTGTCTGAATACTATAAAAAACTTCTCCTGCTTGGCAACATAGGACTATATTTTTTATTATGCATATTTTAAAGATACCATGAACACTTTCCCAAAACAACAAGCCTATGAGGAATTTAGGTCGACTTACCTTTTAAATCAGATAGATTTACACAGTAACAAGAAAAAAAAAAAATTATACAGAACATAAGTGATTTTGGGGCTTTATTGGGTTTGTTGTTGGTGGTGGTTTTTTTGCTGTTATTGTTATTTGGTTGGGGGGGTTGTTTTGTTTTGTTTTTTTGGAGAAAAGGAAAATGAATCAATGGAAAATTGCCATGAGAATTCAGAGTTAACTAAAAAGCTAGCTCTTCTTCACAGAGAGGAAAAAATACATTTTAACCTGATCCATGTGTCCTGATTTCTGAACCGATACATTACCAAAGATTTAAAAAAACAGATCAGACTTGCATCAGATTTATCACTGACTCTCATTCTAAGGGCCAAATTAAGAATGCCTTCAAACAAAAAAACTGACAGAAATAACATCATTCTAGCTGATTGGGATTGCATTACCCAGCAGAAATAACACGATAAAGGGACTACGGTATGAGTAAACATTCAAAGAACCAGTTAACACAACAGGAGAATATACATAATTAATAACCCTGGACAGCTGAAGATTGACTATAGTTCAGTGAATAAAAATGAAAAGATCAAGTGAGAAAATAAATACTATTAAACAGTACAGCTTTAGTTTAACTCTACAGTTTGAATTCATCTCTCAGGACAACAGAGCAGTCCACACCAAAAGATTCAAACACCTATGTTCAAAAAATAACATTTTTTCTACCAATCAGAAGCAGTGTTCAGTATGTCATAGAAAAGACTGGTATTCTTCATCTAAGCAGTATTCTGGTAAATAATCGTTCTGTTGTACTAACAAATTCAGTTTGGCTTGTCATCTTAATGAAGCTATCAGCCAGTACACTATCACATATGTCTATTGCACAGAACTCTCAGACCCAGAAATCAGAAGACTATTACACCTTGCAGGCAATTTTGGCTTAAGAGAAACACTATAAGCACATAGATACAAGTGAAATATCTGTAAGAAGTTACTTCCCCAAACAGCTAGTGGTCTGAAGTCCAAAGCTAAGCACTGCTGCAAGCTAAATGATGCAAGCCTACTCTCCCAGAAGAGTGGTGAGCAAAACTAATTCTTAGTATTATGAATTAATAATACTGGACAGTGAGCTACCCACTAATTTTGGCCATAAATCACTCAATCCACAGCTATTCCTTCAGCTTATCTGAAAGTTCCAAGTGATTGAAGTGTAAAGCATACCTCCAAAACTGATAACCATTTTATGTTGCCTAAAAGTAGAAATGAATGGTTTGTGTCTGGACCAACTTGTGTACAACATATATACACATGTATTCTAAATTCAAACTTAATATGTAGTCCTGCACATCACCTATACAGGTGAGTAAAAGTCCCTCCCAAATATGCAGTGACAACCAGAAAGCCTATTTTTATTAGTATGAAAGAAAAACATATATTATAAAACCACTACATAAACCAATAATATTTTATGTAAGCTCATATAATATTGTATTCATATTAGTTTCTTTCAAAATACAGCAGAAATGTCAGAGACATATCAGAAAGGATTACAAGTAGACTTCCACAGAATGACAGAGTAAGAAATCAAATGATGTAGATTTATAGAAAAACAACAAAAAAGCACTATTCTTTACTACTTCTCATAATAAAAAAGCAATACCAATTAATTCAATAGCTACCAGGCATAATGTTTTTTTTTTTAAATGAATACATATCACTTTAGCAAAATTGCACTCAAGTGGTAAAAAAATCAGAAATCCTGCCAGTACACAATCTGAAACCTCTGTGTTTATTAAGCAGGATATTTCACAAGTGGTAAGCAATCAGTGTTAGGGATGTAAGAGGGCTTCTAAGTCACGAAGTGAGACATAATTTTCCATCAAATAGGTTAACTTCAGTATTCTACTGCTACACTTCCAGCTGAGGTGCCAAAGGCAGGAGACACAATGAACAGATTTTCTCATTCCATACAGTAGCTCCTAAATTCCTAGAATCTGAATTAACAATAAAACTACAGAGCACAAGATTTGACCAAAAAAGCGTCATTGTGAATTCAGCTTCATCCATAAACAGCGTGAATAAACGTGAGTCTGAAAACCAAAGAAATTAAAAAAAGAAATTCAAGATTCCTGTAAAAAGCAAACATCAATGCTATCTTCAAGAAGGAAGAATCAGGGAACTATGGGCCAGGAAGCCACATCTCAATCCTTGGGAAAGTGATGGAACAGCTAATCCTGGAAGCCATTACCAGGTGCATAAAGAACAAAAAGGGTGACCTGAAGTAGCCAGCATGGGTCCACAATGGGAAAGTCATGCCTGAGCAACCTGATAAGACTTTTTGGTGAAACAACTGGCTTGGTAGACAAGGTAAAAGCAGTTACATTGTTTACTTTGACTTCAGAAAGGCTTTCAACAACGTCTCCCCTAACGCTTTAGCAGAAAAGTTGATGAAGTACAGGCTGGATGAGGAGACAGTAAAACAGACCAAAACATCCCTGAACTTTGAGGCTTTGAGGGTGGTTATCAGTAACGTGATGTCTAGCTGGAGGTCAGTAACTAATGGTGTACCTAAGGGATCAATACCAGATCCAGTCCCGCTTTAACTTCTTTAATAATGATCTGGCTGATGGGGAGGGGAGGAACATACCTGCAGCAAGTCAGCAGATGACAAAAAAATGGGAGGAATGGTTGAGATGCCAGAGGGTCGGGCTGCCATCCAGAGGGATCTAAACAGGCTGGAGAGATGAGCTGGCAGAAGCCTCTTGACATTCAACAAGGGGAAGTAACAAGTCTTGTACCTGGGAAGGAACAACCCCAGGCACCAGTACAGGCTGGGGGCGGGAGGGGGGCAAGCAGCTACAAAGCTGCTTGGCAGAAAATGGCTTGTGGGTCCTAGTGGTCACCACGCTGAGCGTGAGCCTTCAACACACCCTTCCTGCAAAGAGGGCCAGTGGTGTCCTGAGCCTGCATCAGGCAAAGCATTGCCAGCAGGTGAACGGACATGATCGTTCTCCTCTCTCTACTCAGCACTGGTGAATGCACACCCAGGAGTGCCGGTTCCAGTTCTGGGCTCCCCAGCACATAAGAGACATGGACATACTGGAGAGAATCGAGCAAAGGGCCATGAAGATGATGAAGGGACTGGAGCACCTCTCCTGTGAGGAAAGGCTAAGAGACGGAATTGTTCAGCCTGGAGAAGAGAAGGCTTAGGGAGATCTTATCAATGTATATATGAAGACCTGAAATGGGGGGGTGCAAATATCCTCCTCCCTGCAAGAGCAAGGCTCTTTTCAGTGATGCCCAGTGCCCAGACAAGAATCAATGGTCACAAACCAAAACACGAGAAGTTCCCTTGACCATCAGGATACACTTTTTTTTTTTTTTTTTTTTTACTGTGAGGGTGCCTAAGCCCAGACTGGCACAAGTTGCCCAGAGAGGCTGTGGAGTCTCCCTCCTCTGGATCTTCAAAAGCCACCTAGGCACGGTCCTGGGCACAGTCCTGGGCAGCTTGCTCTGCGTAGCCTTGCCTGAGGACCAGATGGCCTCCAGAGGTCCCTGCCAGCTTCAACTATCTTGCAATTATGTTGCTGGCAAGTATGAGGAGAGAACTGTCACTTCCTTTTGCCATATATACATATTCCTTCTGTGGGAGAAGTGAGCAAACTGGGAATTTGCACACAGCCACATAAACAAGTTTGTAAAGTACTTATATATGGAGGGCACATTTATGGGACCAGGTCTTTTAAACAATGTTTTAACCATATATACATTCCAGAGAGTATTAATAATTAGATACACCTCTTTAAAGAAGCTAACATAATCTCTAAATCAGTCTAAAAATCTAAATTGTAAAACCAATCTAAAAAACAATCAGTCCCTAAGTGTTTTCCAGTATTTCAACTTTTTTTTTTTAAAGTAATTCAAGAGATACTGATGAAAATTTATAGAGTTTGCTAATACAATATATCTTAAGACAATACTTAGCCCACTATTTCTCAATGTGCACCAAGATAATATAGCAAATATGTGCTAATATACAACTACTTACAGAATACAGAGGGGAATAAATGAAAGCCTTGTGCAGCCATCTACTACACTCATAGTCTTATGAATCACCTTGTAGTGTCTTATAAGGAGATCACTAGTTCCTCTTCCATTATCCCTAAATATTTTCTCCTACATGCCTTGTTAGCAGAAAAAAAAAATAAAAAATACCGCGCTTTAGCAATTAGTTCTGCGCATTTAATTCTTTGGCTATTGAAATGCTCTCTTGAACTTCACAGTCTCACTACACTGAAGTCTACAGAATAAAGACTTTACAGGTTTTTCAAAACATACTGAGAAAGTATGTTCAAGCAGTTCAATTAAACTATACCTTAAGGCATACATTCATACTTGAGCTGATACTCAACTTGCAATCCAGGCTAGTTACGTAAATAACGTTAGAAGAAAAAGCGAATGACACTGTATTTTTATAGTTGCTTTTGTGCAAGCATAATTACAAATGACAGTTTAAAACTACGTTCTATGGGATGTAAAGCACTAGCAAAGTGTTATTCCATTACATGAGATGGTGGTGAAGGCACAAAGAGTCTCCAAAGCCATAAAACACACCAGAAGTATTCAATGTTGCAGGCCTCACACAAAACTGCAGATGCAAACACAGAAATGTCATCCCCGAAGGAAGTCACAGAAGGACCACAGGTGTGAAGGGTACAAGTTCTAGCATAGCTAGAATTCCAAATAAATGATGACCAAAGTTGCTTGCACTAGATTCTCATTTGTTGAAAACCAAGCAGCAAAATAGGGATCACTGCATAGTTTGTCTCACGAAAATTCTTGTGCAGTACTTTCAGAATTACCTCCCATTCAGAGCACACGTTATATTCTGAGAAGTAAACCTTACAAACTTATAATTTCACTTTGTTTTCAGATTGCTCACTTCTCTCAAATGGAAAGTCATACTTACCTATATAATCAGCGTACCTCTGACCATTTAAACTCTGAAACTTGTATGCTTGGCATTGTAAATATTATTAAAAAAAAAAAAAAAAAAAAACAGAAGCCAAAAATATTGTGTGCAACTCTTCTTTTTTGGTGTGTGTGTTATCAGCCATTTTCTTGGTTAGTTAGTAGATTTTTCTTATGTGCAGAACTCTACAAGTTGTGTGTCTAAAATTACACAGTTTTCCAAATGATCAAGTTTAAGTACTTGGAAAAAAATCAACTGCAATGCAATCGTGTATATCTTTAGACTTTGTCACTGACATGTCTTCCCAAAATGTGCATTTTACACCCAAAAGTTTAAAAGCTGCTGCTACAAACTATGTTCTGATTTTGTCAGTGTACTATGTATTCCTTATCTATCAAATTTATTTCCTATGTACTTTTCACTAAACAAATCATAGAGTAACAAACTCAATTTTATACTAGCAAGATATATAGCAACAATAAAAGCAAAGCAAGATCAATTAAGTTCAACAGTTTTGTGGAACTATTTGATCCTGTCTGACACTGATAGTTTTGTATACACATCTCGTAATGCAGCTGAAGGCTTATTAAGAATCACTGTATGTTATACCTGCTCACAGATGTGATCATTTACACCTAAAGATCCAATGAAACTTCACTACCCTGACCACATTTAACCACTACCTAATAAGCACCCTTCTTGTTTTGTTTTTCAGCACCTTGACTTGTCATCAATTTTGTATTTTAGACTTCTTGCTTTAAAACACAGCTATATAGCTTTACTCTCTTAAATTAAAAAAATAAATTACCTTCTGAGGGGTCAAAACCCTCTGCCTGAACTTTTCGATTGTATCTTGACCTGCAGCTGCCCATGCACTGGCAAACGCTTCAGCTTTGTCTTGATCCAGGTGAATACTTTGCAGCTGTTGTTGCAGCGAAGCAGGCTTCAGATTGTGATAAACTGCCTGTTTGAATGAAAAATAACTGCTATTGTTGAAGTATTGTTCTAAATATCGTGCCAGCAAAATTCTACCACAGATGGCCATCATATCCACCCAAGATTTTAATTAGCAACTCTACTGTGGGACTGCAAACACCCTGTTCATAATAACCCTTTCACTGAGCAGAGCGTAACTATCCCAATTATATCTCAAAGTGCAGTATTACAAATGAGTCTCCTCAAGACAGACAAACTATGAAAAATGTATATGTAGACTAGTTCTCAGTATACCTCTATATTTCTCCACTGTAAATATGGTAAAGCTGCCATCACTGAAAAAAAAAAAAAAAGAAAAAAAAAAAGAAAAGGCTTTAAGGTCAACTGTGACCAGGAAAAAAAGACAGCTTTTCCCAATTACACCCACATGAGCATTGATTTTAGTGACAAACATTCTATATCATAGACAGGCCTCCACTTTAAAAACAGGACTCCATCAGCCTCCCAATCTCCTCTATTCCTTCCCTTCCCCCCTCAAAAAAAAAAAAAAAAAAAATCAACACATACAGCAAAAACCATGCAGCAGCTTTATTTCTGTGGGTCCATATAGATGGAAAGGCTATTAAAAAATGTATGCTTTGACAGAACAAGCAGCTATTCTAAAAAAAATAAAAAATAAATCAGTTGGAACATAGAGTCCTCATGTAACATGTATCACACCTGAGAATCTTCTTTGGACTGATCAGTACTTTTTTTTTTTTTAAATGCAAAAAAACAGTAAGTCCTGGAACACGTAACTACTCTTTCTATCCACCCGCAGTAATTATACTAAAGCAGACAAATTAAATTAAGAACAGAGAATAATACAAGTAAACTCCTGTCTGGCTGAGATGAAATTTCGAAATTCCAGTCTGGATGTGACCAGTGTTTCTTTTAACTTCTCACGTATTCACTGTCTGTTTGTTCTCTTTTTAATATTGTGGAATATGTTAACCAAGCTAACTCATGTTAAATTGACATGCGCAGGAAAGGACGATTCACATCTCATGACATACCTGATTGCCATCAGTATGCATGCCCAACACAGACTGCACTCACTGTACTTGCATGGGATTGTATCAACAACACTGCGGCTGTCTCGACCTCTAAGATAAAGTTACCTATTTAAAATGTCGTATCTTGGCAACCCACCTGAGTGGTAAACCACAGCAGAAACAGAGAACCTCCTCTGTGTAAAAGTCCCCTAGCTGTACATCATGCGGTCACCTACTCATACAGACACTAGAACTACAGCTCTTTTACTGCTCACCTACAAATAAGAGGAAAGACTACACCTTATTACCAGTATTTCCCTCACAGCCATACAGAGGTGGTTTCCATCACCTTTATTTACTTTATTTAGAAACTCATCCCACAAATGCAATGAGTCCAATTCAGATCAGCAAAGTGTGCAAACTAAAGCTGTAAAATCATGCCCACAAGACATGCATAATTTACTACAGATACATGTTTTCACAAATTACTTTTTAGCTGCACATCTATATTTTAAATTCACAATCTGATAAAAAATATATATTTAACAATTCACAATGATAAAAATGATGTACCTGCTCCAAAATGAATGATATAGTTTCAAGAACTAGATGAAGATCCTGCTTTTCCAACGAAAAAGCTATTTGAAGTTTTTCTTCTTCCTCTTCACTGAAGCTACTTTCAGCCTGAAGCACAAAAATAGTTACTGCTGACATTCCATTTGGCCGCCATAAACATATTTGCCCAAAGAAAAGCTTTCTCCCCATTTTTATAAACATAGTATTTGTCCTGTTTTTCTAAATGGATAAAGTAAAGCCCTTCTCCGGCAGAAAAAGACAACGTAATACAATGTTTCATCTCAATGAATATGAAATTTACACGATATTGTGGGCTTTTATCACAATCAATTAAAAAACACCACAAAAAAATGCTTTCTACTTAATCTTGAGAACTACTAAGGAAATGCGTATCTTTTGACTACATCAGATTGTCTCCAATAAACTTTTACAAGTAAAAAGAAGAAAAGTACGAAGTACACTATTCCAAAGAAAACTGAAGGCAAAGCAGTTTTGTAGTTACTTATGCAGGCTTCTTCCACTCCAGATTCTCCTTTTGAAAAATGCCTACGCTGTTATAGAGAAAATGAAGCCCTAATGTAAGCTGTTTTGAAAGTCAGATTTCAGTACAATCTATAGCACACCATATTACTGAAGATTACTAAGAACGTGCTGTACTTTTAAATACAGCAGTTATGTTTATTATACTACAGTAAATTAAAGAGTAATTTAAATGCAGATATTGTCATCTTTTCAAATGTAATTACTAATAGTTGATGCTACAAACATCAAAACACCATATTTAGGCCACTTAATAAGCCAAAACTGCAAAGCTCCACAAAAAAAGCAATTGAGCTGTCAGAATAAACAAAATGAGGCAATTACAGAAAAAAACTTCAGTGATTAGAGTTTGTAGCAAGAATATCAAAATGGAAATGTTATTTGAATCATTAGAAACCATACTGCAATATCAGCAACACGCAAGCTAGTAATTTTGGTAGGGATAAATCAGGAATCGCAGCAAATAACCCAAATAGCCCTTACAGCCTCGGAGCTATGACTTGTAGTAAGGTTTTATTTTCTGTCAGCGCTACTTCTAACCTGTGATGTTTTAGTGTTTATGTGCATGTAAAGCAGATTGTGTTTGCTTTCTTATTTCTTTCTAAACAAAAAAAATAATAAGGGAATATGCAAAATGTGACACTGAAATATATATATATATTTATTTATAAATATATATATTGTGTATATATGTATATATTTATATGTACATATAAACAAATACATACATTTATACGTACATATATATAGGTGTACATATATATATGTATATAAATATGTATATATGTGTTTATATGTATGTATATATATATACACATATATATACATACATTCTTCCATGTATGTATATATATATGGGAGAAATCCTCAACAAAATCATTTCTGTTTTAACACTTTGCTTGTTGTTTCCCCCTGCAACATGTTGTGCCAAAACCAGATTTAAACTCCGCTCGACTTTTTGACCGTGGGGCGAAACGGACTCCTGACGTGCCTTCTGCCACGCCGCTGAAAGAAGTGAACGAAACCAGCAAAAAAAAAAAAAAAAAAAAAAAAAAAAAAAACCTGGCAGGAAAAGGTGACAAAAGTGCCCGTTTACGGCTTCTTTCCGACCTCACCCCTCCCCAGGCTCTGGCCCACGGCCACAGCACGGCCCGGGGAGGGGGGGGATGGAGGGGGGGCGCCCACCGGAGCGGCCCCTCCTGCGGGCACAGCCCCAGCCCCAGCCCCAGCCCCGGCCCCGGCCCCGGCCCCGGCCCCGGCCCCGTCCATGGGGCCCCTGCCCGCCCGCCCCGACCTTCAGGTGCAGCTTCTGCAGCAGGCGGGACAGCAGCCGCGGGAAGCGGCCCGGGTCCACGGCGTTCAGCAGCGACACGGCCCGGCGGATGCTGCGGGGAAGGAGAGGAGGAGGTGAGAGGAGGAGGAGGAGGAGGAGGAGGAGGAGGAGGGGGGGGGAGGTCGGGGGGGAGGTCGGGGGGGTCCCGCCCCGGTGCCGGGCAGCCGCTACCTGTCGGTCTCCGGCACAACGGGCGCCGCCATGGCTGCCGCTGCCGCCCCGCCCCGCAACGGCGGCGCGGTGGGGCCAAGCGCCGCCCGGGGCGGTGCCGTGGCGGGGCTGCGCCGGGGGGAAATGGCGGGAGGCGGGGTGGGGGCGAGGGGCGGGCGGGCGGTGAGGCGGCGGGGCGCGAAGGGGGGGGGAGGTGGTGGCAGGCGGGATGTGGAGATAATGGGGGAGTTGTGAGAAATGTGTTGCAGATGGGCCCGCTGCAACCCTGGGTCTGTGAAGTGAGGGGGTTTTAGTGGTAGATGATGGAGTTGTAGGATCGTTAATGTTGGAGAAGCCCTCTGAGATCATCTGGTCCAACCATCGCCCTGCTACCAGTGTCACCCACTAAACCATGTCCCCAAGCACCACATCCAGGCTCTCCTTGAACACCCCCAGGGATGGTGACTCCACCACCTCCCTGGGCAGCCTGTCCCAACGCCTGACAGCTCTTTCTGAGCAGAACTGTCTCCTCATTGCCAACCTGAACCTCCCCTGGCACAACTTGAGGCCATTCCCTCTGGTCCTATCACTAGTAACCTGCGAGAAGAGGCCGACCCCCAGCTCCCCACACCTTGCTGTTGGCCTCCTTGGCCACCTGGGCACACAGCTGGCTCATGTTCAGGTGAGCATCGACCAGCACCCCCAGATCCTTTTCCTCTGCACAGCTTTCCAGCCACTCTGCCCCAAGCCTGCAGCACTGCATGGGGTTGTTGTGGTCAAAGTGCAGGACCCAGCACTTGGCCATGTTGAACCTCATCCCACTGGCCTCTGCCCATCGACCCAACCTGTCCAGGTCCCTCTGCAGGGCCTTCCCACCCTCCAGCAGAAGGTCAGCTGAGATTTCAGCCATGGCCTGTGCAGATGGAGGCCTCCTTAAACCATCGTCAGCATGAGAGGAGCAGCAGCCTTGGCTGTACCCAACTGGAGCTTTGCAGTGAGAGCTCCTGGCTGAGGCCTGGTGTCCTAACTCTTACCAGAAGGTGGACTTGCAGTATCTTACTAAAGGCAGCAACATTTGTCATGCTATTGTTCTGGGCTGAAATGTAATTATGGTCAACTATTTCATCTGTTTTTCTTTATAGAGCACTGAAAAGGCACTATTCTTGTGATAATTTTTTTTGGCTGGAAAATAAAAATGAGTATTTCATTCCATGCTGAATAACGTAAGTTCGTGTTCTAGGAAGTCTCCCCGGAGAGCAGGATTTTATGAACATTGTTCAGTCAAAATGAGCAAGGGAGACTGCAAGTCTAGACAATTGCTTACTTATTTTAAAAAAGTTCTAGCTGATGCAGGTATGGTATGTGCTACTTGGGTTTGCTGCCAGTTCTCTGCTTTTATAAATGTATATATAAGTTGTAATATTTTAAAGTGCTTTCTTTCACGCTTTGCTGCATCAAATGAATGTTTGAAATGAGCAGCCAAAACAATAAGCATTAAAAAGTTATCTGGACATGATCCTGAGCAACCTGCGCGACCTGGACCTGCTGCACACAGGAGGTTTGACTAGAGACCTCTGGAGGCTGATGTGATTCTGTGATCAAAGACTCAGTGACAGGAATAAGATGACTTGATTGGAAATAATAAATAATGAAGTGAACCTGAGGTGGTACTCTCAAGTGCACAATTACATGTTTTTTTCTTCATGCCTTTTTTTCTGATAGGGTAGTAAACGTGTAGAAAGTAAATAACACACAGCAATGAGTACTACAGGCTACTACAGGCTACTGCCAGAAAGGCATTATTTATTCATAAAAATAAATTATAAAAAGTCATGATGACATGTACATCCATTCATTTCTTGTTGCTTTGCACACATCTGTGATACATTTTTCAATGTGAATAATAGATTTTTTTTTTCACTGAGCAAGTGAAATTACCCAATTTAACATATTTTATGAGTTTCCTTAACTATCCGTATAGTTAAAACAAATGTTGACCCCAAATGTTCCATTTAGACATGCAAATGAATGTTGTAGGGCCTATTAGATTCATCTGCTCAGATCCTATGACAAAATCTTAAGCACAGTGACTGAGATTTCAGAGCATTTAACTGCCAATGAGAGTTAGGAATCTTACTACAATAAAACTGTCTTGAAAAGCTCAGGCTCACCTGCTTTGCATTTCCAGAAATTGAGCTGTGTATTCTGTTTTTTTCACAAATATTGAACAAACCTTTGTGTTACTTTCCTATGGTTTATTTTACAGACTTTTCTCATCACCTAACTGTTAAGCTAGAATGCATTTAGGTATCTCTTTCTGACATGATCTCTTTTTAAAATACTTGTATGACTATTGGAGATAACAGACTATATAGACCATGAAAAGGATGTAAAGTTAGGAATTACAGAATACTTTCTACACTAGGTTATTTAAGCATTGTAATGTATTGCATAAGGTAGTTTTAAAAGTTCTTTCATTAGTGGTTTTAAACCATAGAGAGACAAAAAACCTGTCAAGACAGGTGGGCAGTAAAAATGTAGAAAGTGAGTAAAGGTTATCTAGTATTGAGGATAACAGGTTCTTGAAAGCCTACCAGTACCTTTTTTCTTTGAGCATATAATTTTCTCTGTTTTCTTCTGTCCTTTTGGTCCACTTTTAGTGCCACAGGCTGTTATTTGCAGTGTCATTCTGTTCATTTTCAGTTACCACAGTTATTTTTCCTTATTTCCACAATTCGAAAAGTTCTTTACAAAGGTGTTTGGAACTCCTTCAGGATATGATTTGTACAATGTCCCTGACACTTACTGACTAAATAATTGTCCTACAACTCAGTGAAAATAAAATAGTAATGTTTCACATCAATTTTCGTTTGCTAACGATTATCTCACAGGTGGCTTAAGCAATTTCAGTTAGCAAACTATAAAATTGTGTGGCAGGAATTGAATTTGGGCTTTTACCTAATATTAAATAGCACAATTCTGCAAATCTTGTTGGAGAAAAAAAAAAAATGTATTTTAAGTGTTTCAGTTAGATCATGTCTGTCAGAAATAAATACTTCCCTGTTGCTGGCTATGACTGTTACCATTAAGAAACAATGTGCCATTCTTTCTATGCCATTATTTGAGTTCCACTGAGTGAATAATCTCATTAAAATCAACAGGGTTCTGCTCAAATTGAATAAGGGTGGGGGACTCTCACTTTATCAGTCCTATGTGTCAGTTTATTATATACTATTTTTATGCTTATTTGTGAACACTCACATCTATTCCTGTGAACGGAGTAAAATTATTTGGATCGTGTCGTCACTCGCAACAGAAATCAGAGTTGCACAGCCTACTCCTTTAATGAAATGCAACTGTGAGCACACAGGAGATTTGGTCATGGGCAATGGACTTCAATTTATTCCATTATAACATGAACAGACATGATCCTGTAAGGGAACAGCATTCATACACTTGCACCTGAGTGGAGGTGAAAGCAGGTCAGTAGTGGCATGGTCAGGCTAGTGGGTAAAAAATATATTGCCCTCTACAAATAATAGGATGGAAAATCTTTCAATGGTTCATGCGAAGATTATAAACTAGAGTTAATGGAATGTAACTATGGCCTTCTAGCATATTTTAAATTGTTAGCTTAGACTTGATGTATCCATTTCTCTAACAGAATGGAATCAAACAAAATCATCCACTGAAACATGTATAATTTATTTTAAAATGTTATAAGATTATGAAAAACATGTTAAAGGAGAAGCTACAATCAGTATTGCTCTTACTAGCTAAGAAATTCAGCAGAGCCGCAACAACTGTAATCAATTTGGTGCAAATATTTTTTTAAGGCATATTTAAATATCTAGAAAGTATCAATCTGTATTTCTTCAGTCACGTTCTTCTGGTTTTCCCACTGAAGTCTATCAACTCTATATTCTACTTTCATTTGGATGTATATAAAGTTCTGCTCTTATAGGAGGTTAAAAAGACCATGGAAACTATCTGGAAAAGATTTCAAAGTACTTTAAAAAAAAAATTTATGGGTTTCTGTGTTTGCATGAATCAGAGGCTGGCAAATTATAGAGTTACTTCAACAAATGCTGGCACATACTAATGTAAGTTCAATAATGGCATGGACGCATTTTTCTCTAAATAATGCAATAGAATTGAATGGCGCTGTGCCAATATGCAGAAGTTCATTTGAAGGCAGGAGGAATAGTTTAGTGGTTGGAGGTTGTGACTGAAGTATCTAGACTTTCTGCAGTCACAGGTCTGACATCTCCCAGGACTAACTGTCCATCATTTTGAAGCACTAAAGGTAGTCCGAGTACCAGTCACTTTACTGCAGTTACCTAGAATCAATCAGGTCTTAAGGCAGACAGGAATCCTGTAGCACTTCATACAAGATTTGGGAGCTTGCTTTGGGGAAAAAAAAAATAATCTCAATGTTCTGCCTATTGTTTTAAAGTGGTAAAATCTGTTCCATTCCTAGTGTTTATTTCATTTTATGCTAGTACGCATATATAACTGTAGATGAATACTCATGGAGTCTTTAAATCAGAGGAGATATACATAAATAAAAAATAAAAGTTGGTTTTGAGTGTGCAACGCTGCAGGAAGGATTTGCAAGCATTGTACAAGTAAAAGTCAGCATTATTTTGCCATGTATCAGTATGGAAACAGATGAACACACAGAAGTTATGGCCTTCCTATAGCTGTCTATCTGTAAACCCTTGTGTCGCAGTACTTAGTCACAGAATCACAGAATCACAGAATCACAGAATTTTCTAGGTTGGAAGAGACCTCAAGGTCATCGAGTCCAACCTCCAACCTAACGCTAACAGCCCTCCACTAAACCATATCCCTAAGCTCTACATCTAAGCGTCTTTTGAAGACTTCCAGGGATGGTGACTCCACCACTTCCCTGGGCAGCCTGTTCCAATGCCTCACAACCCTTTCTGTAAAGAAGTTCTTCCTAACATCTAACCTAAAACTCCCCTGGCTCAACTTAAGCCCATTCCCCCTCGTCCTGTCACCAGGCACGTGGGAGAACAGGCCAACCCCCACCTCTCTACAGCCTCCTTTAAGGTATCTGTAAAGAGCAATAAGGTCACCCCTGAGCCTCCTCTTCTCCAGGCTGAACAAGCCCAGCTCCCTCAGCCGCTCCTCGTAGGACTTGTTCTCCAGGCCCCTCACCAGCTTCGTCGCCCTTCTCTGCACCCGCTCAAGCACCTCGATGTCCTTCTTGTAGCGAGGGGCCCAAAGCTGAACACAGTACTCGAGGTGCGGCCTCACCAGAGCTGAGTACAGGGGGACGATCACCTCCCTAGCCCTGCTGGTCACGCTGTTCCTAATACAAGCCAGGATGCTGTTGGCCTTCTTGGCCACCTGAGCACACTGCTGGCTCATATTCAGCCGACTATCCACCATCACTCCCAGGTCCTTCTCTGCCTGGCAGCTTTCCAACCATTCCTCTCCCAGCCTGTAGCTCTGCTTGGGGTTATTGCGCCCCAGGTGCAGGACCCGGCACTTGGCCTTGTTAAACTTCATGCAGTTGACCTCAGCCCATCGGTGCAGCCTATCCAGATCCTCCTGCAGAGCTTTCCTACCCTCAAGCAGATCGACACACGCACCTAACTTGGTGTCATCTGCGAACTTACTGAGGGTGCACTCGATGCCCTCGTCCAGATCATCGATGAAGATATTAAAGAGGACCGGCCCCAGCACCGAGCCCTGGGGGACGCCACTAGTGACTGGCCTCCAACTGGACTTGGCTCCATTCACCACGACTCTTTGGGCCCGGCTATCCAGCCAGTTTCTAACCCAACGAAGCGTGCGCCAGTCCAAGCCAAGAGCAGCCAGTTTCTTGAGGAGAATGCTGTGGGAGACGGTGTCAAACGCCTTGCTGAAGTCAAGGTAGACCACATCCACAGCCTTTCCCTCATCCACCCAGCGCGTCACTCTGTCATAGAAGGAGATCAGGTTCGTCAGGCATGACCTGCCTTTCATAAAGCCATGCTGACTGGGCCTGATCGCCTGCTTCCCCTTCAAGTGCTGCATGATGACTCTCAGGAGGATCTGCTCCATGAGCTTTCCTGGCACTGAGGTCAAACTGACAGGCCTGTAGTTTCCTGGGTCTGCCCTCCGGCCCTTCTTGTAGATGGGCGTCACGTTTGCTAGCCGCCAGTCGATTGGGACCTCCCCCGATAGCCAGGACTGTTGATAAATGATGGACAGCGGCTTGGCCAGCTCCTCTGCCAGTTCCCTCAGTACCCTTGGGTGGATCCCGTCTGGCCCCATCGACTTGTGCACATCTAAGTGCCGTAGTAGGTCACCAACCAGTTCTTCATGGATAATGAGGGCCACATCCTGCTCCCCATCCCCTTCCACCAGCTCAGGGTACTGGGTATCCAGAGAACATCCGGTATTGCCGCTAAAGACTGAGGCAAAGAAGGCATTGAGCACCTCCGCCTTTTCCTCATCTCTTGTAACTAAGTTTCCCCCCGCATCCAGTAAAGGATGGAGATTCTCCTTAGTCCTCCTTTTTGTGTTGATGTATTTATAGAAACGTTTTTTGTTATCTTTAACGGCAGTAGCCAGATTGAGCTCCAGATGAGCTTTGGCCTTCCTAATTTTGTCCCTGCACAGCCTCGCTACTTCTTTAAAGTCCTCCTTAGTGGCCTGCCCACTTTTCCAAAGCTTATAAACCCTCTTTTTCCTCCTAAGATCAAGCCACAATTCTCTGTTGAGCCAGGCCGGTCTTCTTCCCCGCCAGCTCGTCTTTGGGCACGTGGGAACAGACCGTTCCTGCGCCATTAAGACTTCCCTCTTGAAGAGCGCCCAGCCTTCCTGGACCCCTCTGCCCTTCAGAACTGCCTCCCAAGGGACTCCACCAACCAATGTCCTGAGCAGCTCAAAGTCAGCCCTCCGAAAGTCCAATACAGCGGTTTTACTGGTCCCCTTCCTGGCCTCGCCAAGAATAGTGAACTCCACCATTGCGTGGTCACTCTGCCCTAGACAGCTCCCGACAATCACGTCCTCCACCAGTCCTTCTCTGTTTGTGAAGAGAAGGTCTAGCGGGGCACCTCCCCTGGTAGGCTCACTAACCAGCTGCGTCAGGAAGCTATCTTCCACGCTCTCCAGAAACCTCCTAGACTGCTTTCTCAGGGCTGTGTTGTGCTTCCAGGATATGTCAGGGAAGTTGAAGTCCCCCACGAGTACAAGAGCTGATGATTTTGCAACCTCTGTCAGCTGCCTGTAGAATTCCTCATCCGTCTCATCATCCTGGTTCGGCGGTCTATAGCAGACCCCGACCAGGACACTAGCCTTGTTGTCCCTGCCGATCCTAACCCAAAGGGACTCGACCTTGTCATTCCCAACCTCGAGTTCTACAGCCTCGAAAGACTCTCTAATATAGAGAGCCACACCACCACCCCTTCTATGCTGCCTGTCCCTTCTATAGAGCTTATAGCCAGGCATTGCAGCACTCCAGTCATGAGACTGGTCCCACCACGTCTCTGTGATGGCAACCAAGTCGTAGCCTGCCTGCCGCACGATGGCTTCCAGCTCCTCCTGTTTGTTACCCATGCTGCGTGCATTGGTGTAGATGCACTTCAGCTGGGCCATTGCCTTATCCTCCGGCCTTGCCATTGTTCCCCCTGGCACAGCCCCAACAATCCTAGCCTCAGCCCCATCCCCCTTCCTACCTAGTTTAAAGCCCTCTCAATGAGCCCTGCCAGTTCCTGGCCCAGGATCCTTTTTCCCCTAAAAGATAGGGACCCGTCTGCGGCCATCAGGCCAGGTGCTGAGTAAAGTGCCCCATGATCAAAAAACCCAAGATTTCTGCGTTGGCACCAGCCCCGGAGCCACGTGTTTAACAGGTGGGCTTTCCGTGTCCTCTCTGAACTCCTCCCTGCCACCATAGGGATGGACGAAAACACCACCTGCACTCCCGCTCCATCCACTAACCGACCCAGCCCCCTAAAGTCCCTTTTGATAGCCTTGAGGCTTCTCTCTTCGATGTTATCACTGCCCGCCTGGACTATCAAAAGGGGGTAATAGTCAGAGGGGCGTACCAGGTTAGGAAGCTTCCTGGCAACGTCCCTGACCCTGGCCCCAGGGAGACAGCAGACTTCCCTACGGGTAGGGTCCGGCCGACAAATAGGGCCCTCTGTTCCCCTAAGAATCGAGTCACCAACAACAATAACCCTCCTGTCTTTTTTGGTGGAGGCAGTCCTGAGGCGCGGAGTCGACCTCCTCGCTCCAGGCATCCTCCTGGGAACATTTGCTACCTCTTCCTCACACACCGGCCTCTCAATCTCTAGGGCCTCAAACCTGTTGTGTAAGGGCACCTGGGAAGGTGGGGCCGGAAGGGGAGGGCATCGCCTGCGATGTCGAGCAGGGACCTGTTTCCATTCCTCCTCAGCTCCCAGATCCCCTCCCTCTGCCCGACGGGGACAGGGCAGGGGGTCCGCCCCCATTTGGGGAGTCTCACCTCGGCACCTCCCCTTGAGGCCCTGCAGGGAGTTACTCCAGAAGTCTATCTCCCGCTCACACTCCCTGATGGCCCTCAACCTCTCCACCTCCTCCTTGAGCTCCGCCACCATGCGGACCAGGTCATCCACCTGCTCGCACCTCACGCACGCAGTTTCTCTGCCTCCCGCCGATAAAGTGGTGACATTGTCCTTTGATTTGAGAGACAGTTTTAGTCTGCCTTCTTATCACAGAATCATAGAATATCCTGAGTTGGAAGGAACCCACAAGGATCATGGAAGTCCAACTCCTGCCTCTGCACAGGACCACCCAGAAATCAGACTGTATATCTGAGAGCATCATCCAAATGTTACTTGAACTCTGTAAGGCTCAGTGCAGTGACCACTGCCCTGGGGAGCCTGTCCCAGTGCCTGACCACCCTCTGGGTGCAGACCCTTTCCCTAACCCCCAGCCTGACCCTCCCCTGTCCCAGCTCCATGCCGTTCCCTCGGGTCCTGTCGCTGTCCCCAGAGAGCAGAGCTCAGCGCCTGCCCCTCTGCTCCCCTCGTGAGGGAGCTGCAGGCCGCCATGAGGCCTCCCCTCAGCCTGCTCTGCTTGGGGCTGAACAAACCAAGGGACCTCAGCTGCTCCTCATACGCCTTCCACTCCAGACCCTTCAGTGTCTTTGAAGCCCTCCTTTGGACACTAACAGTTTTATGTCCTTTTTATACTGTGGTGCCCAAAAACATGCGTAGTACTCAAGGTGGGGGTGCACCAGCAGCCTCAGAGCAGAACAGGACAATCCCTCCCCTTGACTGGCTAGCAATGTCATGCTTCTTGCACCCCAGGGTATGGTTATCTCTTTTGGATCCCAGGGCACACTGCTGACTCATATTCAACTTGCTTTTGACCAAAACACCCAGATTCTCTCCAGATTCCCAAGATGATTGAAAAATAGTGGAGAGATGTCTTGCAATACCGTCAGCCATCTCTCTGAGTACCCTGGGATGAATCCCATCAGTCCCCATAGACTTTCATGCATCCAGCAGGAGAAGTAAGTCCCGCGCAAGTTTGGGCTTGGCTGGGAGTTTACTGTAGTCACAGTCCTCCAGCTCAGGGCACTTGGGATCCCAGAGCACATCATTGGTGTTGAAGACAGAGGTGAAGAAGGCAAAGAAGGTGAATAAGGCAAAGGTCTCTTCTTTATCTATTTATCTCTATTTGTGAGGTGACAGTCCTCATCATGTAACAGAGCGATGTTTGCTGTGGTTCTCCTTTTGCTGTTAACATATATTTAAAAAAAACAAACAAACCTTTTTATTGTTCCCCACAGTACTGGCCAGTTTAAACTGTAATTGAGCCTTGGCCATACAAATTTTCTCACCCTTATCTGTCACCTACAGAGGCAAACAGCATCTTACTAGTCCTCCCATGTCGCGTGACCTCACTTCCAGTGGCTGTACACTTTCTGTTTCTACCTAAGCTCTAGAAGATCCCTGTTCAGCCTAACCAACCTTCTGCCCTGCCTGCTTTACTTTCAACATTTTGTAATTGTCTGTTCCTGTGCTCTGAAGAGGTAGTACTTAAAAACTGGCCAGCACTGATGGACTCCAAGGCCCTCAAATGCAGTTTCCCAGGGGACCTTATTAACTGTTCCTTGAGTCTGAAGTCTGTTCTCCCCATATCCAGGGTTGAAGTTTTGGTGGCAATTCTCCTCCTATCACCAAAGATTTTAAACTTGACTACTTCATTGGCACTTTGACCAAGATAGCCACCAATTGCCACCTTGCCCATGAAACCTTCTCTGTTCACAAGCAACAGATTTAGGAGGCACCTTTCCTACTTGTCTCCCTAAGTACTTGTACCAAGAAGTTATCATCCTGGTGTTTTGGGAACCTCCTGGACCCACGTGTATCAGCTGTGTGGCATTCCCAGTCAACATCTAGCAAGTTGATGTAACCCCTAAGGACAAGGGTGGCTGATCTATAGGTATCACTGAGTTCCTTAAAAATGATTCATCAGTGTCATCATCCTGGCTGGGTGGTCTATAGTAGACTCCACAACAACATCCCCTTTATTAGCTCTGACCTAGGCCCGAGGGAAGCAGAAGACTTCCCTATGGGTTGGGTCCAGACAGCACATTGGGCCCTCTGTTCCCCTCAGAAGGGACTCCTCTATGAGAGTAACCTTTATTTTCCTCTTGATGGAGATTGTTGCAATACAGAGGATAGACTGACTTATTCAAAATTCCATTCATCTTCTAACTCGTCTGATAAAACCTAAAGGGGTCTTTCTCTTTAGCACACCTTCACATCCAAAAGCATAATACGTAATGGCCTTGACTTTCATTGTGGCCACTTTGAGCCACATAATAATATTTGTATTAACATTTTGTTTAGATTGTCTGTTGTTTTGGAAGCAGCTGTAAGTATTCCTTGCAATATGCAAGGAGAGCTGCTTTGTTGTTGTTATTGTTGTTGTTTTGGTTTGGTTTGGTTTGGTTTGGTTTGGTTTTGGTTGGGTGGTTAGTTTCTTTTTTTTTTTTTTCCCCTTTTTTTCACTCACAGCTGTGACAACTTCTTATATCTAAAAGTATAGAGAAGTTGTTGAATGCTGCTTGTCTTCAGTGTCTGTCTAGCTTTAAGTCTAACAGGAAAATGAGGCAAAACAGCAAGGTTATGTTCATAGCTTAATAGCTCTATCTATTTCTTGGAATTTTCAAGTTTAAAAATGGCAGAGGATGTGCAGTAGAGTCTTCAGAAATAAAGGATTTCAATAGCACAATGCTCAAGCATGTGGGAGGTTAGTGGAGAAAGAACATCTTTACCTTCACAAAAATTGTACAGGAGCACATTATTCACTTATATGACATATACTTCCCTGCAGTGATAACAACTAAGAAAGCAGAAGGTGAATATCTACTTCCAGATGCACACCAACTGTCAGTCAACAGAAATAAACCGGAGGCTACAATGAATTCAGATTAAATTGAATCAATTTTTAGGCAAGAGACAAACAGATGGTATCTTAGGTATGCTATACTTTGATGTGTACCTGTGCTTTCATCTTTCCTTAAGCTGCTGTGGGATCACTGGTGAGCAAAAGCAGCCACATGGACAAGGAGCAGATATGCTAAGTAAACTGACAGTGTCACGAACTGTTTAACCTGCATAATCTAGAGAGAGAAGGAATGACAGACCTCATGGAACAGTTCATTGATCTGCCTCCCCTTATCATTTTAAGCACTAGCTTTCTAAAACAAACCCATTCCTTAAGGAAAAAAAATTCTGTTTGGACTGACAAGGTAAAAGGATGATCTAGTCTCATCTGGAGAGCAGGCATTTTCATAAGAGGCTGAGAAATGTCCTCTGCCTTTTCTGCTATGGGATTTTATTTGTAACCATGGTGTCATCCAGTGTGGTTTAGGGTAATTGCTTAATGGAACCTATCAGATGTGGGAACTTTGTAATTTTTATATACATGCATCTACCACTAAATTTCACAACCAGTATAAGCATAAGCTGACTGTCCTGATGTTGGCAGGGATAGAGTTAATTTTCTTCATAAAGGCTCATGTGGTGCTGTGCTTTGTATTTGTGGTGAAAATATGGTTGAAAACAATATGCTGGTGAAAACAGCAATGCTTCAGTTGTTGCAGAACACAGGGCCAAGGACCTTTCAGCTTGTGGTGCTGCCCCACCAGTGAGGAGGCTGGAGGTGCACCAGGAGCTGGGAGTGAGCAAGTGGCTATGTGGAGCTCAGCTGCATGCCAGGGCTGAACCACAACAGTGACACAGATCTTTTCTCTCCTTCTTCTTTCCTTCCTGCCTCCCTTCCTCCCTCCCTTCCTTCCTTATCCTTCCTGTGTCTGAATGTCCTAATAGTGGTTATATTTGTTCACAATCAGCTGCCAACTTGGAAATAAGGGAAAAGTTAGTAGGGCCATTCCTTGCGACAATAAGGAGTCACTCCCAAACCTCAACAGATGTGCCTCTGCAACTTTCTCCTATTTTCATTATCCTTATCCTGGGTCTCACTTCTGATTTTTGCAGATTTTCGTTCTTGTTTTTGTGTTTGTTTTTTCGATATTTTCAAGGTTGCATTGAATGTGTTAGTGACAGAGTTCTCACCCTTTGCATTTGGCCGTAATTCTGATGGAGTGTGAAAAACATAAAGCAAAATTAATTAATTCAATAACGGGATTCTGAATACTTACACATGGTGTTTAATCACATTACACATATAATTTAAAATGTAACTTTACCACAGGAATTCACTTGAGAAACATTTTATTTATTTATTTATTTATTTATTTTTTTTTTTCCTCCAAGTGGAAAGAAAGAAGAGCTCGCTCAAATCTGTCCAAATTATTTTAAAGAAAGTCTGACATCTTCCTGTCATCTTCACTTTCTTCAACAGCTGCTTCTTCTGTCAAGTTCAGACGGAGTTTGTGGCATGCCTGGAACAAGAAACCATTGACAAACCTGAGTGTATTGGCAAGATTTCCACTTACCATAAAGGAATATGGTTCAGAGGTAGTCATGGACTTCTTGGACTCCTAGTACAGGTCAAAGGATACTTTGGGACCAGGGAGGTATCTGAGGTAACAGGACCAGATTTGAGAGCAAAATATAGAGCGTTTTAACCACCATAGCAGATATAACTATTAAGTGTCTTGGTACTGTGTCTTTTTTATGCTACAAGCTTAAGTATTAAAGTGTCATTATCTGCAAGGGACAAAAAATCATTCTGAGGTATCAACTCAGAAGTAGGCTCTGATGTTAAGGTATTTTTGGGGTCTGTTCTAGGAATTTTCTCCTACAGGGAGATACCTGTACCTTGGAGCAGGGGGCCTCTGTCCACAGGCAACAGCCTCATGTAGGGAAGAAAAATGTTACCAATTTCAAAAATCAGAGAGCCACTTCAGGAAAAACAAGCAGTGGGCCCAGAGGATGATTCCCCCACTTAGCAGTATGCAATTTGAGATGGCCTGGGACAGCCTGCATGATTTAGGATCCTCACTCCTTAAAAATGGTGTAAGAGGAGACCCTGAGTGCCCATTATGAATGAAAATAGCTACCTCCTAAAAAGACAGGGTGTCTGTTGTGGTATTTGAAATCTGTAATGTCTTTTAGCAAGAAGAAGACTTCTGGAACTGAAGAGACTTTTTCTGCCCAGAGGCAAAAATATCTAATCCCTTTATTTCCAGTGTGAGCTATAATTAATGACTGATTGAGGAGAGTGCACCATATGCTGATGAGGGGAAAAAAATGCCAGGGAAAAAAATGTCTTGTAGCCTGGACACAGCAAGAAAGAGCTGATAAGTAGTTTCCACTCTCCTCCTCTTTATATACTGGGTGACACAGAAGGTGGTGACCTAGTTTTAGAAGACAGTGTTAGCTCAAATAACTCCCACTTAATCTATACAACACATGAATGCATCAGAAGGGAAAGGCACCTGGGTAAGTGTTCACAAAAGAATGTGTCACATGTCTGAGTAAATGCACAAGTGGAGAGATTGGAAAAAAAAAAAAAAAGGTTACAAGAAATGTGGTTCCGCTCCCCAGGGTAAGAAAATTGTCTGTCCACAGCAGTTCATACACCTTCATTTTAAGAAAGTCAGGATTCAGAAAGAACTCACTAGGTGCCTCAGTAAAGCTCACATGGCTATGGAAGAATGAAATGCATGTTTTTATTTAATGTGAAAGGTTAAAGTATGCTAGGTAGGCAGCAATAAAGAAGCATAATCACCACTGCTAGATATTTCACTAGAGACAATTCACAAAGTCAAGATATACTTTAACAAAATGTGAAGAAATGAGAACTTTGCTCAGGCACCAAAGCTATCAGCCCCAAATCAGTCATTGATAAAAAATGGGAAAGCACTGATCACATTCCCAGCTTCAGTTTCAATTGTATCATAAACCCATTTCCTATTGCAGCGACATTCTGGTCCACATTTATTTGAATTGCATTTGGGGCAAGGATAGAAGCAACCCAGGCAGTTCTTCTCCAGGCAGTCACACAAATCGATGTTATTACAAAGCAGCCGGCCATGTTTGTCATACTTCTTCATAATTCTGCAATAGCAAAGAAAAAGTGATTATTAGAGACTGCTTTTTTTTTTTTTTTTTTTTTTTGCTTTTTTTTTTTTCCCCAGAACTGCTTTCATGTGTAATAAAAAATCACTCTGAAAAATATTAATGCATTTATTCATTCCATTTATAAATGTAAATATAATGTAATGTAAACGGCATGCTAGCCATTTTAAAATAGAAATATATAATATATTATATCTTACTTGGGCTTATTAAAAAAATCTTGGTTCATCTGTGAAATGCATGCTTTTTTTTTCTGTTCTCTAGTTTCAGGATTGAAGTCAGCTACCTGAGGTCCTGGATTTTGAAAAGCTAAGCATTTTAGTTGTCTCTCGATTTGTTGCTAAGAAAAACAAACAAGAGCAAAGTTACAAAAATTTCTGTAGGTAGAACAAACATTTACTAGCTACCAAATGCCCTCCCTGTCTTCCAAATGACAGTAAGTATTCTTGATAACTCAAAACAACACAGGTAGGAAGGTGAGGCAAAACTCAACATAAATTAAGGTAATACTGTTTTAAATATTTCCTTGTCTAGCTGTTAATTGATTATTCCATTGACTAATAATGTAGAACCTAACAGGACAGGGAACAGTCAGTCAGGACTGAATAGAGATTCTTACTCGGGTACAGTGGCATGGTTTGAAAGTTGTCTTGTGGGAGGCAGAAATCACATATTTTTTCTTCAACTTGATTGATTATGTAAAAACAAGTAATATAATCATTCACATCTCAACTGGATTGGCCCTTATCTTCACTGAGGTGCCTATAACTCTGCTTTGTTCAAACAGTCTTGGGACAAAGGAAATGTGTGGAGAAGCAGCTAGTGTATTTGGTAAGTGATAACCAAGGGACAAGCACAGACAAAAGTAAAGAAGCTAAACTAAACACCTTTAGTAGAGACACAGTTTCTGAGATATAGGAGGAAGTATTTTCTTGCATGTTTTATAGAATTCATGTTTGCACTTATCTAAAACTGCTGAATAGTTCTGGAGGTTAAAACTTCAGCTCTGTTTCCTGTGACTCCACATAGCCCATGTATGTTGACAGTCATTTCTAAAGTCATCTTGGGCTTTCTGTCAGTTTCTCTTTAGACAATGACTGTGGACACTATATATTCAGTTATAATTCATTATGCACAGGCATAAATGTGCATACAAATTGATATTTTATTTTAAAAATGGAGGTGAGTTGCCACCCCTCGGCTTTTGTGGAGGGTGTTGATCCTTTCAGAATCCACACTGATTTCAAAATCAGCTGAGTTCCTTCATTGTTTCTCATGGAGAAAACAGTGGCAGTTCAGTCCAATCTACTGATTTAGAAATATACATGCTCTTGAATGCACTTCACAGAATCACAGAATCGTCTAGCTTGGAAGTAACCTCCAAGATCACCTAGCCCAACCTCTGACCTAACACTAACAAGTCCTCCACTAAATCATATCACTGAGTTCAACATCTAAACATCTTTTAAAGACCTCCAGGGATGGTGACTCCACCACTTCCCTGGGCAGCCCATTCCAATGCCTCACAACCCTTTCAGTAAAGAAGTTCTTCCTAATATCCAGCCTAAACCTCCCCTGGTGCAACTTTAGCCCATTACCCTTCATCCTGTCGCCAAGCAAGTGGGAGAATAGACCAACCCCAATCCCGCTACAGCCTCCTTTAAGGTACCTATCGAGGGCAATAAGGTCACTCCTGAGCCTCCTTTTCTCCAGGCTGAACAACCCCATCTTCCTCAGCCGCTCCTCGTAGGACTTGTTCTCCAGACCTCTCACCAGCTTTGTCGCCCTTCTCTGGACCTGCTCAAGCACCTCGATGTCCTTCTTCTAGCGAAGGGCCCAAAACTGAACACAGTACTCGAGGTGCGGCCTCATCAGAGCTGAGTACAGGGGGACGATCACTACCCTAGCCCTGCTGGCCACACTTCTTCTTATACAAGCCAGTATGCTGTTGGCCTTCTTGGCCACCTGAGCACACTGCTGGCTCATATTCAGCCCACTATCTACCAATAGTCCCAGGTCCTTCTCTGCCAGGGAGCTCTCCAACCACTCATCTCCCAGCCTGTAGCTCTGCTTGGGGTTATTGCGCCCCAGGTGCAGGACCCGGCACTTGGCCTTGTTGAACTTCATACAGTTGACCTCAGCCCATCGGTGCAGCCTATCCAGATCCTCCTGCAGAACCTTCCTACCCTCCAGCAGATCAACACACGCACCTAACCTGGTGTTGTCTACAAACTTACTGAGGGTGCACTTGATCCCCTCATCCAGATCATCGATAACGATATTAAAGAGGACTGGTCCAGTACCAAGCCCTGGGGAACACCACTAGTGACCAGATCTGACTTAGTGACTTATTTACTACAGGTCATTGGTGCTGTGCATCTTCAGTTGAATTCTCATGAAAACTAACTGGGCAATCTCATGCACCTACATTATTCAGACATTTCTGCTTTGGAGTGTGAGGTAGATTTTTGGTGCAGGAGATATATTCCAGTGTCATCACAGCCTGTGATCATAAAAAATGTGATTTCAAGTTTGAAACAAATCATAAGTTATCCCTCTAAGAATACTTTTTTTTTTTTTTCTTTCACATTTACTTAGAGCTCTGAAGTACTCCTAGCCCTCTATCTTACTGCCCTGCAAACTTGACTATTTTGCTGTTGTCATTACCGATATTTCCCTATGACTCCAGCTTTTTATTTTTATAATCATGAAAGAAATTGAAGGCAAATGGCAAGGATCTTGACAACAAAATGGGACTAGAGAAGTCATACCAATCTTTTTTGGGTTTTTGAGCAGTCCTTAGTAGGAGAGACATTTCCTTCTGCAGATGTTTTCTGTCCAGTGTTGCTTTTCTTGCCATTTGCTTCCATGTGATCACTCATTTGATTACTCTTATGAAATACATACACACATGTTAGATATATACAAAAGTGTAAGAATCTCAGAATTTTAAGTGAACATTTTAAGGTTAGTAGGTGATATCCACATTAGACATTTATGTGTTATTAACCAACACCAAACACATAACAAAATGCGGCACAGTATCAGCCCTGATTTTAAAACTGCATTAAAATAATATAATATAGAGCTGTATCACCAAAGCCATTCTGTTATTCATCATTAAGCAAAACTCAAAGCAATTCTGTCATCTCTGAGTCTGCTACTAACTCCACATCACCACTTTGTCACCTTTAATGTAATAAAAGTGAGGACCGGTATTCTCACTGAACGCACAGAAACCATCTGTGGTGTCCAGTGGAGTTGAAGCCAACAGAAGGTATGAGCAGTCGTTTCGCTTACCAGAAGGTGACACTGTTGTTCTAGCTGCAATTCCTTTTGTAATGCTCCAAAAATGAGCGGGTGGGCTGATTGGAGTGGGGAGGGTGGTTCTGGAGGCTTTCAGCCGATTAACTAGAAGAAAACTTCTTGACATTTATATTTCAGCCATTAGATTTGCAAGAGATTTTTGCTTATAAATAGAGCCTAGTAATAATGATAATAGTTAATAATAGTAATAATACCTAACTTTTTAGGTTTAATGGAAAAAAAGTGCATCACTTAGTCAGCTAACAAAGCACCCATAAGGACTATGGGTTCTGTGAGTCTGCCTTACAAATGCCATCCTTCTCCTCCCTGTCACACGGAAACGGTGGTGACAACTGTTCAGGATAGATGTTAACTACTTCTTTTTACTCAGCTTGTGAAACCACTTGCTTACAACTTAGTACAAGTATGTAACTCGAGTGCCTCTTCATTAGCGCGGGCAGCACCAGAAGTATTTAACCTTCTTTTTGGAGTTCCTCTAACCCTTCCCCTGGTGCTGCCCAGTCACTCCCATTAACTCTGCCAATTAGCACAGGGGTCTTTGCCAGGTTACCCTGTGCATTAGGATTGTTGCCCAAGCCCTATTCCAGAGATCTTTGCTTAACCATTACCAAAGGGCCAGCATCTCTCTGTGGGAAGCAGGAGAGGAATCCAGGCCTTTAATACCTCTCCGCAGCCAAAGCAGGATTAGCAATGAGAAAGAAGTGAGCTTGTAGTAGCAGGAGGTGACACTTCCTTTGAGAGGCAGAAGAACAGCCTTCAAACTGTTTCAGAGAGGTTTTCCCTTTATCTTATTCAGTGACACTCTTCACAACAGGATGCTCTGGAGCAAGTTTCAATCCTGGTACTCAGGTATCTTCACAGGCTTAGCAAAGAAAAGCTATTAACAGGCAACTAACATTTGCTTTATGGGAGAGCCTGCTTCCCTGGAAATTTGCTAGGGACCCACAAATAAAACAAGAAAGAAAGCCACCACTCCACAGAAAGTGAACACTGCTCTCAGTTTGCACTCAGCCTGGAGTCCTGATAAGGATTTTCCTCCTACATCTATTCTTATGTTCAACCATGCACGTAACATTGTCAAAGCACTTTATCAGTATGCACGAGCATCATCTTTGCCTGCTTGTCCTCCAGGAGCAGGACAGCCATCAGCACCTACCACTGTAAGTGTGCAGAATTTCCCAGTGTCTTTTGGTGTTGTAAATATTTGACCCCTTTGTAAACTAGGTCCTAGCTTTTATCTGGAGCCAAATATCCCAAATCAGACGCCACTTCTAAAATCTTGGCAGAAAAGGAACAAGGCCGTGTCTCTTTCCAAACAACATACTTCAAATACCCTCACAGGTGCTAATTGAGTATATTCTGCAGAGAAAATGTAGCACATTTCTGTCTCCACATAATTGTAGATATAAAGTGTTAAGTTTTAATCTCCAAGAAAGACAATAAGGGACTAGGAAACTGTGCAAGATTTAGAAACTGGTGAGACCCACAGGACTCATTTTCCTCCAGAACATGTCCTGACAGGGGGGAAGGATGGGGAAAAGAGGGAGACTGTGAAACTCAGACATCCACTCTCAAGTCTGCAAAACCAGAGGAAATGATTTTTTTTTTTTTTTCCTGAAGTACTGTTTATCCATCCAATGTGAGTAAACTTTTGGTCTACTGTGTCTGGATGTAGTGATAAACCAGGGACAATGCATTCAACTCCAGTCATTTTCATTCAGATTTCAACTCTGATGTCTCTAGAGGAAAGCCACTAGTTGCACTGTTCCTCCCCCAAAAACTCTGCTCTCCAAAATCTCTTTAGCAGAGCAAGATCTTCCTGGGGGTGATCAGCCACAACCCAAAATACCGCTGTGACTGCAGCATACGGCTGAGAAATGGCAATTTCAACACAGATCCTTGGCACAGCCAAAAGCAAAGCTAAAAGCAGATTAGGGGAGGAAAAAATCAGAGGCTGTGTTATATTAAAAGAGACTTGGTCTTATCCAAGTGACAGATGTTTCTGTTCAGAGAATAGTTTCAGAAGATGTTGGGATTTGGAAGGAGCTGCATTTGTTTATGATTTTCATAAGAGAAATATTTTCCTGTATTGCTCTTTCAAGAATTTAATATTCCTATTTATGATCCTTGCAGATTGCACTGTCTAAATATTTCAGCTGGTGAAATGTGATGACCACCATTCCAGATACTTTAGCAGCCTACAGCTAGTATCTCTGTAGGGCTTTCCAGAGTGATTGCATGCTGTTTTCAAGCTGCATTTGTTCACTCCAGGGGACCTCTGGCTTGGATCTGTAACCATGTCCCTCACCTTCACCAGGGCAAAAGAGGGTGCAACCCTATACCCAAATGGACTAGAATGAGACATTTCAATGGTCACATCTTCCTCATAAAGTAGTTCTTCAGAGATGTCTGTGGGCTGAGACCAGTAGTCAGGTTTGTGGTACATTCTCATATGCATCTTGAAATCTCTATAGGAAATCTGGTGACAGCCTAATTAAGGATGAGAATAAATTAATCTTCCTCAGAATCAGTTGTGGGCTGAGCTGCCATGAAGTGGAAAGGCCACTTACCACCTTGTGTACACCTTCTCTCATACCCCCAAATGTTCATCTGTGTTCCCGAGATGGCCTTTAAGGCAGCAAGGAAACATAGATCAAATGAAGAAATAGGTCTCATCTTTTGCAGCTCAGCAAGGGTTTACTCTGGTGGTAACAGAGATTGCTCCATGGTGCCAGAGTGGCCCATTCTGTGACAAGAGTCCCTCAGAGCAAATCCTGCCCTCTCCCAGTAAAATAAAACTAATCATCATGAATTTTCCCTTCTAGTCCAAGAGCCTTTCTGCCATACTTGGAAGTGGGGGATCCTTTAGCAGAACCCTTAGAGAGAATTTAAAAACCATGTGCACCTGCAGGTGGTCATGCAATAGGCAGAAGAGATCTGCCAGACTCACCTTCTGAAAAACTGCAGTTCTGAAGGGGATATGCTCAGTTCAGAGTAGACCATAAGAAAGAAAGGATCTTCTCCAGAATTTTATGTTGTGCTTACCAGGGAAGGAGGCTGTCACAGCACAGGTTTCTTGCTGCACAATTCCTCTGACAGTGAGAGTATGACGTCAGCCCCACAGTGACTGAAACAGAAGACAAATAATCAAAATAACATTCCCTGGAGAAGCAGGCTGAAGACAGTGCCAGGTAACAATCTTAAAGAACCTCACACTTCCTGTCTCATTAATTATGGTTTTTAAGTAGTACTTATCACAAAGAGTGTAAATAGAGAAACAATAAAAATGGGAATAAGAATCCTCGTGTTACTTCCATCTGTTGTGTCTTCATAGAGCAAACGTATAAGCTTTTTTATCTTAAAGAATAACTAAATAACAAAACTGTAATAACTATTGCATTTTACATTTTGTTTTGTTTTGTTTTGTTTTTCAGAACAAGGATGCAGCAAAGTCATATTCTACCATATACCTTTTAGACAAAATGTTTGGATTCTGTTTTCATCTCCAATAGTCAAAAGTCACCAAATAAATACACTCCCTAATAGCTACACTGACATCACAACCTCACGGTTTAGCTTGCTGCCTTTCATGATTGTTTATTTTCCCGACGGAGTCAATTCAGGCTCCTCCTGTTACCTCCAGATGCCAGTTGCCAGCATGCCACAATCATTGATGGCTTTCACTGCTCTTCCTTAGAATGCTACTAAAACCTAAAGGACATCCAAAGCTGTCAAGTCTTATAAATTCTTCTGTGTGCTTAGACAAATAGTTCAGAACATCCTTTTAACTTCATCATCCATTCTCTAAGGCATTTCACAACCCAGTCTGAGGGCAAGTATATTTACCATTTACTATTTTCTTTTCTTTCCCTCCAAACATTTTTAAAACCAAACCAAACTAAACCAAACCAAACCAAAACAAACAAACAAACAAACAAAAAAACACTTTCTAGCAGCAGACCTTAGCTAGGTGATTTAAATGATGCTACACATGCACTTGTTTTGTTTCCCAGACTGTCTTCCTTGTCCTGAAAAATAAAACAGAAATCCCTCAAGGGAGAAGAAAAATCTAAACCTCCAAGGTACTCCTGCAACAATAAGAAACAGATAAAAAACTACCACCTGTTTTATTTTCCTACATATTTTTCATTATTTTTCTGATCTTTCCATATAATGCAGAAAAGAGGAATTAATATCTCTACAAATACAAAATGTATTATTAAACCAGGTTATGTTTAATATCTCATTTTCTTCAGTTTGGTGTCCTCCTAATACTTATACATATATGAACTTTTGAACTTTATGTTCATGAATTATCAAGGATGTGTTGTTGTTTTTTTTAGTTAGTTAGTTTTTTTTTTTTTTTTTTTTTTTTTTTTTTTTTTTTTTTATCATGTCAGATAATAGCTAGCAGCCTGAAATCTACTCAGAATAGTTTGGTACTCTGTTAGGCTATGAGTGAGGGTATACACATACATTAAAGCTTTTGGTGACATTTAGAGGGATTGATACCAGTGGCAAAACTCCCAGTGGTTCCTACAGATGCAAATCTTCCCTTCTCTGAGTATGCAACTGCAAGTATGTATTGGGAGATGTGATGCAAATGTCCCTATTATTTCAAGGAGAGGAGAGGCGAGTAGAGGGGAGAGGAGGGGAGAGGAGAGTAGAAAGGAGGAGAGGGGAGGCGAGGGAAAGAGAGGGGAAGGGAGAAGAACCAACTCCCCCAGAAGTGATAGCGGGGGGGTGGAGGGGGGAATTGAAAAGGTAGAAGTGAGAATAATCATGGGTTGACATAAAGACAGCCGAATAGGTAAATCAGAAGTGGCACATGCAAGCAAGTCAAAGCAAGGAATTCATTCAATGTTCAGACACTTCCAGGAGAGCAGAGCTTATCATGCCTAACAGTTTCTTGGGAAGGCAAATGCCATCACTCTAAACATCCCCCCTTTGCTCCTTTATCCCCAGTTTTATTGCTGACCATGATGTCATGTAATATGGGGCATCCCTTTGGTCAGTTAGGGTCAGCCCTGCTCCATCCCAGCTCCTTGCACACCCCTAGCCTCCTTGGTGGCAGGGCAGCATAAGAAGCTGAAAAACCTTTGGCTCTGTGCAAGCACTGCTCAGCAAGAGCTGAAACATCAGTGTGTTATCAGCAATTTTGGTTCCAAATCTAAAACACAGCACAATACAGGATGCTATGGAGAAAATTAACAATCCCAGCCAAAACCACTGCACCTTCCTTCTGTGCCACTGAGATCTGCAATATAAACTTATTGGCTGATATATAAACAGGTTTCTGTTTCATCACCCAAAAGATAAGAGTATTATGCAAGTATCTCAGTGGCCAGGCCAACACTGGACAGGCTTTATTCTGCAGGCAGACTGAATTATTCATTTCACTGTCAGCTTTCCTCCATGCAAATTCCCTCCACCATTAAATGACAATAAAAAATTTGCAACTGATTGGAAACAGATTGCTGCTGGTAGTTTTTCAGAACAGCGTCAGATAAGCAGACTGAATACTGCCTCTGCTGGTACTTCTCATGCACCTGAGTGCATCTGTATCCTGCAGCTAGCAGGAAAGAGGCAGCTGGAAAGGAGAGACTGGATTTAAAAGCATTAAAAATGAGTGTGTAATGTCCTTACCCTTTTTGTAAATAGTTTCTTGGGGCTCTGTGGTTTCATTGTTTAAACGTAATTACAGGTGAGGTGTTCAGTGGAAAGAAAAAAAAAAAAAAAAAAAAAAGTGCTCTGAAAAGGTCACTACAAACTTATTTGTAGAGATATTGATAAGAAGAGGTCATGACAGTCTTGTGTGACACCAGGGGAGAACAAAACACCTCTCTCCCCAGGGCAGGAGCTGTGAATCCCGCCTCCAGACCAGCTTGGCACCAGCAAGTTTTGTCCGCAGCCCCACCAGTGACAGGCCTCATGGCAGCAAAAGAGGCTGCTTCCTCCCAGCCAGTGCTGTTTCAAGCCCAAAGCCAGAGACATGGCTTAACTCTTTTCTTGTTTTCCATAACACCCTAGCTCAGGCGGGCTGCCTCAGCCAGGCCTTTCCCCACAACCCTCACCAGCCCTGTGTTGCTGTTGGGAGAGGGTCATCCAGCTTCCTCCCTTGGGCCCATGGTCTCCACACCTGCTGGCATGGCTGCTCTTCCCTCATGGCCATGTTATGCCATGCCACCCCAGGCCATGCCATAACCTCCTGTATGGTTATCTCCTCCCTTTACCACCCACACACATCCGGATGCTGGCAGCAGGAGCTGTGGGGAGCTCGGTGGGAGGTGGCCAGCACATCCCCACGCTGCTGGTTCCAACCGCCACCAACAGCCCCCCAGCAGGGCAAGAGGTGCTTTGGGAAAGTGTTTTGGAAAGGGTGAAAATGCCAGGCAAAGAGAGGAGTGAGGAAATTAAAATCTAAAAAAGCGAGAACAGCCACCAAGGCACAAAGGTCATCGAAGGAGGAGTGGAGCAGGTGCTCCTAGCAAGCTCTTCCGTGAGAGACTGCAGTGCATGGAGAGGACCCAGGCAGGAGCAGGGAAGAGCATGAGGAGGAAGGGGCTGCAAAGAGGAACCATTACAGACCAAACACAACTGCTGCTCTCCATTCCCCTGCATCGCCCAGGGAGGAGGATGAGGGAGCGAATTTCTTCAGCCTGGGAGGAAGGACAGGAGGGGGGGGGGGGAAGGTGCTTTTATTTTTTTACTTTTGTTTCTCAGCCACCTACTTGGCAATGAATTAAACTCATCTTCCCCAAGTCAAGTCTGGTTTTGCCCATGACACTAACAGTAACCAATCACCCTGTCTTTGTCTTGATCCATAAGAGTTTTCATGTCATTTTCTTCCCTGGTCCTCTCATAAAAGGGAAGTGAAACAGATCAGGTTGGGCATATGGCAGCTGGTTCCGGCTAGCCCACCACACCCCAGCCCACCATACCCTGTCAGGTCCTTCCCTCAGATAACGTCACGTTGCAAAGAAAGACAGAAAATGGCACCTGAAAGATCAGAGCCTGTTGTCTTTGCTAGAGAGGAGCCCCTGCACCTCTGGGCCAGGGCGTGTGGAGGTGACAGCTCTTTTTGTGCTCTGTGAGTCTCTCTACACAATGTGAGTGTGGTGAGGCCACATCACTCTTCGCTCATGACACCTTAGCCTGTGTTCCCTTCTCCCCACCCCATACCCACCTTTTCTGGGACTCACAACAACCCTGAAAGGATCAGGCTGGTCCTCCTGCCCTGTGCACACATACTATTTACATAGCCAGGTGGCGTGGGGCCTGTGCCTCACTGCTCAGACTCCACAGCTGATTTCTTTCTCCTTACCTGCCCCAAGAGCTCCTCAGGGTGCCAGGGAGGAAAGGGGCATGAGCTGGTGGGGCAGACACAACAGGTGGCACAGGGCAGAAGATGTCTGGCACTGCTTGGTACTGGAGAATGAACGCCTGTGAGGGGACTGCAGCCTGTGGGCAACTCAGGCCAGGGGAAGGGACACTGCTGAGGAGCTGTGGATGACCCACAAGAGGACCGGGATACCTTTGTTGGGATTATTAATCCCCATCTAGATGAACAACGGAGAACACAACATAATCCTTTGACATACATTAGGTTGAGTTACTTCAGGGCAAGGAAGCAGGGCACCCAACACACTCAAGATGCCTGAGCATCTCCATCTTTACCCCCTTCTTGTTCCCCTTGGATCTTGCTTCCCTCACTTTCTTCTTCATCCTGTCTCCTTTTTATACCCATAATCCTCTCACCTGTTTTCATCCTCCCTTCCCAAATATTCTGTCAGGTCCCTTACTCCTTCCATTGCATAATTTCTTCCACATCCTTGCAGTTCCCCTTGAGACTCCTGGCCAGTCGTGCATGTGTGCCATAAACTCAGAACAAGCTTAACTTTTTGACTTACACTCTCTCAGGGCAGAGAGCAGGACATAAGCCAAAAGGCTAATCTTTTCCCATCATATCTGTGTTTTTTGCCTTAGGGCCCACTGAATACATCCTGCCTATTAATAACACCTTCTCTCTCTGGAAATTTCCCTACACACCCTTACATCGTCACAACTGCTTGCCCCATGCCACCTACACAGCCTGCGTAAGTACTATAAAAGCTCATTTCCCATCCATGTCCTCATAATCATTTTCAATGAACTTCCTTTCACCTCATCTCCCTTTGCAATAAAGCAGCTTTCCAGCTCGCCATGGATTTCCTTTCCTCCACCTCACCCTCCCTTGCTGCAGCTCCCATTTGCCACTCCCAAATGTCTATGCTCAACTTGTACTCAATGGCAGTACGAACTGACATGGTACAGCTACTGATGCCACCATGTACAAATGTGCGGACTCTGTGTACTGGGTCTGGCTGGGATGTTAACTTTCCCTGCAGCAGCCCATACAGTGCTGTGCTCTGCACTTGTAGCTAGAACAGCAGTGGTATCACACCAGTGTTGTGTTTCCTGCTGAGCAGTGCTGGCACAGCATCAGGACTCTCTCTAACCCTGCTAGGGGGTGGGCAAAAAAGTGAGAAAAGAAACATCACCAGGCCAGCTGACCTAAACCAACCAAAGTGATATTTCCTACCATATGGTGTCACACTCAGCAATAAAAGGTGGAAAAAGGAAGAAGATCGGAAGGGTGGGGTCTCATTGCAAAAACGTCAGTCCTCCTCCTGAACACCAGCTACGTGCATTGAGGCCCTGTTCCAAGGATGTGGTCAAGCATTGCTCACTTGTGGGAAGTAGAGTAATTTCCTTCTTCTGCATTTCCACATAACCTTTATTTGTTTTATTTTGTTTTTGTTTTTGTTTTTTCCCTTTCCCCCTTTCCTTTTCCCCTTTCTCTTTTTTCCCCTTTAGTTAAATTGTTTAGTTAATAATAATCTTTCCTTAATATATTTTTTTTCCTTTAATTAAATTATCTTTATCTCAACTTGTGAGTTGTTCTTTACTTTACTTCTTCCCCTCCTCATCTAGGGAGGGGGAGTGAGAGAGTGGTTGTGGTGTTTAGCTGCCTAGCATGGTAAAACCACCACACTCTGGAAGCAAGAGAGATCCTACACAGGCAGCTTGCTCAGAAATCACCTTCAGCATTTCCCTCTGTCATGAAACCTGTTCAGCTGCAGTCTGAAAGACAGAATGTCAGCCAAGAGGTGCACATCAGTCAGGACTGCCTATTTGAAAATAACTTCTAGTTTAAAACTGTTTTAATCCTTATTTACATAATGGTTATTTTTTGGTGTTTTGTTTTTTGTTTTGTTTTGTTTTTCAATTAAGATTTTTCTTCAGTAGAAAGAAGAAAATATCATAAAAGAATAATAAGGAAAGGGGAGAGTGGTTAGAGAGGATGAGTGGTTGCTCACAGCTGGAAGGAAATGGTTTGAACATGCTAGTCTTACAGGCTAAACATTGTTACGGAAACTTTAGTCCATAAATCTTACAGCAATGACTTTCTCATGCTTTGCTTAGCCCATCTGATGCCTAATAAGGCAAAGCTAGTGATTGACTAAGGGGAGTCCTGGGACATGCTGAGTTAAAACCCCTCCAACTCATCATAGCCTAGCTGAATGGGTCTCCTGTCTGAATCAGCTTGATGAAAACCCTCAAGACTGCATGCAATTTTCTTTGGCACTACCTTTAACTGGATCAACTGCTAAAGAGATCAAAAAGTTTCAGGACAAACCTGGCTGCACCAGCTGGTAATGCCCAAGTGTTAAAGGGATCCTTGGGTAGTGTCACAACAGCTACAGGGTTTGTTTTGCACCACAGAGAAGCAAAAAGTTTTCATTACATCCAATATGGCTACATTTTCCTTAAGTGCATTTAGAGGTGAAAAATTCTTTTCAATGAAAAATTCTTTGTATCAACAAGTCTGTTTTTACATTCCTTGTCTCCTCATCATGTGGTACTGAACTTCTTGGGTTTCCTACGCATCTATGTAACACTGTTTTCTGTGTTAACCAGAGCACCAGTACAGGTAGCTTTGCCATAATGCTATTACCACACAAATGAATTGCTTGAACTGGGGAGCCCATAATTCTTTACACACAAGCTAATATGTTTTGCTAGTATTAGTACTCTAGAGGCCTGAATTCTGTCCGTCATGTCTGAAACACTGAGTAAGCAAGATGATTTAACCTGTGTTTAAATTAGCATACAGATCTGTGCCATAAGAATGGAAACACTTGGTGATGTTTCAGAGGGCTTAGTTTGGACTAGTTGTAACCTAGGGCCATGAAAAAAAATGACCATCAAATGGCGGAGCTTATTACTTGCATCCCAAGAGCTCATCATTTTCTTGTTTAATTTTTTCCAAAAAGAATCTGGTTTACATACCCCAAGACTGTCCTGGGGGTTAAAGCATGATAACAGAGACAACAGGGAGGGTCTCTTCAAAAGCCCATTCCTAATCAAACATGAATGTGAATGTAAACACTTTCAGTACAAACCTTTACAGATCTGCTCAAGAAAAATAAAGTTTTAATGACAAGGTGTCAATTTATTATAATTAAAAGATGATATTTCTTTATTCCTTTTCTGTCCACAGCTCTGAAGCCGTTAACAAGTTTATGTTTCATGACACTGTTCTAAATTATTATCCCCTTTGCATCTTACAAACAGAGAATTGGAAAGCAACAGATGAAATGACTTGCCCAAGGCTGGAGTGCAGATAAGCAAAACAGAATATAAAGCTTTTCCAGCTTCCTTATGTGTTTTTGCCAAAAACTTGTACCACACCCTTTGTTCTGATATTTAGGCAGGAAAAAAAAAAAAAAAAAAAAAAAAAAAGAAGAAAAAAAAAAAAGATTTAGAGCTGTATCTGTGTATTAGGTTATTATTAGCAACACATCCCTACAAACAACTCATCCCAGTAAGGAATTAATTTAGATATTTAGATACAATATGAAAATATATATCTTATTTCTGATCTGAAATCAGAATCTTTCTTTTCTTTGTGAATTGGTTTAGCCCAGCTTTCCAGTTGGGAAGACAACCACAGGACTCATAAAAATGTGCTTTATCTTTAATTACATCTTAAAATGAATACCAAAATGCTAGTGAATCACACACTAAAATATACTGGAAATTGCTTTCCCAAGTCAATCATCTACATTTTTATGTAACCAGTCAGCAACTTTAGTTAGAAGCTGTCTCCTTTCCACATTTTCAACTTTTGCAAACTCCAGTAGTAGAGTAGCAGTCACTCTCTCATCTTCTTCCAATGTAGTATTATAGAAAACCTGCAACTGAATAAATAAACACGTGAGGTTAGTCCATGTAATTGCACTTGAAACAAACAACCATGTATCTGACAGACCCTTTAGACATAGAATAGGGAACAACTGTAGAGAGTAGTGGACAAGGCAAGGGTACTGATTACAGTACGTGCTCCTTGCACACAAGGAGTGTGCCTTTTTGCCATCCCTCTAAAGGTCTTTCCAGATGCAGCCAGCTTCACTACCACTGGTGTCTACAACTAGTTGGGGAGCAGAATCCTCTTGTCCTTTTCATCTACAATCACAGTGCAAGAAGTCTCTCCCATCGATCTAAAGAGCAGAAGACAAGTCAGGACTTAAGAATAGCAAAGAAATTTACACAGATGGGGGAGTGGGGTGGGGGGGGGGGTGGGGGGGAGGGAAGGGAGGAAGAGAGGAAGGGGGCGATGTACTATGAGAGAAATGAGGCAGCTGTCTACATCACAGATGACAACCTAACATGCCAGCAGCCTAACTTCTGTTAAGTTGCCTACAGACATTATAGAGAAGGTTATCTTTACAGACAGATTTTAAAGGTGAAAATGAGGCAACTTTGATGATATTTACTGGGACTCTATTCCAAACCTGAAAGTTAATGGAAAGGGTGACACTGGACTATTGTTTTTGTCATCACAGGTAGTTAACTTTTCCCTGAGGTACAAAAGACAAAAATCTTTTAGTTCATGCACGTTTAGGAGAGATTTCTTTTATTTTAGAAACTAACTGACTGAAAAGTTCTTCTAATTAGCCATCAATTCTCAGTTACTTTCTGTATATATGCATGCATCAATCAATGGCTGAAAAAGCACATTATTCGTGAGAATCTGTCATTACAGAAAAAAATGTGCTTCTTGAACTGCAGTTCAGGGCTGACACAGGTGTGCTGATCACATGCAGACAGCACAAAAATTGAACTCTTCAGGAAAAATAGAGAGTACCTTGGGAAAGAATCTAGGCAGATGGACTGGAGAGGAAAGAATGAGACAAAGAGAATGCAACAATGAGTGATGGTTATCCATTCATCACAGACACTAATATGTGGAGGTCTTATTGTGGGGAATAACCCAAAGAGAAGCTACAACCATATTCCACAGATTTCTACCCACCAACAGGTATCCCAAGCCCCATCTATCCCCTTTTTACAAACATAGATCAGCCCAGTGAGAATCGTGAGCTGCCACGCAAACAAAGGGAAAGAACTATTTCACACATGTTCAGGCTATCTGTTCAGCACATGGGCAGGCAACTTCATGTGTTGCAACCACACAGAGCCAGACAACATCCATCCCTGTGCAAAAGCTCATTTTAATGCCATGGTGAATAACTGACTGCATGCAAAGACTCAGAGCTGTGGGTGCATGTTGATACATTTATTTCTCATGAGGAGGTATTGTTTTTCTCAGCGTTTCAACACAACATTATACTATACATGCCCTGAATGTCTTTAAGAAAAGAGCTTTAAAAAGCTGTATTTGCATACTGATGATAAAGTTGAAACTAATTGCTTTTCTCATTTACCTCTTGGATCTGTACATCTGTATTGACAAATCTTCCCATGACTTTTAATACATCATGCAATAATTCCTTCCCATACCTGTAAAGTTGAGACAAAGGTCCTTCCATGAGCATGTTTGCAAAAACACTAAACTTCATCTCACTTGAAAATACTCCTACTATTTGTTTGTTATTTATCATGTTGAAAATACCAACTAAGCTAAAATTTGCAGTTGTATACTCCCTCCCCCCTTTTAAAGCAGTACCATTAAAGTTCAATTTAGACATTTGAACAAGATGAAACACACCAATTATCCTTCATTTTCATTTCCCTTTAAGATCTGGTATTTCTACTCTGGTAAGGTAGTTTTTTTGGCTTAAAAAAGATAACCTTTGTGAGCCCATGCAGACAAAACCATCTAGAAAGGCTGTGCAGCAACAATTCTAACAGCTTGGTGTTTCTGTTCATGTCTTGAGAATAGTGTATGAAGCTAACATCCACAGTGTTCTTTCTGTTTGAAAATGACATGTCAGTTTCTCAGCATATTTCTCAGCAGTATGGAACAGCTAAAGCTCTATAAGCTGGTGTGACACCAACCTGCTACAACTTGCCTTTACTAGAGCTAGCAATATAGCTACACATTTCAGTGCTCCGAGATGGCTGGTCTTAGTTTTGTTGCCACAAATGAGTCCTGAGGGACTCCTGTGCCACCACAGATAGCAGGAATAGACGGATGTCACAGCTGTTTGTCTTTTAGAATTGCAAGGAGAGAGGGAGTCTTCTAGCAGGTATTAAAGGTATTTGTAGATAGCCCAAGCTCATGAGCAATTCACCTGCATCAAAGCAGGTAGACTGGAGATGGGTTAGGACTTAAGACAGTGATTAATAGTATTACTGGTCCATGAAGCCCTTGTAAACCTGTATGTTTCAATCCACCATCTCTAAAAAAAGAGAGGGGGCTGTCTTTAGAAAAGAGGTTACAATCTTACTTTTGCATTTTACACCCATGCTTATGAAATGATAGTGGGTAAACCCATTTCTATAGTACATGGGGGCATGCTTTTATTTATTTATTTATTTATATATTTTTTTTATGCTATGCATTTTTCTCCTGATTGTGGAACTGTCTGGTCGAATGTGTACCAAGAAATTTACCTTTTTATTTATGCAGTTGAAAAGATAAACTAGAAAGATTCTCCAGTTGCCCACAGGAAGCCTATATTGCCTCACACTATATTACAAGCAGCCTGAATAAAAACACGTACAAAAGTCAAGTCAATGATGGTTTCATCTGTGAAGTCCAATGCTATGTTCCTAGCACTGAGACTAATCCTGTTCCATCACTTTCCATCAGGTCTGTTCATTTTCAAAACTCTTACTCATTTTCTTGGCTTTTAGTTTTCCACCACCACTTTTCTCCTTTTACTGCTCCTGAAATCATTTGTCTACAGGGCCAGTGTAAAGTGCGAGACGGTCCTGACCACACATAGAGCATGGGTCAGTGGGAACACTTGTATAATGTGTTTGCATAGCCAGCTTTTACAAAGGGACCTGTGAACAATCACATGATAGTCTAAACAATGTTCTCCATGGGGACATCAAAAGGCTATCCGATTTACGGATCGCTAGCTACCCAAAACATGCCTAGCTTTGTTCTCAGCCCTGTATGTGAAAGATATAACTCATGTCATCCTGTCAATCATGCAATTGCCACTAAGTCTTGATCCCATAAATAAAGTGCCCCAACTTGGGGTAGCTCTCACTGGCTGGTCAAGATGTCCAGTGTCATGATGGAGGACATGAGAGTTCAACAACTTTTCTAACTGTTGCCTACCAGCAGGTAAGAGTATTCATTAATGGTACTGTGCTTTGCCTACACAGCAAGTGGCTTATCTCTTTTCTTTCTGCTTATGCTTATACTGCTCATATTCCTCTCAAGCTTAATTATATTGGTAGACAATGCATATAATTACAATAAAATCCATCAGACTCTGTCCATGGTCTCTTGGCATCCTAACATCCAGCATCCAAAGGACCTGTAACAGAGCCATCACTGTACTTTAGCCGTGCAGTCTTCTGTTCTTCCAAACCAGTAAAAGCACGAGGATATTCCTGTTTTGAAAGTTTGTTCTGTTCCATGTGAAATGCTGCCTGGATAGCAAGAAGCAGGGAACTATAGATTTCATAGCAGCTAGTCATACAGATACTAAGTCATATTTTCACTTATATCTTGCTTACTTGTTCCCTTTACCAGTTGTTACAAAGCACATTTTAAGCATACTCTGGGAGATGGATTTTTATCTTCTACTGTCTCAGAACTGGGAAAGCTTACCATTTAAGTAGGTAAGTAAGTGTCAGATTTTCTATAAATGTTTACACTTAAAAGCACTGAGACAGTCACAAACAGGCTCATTTTAAAGCATTCTATATCTGACGCTGAGTTCTTCTTTGACATTAAGACCTGATGATCTGAAAACCTTGGTCTGTGTACATAAGGAATTGTATCAATCATTACCAAAAAAAAGTCATCTCTGAAAGGAAAATCTGTACCTGGATTTTACAACTCAAACAGCAAGATGAAGAAAGGAGTAAAAAAGAAAAAGAAAAAGAAAAAGAAAAAGAAAAAGAAAAAGAAAAAGAAAAAGAAAAAGAAAAAGAAAAAGAAAAAGAAAAAGAAAAAGAAAAAGAAAAAGAAAAAGAAAAAGAAAAAGAAAAAGAAAAAGAAAAAGAAAAAGAAAAAGAAAAAGAAAAAGAAAAAGAAAGAGAAACTAAAGCTGGTTGCTTACCATACCTTTCATTTAAAAGGGGCCAATTTTCTGTAACAAAATCCCAGGCTATTCGGTGCCCAATGTCCTTAGTCACCACATATGAAATGATGATTGATGTACAGTTGGAAGAAAATAATGTATCACTGAGTCCATATTGCAAGTATCTGTTAGAAAAGAAGTTAATAACTATCAGTTGCTGTTCAACGGTCATAACCTGGAAATATGTACCAGTTCAGAACAATTCTTGTCTTCCCAAATACCAGAATGTGGACAGTTATATCAAACTTGAGCCACTCTGAGCCATGTATTCAGCTTGTGTTTTGTCCTTATGTTGGTAAAATTCCCTGGTCTTGCACACTGGCTGTCCATTTCTCAGTAAAATGAGGGTGTAGCACAACCAGTGTATATATTTGCTTTTTTTTTTTTTTTTTTGTATATATTACAGAAAGAATACAGAGAATGACTCCCACCAGACAACCCTGTGGAAGGAGAAACTGCTCCCAAGTTTCTGGAGAAATCTCCAGACGGAGCCTAGGAAATGAGGTAGCAGTGACATACACTGTTGTGCAGACGGGACTGGCTGCAGTAATAAGGCATCTAAGATACCCTCAGGCAGACTAAGCCATGACTTCAGAAATATTTAACTACCTGCCACTGACGTCAATGGTAGTGGGTGACAGAGCATCTTGGAAAAGTAAATAACTCTTCTTTTTATTGCATAAGAGCATTACTTTACAGTCTCCTGCTTTCAATGGGTTTTCATTGTTTAAAAAAGAAAAAAAAAACATCTTTTCAAAGAGTATGGAAAACTACTGGTAGAGGAGATGAGCTGGGTTTCTCCCATTTGTATGCCACCAGTATGCTTAACAAAATGGAAAATCTGTAATGAGGACCAGGAAAAGCCCAGCTGAACATTCCTCAACCCAAAAGACATTCAGGGTGGCATTTAGAAATATAGATTGCTTTGTCAACTACTACAGCACAGGGAGAAAGGAGGTCATCGCAACTTCTTGAAATGGTGTCTTTCTGTTTAGAGCACAACATATTTTACAGCTTGTCAAGGGACTACTGCTAGTCTGTGCCATTGACAAAGCCATCAAATGACAACTGGTTAGGTGGAAAATAGCATAGTTCCACTCAGATATCTTCCCTATTCATCTGGCTATCTTCTCAGCCATGTCTGTTCTGCCTTCTCAAATGACCACCATCACAGGGGCAGGTGGTTGGCAGCAGAAACACCTCTACCACTTTCAGAGCTTTAGCCCCACTGTATTATGCCAATACATGGATAATCATTCTTTAGGCCATCATCACTGGCAAACTTCTGTCCTGTGAGATATTCCTCAGGCAATGTGGACATGATATATCAGAGAACTCAGCTTCAACACCTTTTTATTGATTAAGTGAAAACATTTTACATGGATGTCACTGAAAGATAATAAATACAGTATTCCTAACTGGAAAATTAAATAAATTATTTCCCTGTGGCAGTTTACACTTCGAGTAGTGAACAGTGTACTAGCTAGTCTACTATAATTTTCATCATAGCGAAGGATAATTTGGCTTCCATGCAAAGGCTAAATAGGCTTTGAAACTTCAGCTTGAAAATAAAATTATCAGGGGAGAAACATTGTGGGAAAAATATAAAATCTTAAATGGTGGAGAAAAATGTCACTGCAAATTATAAATACTGTTTCTTACAGTGCAGAGAGCAAGGGCAGCAAAAGCAAACAAAAATGACAAGAAATAAACCAAAAGATATATACAATATATACAAAAGGTGCATACTGCATGCAATATTATGGAACATGTTGTCACAATCTGCTGTAGCACCTGAAGGCATACTTTTAGTTCAAAAGGAGATTTAGGTATATTGACACATCCATTGGTAGTGTTAGACATGGCACACTAGTTACCAGCTTGGGAAGTCCTTTTCTCATTCATTAATGGCATCTAGGATGTTATACCAGCAGAATGACCATTTGTGTATGCACTGTTTATCATATTTTCTCTGTAAGAAAACTCTTAAGATTCTGACATTGTTTTGTATTAGACACATGGCTCTGCAGCAGGCAAACCTCTGCCAGGTTCGTACGGTGCAGTATTTGTTTTTGTGTGATTTCTACCCACAAAGATTTGCTTTGATCAAGGTCACCTGTGAAGTAACCATGACTCTTTGGCACAGCTCATGGCAGAGAGGAGGATGTCTTTGTCTTCCTTTGTGGAGTCGGTATGGTTATACATTTCCCATGCAAAATTCCATTCTTTATCACTTCCCAGTGCAACACCATAGCAACTGACCGTTCTCCTAATTAGAAAGGGAATTCTGCAAAGCAAAATATGGTTAAAAGGTACTGTATTGTTATAAAGTCAAAACAAGCAATTGATAAATAACAAAAGAAAAAAAAAAAGTTTATTTACAGTTAAAAGATGCACAATAAGAGAAATATAAATGAGCAATCTAAATAAAACTGTTAAATTTGATTGCTTTATCCATGATTTAAATATTAACAAAATGCAGTCTAAAGGAAAAACAAGAACTTTTCATTTTAAGCAATTGGGTCAAGTCAGTTTCTGTACAGACTGTGCCAATGCCACTACTGCACATCCTAGCTAGTGTATCAATCACACCATTAAAGAGGCTACAGCTGCATGTAACTGGGGTTGTATAGTCCGGAGAAAAAGAAGGTTGAGAAGAGACCTCATCTCTCCCTACAGATGTCTGAAAGGAGGTTGCAGCGAGGAGGGCGTTGGTCTCTTTTCTAAGGTGTGATAGAACATGACGAAATGGCCTCAAGTTGCACTAGGGAAGGTTGAGATTACATGTCAGGAAGAATTTCTTCACAGAAAGGGTTGTTGGAACAGGCTGCCAAGGGAGGTGGTGAAGTCTCCATCTCTGGAGTTATTCAAGAGACATGTGGATTTGGCGCTTAGGGAGCTGATTTATTGATGGACTTCTTAGTATTAGATGATGGCTGGACTTGATGATCTTAAGGGTATTTTCCAGCTTAAATGATTATGTACTTCTATGACTCTGTAAGAATCAGCCCAGACAAGCCTTTTGAAAGTGTCTTCAGTGAGTGCATCCAGGAAGAAGAGCCATGGGCAGCACAAATGGAAACAGAAGGGACATTTCTCCATGCAACAAGCACCTTCCCATTACTCAGCCTTCAGGGGACAATCCTCAACATGGCAATGCCGTTCATAAAATAAAATAAATGCAAGCATTTTGAGCATAACACTGCTCCTCAGGTGCAAAGGCTGAATAGAAAATTTCTCCTGTGGTAATGACATGTCACTAACACTACAACACGTCAACCCTTTCCAGTATTAGCAACATGTCTACTACTCTACTATTGCAAGCTATCTGAAAACACTTTAATGCTATTTTGAACTAATTCCCTGTAGCAGAATGTGTCTCACTGCTACAAACCAAGCTTTTAACCTCCCAATAGCATATCGTTAATCTGCATAGCATTAGATAAGACCAAGGTGGTAAGTAGAGCTATAAAACTATTTTCCATTACATCAGGAGTTAGACTTGGAAAAGAAAAGCAGTTTCTTGTCACACAAGCCATTCTTCAGGCACAAAACCAGAAACAGAGAATTCAAATTTATATATGATTTAAGAAAAAAAAAATTCTCTGAATTTCACTAGGCAGTCATAGAGAAAACAGAGTCAATACCAGCATAAGCAGAGACAATATTAGTCAGAGGAAAGGCTATATGACAGCAATATTCAGAGGAAAATGCACACACAAATAATTTATAAACTTTGTAGGGAGAGAGACGGGTGTTCTGGATGGTAGGCATCGCTTGTTGAGAAGTGAAAATGCAAGCTGCAGGGATTTTGATAGCCCTGCTGGGAGTGGGTGATTTTACTGGCATAACAGAAAGCATTGGAATGTTTTATCTGGATATGTGCTGGAGCATAGGGAATTTGCTGCTAACATTGATACTTGCTGGAACTGAGTGGTTACGTTAAGATAAGGGATGTTTTTGTGAGGAATTCTTCTGGATCTTATTTGAGTTGCAGGGTCTAGCAATTTTTTTAATAACCATTTCATAATCTTTCAGAAAGAAGCCACAGTAGGTTGATGTGTGATAACAGGGTATATGGTTAGCTAACCTATTATTTTCAAGATACTTCACGAAAAACTGCCTTGGCTAAAATACCACTATTCTGATATCTGCAGCTGCTGTATTAGTTTGAAGAATACATTGGTTATTGAGTGTAAAGCCATTGAGAGTGAACATAAAATAGATAAGCTTTTTATATCTTTCGGTTGCAGCTCTGATGTTGGCTATTCAAGGCAGGCTGTACAGGCAGCACGTTATGGGACACTGGTCTACTGGTTGGTGACAACTAAGGTGGCCCTGAAGTCACTTATGTTGTATAGTTCACAGAGGAAGCCCATTGTGGCACTAGGGAAATTTGGAGTTTGAGGTTATGCTTGCTGAGGGATGGGGTTTATTAATCTTGGCTTTTTTTTTTTTTTTTTTTTTTTTTTTTTCCTGAGAATAGGTGTGTGGTTTGAGATTACTGGCCAGGATTTTCTCATTTGTACTTCTTGGGGAGGATGCAAAAAACTTCTGGAAAGAAGGTGCATTGATTGAAACCATTTTCCTGGAGCTTCTGCAGAGGTGACATTGTGGTTTCATAACCTTTGAGTGCAACAGCATTATACAACACCACAGAGAACACTACTTTACAACACTACTTTAGATAGGTCTACTTGAATCCTGTAAGCAAAAAAATGAGCTAAACTGAGAAACTGGATGGGAATCATGGCTCTTAGCCTGTTACCTACCTACTTAACCATATCCACACACACCCACCCACCCACCCACAAAAATGTACCATATCAAGTCCATTTAAGTTCTGCAAGGCCAGGAACCCTTTGGAAATGTTCAGCTGAAAGCTAATTACCTTATGTGAAAAGGAGAAGCACTACTGACTTTTAGGACTTTTGCTCTCAGAATGGAGAACACACAAGCATAGCATAAAGTAACATAAAGGGACCTTTTCTGTGAAGTATGAGTCAAAAGTGTATTGTGCCCTCTTCCCCTACTATCCAGCATATGAAGAGCTTCCTCTTTAATTGAACAGGAACTGCAATCTGTCATTTGAAACCTATGAAGTTTCCTATCTCATATGATTTTTTCCTTGAAGCGCGATTTCTTTCACTTAATAAAATGCATAATTGCATTATTTCCCCACATTTTAACCATGTTAAGCTCAATGCTGTGAAGTCTCTTCGAACTTATCTCAGTTCTAAAAAAAAAAAAAAAAGATATCTAAATTAATTTTCTCCATGTAATTCAAAACCAGATCAGCTAATATTTCTTAGACTTGTCAGCTCTTGAACTCAGATAAGGTATATAGAATTCCATCAGCAAAAAATAATTCTGAGTATTCTTAACAGGGGAAAATGGGTGACTATTTTGACAATAGTCTCAGAGCTCAGAATAGTATTCTTGCTATTGGTGTGGGATAGTACAAATATTCTTTCTGGAACATACCAGAATGTGTTTAGCCCATTTCAACTTTTTGCTTCATCTCCAAAGCACTTTTTTTTTTTTTTTTTTTTTAATGAGAATGGTCACTACATGCTAATAAAAAATACAAATACAAGTTCAGTTCAATTAGCCAGTCACACATATCAACAGAGGCAGGACTAACAACCAAAACATTAACCTTTTACCACTATAACAAATAAAAAGAAGAAATAAACTTTAAATATTCACTCACCAGTGCCAATACTATATGATTAATGCATAGAAAAAAAAAATCAAAAGAAAAAGGAAGGAAAAGAAAATCAGAATTTCAATACATTGTAATATTTTTTAACAATGCAGTACTCTAATACAGAAAGTCTGATCCTGGTAGAGCCCAGACTCCATTCTCACAAAGCAGAAACCTAACCACTAAGCTCCAGTCTCAGCACAAGAGCTGACAGCCCCTCCCAGTTCATGCAAATAGAGAACATGCAAAATGGTGTGATGGGTTCACCCATCAAATGATATGGACATGAACCCATATCATACAAACACAGCTTCACTCTCTACTACTTAGAGAAGCCTAGAAACTGAGTCAGTATATGTGATGCCCCCAAGGTTGTACTGTGGAAAAGGGATTGGACAGTATGGGATTTAAGCCCTAATCTATGCTTGATCTCTTATGTGGCTGAACAGACTATGGTCTGTAAATTGTATGCAAAAAGCAGTAATTATGAAATCAAGTTGGGATTTGGGGAAGTGGTGAGGCTTTATGTTCATTTTCTTGTCTTGTGGTGATTTTCTGTTTGTTTTTTTCAAATTTTGTAGGTCTGTGGAGAACAAGCAGTGTATAGGAGCCTTTCTCATTCTGCCTGCCCCATGTAATAGCCCACTAACTTCCCACCTCACTTACACATGCACACCTCTAAGAGCACATTATTGTTCTTACTTGTACTGAGGGTTGTCCATCCACTTAGTATACAGTTCATATGACAGGTCCAAACAGTCTTGGAGGCCCAGCCAGCATGCTGTTGCAAAAAGTTTTTCCAAATACACTCTTGAAGGGAAGCCAAAACAGCAAGAATAAAAGATAGGTATTCCACATTTGGAGTACTCAGACTATGCTTGACCACAATTATTGAACATTATGCTGTTAACCCAGGAGAACTTCTACAAAAGTTATTTGAAGTTTAATAAAAAATAAAAAAAAATAAATTGCTAATAATGGATTCCTGACACCAGTAGTCACGGATATTAGTGAGGCTACCCATGTACTCTTATTTTTATTAGCTTTCTGTGTGCTTCATAGATCTGTTGCTCTAGTTGCACCTAGTCTCAATCATTCTGACAGTCAAGACTGTGGCTTTCAATTGCAATGCAAAAAGCAATATTTGAAGCTCTAGTGATTGATCTATAAATCACATCTGAAGTTCATTGCTACAGGAATTTCCCCAAATAGCAGCAGCATGTTACACCTGTTCTCCAATAAACAGGAGCTACCATTCAGATCATTAAGATATCATTTTTATGCTCACTAAATACACTAAAAATATCCCAAGCAACCCTGATACTGCATTTTCATTAGAAGTATCATCATAAGTAACACACACATAAGGACAGTTAAAATAACAATTCAGTTGCATTCAAATTAGACCATTTTTCTCTGTCTTCTATTTAAACTTATAAAAGTGAACTACAGTGTATCAGATCCAATCATGTCAGTCCAAACTTTTGAGAACAATGGAATACTTACTTTGCAAAATAGTCATGTTCCAAAGCATCAACATTTTGACGAATAAAACCTGCATAATAATGGTATATTGGCAACATTCTCTTTAAAAGGTATTTCTTTTAAAAGAAGGGAAAGAAAAATTATTTTCATGTAGATGCACATTTTTGTTATACTGTGTTTGTCTCTACTTACTCAGATTTATCCTAAAAATTTACCACTATTAGTTTCTTGACAATATAGCACATTAAAATGAAGTATGAATGATCTATATAAAATTCAACACACTTGTACTATTCAAAGTGGGAAGTTATTATTTCACATCACTAACACCTTTGATCTCAGTACAAAGAAGATAAATGCTTATTCTCAAAGAATAAGACAGAAAAAAAAAAGAAAAAAAAAAAGAAAAAAAAAAAAGAGAAGTTCTCAAAAGAAAAGTATTCTTCTCACATATTTTAAACATGCCTATACTTTAAGTACTTAAGAGAATCACTGTTGTGGTATTACACTTAAAACAAATGTACAGTCAAATAGCAGTCAAATAAATAAATAAGAAAATACCATCTCATGTAACAAATATGGGAAAGAATCATCTCATTTAGTTTTCCAAGCCAGTTTGTATTTTCCATGTAGATTTTCCTGATCCTCAGTTTTACAAAAACAACACAAAACAAAACCCTAAGATCAAGGTTAATATTAAGAATGTAAACGTATTTCTGTTTTATAGTAAGAATTATTCATAGTGTAGTGATGTTCATCATTTACTAGTATGTACAAATAAGAACCTCATATTTAAAGAAGAAGTTGGCAAAGTCATGCGAAGGGAATTATTAAAACTATGACCCATCATACTCGTTACTTTCATGAGAATTTATAAAGCACTCAATTTAGTCTGTTTTATTTAAAAGGGCTAGTATCTTTGCTCACAAAAAATGTGATACCTTTAGAAGTGGATATACTTCATAGTTTTTCAGAGTACTTTCCAAATTCTCGGGCACTAGATTTAACAATACCACATTCCATATGAAGAGTTCATCTTCTCTGGCAAGGTACTTTGTTAGTTCAAGTGCTGTTTCAATCTGAATATATCCAAACCTATTTGAAGATAAAAAACACTTATATTTCAGCATACTTATTCACATTAACTATCTATCATGAATATCTGTTTATTTATAAACTGATGATACAGGATGGGGAGTGAACTGGAGAAGACACTGGAAAATTAGAATAAATGTAAAACAGTGGTTCATCATTTAGGAGCTTAACTTTCCAGCACTTTATTGCAGAGTACAATGCCACTATCCAAGTAATGGGGCGATCATGGCGGTAAGCACAGCCACATGCAGACTGAGTTGTGGGTGTGTCCGCAGGATTAGGTCTAAGCACATTTACAGCACATGTCATTCTCACTAGATTAAAAATGCAGGAAAAAAACACTGTTTCCACTTTTAATACATTTATCTTTTTACTGCTAGACAACAGATTTGCAATACAGGTTCTTTCATGGAATAAACATAATTATAAAAGTCAATCAGTTTAAATCACATGCACACTATCCCAGGGATTAGCGATTTGAGCATGGCATTTCTGTACTTTAGCATGAAGCTAGCATGGAAACCATTCTTTCCCACAGAAAATAAATAAAAAATAAAATAAAATAAAATAAAATAAAATAAAATAAAATAAAATAAAATAAAATAAAATAAAATAAAATAAAATAAAATAAAATAAAATAAAATAAAACAATTCAAGCCCCAATCCACCAGAACAGAAACACTTCTAGCATGCCTATACAGGACCATAGCTCAATACTTCACAGTTACTCTCCTTATTATGTGTCAGGCTTGAGCTCTCGTATGAGAAAGGACACTTTTACAAGAGGAATAAAGGTAATTTTGACTTCCTGCTCCCAGGTCCACCTCCATAGACTTCAAAGGGTGGCAGTGTGCTTTGGCCACGTCCTCCCTAGGTGACATCCTGCATCATAGGTGACTGAGGCTTTGGGCATTTCTGGTATGACTAAGACACAGGACTGTATGTCTTTGGCTCCCCACAGTACTGTTGAGCTCTCCAGCAGCATGTTCCTGTAGACTCTAAACATGAACCTCCTCTAAGAACTGCCCAGCTTTCAGAAGGAGGGAAGAGTGACAGGAAAACTGATACAAAATTGGGTTATCTTAAAGTGATTTTCTACAGAACTGTAGCACCTGCAGTGCAAGTAACGTGATCTTTTTCTGCCAAGACATGAGTGACCAACTCATCCACCAGCAGAGGAAATGAAGGAGGTCCTATGAGTTACACAGGGCAGCACAACTGATATTCCCCAGAATAAACTAAGAAAAGGAAAATTCACTATCTTCATTTTTTTTTTTTTTTCTGTTATAACAAATCTAGGTTAGTCACTAAAACATTCATGATGGTGCCGTCATTTAAAATACTTGCTAAGAGATGGAACACTTTAAAAGAAATTTTGAAATCACTCAACACTGACAGAAGAATGCACTGAATACTTTATACCCTCCCATTTTGTTGAACGGTCTGTCGTTCTTATGAGGCACATATGGATAGGAATGAAAGAAGCAGAAGCAGGAATGTTGAATGAAATCATGTATTTTATTTACTTTCTTTGGCATATGCAAAACATACTTACTGTGTCAATGCAAAAACATCATCCAGGAGCTGGAACCTGCTGACAGCAGGAATAGCCTGCAGAAAGCATCAATACCGTGTTAATAGATTTAAACACATCATTAAGAATTTAAAAAAGCTGTACTAGGTTTCATATGTGTAATACAAGTCCCTAACATCTTTCCTAAGCCAAAATCTTCTACAAAACATATTAAAACATATCCTGTATTTTAAGATGAAATTGTTTATGTGATTTTAGGAGCATTTACATATATATAAATACACAACTGCAAAACACTGTGTTTGGAACTTCAAGACCCCTCTTCTTTGAATGCTGAAATAAAAATAAAGAAACTGTACATTTCCTAAAAATAACCTTGTTATATCATTCTGGCACATTTTTTCCTTTTGAGGCTTCAGTTCAGAATACATACTCACATTAGTCTAGACTGGAGTGTCTGACAACCATCACAAACTACCTTACTGGAGAAGGACTGTAGGCACTGCCTACATCTCATGCTTATCCCTCTTCCGTACTTATCCCTGTTTCCGTACTGGTAAGGCTTGGGTGATGCTCTAGCCGTCCTTACCACCAACCCGTACCAAAGCACAGCAGTACCCAAGTCAGCAGTTCATTCTGACTTAGATTTGCTGTGAAAGAAAAGCTTAGAAAAAAGAAGCCAGTGTGCCATAGAGAAGCTTGGTCACACCTGTGTGTTCTCATCAGCCTCGTATTCGCAGATGACACCAAGTTAGGTATTCGTATTCGTATTCGTAGTTCGCAGATGACACCAAGTTAGGTGCGTGTGTCGATCTGCTTGAGGGTAGGAAAGCTCTGCAGGAGGATCTGGATAGGCTGGACCGATGGGCTGAGGTCAACTGCATGAAGTTTAACAAGGCCAAGTGCCGGGTCCTGCACCTGGGGCGCAATAACCCCAAGCAGAGCTACAGGCTGGGAGAGGAATGGTTGGAAAGCTGCCAGGCAGAGAAGGACCTGGGAGTGATGGTGGACAGTCGGCTGAATATGAGCCAGCAGTGTGCTCAGGTGGCCAAGAAGGCCAACGGCATCCTGGCTTGTATTAGGAACAGCGTGACCAGCAGGGCTAGGGAGGTGATCGTCCCCCTGTACTCAGCTCTGGTGAGGCCGCACCTCGAGTACTGTGTTCAGTTTTGGGCCCCTCGCTACAAGAAGGACATCGAGGTGCTTGAGCGGGTGCAGAGAAGGGCGACGAAGCTGGTGAGGGGCCTGGAGAACAAGTCCTACGAGGAGCGGCTGAGGGAGCTGGGCTTGTTCAGCCTGGAGAAGAGGAGGCTCAGGGGCGACCTTATCGCTCTTTTTAGGTACCTCAAGGGAGGCTGTAGCGAGGTGGGGGTTGGCCTGTTCTCCCACGTTCCTGGTGACAGGACGAGGGGGAATGGGTTTAAGTTGAGCCAGGGGAGTTTTAGGCTAGATGTTAGGAAGAACTTCTTCACTGAAAGGGTTGTGAGGCACTGGAACAGGCTGCCCAGGGAAGTGGTGGAGTCACCATCCCTGGAAGTCTTCAAAAGACGTTTAGATGTAGAGCTTAGGGATATGGTTTAGTGGAGGGCTGTTAGCGTTAGGTTGGAGGTTGGACTCGATGACCTTGAGGTCTCTTCCAACCTAGCAAATTCTGTGATTCTGTGATTCTGTGTATTGAGACCTCCCAGGTAAGTCATCTGACTGCACGTTATTAGTGTGTGCCCCAGACTCAGAAAGCTTAAACTTTCTCAGCTTTGATATCAAAACCAATGAACCAATATTATTACCAGAGCCTTTCTCTCACTCTAGGTCTAGGAAACATTAAATACCACACAACCCTATATACGGTGATATGGATGGGCTGCTCTAAGCCTCATTTACCTCCAGCCCATGCTGTGGCAAGTCAGAGGTGACATGTGTCCTCTGTGTTGCATAGTCTACAGAGGACTGAAAGAGCCCTAGCAGAACTGACTGGAACCTCTCAGAACATTCTTCACACAACACACACACAAAGCCCTAAACACCCAAAAACTCCATCAGATGCATTTTTTGTTGTTGCTGTTTCATTGGCAGAAATACTGTGCTTTGAGAAAATGTGGAAATAAAAACTTTCTCCTAACTTTCCTCTCCATGTTTACCTAACAGCAAATAAGGCTTAGTCATACATTCACACTGATAATTCTTCAAGCCAAATTGAAGATATTGGAAGAACCACAAGTTGTTAAGACAACTTTGAAGGCAGAATGCCATCTTACGTATGCTATTTTTCAACATAATGCTTATGTGAAACTACTTGGCCTTGTTCTATTCCACTATGGAAGTCTGTCAGTAACTTTAGTCATGCAATGGTGGATCATTTGTTCTTATGTGATCATGTATAATATAATCAAAATTATTACTTTTAAGAACTGCAAGAAGAAATATATGGAAAGAAGGCAATTTACAAGTTTAAAAAAAATATCTTACCTTTGGATCATTTTCAAGCAAGTGTACTAATCTTTTTAAGTTTAACTGATCGTAGTTCACTCTGTAGTATCCACTTAAATTTACATTTAGCAGGATCCAGTCATATTCTGATTCTGACACTTGCATTTCAGGAAAAATTTCTGTAAAATGATATTAAAAAGTATTATTTTATTTTATGCACCCTGATAAATTCTCTTGCATTTATGAACAGGGAACTCAATGATCCCCTGAGACAGAGGTCTGAGGCTGGATACACTGAGAATCAACAAAAGCCGGGTACATTTGTGAGGCCTCTCCTCAGCCTGCTCTGCTCAGGGCTGAACAAACCAAGGGAGCTCAGCTGCTCCTCATATGTCTTCCCCTCCAGAACCTTCACCATTTTTGTAGCCCTTCTTTGGTCAGTCCCTAATAGTTTTATGTCCTTTTTACACTGTGTTATCCAGAACTGCACACAGTTCTTGAGATGAGGCCACACCAGTGCAGAGTAGAATGGGACAATCAGTTTGGAGAGTTCAGTGAGGTCATCTAAAAGTAAACAGCTTGGGACTATACAATCTTTAAGGTCACTTCCAGTCCAAGTCATTCTATGATTCAATACCTCCACATACTGAGACATGCACCCTTGGCACACCTGCTGCTCCCAGCGTTCCTCCAAAACACAACCTTCAGTACCCAACAGAACAGCTGCCTACTAGAATTTGTGTAATAGGTGATCAAGAAAAACAAAACACCTAGGTTTATGTGAGAGGCAAACAACTGAAAAAGATTACTTTAAATAAAAGTCCTGCGGTCCTGCTGAGTTACATCACATCCTAAAGTCTCCTTTTTTTCAGTTGTTTCATTTCACTACTGCCTACATTAGGTGTTTGTCTGATTACTTGCTCCCAACAGCTTACAGTGCACTGGAAGGGAACAGAGCAGCCTGGAAGGCTTTAAGGGGATTCAGAGTCTGCTTCAACTGGGTATGATCAGCTTGGTTTAAGAAGACAGCAAACTCTAAGACAATAAATCAGTATTGGTGAGAAGGCTGGGACTACAGTGTGTTTTGACAGAGCAAGTACTACAGGATTCATCCCGAGTCATTCTCACAAATAAAACAAAAGGAAAATGTCACACATGACAGTTACTAACTTAAGCATTTAAAAGACTGTGGGTGGCTAGGATATGGCACTAGCAGTGTTTTCCATATACTAGTTCAATGCTCTGCTAATTATCAAAAGGACTTTTAGATGCATCTAAAATAGCAAACATGCCCAGAAATGCAGCCCATTCCTAAGCTACACCCACAGGCCAAGTGAAACGTTCTACCACAGCAGCATGGTTTGCTTGTGTTTTGTACATTCACTGAGCAGATGTGCATCACTCAGGGATTGTGTCTTTACCTACCAGAGACCAATGCAATTATATTAGCAGAAGATAAGTATCTAGACATTGCCAGAGAAGCCTTAAACCAACAGGACAGGCTGTTAACACTTTATAGCACAGCTGTGAAAGAACATGCTTGGTACCTGATAGTTTGGAGCTCATGACTCAATTTAACCTGTTTAGAAGTAAAAGAAATCAACTCCCATGCAACTCTTTTCATCAAAAATAAACATACATGGCATCGCTTTTGAATTGTTTCCTTTTTATGTATTGTTATATCACTGCAGAAGCTGTTCCAAAATTTTAGGCAAAACAGTACTTCATACCAAATCCCTCATTTTCATTTACCCAAACCATTCTCATGAACACTTCTGAATCATCACAGTAACAGAAGTTCTCAACCAGAAGCCATTTCAGTCTCACAGGAGCAAAATGGTAGCTGAATTGAAAAATATCTCAACATTTTTACCCTTGTAAGGAACCATCTGGTTTATCTCTACATCAAAAAGTCATAAAAAAAAAAAAAAAAAAAAAAAAAAAAAGAATTATTATTATTTTTTAAAAACTTCAAGTTTGAAAGCAAGTCACTTGGCTGAAGTCTAGCGTCTGGGAAGTTTCATACATAGCTTTCAAATACTAGTGGAATGCATTTTAAAGACTGAATTTCTACTTTATTGTAGTTCCTTCAGGCAGATGCAACACAATGTTTATTTCATAAATTTTTCTGTAGCTCTTAAATCACATAATGGGTGATTTAAGATCAAAATCACATAGAATTGCTGTCATTTCAATAATATAAGCCTAGCATGTAACACTAGTCCTTCCAAGCAAGCAGTGCTTAACACTTCTTTTCTATAAATTTTCTGATTTTTCACCTCACTGGAACATCCACTGATTGCTTATTCATTTGCCCATATACTGTGAAATAATCACTCAAGCTATCTTATTGCCTAAAAAGCAGGGCAAGACCATTGCAAACAGAGGGCAGAGAGTGACAAAACACACACACTATTGTAGTATTGTAGTTTGGCTCTTAGGTATTCAGTGAACACTACAGTCTGTGCACCTACTTGTAACTGATTCAAAGTCTGAGGGAGCTGAGGAGTGACTTACCAAAGAAAACTAATTAACCCATCCTAATTATTACTTTTCTTCTTTCTCAAAAAAATACAGCTGTTAATTGGGAAGCACTAGAATGAGAAAACTGGATTTGTATTTGACTAGAGATGCCTATAAACTCACTTTTTTATTATAAACTCTTAAAACCTTTTGGAAGTCTACGTTGTTGTCAAGATTACATTTTTTCATTAAATTTGCATAAACAAAATACACAGTGTTGAAAAAGCTCATTTTCTGGTTTTATCCGCCCTTAACAATGTTTTTCCTCTTAACACAGCTGGTTTTAATTTTTTTCAGTTTTCATATCTACTTTTTGAGCTTGATCATTTTCTGATGTATCGCAGACAAACTCTGAGATGCTACCTATATTCAGAATCTCTCTTTAATGTCAGTAGGATCTGCTAAAGTAATAATAATACAGAACTATGAGGAGCTGGAAATTTTGATTTGTGTACAAAATGACAACATTAAAATTAAAATTACTGTGGAAATCTCAGTTTATAAAAGGAATAGAACACAATAGTTAGATGTAGACTTTAGTGGAATAAAGATTTATCTCTCTAACTAATTCAAATATATATTTTCTTTAAAGGAGTATTAAACATGTTTTTATCATCTTGGTTTTAGCATGTGTGAACAAACATGTTACTTACTGCTGCTTTTATCTAGCCATATTAGAGGTTGTGATGATCCATTTCTCATCCAAGAAATAGGAACAATCCATGTGTTGCTTAAGAAAAAAAAAAAAAAAAAAAAAAAGAGAGAGAGAGAGAATTAATTATTTTGCTAAAACAAACAAACAAACAAACAAACTATTCTCTGATGTTGCTGACCTAAATGCAAATGAGTTCTTACAGGAATTTCCATCTACTATCTCTCCTCTCTGATACACAAAACAGTGTCAGGCGGTGGTACTTATGCTGGATCAGCACTTTGGTTCATTGATGATAAAGGATTTTTAGCCTGGATTTAAACAGGCACTCATATTTAGACTGTTCTGTGCTAGACCTTTCTTACATCACTTCACTCCTGTGCTCTGGCTGCCCTTCTCCAGGTGATAATTTTATTTTCCCTGCTTCTTCACCTTATTTCTGGAGACTGTAAAGATTCTTTTCAGAACTGCGCCTACTAAAAAAGGATCCAGGCAAGCAACACAACTGTAATTGTGATGACTTTAATTTCCTTTCTGAGGAATCTAAATCTCCCAGTGAAAACAGATAAAAGCTATGACAGCCTGAAGTCATCAATGAAAATGAAAAATTCTGTAATACTTGTCCTGGATTTGCTTAAATTCACATGGTATTGCCTCCTGCTGTAACTAGAGTAACAGACATGATGTTTGTAACTTGGAACTCCTTATCTAAAATAGCCAAAGACATTGATTGGACTAGTTTTCTACATTTCCTGGAGCTTGGAAACAAAGGAAACTCTATGGTTCTCATCAAAATTTTGCTTTTGGCTCTCTGCATGACTAGCAACAGCAGCCAGGAAAAAAATGCTTTGGGTTATGCTCCCCTTTATACTTCCCTAGGTGATAACTCATCTCATGGACTTTCTCCATACATCCCAATGCTCATGACAAGTGCTGAATTTCACAGAAGTTCAAACTCTGGCCATGAGTTTCCCAAGTAGATGACCAAAGACAGCTCCTTCTATCACCGTACTTAGGTATCTAAATATGCAGCACAGCCTTCAAAAGTACCAGGAACTCAGCAACGCTCACTGACAGTCAGGAGCTTTAGAACTGCATGTCAGGTACTCAGCACTTTCTGAGTAAGGAGTCATCAACAACAACCCCTTTGTCTTTTCTACAATGATGATACTGGAAATATGTCAACTGGAAAGAAGCTGACACATGGTTCAGGTAAGTCCCCAGTCCCCAGTATGGACAACTGAGATGAAGACTGAAGAAAATGCCAGGCAAAACTCCTGCCTTGCAACATAGTCATGGCCTGCATGTCCTTCCTTACAAAGATATTATGTGGCTAGAAAAGTCACTACTGCAGAGGAACGCAATCTTCAGTGATACAAGCAACTTGAAAAACTATCATAAACTCCAGTTTTAAACAAGATTTACTTTACAGTTCATGCTACAAAAAAAAAAAAAAAAAAAAAAAAAAAAAAAAATGGAATAAAGGAATAAACATATGATAAGGACACAAACTAAACATACTTGTAAGAATCAGTACTGGTGTTTTCACTCTTTTTATTAAGAAATTGTTCCTGACTGATTGTGCCAGTGGTTATGTTTAATGTTAAAACTGGAAACCCATTTTGGCATGTCCAGGAATCCATTATTTTTTTTACAGATGCTGGCAACTGAACTTCATCCTGTGCGTCTACAACCTTCAAGAGAAACAGGAATTAGAAAGATTAAGGACAAACAGGAATTGTGACATATGGAGAAGATGTTTCTCATTCTTATAACCTGACTGCTAACCTTTCTCTTTTTAGTATTAATATACTTACAGCCCTGTATGTCTGTGACAGACTCAATTTATTAATTTTACTGAAATAAAGCTACCAGAAGACAAGAGATTTTTAAGTGACAGCCTAATATACAAATTGAACAGAAAAGATATACCAAAAAAGATACTAAGCTAGAGTTCCAACCAGTGTGAATTGGTATCTGTTGGTATAGAAGATGTGACAGACTTGCATATCTGAAATTGTGGCACTCTTGTTCTTAACCTAAGACTTTTTTCTGTAGTGCAATGAAAGCCTTTTTTAGAGGAATAGGGAAATGCTTGTTTTTTTCTTTTTTGTTTGTTTGTTTGGTTTGCTTTTTTGTTTGTTTGTTTGTTTGTTTTTTTGTTTGTTTTTTTAACTAAACCTATCATTAGCACCTTTTTTCTTATTCGGATTTCTGCCAAAATCAGCAAAGGATGAAATGCTGAGCTACTGCCCTGGACTTTGTCGGACTGTGAGACTACAGGCTTTGCTGGATCTGTGAGATATCAGCATCCTTAATCACCAAGCCCAAAACATCATACTCGTTAATCTGGCAAAACATAAGCTCCAGAAAATACAGGCTATGCAATTTCATGTAGGCTAAGGCAATCCATGAGCCTGAAAACTCCACTTGACCCTAATTTTCCATCTCATTTCTCTGCTCCTTGTACTTTGCTGCAATGATCTCAAGTGCTGTTAAGTAGCCAAATAAACATTTCTGAAGACCTAAGCCAAAAGAGCTGGCAAAGCAATTTTTGTGTGTGTGTGTGAGAGAGAAAGACTGCACTAGGCATAGCCAAATCCAGTGCAGTCTTCTGCAAGTAGTATGTACACTACATTTGATCTAAGCCAAACCCCAGAGCAAAATACTGAAGATAAAATGAGTACCATCTGTATGTGGGTCCAGAGATCATCTTGGTTAGCATTTGAAAAGGAAAATTCTTTCAGATATAACTGCAGGAAAACAAGCAGAAGAATCAGAATTCATGAGAGTTCAATAAAAAACATCAGAAGGGCAGACAGTACTTAGTACACTTGCCATTTTCAAGCTTATAAATCAGGATGATGATGTTAGTTTTCCAAACTTACATTAAGAGCTTTGATAAACAACTTCTCAGTCAGAAAACCAGAAAGCATCCAGGTAATAGAAGCCCCCTAAAGTACAAAACAAGCTATGAGAAAACTTCAGTTGTTGTGATTATTATTGCAGTATCTTTTCAAATTATTTCAGAAAAGTTAGTTTACTCCTATGCTTCATAGCTCATGGTGATTAAAAATGTTTTCACAGTTTCTCTCAGAGAAAGATTTGCAACACCAGATATGTTTGTGTGCACAGCAAAAATAAATTTTGAATGGCAAAACTACAAAGCATTGTAATTCAAGAGGATATTCCACTCTACTTCTCAAACATACCATGTATCACGTTAGTTCGCAATATACAAGAAACAGGAAGAATTTTGTATTTTTTCACCTTGTTGTACGTGATGCTGTCAAACAGAGAAATTAATGAAAATGATCCTTTGATCTTGTCTTCATTCTGTGACAGTGATCGAACTCCTACTTCATTGTCTTCCCTTAAGACAGGTTGTACAACATGATCATAGAAGATTTTATCCTGCAAAGAAAAAAAACAAATCTAAGTGAGCTGAATAGAAAATACATATTCTTAGGCAGATACTGTGGATTATGGTATTAGCACTAATAGAAATAGCCTGTCAATAAACAAGGGATGATCCTTTTCCCTCTCCATAACTTCCCCTTGAGGTAAAAAGGACTTTACACTCAATCCTAACATTTTCCACGTGCTACTGCTTTTGGCAGTGAAAATTTTAAATCTGAGATGACATTGGGCTTGGGCCTGACAAAGATGATTACACTCTAATCCTCAGGGAAGAAGTCAGCTACATTAACCAGCAAATAAGCGAACATTGAAAACTTAAAACATATTTCTCATCTACATTGGTATGTCATTAGCATGCCACATTTTCCTCCTAAATTCTGTATTTCTCCTGCTGCAACCCTGAAAAATAACCAAAAACTAAATACTTGAGTATAGCATGGTTTAACTGTGCAGCATTTTGGCTGTCACACAGCAAAAAAAAAATAACAGAAGGAAAACTACTCCTTTGGTGTAAATCAGTGAAGTTCTCCTTTTGTCAAACGATTATTTATTTTCTCACAGCTGATTATCCATCCTATCACTGAATGTTAAATGACATAACTAGTTAGTTAAAGAAAACTAATAATTTTTTAAAACACTGTGGGCCACTTTGAGCACTTTCTTTTCTCAAGGAGGACACAGGCTTTTAATTTTTCTCTTTGTTAACAGTCAGTGAATATGGTTTTCCAGGTTCACTTTGTATCAGGGTGGTGATCAGTGGCACAAAGTCTGTTATAAGGCCAGTAACTAACAGTGTACCCCAGGAATCCAGTCTTGCTTAACATCTTCATTAATGGTTTGGATGATGGGGCAGGGTGCACCCATAGCACCAGTACATGCTGGGGGCTGACTGGGTGGAAAGCAGCTTGACAGAAAAGGACCTGGGGTCCTGGTGGACACCAAGTTCAACATGAGCCTTCATTGTACCCTTGATGATAAGACGGCTAACAGTGTCCTGGGCTGTCCATCCTCAGAAGCTGTCCAGACCTGGTCCTGGGCAACCTGCTCTGGGTGGCCCTAACTGAGCAGGGGTTGGAGCAGGTGCCAATACCAGTATTCAAATTTACTTTACAAGCATAAATAAAATGGCAACCGCTGATTTTTAGAAGGGCAAGCTTCAAAATAAGAAAATTAAAAATAAAAAGGAAACAAGGACTTACTTCCAATTTAAAACTGATCCACCTTTGTATTTTTCAATGATATTAAAGTAATTCCACTACAGAGAATAAAGCGAGCTGTTGTTGAAATTCAGAGGAAGAGGCTAGCACATCCCGTGACCTAAAAATCCTTCTCAAATAATTTGTTGGACGTGCTTGTATTAGTTTCCAATTAAGCATGTAGTTAAGTACTCTGGCAAATTAGAGAAGGAAAGGGATGAATAGTATTCCATCTGAGCCAAATGAAAAGCACACTGGATTATCTACAGTCTCAGGTCTGCCCAAACTAAGGGTGTCTCCTTCTTTCAGAAGCTGAGGGCACTGTGCAGAGACATTTCTGAGTGTAGAGGCAAGTGCACCTCAACTCATGGCTACTGTCAGCGGCACCCATCCTCCTGCTGCATAGATTAATGATGGATGTAGTTTTCCAATACAGAGTGGGATTTATGCTTATTCCCATTTGGGCAGAAAGAAGGAGCTTTTACCCTCCCATCAGATTAGCTGGGGCTACATGCACTACAATTTGCCTCATCCACAACCAAACATCCATGGACCTGAAGAAGTAGAATGAAACAGCTTAGACACTGCCCAGTAAATGTACCTGAGATATGGGGTGCCCAGCTCTCTCACACAGAGCTTGGAAACACAGGGAGGGAAACCATCAGCTTCAGAATCCAGGAAAAAACAGCTAAGTTTGTTAAATCACAGATCGGGGGTAAAACACCAACACGGTTCTTTAGATCCTTGTCATCATAAAGTCACAGCTCTCTAGCTTCCCTCTGTGCCAGGTGTAAGAGAGCTGGGCATGATTACAGTCCCCAGCTGATGGAAGCCCTCTAGGGAAGAATCAAGAGCTGCTGTTCATTCCCAAAGGAGTGAAGATGCTAATGCCATGGCTTAATTAAATTCCATCACCTGCATTTTCCTTTTCTTCCTACATGCTAGAACTTTAGTGCCTTAGCTTACTTAGTTCAGTAACTGCTAGCACTTACCAGTGAAAGCTTGGGTTCAACAAAGGTAGCTCCCAGGTACTCAAAGTAAGATGCCAGCCCCTCATTAAGCCACAGATCATTCCACCAGTTCATTGTAACCAAATTTCCAAACCACTTAAATAAAAAGAAAAAAAAATAAAAGTCTTAATATCTCTTCAGATTGCTGTTTTCATTTATAGGTTAAACACATATCATCGCTGAAGGAACTTTGTTCAACATGTACATGTCAACCAAATATAATGCTGGGTATTCCTGCAGATAGTGAAAATTAAGTAGAAAAAAAATGCATCTCGGAAAAAGTCAAAAGTCAGTTATTTTTAATTGTTTCGCCTACAATTTCATGCCATAAGCACGTCAGTGCATTATGTCAGTCTTCTACTCTGTTTAATTTTAAACACTTCCAATAAAATTTACAGATCTAAAAGATCATATCAGGCTACAATTAAAAATAGTACATTTATCAAACAATTGCAAAAACATTTTCCAAAGAGTCACTCATAAATAAAATAATAACTTTTGTTTTTCCATGTTCTTAACAAAAGGAAATTGTCAAGGGGATAATAAACAGAACTGGGGAAATAACCATTTCCAAAATCAGAAAATCCCTATCCTAGTGAGCAATAAAACTTCCACAACAGCTGCTATGTACTCATATTTGGCAGTTCATATTTAAGAAAAAAATGATAATTTGAAGATTTGTACTTTATTTGTTAATTCTTAAAAGCTTGGACTATAGCTTTACTTTAAAGTAAAGTTTAATTAAGTGCTGCCATTTATTTTATTGGCCTGCAATAAAGACAATCTGCTCATCTGAAGGTCTGAAAAGTTACAGACCTTGTCAGAAGGACATACAAGTGTACTAGCCAAGTTAAAATCTTGTGCTAACTTTGTTGACTAGGTGCTTTCTTCCGGCAAAGAACACTAAATTAGACTTAGTCAATTAAAAAAAAAAAAAGTGTAAAATATGCTCATGTTCCATTTTCTGTATGATATCACTGGCTTTCTTACAGAAAAGCAAATTCCTTTTTCAATATGTACATGCAATCCCATTATGAAGTAGCCCTTATGAAGTCCATTCATTCTCCCACTGAGGTACCAAATGTATAGTATATAGACAGTACTATCATCCCTACTTCCCTGCAGTATCTTCTAGTATGGCATTCAGTTACTATGTAAGATTTAAAAAATAATAAAAAAAAAAGTTTTCTGTTAACAGGTTTTTATCAATGAGTCCTATGCAGTCAGTATGCAGCCTATAATATGACAGAATATGACAAAATCTGCTTTTAATATTGGTCTATCAGCAGAACAAAAGATCACATGAATAGTATTTCAACCCTCTGGTGTTCTCACCCCCTACTGTTAAGTCACTATTTTATCAATAATCAGTGACTGCATCATCAGCAACAGAAGGAAAAAAATTTATAGACAAATAAATGTACAGAACTTTTTACCACATGCCTGGTGTCCTAGCTCATGTGACACAATTATGGCAATCATTGCCTTTCTGCTTGTGAATTTATCACTTGGGAGGTACATCAGTGATGATTCTTGGAAAGTCATTAGCCCCCAGTTTTCCATAGCACCTGCTCCAAAATCAGGCAGTGCAACCAGATCTAAATTGATTCAAACAGAAAAAAAAAATGTATCTTAAAAATTTTTGGAAGTTAAATGCTCACATGATTTTATGATCACACTGGATAAGAATTCAGTGTGTAGTTAAAAGATAGTACATTTTTATCCTTTCTTTGCTATATTATGGCAACACCCTTGAAAATACTTTGCAAAATTTCCCCTTGTCATTTTTCATCTATGATTGCCAATATTTCAGGGAGCTGTATAATAAATACCCACAAAGCCCACATCTGTCCTGTATCTTGTACACAGAACATTTCTGAATAAAAATGAAGGCTATGTTCTACCTATGCAGTTTTCCAGTTCAAATGTGGGAGCTGGAGGAAATGGAGATGTGCCCTGGATGAACATCAAGGATCTCAGAGGAGGACTGCTTGAGCTCAGCAGCAGAGCACAAACTTCACAAAACGTACACGGAGTTTTCGAAGCAGACTTGAGCTTATACTGAAATTCAGCAGTCCATGGGCCATTTCCAATCCAAAATCTACTCAGTTAACATGTGCATGACACTGAACCCAAGCGACGTAAACTGCATCTCACCCAGGCTTATCACTGCTGGCTTACAGCAAAGCCAGCTTGGGGTGAAAGATCTCACTTGTAACTCGATTAAAAGCAGCTGAAAACAAATCCATAAATATCCCTAGATTTAAATGTGTTTATGTTTTGGTTTGCATTTTTAATTTGCAACAGAAATCTCTAGCATTTACAAGAGGCTATTCTTGTTTGATCTAATCCTATTGATTTTTAAGCAGAACTTCAAGGAGAGTCAGTAGGAAAAGCAGCTGAAATGCAGTATTGTATTACTGTGGGGACTGCAACTGTATTAACAGCATTATGTGAAATTGTAATCCTACCTAATAGGAAATCAGTGATACTGCTCTTCTACACCACTTTTGTAATATTCTTATAGCAATTAATCAACATATTGACATTGCTGCTAAAAAGAGGAATTCACCAGTGAAAAATAATTGTCTACAGTCTTTGGTTACCTTGCACGATTACTAAAATAACTTTTAAAAAAGCAACAACTGCATATATTACATTCTATGTAGGAAGTGCGGTAAGTAATTCTGTATATTACTCTATACTCATATATTACATTTACCCAGATGAAAATTTCTTTCTTTGAAGTGCCAAAATACAGATTTGACAAATAAGCACACTATCTAGTCAGGAAAGGGAGGAAATTTCTTCTCCCCCAGATCTGCCAAGATCATGGGCAGATCCTCAACTCATTTCAGGTAAGCTCTACCTTCAGTGCTTTCAGTGTCTTAGGGATTTGTGTAACAGAGCAAGTTCCCTCGTGACATCAGTGCTGAATGAAGCCTCTGTGAGTCCAAATACCAGCAGCAAACTGCACAATGGGACCACATGATGGCACCCTACTTTCTTGACTGAAGTGACTTAACTTGATGTCGATTTTAAATAGAAATAATGTTTTCCTATGGGATTTTTTTTTTTCCAGGGAGAAATGTGCATGAACATACAGCCAGCTCAGCATTCAGGTGAAGACACCTTGAAGAAAGCAAGGAATGTTTCAGGGAAGCATGTGTTACAGTAAGCAAGGATTTTTTAGGCACACCTGGGGACTCCAGCATCTTTGTCTCTTTCTGGGATGCATAGACCAAATGACTAAACAACTCCTTTTCCACTTTATAGACCTATTTGCCACTTTATTAGGAAATGCTACTTTAAAGAATGAGCTTAATGTGAAGATAAGGGTGCTGAATGACAGGTTAAGAAGAGTCACGGTGCAGAAAGGAGAATTCAGTGAGTTAAAGCTTAAGGGTTTTATACCGGTAAGTTATAAGAAGAGAATACTGCAAGAGAACCCATTGTTTCCGTAAATGTTATAACAGCTATTCCTGGTCCATTTAAGAAAATAATGAATCTCACCTGTCTTTGGAAGTGGGTAGCTGATGTTAAGCAAGTCTTCCAGAAATGAAAATATTGGGCCTGTGATATTTAAAGCATAGTCAACATACCCATTTTTAATGGCCTCTTTCCGAGCCCAAATACGTATCTGCAACAAAAAAAAGGAAGCATTATTTCAGACAACCCTAATATTTTCATTTTCCTTGTTTCTCTTCTATGAATCATTGTTTGAAAATGTTGTCTGTCCACATCATATCATGTAATGAGCTTTTGAAGAAAAAAAAATCCCAGCCCACATATTGTTGGACCTGACAAAGTATGGCCCAGAGCCTAATCCTGCTAAAAAATCAGGGAGAGTTCCAGCACTTCAGAAGGGCCAAGACTTGAATCCAACTATAGATGATTGGAGCAATTGGATTCCTAATTATTCTTTTATTAAATACAAGATGCTGTAAAACTACTAAGATCCACACATCTTAAGCCAATGTATTCCAGCCAGTGGGCATGGGTGGAAGACCTTCCACTATTTTCCCAAACAGAGAGAAATGGAAGTTCAGAGTGCTCTTGCTATCTTCCAAAACTCTTCTTTAGCTTTCTTGCTGCCTGAAACAAAAAACTGATTTCCCATTGCTGCTAGACAGAGAGGAACCTCTGAGCAGAAGATCCCTGTACCTCTGAATAACGGAGACAGCAGCTACAAGCTTTCCTTCCCAGTGCCCATTTGCTATGTCATGGTACTGAAGAGGGCAACTGTTTGCCCAAAGTGATGGAGCAGACTGAGAAGAGGTTTATGTCTCCATCATGTATCCCTGGATACAAGGACTCCAAGTGCCTACCAGCTTAAAAGCTCAACATTTCTTGCACCTAAATGCAATGGAGGGTATCACAAGGAGCTGCACAGCCAAACCCTAATAGCACAGTTGGGGAACCATCAGGATTTAATTTACAAGAGAAAAAATAAAGCATATTCAGTCAACAAAGTATTCTTAGTCTCTGAGCCCCTCTTTTCAGCCAAGGCTTCAGAGAGGTTTCAAAGAACAGATCTCTTCATTTTACAAAACCTAGACATAATGGGTAGACTTAAAACCCTAATCCCAGTATGACTTTTGAAATACAATACACATGTTTTGGGTTGTAATTCACTTACTGGAAATAATAAAACAGACACAATGAACATGCTCACACAAACACTGTGGAGGCATAAACTGAACACCTCTGAAATATGGGGTCAAAATATCCTCTTACCCCTAACAGAGCATGGGTGGTGCCTTTTTGCTCTGAAAGAACACTAGTTTTAATGCTTGGTTTGGCTCACTGCTGTCAGGAGACATCTGTCCAAGACAAAGTTACCAGCAAGAGACAAAAGAACCCAACAGAATTTATGCAGGGGACAGCAGATATGACATGCATGTCCAATCTTCGCTTTAAAAATAAGCTTATATTGTGCTTCCTGCTACACCTCAGCACTGTCCTCTCACCTTGTCCTGCCTTTCTGTAGTAGGATGAGAGTGAACTAATCATAGAGCTGGCACCAAGACCTCATTTATGAAGGGTAGCAAGTGTAGGGCTATATGCTTGACTTCACCTTTTGTTTTAGGACAACTTGTTACATCTCTTCCCTGTTCACTTTCAACAAAAGAAGGAAAGCCAAGCAGCTAGTGCCATGGCATTATTTTTTCACAGCTTCCCTTAAGAAGATTTGACTCTTGTAGTAGAAGAGGAAAACAGAATCCTCAGTGATGAAAAGGCTTCAAACACAAAACAGACACTTTTAAAGGCTAAAAAATGTGCTCATTGCAGGGAAAATAAATAAATAAACAAAACAGTTAAAGTAGAAGTATAAAAAAAAAGGTTTGGAGTAGATTATTGCTAGTATGGAATTCATGACAGACATCATCTTTGAACAATACACTGCACTTCAATGATTTGTCACAGCAGTGGAAATTGGCATCTTTTCCAATCAAGATTGTTAAGAAGATAACAGGATTCTGAATTTTGAACATCACCTTCTGCAGAGTAGCTGCCCTAAAGTCTTAACATATGGAACACATACCTACTTTTGGATTTGTATCTGTAGGCACATATGAAATGATCAGCACAGGATAATAAACTAATTGCTCCAAAGGAAAGCTTTCTGCAGAAATATCTGCAAGATTAATGTTAGCAGTTTTGCCACATAAGCAAATACTTTTGGAATGGAAAGCACAGTTTATGTCTCTGATATCTTCTAAAGCACATGATGCACCACAGAGCCAACTTCTGTCATAAACTGCTATAATGTGTTATGCAGCCTCATGTTTACCTCATTTCCCCGCTCAGTTCTGGTGACATAATCAAAATCACAAATCACAAAAGCAGTTATATAAGTCGACATTTTCAATGAAGTGTTAAAGGTGGTAACAGTCCACAGGCTTCCATTTTCGTCCTTCATCTCAGATGTGTCTTGAAAAACAAATTAAAGAAACAGTCAATCTATTGTTCTTCCAGAACAAACAAGGAATTAGTCTTTTCTGCATGTCTGTTGTTATTGTTGTTGTTACACCTCTCTTGATATGCTGCATTTCTGCACTAACTTCATATGCTTCTGGTAAAAGGCAAGCAGCCAAACTTCTTGCTACCACCATAGATCAGTCATTACTTTTCATGAAAACATCCAAAATTTACTCTTGAACTTCTTTACTAAAGTCTTGGAAGCATATCAAACTGCATCAGTTTTAGGGTGTGGATGAACTGTGGACAATTTATCCCATGCTGCATATCTCTGAAATGTATAATATATTACAATTCAAATATACGTTATGTGTGCCTGAGAACTATGAAGTACTTATACTTTATATGTGTACCTTTCTTCTAAATGTGGGGAAAAATTCTTAGGGGAAAACATTTCTTAGGGGAAAAAATTCTTCTGAGCAATTCTCATAGACGTCCCATCCATTATAATTCCTAAATTACTTTGCTTCTATGCAAATCTTAAACTCTCCTCTCATGGCTGAAAATTATTTGGGTGAAACAAAAATCATGACACTGAAATGCAGGGAAAAAAAAAAAAAAGAAGAAAAAAAAAAAAAAAAAGCATTAAGAAGGAGGCGAGAGATCCCACAGAGTCCCGTAAGAACAGTAATTTATGGAATTTGCTTGGAATCTTATATCCAACATGAGTCTCACATGAGATCCCAGCAAGAGGCAGAAGGAGCATTTCCAGAGCATTATAGTCCTGTTATCCTTATCCTGCACACACACAGGAGGCTGCAGTCTCTCTGTATGCTAAAATACTTTTTTTATATGACGTAAATACATCTTAAAAGCAGCTTAGAATGAAATGCAATCCTTTAATACCACAATTACAGGCTTTGCATACTGGAGCTGCTGTTTTGCTTTAAGCAGATGTCATGCAGTAAGACAGATGCTGACACAGTGGTAAAGGGTAAGAATGAAGCCCTGAATGGCCTCCAGCAGCCAGAGGAGAGCACATCACAACTGGCAGTAAGGAGTTATTGCCATCAAAGACATTAATTATGAATAATTCTCTCCAAATATTTAAGTTCATAGACACAGATTTTCTGCACATTTTCAAGAGATTAGCCCACAGGCAAAAGAATGCTAAATGCAAAAGATGATAAATCTACAGTCTGTTCAAGTAAATTTTCCCTCTTTTAAGGTAATTCAAAGAACAAACAAACAAACATAAGTCTACTGTTTTTTACCTACCAATAGCAGGCATGTTGGAAAGAGCCACATAGCTTGGGTCGTGGATAATTCTGATATTAAATGTGGCCTTCATGGCAGGCTCATCAAAACATGGATAAACCGTCCTGGCATATGTTGGTTCCAGTTGGGAAGCAATCAGCATGCTATATACAAAATACAAATAGGATAAATCCAGCATGCTACATTGATCAAAATCAATATACTGTGCATTAAAATGCCAAATACAAAGCACAAAGTTAATCACATGGATATGCAGGTTTCGAAAAGTTTATTATTCCAAGTCTTGATCAAATAGCCACACCTAACAGACAGCTCAGCTTGGATGCTTCTAGGGAAAACCAGTCTTTTTAAATTAGTTTATGGTGTTTTTTTTTTTTTTTTTTTTTTTTTTTTTTTTCTGTGTGTGTGTTTTGTTTTTAATATCTGGAAAAAGCTCCCAATTTTCAATATTTAAGCTATTCTAGTTTGGTTATTAAGACAGAGTATGTTAAAGTTTTGCACGTAGCAGGCAGGTGCTCAAAAGCGATACGGTGCCAACTGTCATAATTTGTTCTCCAGGGGTTGGCGTTGGAGCCCATCCTCTTTAAAATCTTTATTGACAATTTGGACAAGGGAATTGAGTGCACCCTCAGTAAGCTTGCAGATGACACCAAGCTGGGGGGAAGTGTTGATCTGCTGGAGGGTAGGAAGGCCATGCAGAGAGACAGGTTGGATTGATGGGCAGAGGCCAAGGGTATGAGGTTCAACATGGCTAAGCACCAGGTCCTGCACTTGGGGCACAACAACCCCATGCAGTATTACAGGCTTGGGGTGGAGTGGCTGGAAAGTTGTGCAGAGAAAAAGAATCTGGAGGTGTTAGCTGATGCTCTCCTGAACATGAGCCAGCAGTGTGCCCAGGTGGCCAAGAAGGCCAACAGCATCCTGGCTTGTATAAGAAACAGTATGGCCAGCAGGACTAGGGAGGTGATTGTCTCCCTGTGCTCAGCTCTGGTGAGGTCACACCTTGAGTACTGTGTTCAGCTTTGGGCTTCTCACTGCAAGAAGGACATGGAGGTGCTGGAGTGTGTCCAGAGAAGGGCTACAAAGCTGGTGAAGGGTCTGGAACACAAGTCCTGTGAGGAGTGGCTGAGGGAACTGAGGTCATTTGGTCTGGAGAAGAGGAGGCTCAGGGGAGACCTTATTGCTCTCTACAGCTACCTAAAAGGCAGTTGTGGGGAGCAGGGGTCAGCCCCTTCTCACAAATAACTGGTGATAGGACTAGAGGGAATGGCCTCAAGTTGTGCCAGAGGAGGTTCAGGTTGGAAATGAGGAGACATTTCTTCTCAGAAAGAGCAGTCAGGCATTGGAACGGGTTGCCCAAGGAGGTGTTGGTATAAACATCCCTGGGGGTGTTCAAGGAAAGGTTGGACGTGGTGCTTAGGGACAAGGTTTAGTGGGTGATAGTGGTGGTAGGGGTATGGTTGGACTATATGATTTTGAGGGTGTTTTCCACCCAATAATTCTAGGATTCTAAATACAATCTCTCCATACATCTGCTTACCTGCTTACCTAATGCATGCTGTCCTATTTTAATGGTGCATTTTAATAAAAAATTGTACACATGGTATGTTTCAGGTAACCGTGAATAGATGCACTTGCACAATTCTGTCAAACCACACAGAGAAGAATGTCCCACTGCACTGTCAAACCCAGAAAAATATACAAGATCATTTTCTACCTTACACTGTGCAGCTTTGACCCATTTGGGGCAAATCTTTGTGACATGGTGGCTGGAATCAAGATGTCCAGTGGCCATGATGATGGAATCACTAAGCCTAGTGGCAAAAATTTCCATAAAGAGCTATAGATATGGGCTGTTCACGTCAAGGCATCTTCACCAGGTGTTAGAAAGAAAACAACTATAATGTTTCTCAAAGCCCCATACCTATCAGCCCAAAGACAACAAGAAAGACTCTATAGGAATCAGACTGCTATACACGTGAATGAAGGGAGCAGTGATGCACATGCTAAAACTGAGCAGAACAGGCAGGCAAACACATAAACTTCAACTATTAAAACTTCCAGAAAGTTCTGAAGACTTCAAAACTGAGCCAAGTAGTCCCCGGAGAGGATACATGGATGGCATGGTCTTTTTGTTCCAGTAACCCGGATGCTATCACAAGGCCAGTATTTTTCAGTTGTAGCAGAGATGTTCCCTAATGCAAGGTTCACAGAGGTTCACACTTAGCAAACAAGACAGAGGCCACCAGGAAGGTATTTTTATAGTAAGTAACAGTATATAACAAGTCTGGCCTGCAGTGCAGATCAACGCTATGTGTACAGCATGACTCCACCTGGTTGTGATATACAGCACTGAACCATGTCTGAGACATGAGGACATAAACCTAAAGTTCCATGTTTTGAGATTCCCTTTTTCAGTACCTGAAATGAATGGCTTAGCTTTCCATTTATATGTATACCACTTCACAGAAGATGTATTGCATTGTGTGCAAGTTGACCCAAGGAGATGAGCTGGCAAAACCCAGCAATACTTTGCACCCAATTCCCAAGATCAGCCCTCGTTAAATTTGTGTATTTTGAAAGATGTTTGGCTGCTGCCATTTTCACAGCTGTGTTGCCTAACCCTGCTCAAAACAACTGTACTCTCAAAATGTGGTATCCTTTGCATTTAGCAGATATGCCGTGATGCTGTACCATAATACAATTTATGTCATATAAAAGAACCCACGTGGAACATGTGCTGTCACCAGGTGACTGCTAGGACCACAATGCCTCCTTTAAAGTGAGAAAGCAGCATGATGTATTTGACTTTTTGCCTATCATTGTAGAAGATGTCCTTGATGGACCTGGCTTCCTGCAGAGTCATGTGTGTGCTGTGCCAGCCACCAGCTGCCTTGCTGTGTCACCTCCCCTCTGTGGTGCCCGGTGACACAACATGACTCTACCTTCTGTTGAGGTTGTGCAAGCAGCAAAAGTGGCTGTCCCCTGCCTTCATAAAGGGAATCAATAGCAGAAATACTCTTGCCCTAATCACTGTCTTCCTGTGTAGGAAAGTATGCTGTTGTGCATTTGATTGTCATTCTAGAAAAGATGGAGCAACCTCATGACTGCAAACTCTGCAACACCAGAGGCATCACTGCCTCTGCAGGCTCCATGCCAGCAGAAACTAACACAGACATTTAGCAAATTTGCACACAAGAAATTCTTATTCAGGAGCACCAAATAGCAGACATTGGGCTAAAGCATCAACATTAAAAAAGAAATTTGAGGACAGTTTAAATATTATTTTTCAGCAGGTCTCCAAATAAAAAAGATAAATGGGAATGTTTCATGCATGTTACACAAATAATTGGCATTTCACACACACATTACCTCGTATCATTTGTCAGAATTACTCATCATTGGGGCTCTTTTTTGCTTGTTTAAAACAAAATGATGAAGGTATTAGCATGAACTGAATTAATACCAAACTGTGTTCTATGTTACAATTGTATCACAAAAAAAAAAAAAAAAAAAATACCCCAAAGGAATTTTATTTTCAACAAAGCTTAACATTGCATAAGCAGACAAAAAAGTTCCTCTCTTGCTCCTGTACCTTTGTGCATAGTTTTCTTTTTCTTCCTTAATTATCCTATGCCTCCTTCTTCCTATAAAACAAGATCAAAGACATGCTACTTTTAAATAAAGAGAAACAAACTGATAACAGGATCTAAAGCTTTGACGACTTAGACTATATTATTATTATTATTATTATTATTATTATTATTATTATTATTATTATTATTATTATTATTATTATTATTATTATTATTATTTTCAGTCCGTGAAAATAACAGAAAAAGGAAAAATGAAGCATGATTCATGTGTAGTTTATAAATACCTCATGGACACTGCTTCACTTGTTAAAAAAAAACAGCATTATTGTAAAATAAATAAGTCATGATGATGCAAAAGAAGTTGTTCTTGTAAAAATGTTTTCTCACTCAGGTGATGTTATTTGTAATATTAATAGTATTACAATACAATAGTATGATATTTTTCTGTGCTAACATATATTAGGTCTGATTTTCTTCACTTTAAAAATATGTAAGAACTAAATAATTTAGCAAACCCTGAAGTGGCTCAAAGGACAAGGGTATTACAGTGAACAGAATCCTGTTCTGTGTAATGGCTGAACCACTAGTCCTTTTTTCAGGCATATGATATTCAGTGCTAACACACAACCCAAGAAAACACCAAACCTGTTATTTGCTCTGATTTCTGTCGCATGAATTTGATGATCTTATTCAATTATTCATATGAAACAGAATTAAAACATTCAGGTTCCCTGCTGTAAAGCCCAATTAGCCGTGTCAATGCTGTTCTAACCCCCTTTTTCCATCATTCTGGTAGTCAAACGTCAGCAACTGCTAAAAATCAGCACAAACACTGCATTTGATCACATTTTTGAATTCCTTTTAACACCAGCCATACCCAGCCAGGTATTTGTACAGAAGTTGCATAAGACTACATTTGCAGAGTTGACCTCAGCTGGCAGCCAGGCACCCACCCACCCAGCTGCCCTCTCACCCCCCACCAGGTGGGGAACCCCCAGGAAGACTGGGGAGAAAACATGAAGAATGTGTGTGTCAAGGACAGGGAAATAACTCACTAATTATCATCATGGCCAAACCAGACTTGGCTGGAGAAGACTTATTTAATTTGTTGATAATTAATGCTAGACTAGAGCAGCCAGAAATAAAAACCTAAAAACACCTTCCCTCCACCCACCCTCTTCCACCTCCTACCCCTGAGCAGCACTGGGGAACACAGGGAAAGGGGGTTGTGGTCAGTCTACAGCACTTCATCTCCTATGCTCCTTCACGGTCCCTCTCTGCCCCTGCTCCCCATGGGGTCCCTCCCAGGGATGCCATCCTTCCCGTACTGACCCTGGGGGGCTGCCCACAGGCAGCAGCTCTTCAAGTACTGCTCCCACACGGCTCTGTCCCACGGGGTCCATCCATCCATCCATCCCCCAGGAGCAAACTGCTCCAGCACGGGTCCCCCACGGGTGGGCGGCAGCTCCCCCCAGACCCCCTGCTCCTGCGTGGGCTCCTCTCCACGGGCTGCAGCTCTGGCCCAGGGCCTGCTCCTGCGGGGGCTCTCCATGGGCCGCAGCCTCCTCCAGGCCACATCCACCTGCTCCACCGGGGGCTCCTCCACCCATGGGGGGGGGCTGCAGTGTGGAGATCTGCTCCATGTGGGACCCATGGGCTGCAGTGGGACAGCCTGCTCCACCAGGGGCCTCTCCCTGCACAGCCCGCAGGGGAACTGCTGCTGCCTGCCTGCAGCACCTCCTGCCCTCCTGCTTCACTCACCTGGGGGGCTGCAGGGCTGGCTCTCACCCCTCTCTCCCAGCTGCTGTTGCCCAGCAGTTCTTTCCCTCCCTTAACTCTGCTGTCCCACAGGCCCACCCAGTGTCACTCATGGCTCGGCTCTGGCCAGCGGAGGGTCCCTTTTTGGAGCAGCTGGAGCTAGCTCTGCTCTGACATGGGGCAGCTGCTGGGCTCTGTTCACACAGGCCACACCTGCAGCCCCCCACTACCAAACCCTTGCCACATAAACCCAGTACACATACAGCCCGCTCTTCACAGCACAGTCATTGTTATTCTGCTAAGCCTGGAGCAGCATACATGAGCTTAATCACAGCAGCGTAGTATCAGCATGTAGGATGATGTTCAGTCTAACCTCCTGCACTGTTTATGTTTGCACCAGTGCTGTTAAAGAAGAAGGGCAAAGATGGTTTCTGAATCTTTCTGCCTACCCTGACCCTAGCATGACTCTCCCATCTATTTGCAGAACACAAAATCCCATTCCAACAAGAAATCTTTACAGATAATTAGTGCTGGTGAAGTAGGGGCATCCTCCTCTTTCAACTCCTTTGTTGTTGCAGTCACTGTAGACATGGACCGTATTGTATCTTTTTTTTTTTTTTTTTTTTTTTTATATATATATACATTGTGTCTACGTGTGTAGACGTGTGGTACTAATAAGTAGTGCTTCCATTTTTCCAGAATTTTCTTTCATGTGTAAGACCTGATTGAGTGGGTAGTACAAATTATCAATAATGGTAAATAATGCACAGTCTCCAGTGATCAGTCAGATTGTAAACAGTTTCTGTGTTTCTGTGAACTTCTGGAAATTCAGTGAAGTTTGGGTTTTGGTTTATTCTGACTTCCATAGAGGTGAGGCTAGCATTTCTGAAAACATCAGGGAGTTCTTATTGCAAATGGCTTTTCCTCACAGCCTCACCAGTGCACTTCTTCTCTGTCTTGGAAGGACAAGGAAAAAACAGCTCTTCATGTCAAACAGCTAATTCTACCAGCCTGTCAAGAGCAATGTAGGTATCTGAGCAAGAAACCAGGAGGTGCCAAAGCTCAGGCACAGATTTCAGGGACTTCACTTCTCTTTAGGATCTAGCTGTCTACTGAAAACTTGCCCTTCTGTGCCTAAACTCTTCTGAAATGAGAGGTCCCTAGTGGTTCCAGAAACACAAATTACAAAACCACTAAAACTTCTAGCGCATGCAAGAAATACAGGAGTCTGTTTGACCGCAAATAAACAGCACATTGTCTGCTGCAGCTGGTGGTTTCAGTTACAAACTGAAGTCAGAAGCCTGTGCAGGAATTAGATCCTGAAGGTCTGACGGAGCCAGGTACAAGTCCCTGCGGAAGAGCTACAGGGCTACCCACAGGAGGTAGTGGTTTCCTTGCAGAATAGTAATGGGCTTTGTACTGCAGCCTGGAGCAGAAAGACGCTGAGTGTTTGTAAATCGCTTGTGATCTATATAACCCATCAGAATACAGCTTCTTCCATCCTTAACAGCTTGCTAGAGCTTACAAAATATGTTCCTCACAATGCACCTCTTCCAAAATGGGGATGGCAAAACCCCTTCAGTGTAACTGGACCCCATCAGATTAGGAAACTGCTGGTAAAGTGATGATTTCATTCTTAGTAAAGGAAAAAAATAACAAGGTTGTGTTGCATACTCTTGATGCTATTCTTGATGAGAAAGCCCTTTTAAAGCAGAAAGATATGCAAAATCCATTCAAGAACATCAGGAATGTGGGCAGGAACAAGTAACCAAAACAATATGTTTTATCTGCAATCAGTGGATTCCCTTTGACTTATTTCAGTGTCTGAACACCACTGGCATCTCTTTAAACTAGACCGCAGTCTCACATTTCCTTAGTGCTTCATGGTAAGCTAAGAATTAAACAGAACAATTGCCAAAAGTCCTTTAAACAACTTGAAATCAAATGATACACATTATTTTAATGATATTAAAGCACTTTTTCTTATTTTCTACTGTGGCAGCAAAGCTGACAATAGCTAAAAACATTTGTTTGTTTTGGATTCTCTGAATTGTACACAGTATGAATTTTAAAATGTCAGTCTAACTCAGTATTTTGTAAATAGTTTTTGACCGAATTAATATGGCACCATAAAGTACACTGATACAGTATTAAACAATTAAATGGTTGTTCCATTCTAATTTAGATTTTTTTTTTTTTTTAATTATGAAAGTTAGGCAAAGAATTTGGGATTTTCCTTGAATCAAAACTTGCACAAATATACCTGTAAATGACACTAACTGAACAAAGAGATAACAACTGAAAAAAAAAAAAAAAAAGAAAGAAAAAAAAAGAGAGACAAAGAGAGAATGTGAGAGAGAGGGAGAGAGGGAGAGAGAGAGAGAGAGAGAAAGAAAGAAGGAAAGAAGGAAAGGAAGAAAAGAAGAAAGGAAGAAAGGAAGAAAGAAAGAAAGGAAGAAAGGAAGAAAGGAAGAAAGAAAGAAAGAAAGAAAGGAAGAAAGGAAGAAAGAAAGAAAAAGAAATTTCTTAAAATCCCTCAATAACATACTGTTCTTTTCTCTAAGGATAATCAACTTATCTCCTTAAAATAAAAAAGGCTACTACTTGTTACAGAGAAGTCACACAGCTCTCTTCTGTTTCAATAAAAACTATTTATTTCATGGCTTGTGATTTTTAGTACGCATACAGTGACATGCACATATGGATCCTGCAGGTAACTGAGCATTACTTGGTTGGACCAGAGCTCCATGAACTGCTTGAGGGAGTTTACTTCAGTGAACTCATCAGTGGGTTGGGAGCCAAGAACACTTGAATTTTAACTCTAGCTTCCTTTCTGACTTGCTTCATGTCCTGCAGCAATTCACCACGTCTTTAATTATTAGAAAGTACCTTTAAGTATAAGTACCTAGAAGTACCTTTAAAATAAGCGCTTTTCCTACCCCTACATTAAACACCTATTTTGAGAAATTTGCCTGCAACCAGAACCACTGAAATCACAAACTTAAGCTTCACTTGTCTGCAGGAAATTTCACATTCAGAATGAAAAGTACCCTGAGAAGATTCCCAACTAAAATAAACAAATAAGCAAGCATGCCTTGCTTTGAGGACAAAACCTGATTTGAGTGATGGCCTGTCTGGCAGGCTCACACTGCCCCGGTCCCACTGCCATAGGGCAAAAAGCAGAGGACTGGGGATGGCAGGGGGAGGGGAGGAGAAGATGGTGCTGGGCAGTGCTCTCAGCAGGTGGGGGTTGCAGTTAAGGACGGGAATGGGGATGGGAAAAGGGCTGGAGATTGGGTTGGAGACGGGATTGGGGACAGGGATAGGTATGGAGTTGGGGACAGGAATAGGGATGGGGTTGGAGATGTGGCTTTAGATGAGGATGGAGACAAGGATGGAGACGAGAATGGGGACAGGGATGGGGACAGAAACTGGGACAGGAATGGGGATGGGAATGGGGATAGGGTTGGAGTTCATGATGGGTTTGGGGACAGCGTTGGGATGACACATCTTCCTGCACCATGCACCCTGCAGCCCCTTGCGGTCAGGCGTGGAGCCAGGAGCCCGCATCTCCACACAGCCGCCGACGAGGCCACCTACCTGCTGCGCCCCTGGTCGGTGTAGCGGGTGAGGAAGAGCCCGTCCAGGTCCTCCTCCAGGCGGCCCTGGAAGCCGAGCTGCAGCACGTAGCGCCGCCCGGCCTGCATTCGCCCGCGGAGCTCCAGCACCGCCACCTCTCCCGCTGCCTCCTGCGGCGGCTCCGGCACCTCCACGGCGACTCCGGAGTTGGGCAGGGACCCCCAGACGGCGTCTCCCGGCTCGGGCAGGGGTCCCCGGACGGCTGCTCCCCGGATGCGCAGCCCGGCGCTGTGCAGCACCGCGGCCCGCGTGTCCTGCCGGCAGCGCACCGTGATGTTCACCTGCCCGACGAAAGAGAAGGGTCCCGCCTGCCCCGGCCGCACCCGCGGCCACAGCTCCAGGTCGTAGTGCAGCGGCAGCAGGTGCCGGGGCAGCCGCCGCCACGACGGGACCCCCGGCGGACCCCCGGGGACACCGGCTCCTCCGGCCGCCCCGTCGGGGGGCGAGGGGGGCGCCGGGGGCGCCGCCTGCCCGCGGCAGCGCCCGTAGAGGGCGGCGAGGGCCAGCAGGGCGGCCAGCAGGGCCAGCAGCACCGCGGCCCCCAGGGCGGCCGCCCGGCGCCCCACGTAGAGCCCCGAGCCGCCGCGGGCGCCCATCGCGGCTGCTCGGCCGCCCGGAGCGCCCGGTACTTACGGGGCGGCGGAGCCGGGGGGGCGGTGCGGGGGGCGGCGGCACCTGCGGCGGGAGGGGGTGGGATGGGGACGGGGACGGGGACGGGGACGGGGACGGGGACAGGGGTAGGGGTAGGGGTAGGGACAGGGACAGGGACAGGGACAGGGACAGGGACAGGGGTAGGGGTAGGGTCGGGGTAGGGGTAGGGGTAGGGGTAGGGGTATGGGAAGGGGTAGGGGTAGGGGTAGGGGTAGGGACAGCGATGGGGATGGGGATGGGGAATGAGGATGCGGATAGGAGGTAGGGGGTGGTCCCTCGCTTCTCCCCGCGCCCCCTCTACCCACACCGCGGACCCCCCCGTCGCCCCGCGCACGCCGACCGCCCTGAAATGTGTCTGGGGGACCCGTGTGGTGATGCCGGCCCGGAGCGGTACCTAAACGGGGCGGCAGATGAGCGCCAGCTTCAGTCGCGGTCTCTTTCGCAGCCCTGCCCGCCGGTTTTGCTTGGTTGCAGCTCGTCCCCTAAAACACCGCGAGCCCCGCAGCAGCCGGGGCAGCAGCCAGGGACAGCGGCCCTTGCGTGCCAGAGCCTCGGGCACTCCCAAATCTGGATGGCAGGCAGTTTTTCCCTCCTCTCCTTTTCCTTTTTCACTTTTATTTATTTTTTTTCCTTTGCTGTTGTTCTGATCTTAGCCCATTTCCTTGGGCTAGTGGTTCATACAACAGCTGCCGCCCAACGCTATATGTGCCCCCCGATGCCTACAAAACCGAGGCATTTGGGTTAGGTACCGAGCTCTGTTCCGCCACCACAGGTAAAGCTGAGATGGCTAAAGTAAATTCACCTCAAAGGCCTCACTAAAGGCCATCCCTCCTGATAATATATATCTGTTAATTGAGAGAGATGCCCGTCCCGTGGTAATGAACAGAAGGCAGCTATCACTTTCCTCCTGCTAGGCACAGCAAGGCTGGCTGCTGCGGGTCTAGGGGACGGATCCATGCCACCGAACAAAGAAAGCTTCTGGTCCCAGCACCTGCCATTTGCCTGTTGCTGGAGGGATGTCAGGGATCCCCTCTGCCAGCCCATCCTGCTGGCTGAGGGCTCGCCTCGTCGGCCTCCTGCCCGGTGCCTGTGCTGCCATTACCCACTGGTTTCCCAACAGGCTGGCTTCCCACACTGCCCCACCTCCTTCTGCTGTCTTTCAGGAGATTTGTGTTTGCTTACTTCTGCTTCTGTGCTTCTCTTCTCACTCTGTTCTCGTTTACCACCTGTTTAACCCAGTCTTCCCTTCCACCATGCCTGGGACCTCTTTTTGTGTCTCTGTTTCAGGCCTCCATGCTCTTTCCACTCCATCCTCTGTTCTCTCACCCTCCTCTCCTTCCTCATGCCTCATACACCTCTGCTCTTTTCACCCTGCACATCAACAACTTCTCCCTTTTCTTCCAGCATGCCTGGCAACCTCTATTATTTCACTGCAAGGCTTCATGACAAGCTCCTACAAACTGCAGCATTGCCACAGGACAGAGCACTCCTTGGAGGTCCCCGGACCCACAGCCCTGCACTAACAGCCCTTGCACCTGTGTGACCCACTACAAGTCATGGGAATGACTGCATAGAAAATGTTCTCAGGGGTTCTCAGGCAGGCATCTTCTCCCTCTCACTGCCAGAAAACTGTTTGCTGTCCATGGGTCTCTTCTGCAATGGTGCCTGCAGGAAGCCAAGGGACAGGCTGGAGGGCTGTTCAGTGCAAGTGCTGACACACTGCAGAGCCTGGGTGAGATGAGTGGTCAAGAACTCCCAGAAAGGTCAGGAAAGAAAGGACGGTGCTGCAAAGGAAGAGCTGACAGGGAGAAGAAATTGTAGAAGGGCACCAGCATTTCTAATGGAAAAGCCCACACACTGCAGAAAATTATAGAGGATTTTAATGTCCTGCATTCCAAATACAGCTTCAACATTGTTCAGTAAAAATGTGCTTACCCACTCACCCCCCAAAACAAGGCACAGGCAAAATCAAAATTGTGAGCCATTTCATTCCGTGTCTGCAAAAACAAGCAGGACTGCTCGGCAATAAGCCTGAAAACTGTAGGGACTCCAGGGGAACTTTGCCCTTCTTAATGGTGCAGGATCTGTTTTAATGTTTACAAATCATAGCCATTAAACATACTTTATTTTCTCTTGCTTGCAGTGGAGAATTCAAACCTATTCCTTTCCTAAGTTAGCACGTAATAAAAGCACAATAGTAATGACCTACAGTACGTATTTTTAAAAGTTTTTTAACCTCTTTTCCCAAATGATTTAGAACAGTTACCCTACAAAGCAACTGATGGGTGAAGGCTTTTATTAACCCACGGCTGTGAATTCCCCCACCCACTGGTAACACAGACACTTACTCGTTTGAAACACTTTTGGTGCAGTGCAATACAGGCAAGTGGCTTCTGCTGCAGATAATACCGTTTGCCAACCTGATGAGTGCATTTACAGAGTTAAGATGTCTGAGCAATGTGTTCCTGAAGTCAAAGCCATGGCAATCATGGGCCGGGGACAGGTACTGTGGCTATGACATCTTGGACACAATTTCATGTCAGGCCACAGCTCAGCCCAAATCCTGACCTTGGATGGAAACAGGAGACTTGTGTTTAAGTCAGCCAAAGCCTCTAGTACACACCTGGAGGTAGAACAAATCACCTGTTATAAAAGGACTCAGACAGCTCTGTCACTCTGAAGGACACCAAAGCACCTGACAAACTTAACTATCTCATTCCAGCCTAAGGGGTCTGTGCCATGCTTGCTGGCTGTTCAAAGTCCCGTTTATGTTCCCTGAATTTTAAACAAGAGAAGGTCGCATATGGCAGCACGATTTTTGCTATCCACTAAGGCACAGAAAGGTAAACTACACTTCACGTGCTAGTTGGCCAGGAAATTTGGCATGAAATTTCAATTAGCAAAATATTGCAGTCACCCATTTCATCAAGATTTTCAGGTTGTTAGTACTGTTTTTGTAAAGAAATTCTGTGCTATCATCGCAAATCATACACCAAATGATAAGAAAAAGGTTCATCACGTGTTTAAGTAAAGTGACATCATTGTTAGGCTGAAAGATGATTCCCTACGTCATATTGCTCGTGTTTCATTCAACCTGATTTAGGAGTTTCCAATAGCTTAGCAGTTCTAGCAGTGGCACTGCTGCTGATCAACTTTGTCTTTGTTTTTAACAGAACTGTAATCTTGTTTTCTTTTCAGGTTTTATGGAGATGCCCCATTTTTGCTGTATTTACAAAGCTAGAACAATATTTGTCCTAGGCATGAGGGATTCATGTGTACCATCTACACTCATGTCCATGAAATCTCCATTTTTTAATTTTTATTTTTTAATTTGAGCTGTTTGTTTTAAGGACTATGATTTCCTATGCACTGTTTATTTTCCTTCTTTAACTAATCAATAGCGTATCAGAGCTGAAAATGTTGTAATGCCTGGTAGTATCTTTGGCAGGAGCTACTCCATAGGAGATGCTGAAGTTGTAGACATTTGCTGTTGCTCTGTATGTTTGATTTAATGGATATTTCAAGATTCCCAGACATCTGAAGAAGTGTGATATATAGGTAGGCAGAATTAGTTATAAATAAGCACAGTGAGCCAAGCATGAGCTGTTGAGGACCAAAACTTCTTACCAGGCACATCAAAGAAGCACTCAGCTTTCCTGGAGGCTTATGATAACTACTTTACATTCTCTTTCAAGGTGAATGTATCTTCAATATCAAGGTCAACATAGGTGTTATTAGCTAGCAAGAAATTTAGGTTAGACTCAGAAGAAGGTGGTCTCCTTTCCCTAATAAGGAAAAAAGAATACAACACTAAAATCTCAGTTTAAATGTTTCTGTTCTTAAGGAGATTTTGTATGCTCTCTGTATAGATCTATTGGTGATTTCATGTTACAAGGTGGCGCAGCCACAACTAAGCATAGATCCGCATTTGTATTGGCAAGATTGCTTTAACTGACTGGTACAGGTAGGTAAGAGAAAGGCAATACAGAGCAGGCTTCCAACTTCAAATAGTCACATTTGACCAAACATCAGAGCCTGTACAAAAGACTTGATATTAAAAACTCAAGTTAATGAAAGGTTTGGAGTGAGATGTCCTTGCACAGTAGTCACCATGTAAGAAATAAAAGTATTTTCACCACAATTAGTCATACACCTGTATTCAAAACTTTTGTGTAGGGAAGGATGCTTGAAAGTCTGCCATTATTGGCAATGATGTCTGATATTGTAATTAAAGTATTTTTTAACTGATGCTTTAATTAAAAATTGTTCCTTGGTATTTTGAATGAACAAGACACTGAAAATCCTCTGGCTGTCTCATAGGCTACCAAACAATGCAAAACTTTGTTTTAAACTTTTGTTCTCGTTCAAGGGATGAGCCGTGAACTTTTACCTTGCTGACTGCCTCTTTGGACCTATGTATCAACATGTTGGTTTGGATCTTCCAGAGCAAACAGGAGACAGCAACAACAACCTCAAGTAAACACTGTTGTAGAAAAGACAGGAAGAGGGCAAAAGCAAGCACTGGTGCTACAAGGATGCTCAGAGGGCTGGAGCACCTCTCCTGTGAAGAAATACTGAGAGAGATGGGGCTCTTCAGCCTGGAGAAGAAAACGCTTCAGGGAGACCCCATGGAGACATTCCAGCCCCAAGTGGACCTACGGGAAATCTGGGGGAAGGTCTCTTTATTAGGGAGTGCAGTGGTAGAACAAGGAGGAATGATTTTAAGCCAAAAGATATTAGGTTAACATTAGATACAAGGAAAAATTCCTTCACTCAGAAGGTGGTGAGGCACTGGCACCAGTTACCCAGAGAAACTGTGGATACCCCATCCCTGGAAGTGTCCAAGGCCAGGCTGGATGGGGCTTTGAGAAACCTGTCTGGTGGGAAGTGACCCTGCAAACCCAAACCATTTTTTGGATCTGTGATTCTGTTATAACTTCATTGGGTATTTCTACTTGTGGAGGAGAATACAGTAATACCTAAATGACATGGGCAAAACCACAGTGATGAACCATAAAACAGAGTATCAACAAAATGATTGCATCAGTTGGGTGGAGTTTCACTCAGCGATGGAGAAGGCTCCCTCCAAACACCTCAGGGTGCTCAAACACACAAGAGAGGCCTGCAGCCCTGTCTGCATGTATGATACCTGTGAGAGTCACATCCCCTGAGGAGGGTCACAAAACCATCTCCAGAGAACACAAGAAGCTCCACTCAACGAACCAGAAAGTAACAAAGAAGTAACGACAGCAGATGAGAAAGCCACTATCCAGAATATGAACAGGAGATGAAAATTGCAAGAGGCTCTGCTAGCTGGAATTTAGGAGGTCACAGTTTTATCAGTAATTTCTTTGTATAGTTGGTAACTCTACCTATCAGCTGGCTTCTAAGCTTTTGTGGGCAATCAGTAAGACTGATAAAACCAAATCTTGCAACTGAGGATATACAGGAAAGATGTATATCATGTTCTTACCAGTTTGTTTAGCAGGAAAAAAAAAAATAATTAACAATGCACCGGTAATTAGAATGAAGTTTTGAACACCTTTTAAGGCTTTAATAAGAAAAGGATGAGGGAATGCATGAATCATTTGCAGCATGTGAAGCTCTCTTCCAAACGGAATTTAATTTGTGTGTGTGATGTTTAATGTTTTCTGATTGTCAGTGCATTTAGAAACTTGAATAGATATCAACTTTTCTCCAAATGTACCAACATTGTTGGGCTCGTGTCTTGTGAGACGGCATGAAAACAAGTAAACATTTGACCAGAAATCACTTACAAGTGGATTTATTTTTTTTAAATGGCATTGAATGTCAGTAGTTTGATATTTCTTAATATGATGAATGGTGGCATTCTCAGAGTTTTTGGCCTTTTTTATCAAGTGCTTTTTTATTCAGTTTTCAGATGCCTAGTGTTTTTCTGTCAACATCACTGAAAAGAACCAGCAATGTGGTATTTGTCCTCTGAGTGCTAGGCGTGCTAAGATTTACCAGCTCTCCAGAAGGAATAGCAAATTGAGGAAATGACATCTTGAGATACCGTAGACTATTCCTCACCCATGGAGATAGACCAACAACACTGGAGCAAGGACACGTGTCTATTCTCATTTCATCTGTTTTCTTGCAAGCAGGGCTCTGGTATGGTATGCAGGCCTGAGATTGCAACAGCCCAATACAGGAAATGCTTCACAAAGCATATTTCAGCCTAGAGCCACATGAGGAACCAAAAGAGAAACAATAATAATAAAAAATAAATAAATAAACTTGGAGCATTGGTCTTGCTCTCCTGTTGCTATGAGGAAGACAGCAGAAGAGTGAGTCATGACTGCTCCTTTCAGAAATAAACATTTTATCCTCATGTGGCAGGTGCCAGCCAGCATGGCTGCCCAGCTTGGTGGGCAGCGCTCTGCCCTTCTCCACTTCTGAGGTCAGTCTCCCAGTCATTTCTATTACTAGGTTCTGATTCACACTGCAGAGAAGTTTCAGTGTGCACAAACTGGATTCCTTTCAAATAAATTAAACCAAAATCTCTAAATTGGAAATATGTGGATTTGTAGGGTGGATCAAGCAGTGGATAAGGTATTGGCTCAATAGCTGCACCCAGAGAGTGGTGGTCAATGGCTCTATGTCCAGGTGGAGGCTGGTGATGAGCAGCGTCCCTCAGTGGTCTGTCTTGGGACTGGTGCTTTTTCCTGCTTCACAGAATGTGGTTGCATTTTTTGATGAAATTGGCCAGAGATCTGTGCAACCTTACATATTCCAGAGAGCCTACTTCGGGCTTGAACCTGGTGTATAAATGGAGGAAAACAGCTCCTTTAATCTCCTTGAATCTCAGAGCACAGAGTTCAGCATTGCTGCCATGGTGCAGCCTGCCATCCCACTGCACTTCTCTGTTCCTCCTTGCTGGGTTTGGTTTTACAAACTCTCAAGTGATTTTGGGCTGTCTGATACACTCATTCATAAAAGAGGAAGGCCTCTACCAAAGCCTGTATGATTGGCTGGCAAATAGTTTAAACGTTTTTGGCAAATCTTTGTGCCTGGTGAAATGCAACATGGCACCGGAAAACCTGTACATGAAAGAGTCGAGGAAGGGTATTGAAAAACATGAATTTCCAAATATGATTCATAAAACCTTTGTGTGGGTAGAGACACAAAGGGAAACACCCAGGGCTGTCCTACAGGTCACTTTCTCACAGAGAATGTGACACAGAACAGGATACAGAAATAGGACTCACAATAGAACAGGAGTAGTCTTTGCCTAAAACTCATCTTTGTGCAACAGTAAAGTTACCAACTGTTTCCTGGCAGGAAGCTGAGCCCCACACAGCTGCTCAGTCTCTCTCCCCAGGTGGGATGGGCAAGGGAATTGGAAAGGTAAAAGTATGAGAACTCATGGATTGAGATAAAGACTGTTCAACAGGTAAAGCAAAAGCCACATGCACAAGCAAAGCAAACCAAGGAATTCATTCACTGCTTCCCATCAGCAGGCAGGTGCCACTCCTAAGTGCACTGTGGTTAAAATTTCCTCAAAGTTTTGTAAGGGGCAGAGAAACACATCACACAAAGGATTATCTCAAATTCTTTGTGCTTCCTATAGGAGTGACAGAAACAGAGCTCCCTCCAAAAAATGAGAAATGACCAAATACTCTGACAGGTTAATGAAATAATTAAGGCAAGACTCAGAAAGTTTGGGTGCATGCAGTGTATATTTTTGGCCTGTTCTGAAAGCAAAAAGAATTATGTCAGAGAAGTGCAGTAATGGTTGCCCAGCCACACTCCTCGCTCTGAAACTAACAAATCCAGCAGAGAGACAAGAGTAGAGGGAAGCCTAGCAGGCAGATAACCCAAAAAAAAATTCAGGGAAAAAGCAAGAATGTTCTGGGAAAGTGTTCAAAGCTCCAGGTTTTGTGGAGCTTGATGCTGAACACAGGGGAAGAGTACTGAGTTGTTGTACTAGCCACTCGAGAGCAGGGTGGCCTTGGGGTTCATCCCACCCTACTGCCCAGTGAGCCTTTGGGGAGATCTGTGATGACTAAACTGGGCTTGGTGAGCCATCCATACCAGTTTTAAAAAACTGTATCCTCAGTCTCAGTGTGAAAAAAGAGAATCCAATCAATGGCAAAACAGATAAGTCACCTGTCCTTGTCTTAAAGCTTGTCTACATCACATACCGTCATTTTTTTAATTGTCGGCTGGTCACTTCTGGGAAATTGAATAATCCACTCAGAGACTTGGAGAGAAAAATGTTTGGTATGTTTTTGATGAACTTTACTACCTAGGTAATATTCCCAACTGCTGTCTCTAATTGGTTTCATTCTTGTCTCAGTGGACCTCTTTGGCTCATCATGCTTCCTTTGCTGCTCTGCTCATACTGACTGTGTCACATCCATCCTTAAATACCAGCATGCTTCTAGATCTCCCTTTTTCTTTGAAGGATGCATTACTAGCATCACACACTATTCTTGGCCTTATGCCAGTCACATCTAGTCAGAACAGACCGGTGCAGAGATCATAACTTTCCTTTCAGTCTGTGCAAAGGAAAGAATCACATAAAGTCTGAACAGCATCCCTTCATGCCTGTATCTGTGTAAGTACATGGCAGAAGGAAAAGAATGGCTGGAGGCCTTTTCTGTGTAGGCTCCAATGCTGTGACAAAGGAAAGGGCTCTTACATAAGAACAATAATGTACAGAGTCAGATACTTACAGTTCTTGACCCTAACATTATGAATGGGTCTTATTTTCTTCCCTGCGGACCCTCCCAATGGGAATGAAGTAACCCTGCAGTCACAACAGCAATTTTGACCAGAACTGAAAAATTTCATCCCACAAGATCCATGTTCTACACCCTGAAGCTGACCCTGATGAAGAGATAATCCTCAAAGCCCAAGCAGATGTCCAACATAGCTATACCAGGATTATGATAGGCTCACTTACAAAAAGGAATTCTAAAATAACTTTTGTTCTGGAGATCTCATGGGACGATATTGGATGCTTTTCAAGCAAGCTCAGCCGTTATTACCAACCCCACACCCATTTTGTGGACACTCCAAGTTATGTTCAGGATGAATAGTCTATGCTTTGTAGTGTTTCCTTTCCTGAAGTATCAAATCCTCCTGGTTTTGATTACCCCATTCAAGCACCCCCTCAATCCATTTACTCATTTAATATTCCCTCAGTCCCTTGTTGCATGACTTCGTTCCTTAACATGTGCTCACAGTAGTCATTGTGCCAAGAATATGTAAGCTCCAAAGTGTTTATTTCTGTACTATAACAAAGTGTTCTCTTCCCTGTTCAGATGGCTACTGTTCCATACTCTACTTCAGCTGATGGCATCTCAGAGGTTATAAACAGATACTTCACAGCAAAGGTTGTGTTTTTGTTTTTTTTTAACTGCAGTGGTTGATACACAAAGATGAATCTCAGCATGGGCAGTGCATGTCTTTACATCTCAGTAATACCTTGTGTTTGTAGCTACATTGAGCTGCAGTAGAACATTGTTCCACAAATCAAGACATTTCAAAACACAGGCAAATGAGTAACAGGGAAAGTGTAAAAATGCAGAATGATTTTGTCATGAATCATAAAAGGCAAGAAAGTCTATCAAGGGCTGTTAAAAAATGGTACCAGTGCTGGCCCTCTATGGCAACATATTTTTGGAGACCACTGCATAGAATTACATTACTTATATTTTACTAATACATTCATCAGCTTTTCTTTACCTTGATAAAACCAGAGATAACATATTTCAAAGTGAATATTACCCACAACATGCAGATGTTTGTATTTGAATAGTTTGATGGTCATCCATATGGACACTCCTATTTTTCATGGATTACACAACAGAAGTTTATACATAAAAGCATGTTCAGCAAACAGTCACCTCCATCATCACACAGGCAAATGCTGAGACATCTCACTGACGTTAAACAAAGGATCACTTTCTTGTCTCATATTCACTTTCACATATGTATCCCATTTACTCCATCAGATTAATTTCTGCTCTGTGCTGGTGTGCCAGAACTGTATAGAATTTGTAAAGGAAGAAATATTGCTGCTAAAAAAATAATCACTTGTAATTTTTTTCATCCTTTTTGTCCACCGATCATCCTTCTCTGCACACTTTAGCGTGTTGCTAGCCCTGGGGTTGGGCTCCGAAAACTTGTTTAGGCAGACAGCTGGTTGTGATTTCCTCAGAGGCATGCACAAACTCCATGTTTGTATGTGGAGGTCTTTGGGATTCACAATATTTGTAGGTGGACCTGAAGAATTGTGTTTAACATGCAGAGTCATTACCTGAGAACCTCCAGTTTCTTTTCCTTGGATTTGTTTACTGGCATCACATTTATTTGATGTGGGCTTGCCATTACAGATGTTTCAACTCCCAGGATGGCTGATTTTGCAAAACATTAATAACCCCAAGTGACCCTTTGACCCTTCTGCCAAATCTGACTCTGTTCTCCCTCATCCTTATTCCCCTTTTCATATTTTTGCTGTTAGGGCTGTATTTTCTTTCTTAACATTGGTATAGCAACAAGAGTACATTAAACCCCAGCACTTCACATAATTCTTTCAAACCTCATTTCAAAAGACCTGGAAATCTCAAGTGTTGAACTCTAACATCATCTCTCCATTTTGATTTGGAAAGCACAGAGGGCAAAACACAGACTTCACAGCAGCTGAGCTCTTTCCACAAATCTCTGGATTGTAATTGTTGGCCAATGCTGTAATAAGATACAGGGTAGGTGCAGCCTACTCAGGAAATGAGCATAACACAGCACATATAATATTACATATATATATATATACATATATATATATATATCATGGCAGTACCATTAATATGACATTGTTTGGCATACTGTATTTAACTGCTGCTTCTCAGGGCCAGAAAAATGTTGTTAAATGAAAGAGAAAAAAAAAAGCAACACTGAGCACAGTGTGTGATATACTTTCTAAAGATATATCTGCTCTCATCTGAAGATTTATTTGCTCTTTCTGTTACACCTTTAGGAGCTACCTCTCCAGATACACATCACTCTTCTATCCCTTGGTAATTAAGTCACCCATAAATAACTCTATACGAGTGTTAAAGCACACCATTAAATTGTTTTATCCCACTCTCAGTTTCATTACTTCCATTTTCATTCTTTAAATTATGGAATCAATCCTATTGCTGGAGAATTTGCTCAGATACTGTGTACTTTCTTTTAAAAAATTTAGGGGAAGTATCCCAAACAAACTTATTGGACCAAATGCAGTGATACAGAATTCTATCTCTGAATAGAACAACAGAATTTACTCACTTTGATTACTTTTATTTTTCAAACTGGGAATATTTTCAAAGTTTAGTTAACACAATTGTTATATCTAAAAAAAAAAAAAAAAAAAAAAGCTAAATTTCTGCCACCATGCTACTTTTACTACTTAATCATTTTCTTCTTCACTCACATAATAGATACTTCAGTTACATCAACATATTTTATTGTATCATAAAATGACAATCTGGGATCAAACAAAATATCTTAATGGTTCCTTTTTGTGAGTAGCATGTAGCAGAAACAATGATGGCTGGAGTATATCCCAAGGATTATCTTAGTACTCTCCCCAAATTCATTGTGTCATCTGTGAAAAAAAAAAAAAAAAGAAAAAAAAAGAAAAAAAAAGTGGTGTGATCATAATAAGCAAGAACTCAAGAACTGAAGACTTCACAATGGGGAATGGTGATTTCATTTTAACATTATGTCTGTCCCTCTGAAACTGGGACTAAGCTGACTCTTGCCCAACGACTGTGTTTATTGTTATTGCCACCTTTGCTGCCATGCTTTTTCCCTTACTACTATCACTGCCTAATTCACAGAATCCACATCCATGGACTGGGAGAATGATGTACTTGCCCACCGTGAGAAATCAAGTTCAAGACCACCTGAAGAACCTGAAGGTGCACAAGTCCCTGGGGACCTGATGAGATGCATCCAAGGGTCCTGATTGAACTGGCCAATGAAGTTGCTAAGCATGTTTCATCACATTTGAGAAGTCATGGCAGTCTGATGAAGTTCCCACTGACCTCAGAAGGAAAAAGGGGAAAAATAGCCCCCAGAGGGGGAAAATCATCCCCATTGGTAAAAAGGGAAAAAGGAAGACCTGGGGAACTATAGGCCAGTCAGTCTCACCTCTGTGCCTGGCAAGGTGATGGAGCAGATCCTCATAGAAACTATGCTAAGGCACATGGAAAAAAAGGAGGTGGTTGGTGACAGCAAGCATGACTTCACTAAAGGTGAATCCAGCCTGATAAATTTGGTGGCTTCTATGATGGGATTACAGCATTGGTGGATAAGGGAAGAGCAACTGATATAATCTGCCTGGACTTGTGCAAGGCATTTGACACTGTCCCCCACAGCATTCTTGCCTCTAAAATGAAGGAAAATGGACTTGATGGATGGACCACTTGGTGGGTAAGGAATTGGCTTGATGGTCACACAAAGAGTTGTGGTCAATGGCTCTATGTCCAGGTGAAGACTAGCAATGAGTGGTGCTCTTCAGGGGTCTGTACTGGGGCCTGTGCTGTTTAACGTCTTTGTTGATGACATGGACAGTGGGATGTAGTGCACCCTCAGCAAGTTTGCTGATGACACCAAGCTATGTGGTGCAGTCGACACACTGAAAGGAAGGGATGCCATCTAGATGGACCTGAACAGGCTTGAGAGGTGGGCCTGTGTGAACCTCATGAAGTTCAACAAGGCCAAGTGCAAGATCCTGCGTCTGAGCCAGAGCAACTCCAAGCACAAATACAGGGTGGGCAGAGAATGGATTAAGAGCAGCTCTGAAGAAAAGGGCTTTGGGATGTTGGCTGATAAGAAAGCCAACCATGTCCTGGGCTGCATCAAAAGAAGAGTGGCCAGCCGGTTGAGGTAGGTGATTCTTCCCCTTTGGTCTGCTCTGCTCTTGTGAGACCTCACCTGAGTGCTGCATTCAGCTCTTGGGCCCCCAACACAAGAAGAACACAGAGTTATTTAAGTAAGTCCAGAGGAGGGTCATGAGGATGATCAGAGGTCTGGAGCACCTCTCCTGTGAAGACAGGCTGAAGGAGTTGGGGTTGTTCAGCCTGGAGTTCAGCCTGGATGGCTCTGGGAAGACCTTCTAGCGGCCTTCCAGTACCTAAAGGGGGCCTACAGAAAAGCTGGGGAGGGACTCTGTGTCAGGGAGTAGAGTGACGGGACAAAGAGTAATGGTTTTAAACCAAAAGAGTGTAGGTTTACATTAGATATAAGGAAAAAATCCTTCATTCAGAGGGTGATGAAGCGCTGGCACAGGCTGCCCAGAGAAGCTGTGGATGCTCCATCCCTGGAAGTGTTCAAGGTCAGGTTGGACAAGGATGAACCTGACCTTGGATAGAACCTGGTCTAGTGGGAGCTGTCCCATCCCATGGAAGTGGGTGTCCGTTAAGGTTTCTTCCAAGCCACACCAAACCAAACCAAACCAAACCAAACCAAACCAAACCAAACCAAACCATTTTATGGTTTTGTTAGAGTATTTTGTGTGAACATGTACAACTGAATTACAGGCATTTAAAGATTCTGTTATTTTGTATTGTAAGCACTGTCAGCAAAGCAGTTTTGTTTCTAATTGGAAAAGAATGAGGGAGACAAACAGCAAGACAAATTTCTAGAATATTTAAGTTAAAAATAAGAATTCCAGGAGTGGGTCCAAACAATTATAGAACTGGAACAATAGGTTTTGAACAGAGAGAGAGAGAAAGAGGGGGGAGGGAGAGAGACTGAGAGGGGAAATTCTGAACATCTGCTTACTTATATGCATTGCATGTTTTAATATGTGTAACACAGAATTGGTTGAGGTTGTCAGAGACCTCTGGAAGACATCTGGTCTGACCTAGAGGGAAGACCCATGATGGTCAGGGGGGCTCAAGCAAAGTGGTGTGAAAGACTGTTGTTGCAAAACAAACAAATGAACAAACAAACAATAAATATCTAATACTACACTTTATATGCTAAAAACTTCATGCAAACACACTCCTTTCTCAAATACCTAAAAGTCCTTGTGGTTGCTTCCAAAACTCTCTTATCTTTTCTCTTTTGCATAAAAATGATTACCACCACAAAATGGTTGCAGTATCAAAAAATGCACACACAGAACTAACAAACCATCTAAACACACAGAGAGGACCAGCCTCTCCAATACCTTCAGAAATCAGATCTTGAACATTCAATCCACTGTGACCAACAGGTGAAATAAAGAGAAGCTATTGGTAGGAGAGATTGTTAGGTTCCAGCAAAACAGATAAGGAGTAAAATAGCTTAGCAATACAGGCTTTAAGTAGTGAAATAATACCAGTGTGTTGCATTTGGTATTCCTGTATTGCAGGCTTTTTTCCTTTTTTTTTTTTTTTTTTAATTTATTTTTCTTCTATTGCTTCTTGCTTCCTCTTCAAAAGCCTTTAAAACCTGAGATGTCCCACTCAAGACTCAATCCTTAGCTTTGTTTTTGCCAACAACAGACAGAAGAAGGTTGTATGTACATGTGTTAGCTCAGCTTCCAAGACAAATACTGCTATATAGCAGTGGTAGGATGTATAGGCAATGTAGATATAGATGATATAGATGGCATAGATATAAGTGATATAGATGCAGATATAGATATGTAGATATCTTTCACAGCAAATAGAAAGCACTAATTTGGGTGAAAAATGTGAAAATGACACTTCAAATTAGCAAATAAAGTACAATGAAATAAAACATTGAATGGATTGGATTGGATTGTGTTTGTTTCTTTGTTTGTTTGTTTGTTTTCACAATTATCTTAATTACCTTTGTTCACTTTTTTTTTCCACTTTTTATTTTATTTTTATACATTTTGTGTTATCTTTTTAATATCAGCTATGAACAGCAAACAGTTAAATATCTGAATATCATTCACTAATGGCAGCAATTACCATTTGATATACTTCTCAAAATACTAATTATAATTCTAGCAAAAAAGTAACTATGAACAGATATATGATCAACTGGTAACTATAAAAATAAGGAATAGCAACATATCTACTGTTGCAGGAAGAGCAGCTGAAATCACGACAGACACTAGTATGGTCAGATCATGCTCCATTTTATTACCCGAATAGCCTGACTTTTATAGTGAACTTAACAGGGGCGGATAGTGTCTCACACAAGATTATTGGTCAAAAGCACTCAGACAAACAACTGCACGAAAACAACCCCACCTGCAAGAAAACAACCCCCTTGTGATTAGCAGTCACATAGACCTTGTCCTTGAAGCCAGCTGCTGGCAACAATATTTTTCTAAATTCCTCAATTGGGCGATGTGGGAACACTGTCATGGGAACTTCTCATAGTCGTCCTGGTAGCTTGGTTTGCTCAGCTGCAGCAAGCCATGGGATCTTTGCTGTTTCAAAAATCCCTCAACAATATACAAGGATCTGAATTCAAAATGAAGGATTTAAATTTCAGATAAAAAAATATCCTTCAACTAAGGTGAAAAGAAAAACATGTAGAAATGCAGGAATTTTTCAAGAACTGTATCTTGCTTCAGCTAACTCTGCTTTCTGGTGATTCAATGCATACAGACAAGAATATCACCACACGACTTTTTGGTACATTACCAAATCTTGACTCTGGTATCAGAGAGGGTGCAGTTTCACTGCACAATATGTCTAGTGGCAACACTGTTTTTTCCCATCCTCCTTCACTCTTGACTTTCTGTTCCTGCCCCATACAGCTGTTCACCCCTCCTGTGCTGAGCTGTGTTACTCTCTGTGAAAGCAATAGGAAAGAATGTGAGCCCCCCCCCTCAATTCCCCACCCCCCATCACCCCATCCTTATTTAAAAAAAAAATAGAGAAGAAGAAGGGAAGTATAGAAATGGTGAATTGTTGATTGTCCCTTTCCACTCATATTGGATGAATTTTTGTATCTCTAAGGTAAATACCATAAATGCACGTAGAGTATCGCTCACTGGGTCATGTGGCTCACTATGTCATGTGGCTCTTCCCAACTAAAATCTAGATGTCTGAAGGCTGACAAGCTAGAGTTAATTCATGGTTAGCATAATACAGTTGGATTCTTATTAAGAATATTAGCAAAAGAAAATTTACTGCAAGTGATACGACTTTGCTTCCTCTGAACTTTATGTTTGGACTGCTCAATTAGTGAAAGAATGACTAGCATGGAGGCTACACCCACTTCTATGCAGCACTGGCTGAAGAAGACAGTTTCCAGTTAAAATACATTAAAACAAACAATTCATTCTCAGAGGAGCAGATGAGAAAGGAACCAGGTCAATACTGTTATTTCTCTGGAGCCCAGGAGACAGGAAAAAATACTGTCCTCGACCAATAGTCAGAAAAGCACTGTCCCACGGCTAAGCACTGGAGCCTAGAAACTAGGGATCTCACTCAGTTCTGTCTCCTTCCTGCAGCAGCACCACTTCAGGCTACTTAGCATCTCCATATATCTGCTTTAGGCATTCTCATCCATTTTTCACTGCCTCAGAAACAGCTTTAGAGCTTAATTAGAGTTTTCCTATAAAATACTTTGTCTGCAAAGCACTATATGAATTCAGCATAAATTAAGACTGATTTGTGACTTAATGTTATAAACCCCATGGTAAGTATTTCAAATAAAACCCCTTTACATAGTCCTAAGACTTCTAGTGCAAAGGTAATAATCTTAAAGAGTATTTTGCAGAATCTTTCTCAGCTGAAGAAAAATAATATAATGGATGGGTGTTTATTTCTCAATTCAAGTCATTGAAAGATAAAAGACTTTATCCCAAAACAGCTTTAACAGAGAATGGAAAATATAAACCATCTGCCTCTGAAAAAATGTAAAGGATTTATGGAATGGTTGGGAGGACTTCTGGACAAAGTGTAGGCCATAACAAGCTTTTGATCAAGAGACAGAATATGCTGACATGGCCATGAACTGTTTTCCAGCACATGGTTAAAAAAACTACATCAGACAGTGGAGAGCCACAAGTCTGATTTCACCATGTGTTTGGAGACACCTGGCCCCAGTCTTATTCAGTTCAGCATTTTACTACCTCAGCATTTAACATTTTAACCCGTTTAAGATAGAGAGCATTATCCTACTCTCAGATAAACCAGCAGTACTTTCAAATTGTCAAGAAAGATTATACAGCATATGCTGCCACTGGAGCATTGGAAAAAGCTTCACCAATTGGCTCTCTACATATAAAATTAATCTTGCTTAAAATGGAGGTCAAAACGGAGGTTACGGGAAAGACGTGAAGATTCAAAAAATAATAATAAAAATGCTCAGTCAGAGATAATCATCAGATTTGTTCAGTTGTAAAACCAGGCAAGACAAGAGGTCCCTTTGGGTTCAAGGAGTCTATGGTTAATTCATCTGGTTTTGACAGATGAGAGTAAGGCTCTGGTAGAAGGCAACAAGAAGTTTTCCAGACAGGAAATGATCAGAAAAGAGAGTCTTGGTGAGAAAGCTTAGGCGAAGATTTACATTCTGTTATTGTTACTCAGAAACCAACTAAGCCAAAACCCACAAAATATAACTAAGCTATACAGTTCTAGGACACACTATATTTCACATGACAGAGACTCTTTTTGATACCCTGAGGTCACGTAAAAGCAGAGGTACTCTTTGAGGATGCATTGACAATGTCCAGATCCCATACAAACACCAAGAAGCAGCTCAAGGTTTTTGAATTACCCTTTCTTGTTTTCTATACTTCACCTGTCTCTGCACCTCTTCTCATGAGCGCCTTTTCAATTCCACTTTTTCTTGAAGCATGTTTGCCTTACCCTTGCTCTTTTTAACATATTATTTGAGCTGAATCTTATGAAGACTGAAGGAGAGAGGCAGGAGAAACTCTGAGACGACCAGGTAGTTCAGGTATCAGACAGATGAGCAACCTGGATTGAACATATGACAAAACATAGGAGGAGCCCTTCTAAAAAATTAACATAATGACCTGCAATAAAGTCTCTCCAGTTCTGAAGGGTATCTTTTGACGCTGACAGAGCAAGCAGCCACCCCACCCCAGGATGCTTTGTTGCAGTAGTAATGGGCATGGGCAGTAATTACTAAAGACCGCCCAAAGGGCACAATGGACGTGGGTGATCCTTGCCAAAAAGATACCACCTGGTCCAGAAGGAAAGAGAAGGGCAGAAAATAGTTTAAGCATACAGTCACATTTCTTGAGACTTGAATGTAATTGCCAGAGCCATGTGCAGAAAACTCTCCAAGTGTGACCAACACTAGAAAACCTCTTGGAAGTAACCAAGTTACACCACATACAGTGGTATGGGTTATTAAAAACATAGAAATCAAATTTTAAATGCTTTGACGAAATAGTAGAAAGAGCTTCAAATATACTATTTCCAAGAAAGAACTTCAGATAAACCATATTCTTATGTGAATAACTATAGAGACAGCAAAAATGATGAGAAAATATATTAATATGAGAAGGACAGGATTTGTGTGCATGTAAGGGTTAAAGCACTCAGTAAGTGAAGATATGTGGAAAATTACATATGCAGCGTGGATATGACGTCACAGCTCTCATAAACTCAGTTTATTAGATTTTTTTGAATGGCTGCATATACCAATGTTTAGTTAGTAGACTAAAGTTGTCACGGCTGAGTGATGGAAAACAAATAAAATTTCAAAAGCCTAAATACATTTATCCAATCTTAATCAATAAGTAATCTACAAAGTCAGAGATACTTTTGGTTCTTCTTTTAAAGAGGACGGCACTTCAAGAAAAGGATATGTACAGCATGAATTCTGTTCTTCATAAACTAGATAATTAAGACTAAAGAACTAAGAACAGGCACTGAGCCCATTTACTAATTTACAAATGACACCTCCAGCTCAATGGCACAAGAGGGCAGCCTTTTGGCTGTTATGCCAAACTTTATACACATTGAATTACCCAACTAATAAATTGCCCATTTTTTAATTTATATAAATTTTTATACAATAATCATTACATGCATTCAATATCTCTCAGATAGCTTACACTATGTGTATTACTCCTAAATGGCAGATATTCTTACTAGTTTACATATTTTCAGCATACATGTCCAGGGAAGAAAGCTTTTTCAGTCTCTTGTTCTCACTTTTGAACTTGATCCATTTCAGCTTGTGTGACTCAACTAGGTATCTCAAAGATAGCTAATGACTGAGCTGTTAAATATCTACAGGAGGATTTCTGGCATCCCTGCCTATGTCAGGGGGGTTGGAACTAGATGATTTTTAAGGTCCCTTCCAACCCAAGCCATTCTATGGTTCTACGTTTCTTTTTTTTTGTTTGTTTGTTTGTTTGTTGTTTTTGTTTTTGCTTTTGTTTTTGTTTTTGTTTTTTTTTTTTTTAAAGAGAGAGAGAGAGATTCTTATAGAGGTCAGATCTGGAGAACAAGTTATTCCCATTTCCCTTTGGCATCATGTAGCAGGCTGTTCAGTGCATGTATATTGGGTGACTCCTCAGCACATGGTGCTGCCTGGCTCATCAGCCCATTCCTAGTTCTAGTTTGTGTTTCTCACCTCAGAAGCACAAGGGAAAAAAAATAAACAGGATCATAGAGTCAAGTGCTGGACTGGAAATACTGTCAGGACAAGAAGATCTCAAGTTACTGACATGCAGATCTCATGGGAGACTGGAAAGGAAACTGGCCTATTGCAGGGAGAGGTATTGGGTGATAGAACATACAAATTTGGAGGAAATCATGCTACATTAGCTCCATTGCTCATGGAATAACCTTTCCTCCCTTTTGGTTTACTTACTGTGTTTCAGCAAGCTTATGGAATAGAAGTATTTTAATAGCATCTTCTGAATTGTGTAAATATTTAAGAACTCTCTTCAAACACAGTTTCTCTTTTTCTAGTTGTTATGCATTAGACGAAGGTGCCATGAGATGCTGCTGCTCAAAAGCAGTGCTTGGCTAACACTGTCCAGATAAGAAAGACTGATCGTTCCAGCTCCAGGACACAACCTGCACATCCAGCTGTGTGGAAAGGAGGAGACAAATGCATTTACAAATTCCAGATAAGGCTTCAACTGGAAAAATGTGTGTTGCAACATTTCACTGCCTCCCCACCCTCAAAAAAACCCGAACATAAAAATTCTCCCTTTTGCTGTCATTAATTTACCTCTATTTAACCAGACATCTAAGAGTATCATGCAGCTGTCTGCATTTTCCTTACAGCGTCAGTGGATTGGCTTAGATCTATTAAGATAAATTCAGGACTAGAAATACTAGTACACCTTTATCCTTCCAAAAATTTAACAAATAACCAACTTGTGTTTTGCTTGCTTTCAAACTGCCTATCAGTCAGCTTGGCCATGGACCAAACGAGGACGCTCTGGTGCTTAGCAAACCCTGAGAAGCACCAGGTCGGTGGGACCTCCAGGGTATGCAGCACCTTCTGGAATCATGTATTTTGGTGTCATGTACACCAGCATCTTGCCATTGAGTGGTTAATACTGGTACACCTGGCCACAACACAATACACTCAGGAAGGCATAGGCTCTTAGGCTTTTATTAACACTTCGCCATCGTTTCTTTCCTCTAGCAATTATTTACCCATGCATTGCGCTTTGGTGAATTTACTCAGAGGCCTAGCTCTTAAAAACCCACTGCATTAGAGACTGGGCAGTGAAATCCAGGCAATAGGAAGGTGCTCCAGTCTTTTTTTTTTCTTTTCCCTCTTTCTTATTTTACATCTTGTTTGACATGGATCATTTTGTTCCTAAGCTCCAGAAACCAGCTCCAGTAGGTAGGTACACAGAGCCCTGCAACTCCTTGTGGTAAGGCAAAGCCTCTCATTAGTACATTCATCTGCAGCGGGGCTGACAGTGGTTTTATCTCTGTTCTGGGCAGAGATTTCTTCTGTGTGAAGAGGGAATTTTTATTTAGGCCAGTTCTTTAAGGACTTTACTCTCTGGAGACAGAAACTGGTATCTAAAGGAAAAAAAAAAGTCAGAAAGTGAGTCACGGAGCTACTTTATGAACCTAGGCTTATGGCTACAGTAGTTAGGTGTTCAAATGCCTCTTAAACACAGCTTTTTAAATGTGACCTTCTTGTCTTTGCACACATAGCCATATTTTGAACCACTTAGGAATGTTATGATTTGTGGTTTGATATGGCCTGTGGTTTCAAAATGATGCTGAGCTTGTTGTTATTGAGGTAACCCTGGAGAAACAGTCAGATTTGTTTAGATCACTCTTTGCCAGTCTTAGCTAATCTTTGCACACTTTGGAGGAGTTTATGCAGATTGTAACACCCAAGAGGCTTCCAGAATTGCAGCGGTCCCAAAAGAATACAAAAGAGTACAAAAATGCATGGAGCAACACTGGCACATTTGGTCACAGCATCCATTCCCTCATTCTACTTTCAAGATTTTTTGTGAAACTTGCATAACCTCCTGGCCCCGTTAACTAAACATTATTGACACAGTTACATAAAGCTACTTTAGCTTCACTGTGAGACCAGCTTCCAGTTTCCCTTATTCCATCTCAACCCTATGCACTGATGTGCAAGAGCTACAAGGGAACTGGGTTGATCAGTTCTGCTCTAACACCCAGAAACACAAATTGCAGGGTTGTTGTCCTCTTTCCGAATGTACAGTTACACTGTCTGATGGTTTCTGCTGATTCTGCACAGAGTCCCAGATGGTTGGCACTACTGGGAAGTTCAGCTCTGTACTTTATAAAAACTAGCCTGATTTTTTTGGAACCCACATTCTCCACGATCAGTGCTCTGGTCTCCAAGTTTACTGATCCCATAACTTCTGGTTACCAAAGACAAAGGAAGACAAATCTGCAGATGGCATAAACCAGCAAAGTCAGTAAGTCTTGCTTGCAACCCCTCCCTACAACCTTCATAAACTAAATGAGGTCAGAGGGATAAAGAGAATGATATAAAGATATATAAAGTCCTACATAAACAAATAATGGTATCCACAAACACAGGCAGCTTTCTCCCTATATAATATTAACTGCCACCTGAAATTAAGTCTCTTTATCTTTTTAAAGTATTAAATGTTTGCTCTTGCATTGTATAGCAAATAAAAAATGCTCCACTTGTATTATTTTGAGATGTTACATATTGAAACAATAATCTCTTACAGTAGTTTTAATACAAGATTAGATGAATGTGTTGGATGTTGTACATTTTCAACTGCAGAAAAAGCATGCAAATTCAGTAAAGGTCAAATTTCTTGTGGTTGAACCCATCAAGTAAACACAGAACATGTTTTGTTTGTTTGGATTTTGGGGGAACAAACTGTTTTTATGGTGGTGTAGTCATATTACACTAAACCAAGCACTGTAATGTATTGCATTACAAAATCATATTATTATAAAAATAGGGAATGTACTGACATCCAACATAATCAATCTTAATCATACAAATTGGAAATGATTCTGAAAAGTGAAAAGTTGAAGGAAAAAAAAAAAAAAAAAAGAGCACCTTTATTTTCTAAATGATAACATACAAAGTAGGAGAAAAACCTGCACTGAATGCTGATGTGAACCTTCATTTCACTAGGATCTAATAGTGAAAATCTGACTTTCTGTGACAACTGTGATGTGGACTGGTTATTCAAAATGACTACATTTAGATACCTCATCCTGCTACACCCTACTAGCTTCCTCATGATCTAGATCCTCATGATGCATTATTTTACCTTAATTCCTATACCTTTGTTACAGTAACTGAATATACCATAAAAATAAAGATTGTACATTACCCTTACTGAATAAGACTGGGCAGGTATTTCATAAATTTTACTAGTAAAATTAAAGAATACTGTATATTAAGACAATTACAGTTCAGAAAGGGTTAGTAGGAATGCCTGGAAAGCGTTCTAACTTTGAAACATATCCCTACCCCACATAGGGAGAAAACCATATCCTTCAAGACTTCCTGCAAAGAAACTGAGGATCAGAGACTCAGAGCTGGCAATCACATTACCCATGTGGAAGGCTCCTCTGACAGGGCAGGATTTTGGTTCCTGGGTCTGCCCCAAGCCAGCTGAAAGTCATTTTCATGAGGATATGGACACCGTAACATGGCTCTTTCTGTCTGACTCTTGCTCGACCCAGCACAGACTGTAGAGACATCCAAGTATCAGCTGGAGCAAATAATCAGACTATTCACCTGCAGCCCACAAAATCATCCATTCCTGTGGTCTCAGGTGCCATACGTTTTCATTTTCCCAGGAATTTCAACATAGTGCATAGGACAGCCCTGACATTGCTCATAACAGGCACACCAAAGCACTTCTGAGACATAAGAAACTCAATGAAGTCCCTCCTCAGTCTGACATGTGACAACTATTTAACTGCAGGGCATCAGCATTCCTTGTAGGGGTGCTACTTTGGGAGCTTCTTTGGTTTTAAGCAAAAATTGCATGCAGTGAGCACCCTCAGTAAAAGTCCTGTCAACTCTGAGTCACTCATTAGCAGCTGTGATTGCAGCAAATTACAGTTGTCCAAAATGCTTTTGTTACAAAATTTCTAACCTGCTGAATTGATGCCTCACTCCCAAGATAAACAAGCTGCTCTGTATTGATTTATGAGTGGTTGCATCTGGGAATTAATGTGTGGTAGGGAATTATGAAATTTTTAAGTAAACAAAGATGGTGAGTGTGAAAATGCTAGCCTCTGCTTGTGATCCACGGAAACACGGGATGTACCTCAATATTCCTAAAGGAGGAGTAAGTTAGGCTCATTAGTTTTAGGGAGACAAATAAACACAGTGTGTTTCTAATTATATTAGTGAGTCACAGTAGAGTACAAATTAATATCATACTTTTGTGTGCCTGAAGACTGTCAGCTTCTTTATTTGAAAGCAGTGGAGTGACAGAGCCAACCTCACATAGACGCTGAGCAGGACTTCTACACGGTGTGCAAGCTCCAGAAGAGAAGCTTTGTGCTCGTCCCCATCCCTTTCCCCACACACAGCCAATCCCTAAGGAGCACTTGGTCATTATCACACCCAGGACTGCTCAGGTCACAATCCCTACTGTCCTTTATACAGGGACATTCACACTGTGACCATGTACGCTCCACACAAGAAGTAACGCTAAGTAACGCTGCCTGCAGATGTGAGGATGGCAGCCTCTTTGCTGCTTGCACCAAGTGGCACAAATGCTGTGTACTAAAGCTTAAAAAGTGTACTGCTTCATCTTCAGATATGAACACTTCCCAGTCACAACTGATCAGACTTCCTGAAGCTCAAAAGCACTTGAAAAATCTGATTTTTAGGGCTACCCTCATAACAAACGGGATAGAAAAGTGAACGTATTCAAACAAAAACCCAAGCATCAAAACAAAGATTACAGTCTTATAAATCAACAATTTGCAGGATATTACTGCTATTACTTCTTGGTTATGGCTGTATAATATTTCATATTAGAAGTGCATTTTAAAGAGTTACTGCACTGTAACTGCAAATTCCCGAGTCCTTAACTTCTGAAAGATTCTGCTCATTAAGAAAACGCAGGAAAGAAAACAGAAATTACATAAATCAGAAGTTGCATTGGGGTATCTTGGTATTTTTTTGATTTTGTGTTTTAAACTACAGAGACACTGGGATAACTGAAGTTTAATTATTAAAGTTGTGATTATTCATCAGTTGGTGTGTAAGGGCAGACCATGTGTGACAGTCATCTTGGCAAAAGTACCCTGTAAGTAAGGCTGTGGTTTATCCATCTTGGACAAAGTACCTTTACGTGGTTAGTAAAAGAGTTTAGAGTAATAGTAGAAGAGGTTTTACATTTTCATCTGTCTCCTGAGCCCATTCCTGCTTAGTAGCTAAGACATTACACAAGTTAACAAATTTTCAGGAGATCTCTGATTCCACTTTCTCCCGCAGGCATCAGCAGTAACCCCCACATCCCTTCCTTGAGTCACATTCCTCTCTCTGCTAGTTCCTCCACCCAAATAAGTCCATAATCAGAAAGGCACATCCCTCAAGCATAACACGCAATACCATTTAACAGTAAGATTGTAAAAAAGAATATGCTAATAAAACAACACAACTTCAATGTATTCAGTCCAAGACCCAAAAAGTTTTATAGCCATCATTTGGACCTCTGTACTTTGCCAAATGCACTAGCATAAGTCACGCAAATTCTCTAGCATGAATAAAACTGATTTTATTCCGGAGTAATTACTGTGTTCACAAAATAGAATAAGTGTGATTTTGTTATTACCATTTCATTTATGGTATAAAATGCTCTCCACCTGGAGAAGATATTCCAGAGCAGTCTGAAAATTTCCCCCATAGTCATCTCTGGTGTCTCGATAGGACCCGTATTTTTTATCCAGTCAAACAGCTCCAGAAAAGTCATAGCCCTTCCCAGATTTCTCATCTGGAAGTCCTGCAGCAAACTTCACCCTGTGTGGATGAGCCTCCCAGCAGAATACTGATTCTCACCCTCCCTTTCAATATTCATGAGACACCTCTCTGTTTTTTCTTCAGGTGTTTCTTTGTATGCCTTCTGCATGCTTGTCCTTCTCATGACTTTCTCCACCACCTCCCTCTCCCAGATTCTGCTCCCAAACTCTCCTCAACTCCCATTCTCTCCTTTCCAGGAAACTCCACTTTTCAGTTTCCACTCCCCTCCCAAAGTTTACTATTTCTTTCATTCGAATCCATTAATCTTATGGAATTTGTCAAAAATGGACTCGCCTACTCTGTGTGGCTACACCCAAATCCATCTTCTTTCTCAGAACAGTTCTCATACTTTCTTCTCTCTTCCTACCACCACCCCCTTTCTGCACTGGCTTCATGCTGAAATTGTGTGTGCTAAACAAGCCTTACTGTTTGGTCATGAGCCAGTGAGGCTCCCAAACCTTTGGCACGATGTTTAAGTGTAATAAAAAGACCAAGTGGAAAGCCACTGGCAGCACATCTTCTGGTGACGGACTGTCTTTATTTTCTTTGCTGTTCTGCTGTTCTCCCTGGCTTGCAACACGCCACATTCAGCCTCCCACTGCTGTCTGGGGACAGCTCTGCCTTTGTCATCCACAGCGGGGCGGCCCTGCAGCCCGAAGCCTCCACCCTGTACAGCCATCAGTGCTGTGGGGCCACACACAGCCCCCATCTGAACTGGAAGGAAAGGGGAAGGAAGGGTAATTGCATGGCTGAACCATAAGAAAGACACAAATGTGCTGCACATTGCTGGGCTCATTGGAGGCTGCAGTCACCTTAGTCCTTCTAATACATCTGTGTCTGGGTCTAACAGTGCCAACTCCAGCTAATGGAGAAAAACAAACAGCAAACAAAACAAAATGAAACAAAACAAAAAACACAACCAGAATCAGCCAGCATCTTATCTTTTTGAAAACTCTTACAGCCATTCTCATCTCTCCTGACTGACTGTAGGCCTTCCAAATGGAGCAGTCTTCCCAATACATCCCGCTGACTACATGTTTGGTTTTGTCATATTTACAGTAGAAGCTTGCCTATCAACAGCTCAATCTTCCTGACACCTCCTTAGCTCTTCTAGACCATTTGACATTCAATTACTGTCTCAATATTTCAAGCACTTCCCAGCTGCCACTCTTGTTCAAGATCAGCCCCTATGTGCCTTTATTTCTGCTAACACATAATTGATACTTTGACTTTCATTGTGAAGAACTATATGTTGGGAAAGGCTAGTGGGAATTGCTAAACACATCTCTAAAGTATTTTTAGAATATGTATTTTTTTACTTTTGTTTTCAACCAAGAGACTTTGTGTTGCTTAAATGCATTTATATTTCAGTTCTTAAAAAATCTGATTACTGTCTAAAACCTTAAAAAAGTGGATGTCAAACAAACTTACTGACTTTGGAATACTGTTCATACTTTTGGTGGACAGGAGAGAAATTTACTTATAAAGTAAATATCAATTGGACATCTCAGACTCCAGCACTGAAATTAACACACATGCTAAAGTAATGCAACCCTCCTCTCCTTTCAGCCTGCCACTTCCTTAACTGGCTGTACTGCTAGGAGGGGGCTAAGGAACTCACCTGTTACCACCATGCACCTGGAATATCCACCCCACCAGCTGCCCCATTAACTCTTTTTTGTCAAATTGCACACAAATATGGTGTAAGTATTTTCTTTTGCTTGGGAACACTTTAAATATTGCATAGCACTTGCTAAAAAACAGCAAGATTTCTCTCATATTCAAATCCACGTGCTTTCTTCTGTCTTTCTCTGCTTCCTCATTACTCATGCCAACTTTAGACAAAGGAGATGTTTGTCAGAAAGGTAAAAATAAACCAACAAACAGCTTTCTGACCAACAGTCAGAAAAAAACATACGCATTTAGAAGCAGTTTAAAGTTTGCTGCTTTTATCCTTACCTGAAAAATCTGGTTTTCATGGGTTTGTCCATTTATAGAGTTATACCTACAGATATACATATATCAGTGAATCTAGTAAATTACTTCACAGCTCTGTCATGCTTTCATCCATAGACTATAAAACAACCTGTTTTGCTGCTGCTTCTTTTACAGCCTTCCTTACCCTTCATCTCCCTTCTAGCTTTTCTTTTTTTTTTTTTTTTTTTTTTTTTTTTTTTCTAGGCAGCATTATTCCTAAACTGCTTTCCAAACTACCAGTTTCTTTTCACCCCAGCTCTTTCCTGGATATTTTTCTGTTGGGAAATCTAACTGAGATGTAGCAGGAAGCCTTCATCACACATGCTGAAAAAATGAAGAACAGATTTAAAATAATGACTTCATGCATCATGCGCAGCTCCTTTCAGCTACAACCCTAATACCTTCTCTTTTCTCATCCTAGCAGTCTCCTTACACTCTTAGATATAAGTATTTTAAAAAATTGTAACCCAACTAATTAAAAAAAAAAAAAATACAGGTGAATTAAGCTACTAAAATATACAGTAACTGATTCCTATAAACTGAAACTTTCAGGGACAAGGGGCCTCACACAAGGGGGTGGTACTTACACACCCCCTTTGTTGCACTGATGCCAGGAGGAAAACGAAGAGCACTAACCTTTTACCTTGCTACACACTTCCTGGGTAACTCCAAACTGTGAAAGGCTATTCCTACCTGCTTGGTCCTGAAGATTATCTCAGAGACAGCACCACATGCTGGAGAGCTGCAGTTCAGGCCATTCTGATGGTCTCGCATCACCTGAAGGAGCTCCTATACCTCACGGGGCTTCCTCAGACAACCAGTCCGATACTACAGATTTATGTTACCCTCTATCAAGAGGCTCTCTTACTTTACCCCTGCTTTCTCTGTACCGCAACTCCAGCTTGCAAGTCTATACACGGGCTTGTCCCTAGCCAGTGTTTATTTGCTGTGGTGCAAAGCAAGCAGGGGAAACCTAAAACAGGGTGCAAACATCTACATTAAGTTATTTCTATAGAGTAACACACCCTGGGAATATTCCCAGGCCAATCAAACATTGCCTGAGTGCCCACCTCGCAGAGAGATGGCAGTCCAGACACTTCTGGGCTTTGCCAGGGGTGTCTGTGATAATATCTGTCCTGAAGAGACATGGAAGAACGACAGGTAGCCAGCCCTTCCTGGGAAGCAGACTTTGCTAGTCCATGACACGTGAGGCTTCAGGGAGTCTCAGGGAGGAACAGAACCAAGAGTTCTGTCCTGGGGTGACCCATTTTTTGACCTATCATGAGAAACAGCACCTCACTTGCAAATGGGATCGCTGCTTGAATCTTGGAAGACCTTTGCTGTCTTTGCACACATCAGCACAACAAATTACTTAAAGACTGTTTTAAGTAGAGTTCACTCCAGTTTTGTTTCTTTGTATGCACCCTTTCAGATAGTTTGCTCAAATTTGACGGGGTTTTGGTGGAGAAGGTAGAGAGATGTGGGTGCCATAACAGGGCTACAGGAAAAGCAGAATTTTCTCTGCTGCACACACAGACTACTACTCATGTAGGTACCCTAAAAGCAGCTGGAGCTGTGAAATTTGCTCTGAAATTCAGCACTCAGAGCAGTAACTCTGCTGGCTGAACACTGAAAATCATACCAGAACAGTCTGTGGATTGGACTGTGAAAGCCAAAAGGAAAGGGGGAGACCAAACACCAGTCCATCTACGCAGCTCTCTGTCATTACAGGCCTGCTTTCAGCTCCAGCTGTGGTGATACTTTCATAGTCCTGCTCTGACAGAATCCAGAGGGGAATTTTCTCCATCCTTGTTCTGCCCTGCTGGCAAGCCAGGTGGCAGACCCAGACCAGAAAGGGGCACTGGGAGCTTACCCATGCTGCTGATTTTCAGAAGAGCCAAGCTGGACAGGTAAGCAGTGGACTGTGGCACTTACCGTCACCCTGCTTCATGGGGTGCGTGATGGATCAGCTCAGATAGCCCCAGCACTCCAGGCACAGGCACAGAGGCTCCTCCTGAGCTGGGTCACTCAGGCACAACACACCCGATGCACACAAGGCCTAAATAAATGCAGACAAGAAAACTGACAGCTGATGGGATAGCCTGTGCCTGCCTTCACATTTCTACCCACGGAATGGAAGGTGCTCATTAGCTTTGGCTTGACGAGCATTTGGGGTTAAACAACAAACACCAAAAATTGCAGAGTACTCGAGTATTCATGAACAGGACAGATCATTTCCTTAAACAATGCGATGAAGACAGATTTACAATTTCTATTATGATAATTATAAGTAACAAAAGATGGTATCTTTTATGAAATTAACTATTCACCATTTGTTGCTTTTGGCAGTACTTGGGTGTTTTCCTTGTTCTTTGTACAATTGTAAGTGCTCTGTGCAGAAGTAGAGAAATACATTTTGTGCAAGATTTAGGCTGTTTTTCTCTAACAATTATAGACAGACAATTATTTGATTCCTGACATTTTAGTTTCCAGTTCCTTCAGTATTTTATGTCCTGCATATGCTAGAATACAGTATCAATGAGCTTTTTTATTAGGTAACTCTTAGAACAAGCTCCCATTCAGCTGTCAAAGCAGGCACAAGAAAGCTCAGGATTAATTTCAGCTTTTTTTTTTTTTTTTTTTTTTTTTTTTTTTTTTTTTTTTTAAATGTGCTACTAGAAAAAGGTCAAATGTGCTCACAGGAAGGCAGAGAGAACTTGTGTTTCCAGCTTGAACCTGCTTCTCCCTTTACACGAGTGACCCTTTCCTCCACCCATTCTTGTCAGGAAGAATAAATCAGAGAAGCAACATCTGCTTAAGAGGAAGAATTTTCTATATGCTTTCAATGTTGTAAAATATTCCCTCTTCCCAAAACATACTCAAGACAGTGACTTCACAGAGAAGAGGGGAGTACTTTTAACACAGTACCTGTACCATCTGTGCTACTGCAGGCAGCATTCTCAGCTGATTCCAACATAACCCTCCTCCTCTGGGGGAAAAAGTCAAAAGGTTTTCCAGCAGTACTTAATGTCCCTGCCTCACCAGGAAAACTAGTTTCACTGTTTCAAGTTTACTGGGAACACCCACTCACTTGAGGGTACTTGTATCCTCTATGCACTTTCTCCATTTATTTAGAAGGATCCATCTTGCAAGCAAGAAAAATAATCTCTCTGCTCCGTAGGGGCCTTAACACAAAGTCTTTGGCTTTTGAAAGGAAAATGCTTCCATACCCTTTCCTCTCAATACTTGAGATGTAGTCTGCACATTTTAGAAGATTCTTCACACAGTGGGTGGTGAGGCCCTGGAACATGTTGCACAGACAAGCTGTGGATGCCCCATCCCTGGAGGTGTTCAAGGCCTGGTTGAATGGGGCTTTGAGCAACCTGGTCTGGTGGGAGGTGTCCCTGCACACGGCAGGGGGGTTGGAAGCAGATGGGCTTTCGGTCCCTACCAACCCAAACCATTTTATTATTCTGTGATTCTAGCCCAGGAGAGAATTTTCCTTCCAAAGACAAAAAATAAAATTACTTGTCACAAGCTGGCAGTTACTCTTACCGTCTATTCAGGATCAATCTTCCCATTACTATGCTTTATAATAAATATCTCTGAACACATAACAAAAGAACGATCAGCTGTGGTTTGAAGACAAGCAATCTGAGCAGCTTCAGATTTGGTTAAGGCACTTCCCCCTGCATCCCCAGAACACAAACAGATGTGGAACATGCTCACCTTATAGAATACTGAGGCCTGTGATACAGGGAATTTTGGATAATAAAAAAAAGAGGAGGTGTGGGGAAAGGTAGGAAAATGGATTAGTTAAGGCACCCTGAATGCTTGATTATTCATTTGTATTATTAATGTTGCAATCTTCTTAAAATTATCTCTGTGTGTGAGGGCTACCAAAAATTAGCACAAATAACACTTACTACAGTTCAGTTGCTATGATCCTATGAAAAAGCTTCTCCCCAAAACCCATAACTTGCATTAAAAATTTCACTAGCAGAGAAAACACAACTGAGTACGAAGGAAAATCTAACATGGGAAACCAACACGAGGTGTTGTTTCAGGTAACACTAGTACCAAACAGTCTCAGCATTTAAGAGGACACACTAGGAAAAAAAAATAAAATGCATTATAATTCTCATGAAGGCAATGAATACAGGGAGGTCACCATCACAGCAAACCTTTGATTACCTGCACGCAAGGCAAGACCTAGAAGATCAAGAACAAGGATGACATTCTCATCATTCCTGTCAATCTTCCCATGACTGGTTTTATTTTAATGCCTGGCAGAGTCAAGTGACATATATGGGTTACATTCCCCCTGGCAAACTAATGACACTCCTCCAGCAGAGGACTGGTAAATAGCTTCAGCTGTGCTGAAAGTCCATGTGATCATGTCATCTGTGAAGACAAAACTATTACCATTCAGGCTTTCTGCAGTATACCTCTTTTGTGCATGAGAAAGAGAGCTTCTCTTTGAAAGGAATGCAATTCTAATGTCAAAAATCAAGAATTTCTCCCCATCCAAGGATTTTTACTAAGGGAGCTCCAGTTGTAGCTTTTAGCCACATCCTTGCACTAAGTGTTTGCTAGCCAGTCACATGCAGAGAAGCTTCTTGAAGTCTGATGTCTATAGAAAAGCTGTCCAGAGAAGAATACCCTCCTGCAGAAGCCACATTCTCAGGTAGGAGGGAGGTGGCACAAATAACAGTAATCAAAAGTTAAAATAAAATAAAATAAAATAAAATAAAATAAAATAAAATAAAATAAAATAAAATAAAATAAAATAAAATAAAATAAAATAAAATAAAATAAAATAAAATAAAGCTTTAAAAAAGTCACATAATTGCTAATAGCTAAGTTCTAATTCACTAAAATAATTTGTTAATAGCTAGGCTTCCTTGAGAGTTGAGAAATTCAACTGAAACATGCTTCATGTCAAGATGCATCTCAGACATATTTTCCCTGAACAGTTAGAAAAATGTTTGATTCAAACAAAACCTGAAAAGACTTCACGGTAGGGAATGATTTTTTTTTTTTAAATTATGTGAACTTACAAGTCTGAAATGAGCTTGAGGGAGAAAAGTGAGACAAGAAATGGAGGACTTGAAAATTTCTGAAATTATGAACTCTTTCACAAATAGCAAGAACTATCTGTAGGTCAGAGTAGCACATGTTTCAAAGTTTCCTATTTCTTCTGCAGCAGCAGCACGGAGTAATCCCTCAGAAGGGAACAATGTGGAAAATTTCCAACATCTTTACTTTGAATGTCACATGGTCTATGCATTAAGCAGAAAAACAAAAGTTGGCAAAAGCAGGTGAAGCTCTAACAGTTCCAGATTTGTTTTAGCTAAGCTGTGTAACTTGGGAATACTAAAGATACTCTACATCATATAAAAAATGCTGCATGTTTCATTCTCTTTTTTCTAAGAGTGGAAATGACAAAGTGTTCATTTTCTCCTTATCCCTCTCCCCCCCGAAATTTCCTCAGAATTCTTAACTACGAAACTTAACTTGGAAGAATATACATTCATGAGGGATGAAGAGGGCAATTCTTCTTTCAAATGCACTTACGAAATAGTAAGTGTTCCTTGACGCTTACTAAATGTCATAAGAACAATACAAATGAAGTTCCTTTATTTTCTTAAAAAACACATCTAAGTTCCTCAGATTGTATCAGATTTTATACTTCAAAATTACTGTCTCTCTTTTTCCCCTCTCAACATATGCTCTCAAAAAGTACCAATGGTAATTACAAATGATTAAGCTGAGATTGCGATGTGATTCCACATTTATCCTATGGGTTATGTCTAACATTCGACTCAAAAGAAGGTTTCACTTACATAAAATACAACTTTCTAAAGTAACATAGTCAGACTAGCCCTGAAATGTGTTGTCCTTGATGCAATATTATTGTGTTTTCATATAAATTTACAATTGCATACATGTTTTTGGAGAAGAAAACTTTAGAGGCATTCTTAAATATGCGAATGGTGATTTTATTATTCATTTGAAGAGTTTTGTACATCACACAGAGCTTAAGTGCATGACTATAAAAATTAATCACTATCCTCCTTTATTTTTTTAAATCACAGAAAAGCTGAAGAGCTGAGCAACTTACACAGACGTGATAGTACTTAGATTTTCTGAGGTCTTGACAACACTACGTATCTCATAAATCTCCAAGTAGAGAACTGCAAATTCCACCAGACACAGAGGCCCTATTAAAGTATACTTGTAAGTATCTTTGCAGAGTCCTTTTTCTTCTCACATTACATGATACACTTACATTTACAGTTCTGAGCTGCCCAATCATTTCAGCCTGTTCTGTACTTCCCACAACAGACACAGGCAACTGCAGAAACCCTTCTGAGTCCCCTTTTCTCCCCAGACAACGTCAGACCATCAGGAAAAGTCTATCAGATTGTGTAAGTATCTTCTCAACATCTATATGTAAACAGAAGTCATCAGACCTTCAGTAAAGGCAGTATTTCCTTCAGGATAACAATGAACAGCTTTTGTGAGAGATGTTAAGAGCCAGTATGTTCAATACAACACTCCAGTGTAATACCTTCAGAGATTAAAATACAACATTAATGCTTGCTGCAACAGTATTTATGTGTAGTCAATAGGCTCAATGAATAGGAAATAGAAGTGATTTATTGCAATGAGTCAATATCAGACAAACAGGTATTTAGAAGTCCAGTTTGTTATGATTTTATTTAAACAAAACAAAGGTTTAATGTTTTCATGCAATATTTGCACTTAAATTATCATGACAAAGAGCAGAAGTAGTTAAGGAATGCACTAATTATAGACCTTAGTGAACATACAAAAAACTCAGCATTATAGGTTATACAAAGTAAAGAACATCTTAAATACTTTCCCAAAATACTGCAGCAGCCGCGACACAGTGATATGCCTTACAAGGGCATAGGAATGTAATTTAGAAATCACATGGGAACTACCCATTTCCTTTAATTTCACAAACAAGACAAAAGCAACATTCAACTCCACACAATGATTTTTCAAATAATGTCTATACAGTACCTTGAGTTTTATCCAAATAGTAAAAGTTAGACATGTTGTTTATTTAGTAAACAATTATGTGGTAAACCTCTATTACGTTTTTCCTTGGTTTTACCTGGAGTAGCCATGTTATTTAAAAGTGGGCAGGTTTGGCACTTTTATACTGATGTCGCCAATATTAATATTTCTTGGGATCTCTGGCAGATTCATATTCTTTACAGCTGAAACAGCCCGGGCTGGAGCTCCTGCTAAACCAGCCTGTGTACAAAGCGAGGAAAAATGTAAGTCAGGCAAAGTTGGTTACGAAAAGATTCAATAGCAGTGTACACAGACAACTAACTTTCCCAGTATTTCCATGGTTTTACACAATTAGAAAGACCAGATGGTAATTGTGTTTGGAATGAAATGGGTTATTTGGAAATATTAAACCAGAAAGAGAAAACAGTTCACACGTTCCTTTTTATATGGTAAAACATGTAATGTCAACTTGATGGAAAAGTATGCAGAGAGGAATAAGAGGGCTCATCCACGTGTGTGCAATATGCAGGTTATTGAAGAGACAATGTCGAGGTACTTAAGTTCAACGTGCTGTCTTTGTCTCTCGCCTATTCTAAGAGTTCATGTGGTTTGGAGTTGACCGATATTGGTTACAGGTTCAGAATATGTAACCTCAAAGTAGCAAGTTACTGAAAGCCAGTTGAACCATATTACATATCAAAATGCAAACAAACATGAGGTATTTCAAGGTGGCTTAGCCTGAAATGAAAAGGGTGAAAACCTTGCATTTCTGGATGATAAGGAGCATGTAGAAAGATTATTTCTCTAGACCAAATGATGTAATCTGTTACCCTTCGTAATTATTTGCTAACATATCTGCAGCCTTTAGGCACACAGGAGCATTATATAATCTGATTATGCCAAATTAAGTACTGTACTACCTACTTTGTAATAAATTCCTCTACTGCAGTTTCTCCATTTAAAGCTATAGTTCTACTTCATAAATATACATATTTAGCAATATAGAAGTTCGTTACTGACTTCCATTCAGTTCTGCCTTTTAGATAAAATAACTGTGCAGTTTACACACTAGAGCTTATTACTGAAGTACTAAGAAAGATGATTTCTAACTTGTAAGTCTGAAGACATACAGAACATGATCATTCCCAACTGTTTCTGAAGAACAGCTTTCAAAGCTTCCTTAGTTTAAGGACTGTTAAAGACCAAAAACTGTTTGATATTTGATACTGTGTAGAAAAGGTAGCACTCATTAAAAATTTGGAATTGTTTCTTCTAGAAGTCCAAATTCACTAAGTATATTTAGAATTAGCTCTGTGGCATTATTTCAGACTTGCCACTGAAGTGCAGAAGTCTTTTTTTTCTTGCTAAAAAAATATAAATAAAATAAATTAAAAATAAAAAAAGTTAAAGCCTGTAAGATCTTTAAAGCAAAACTAATAGTTGCAGAAATTCCGTGAATAAGTAGGGGGAAAAAAAAAGGACTTTTTATTTTTGTTTTAAAAGTAGGCTTAAAAATATTTGCAAAAGATAAAACACAATAAAGTGAAACGATCTTCAAAACTACTGTGGTTTTACATTGTGGCATCTGACAGGTCAGTAAAAAAGGGGAGAAATACAAGAAACAAAGCAACATGCTAAGAATTGGTAAAAAAACAAACAAACAAACAAACAAACAAACAAAAGAAAAGCCTAACAACCCTGTAGAAATGGAAGGTCTTTCATTAAAAGTGATTTTACTTAAGGGAGTCAAAGACTGAAGAAATCAGTGCACTCGTGCATAAAATAATTCTGAGCCAGAAACACAGCATTTCAAAAGGAGAATATTCTGGAAAAAGTTTATATCATATTTGATTAATTAGTGTTTGTAGATTACTGCTTTTAGTATAACCTTTTCATATTCTCAATTTTCGCTGAAACTCATCGTAATTACAGGGTATATTTAGACAGAGGAGAATATTTTAATTCTGATGTGTACACCTGCACTAATACACAAAAGGAGGTGGACACCTCATACACTCCTCAGAGAACAAATCTACTATTTGAAGGCTATGCACAACTACTTTTCCCTTTTACTACTCTCTTAATAAAGAAACAACATATAGCCAAATTAACATAAAGTTTCCACCTTAAATCCTACTTAGAGTTCTGCTGTAGTCTTTTCTCCCCTCCAAAAAGATAACCCATAGTCAAAATAAAACCTATTAAAGTTTCTGACTTTGAGCTAACCCACTTATGTTATGTGGAAAGGCTTAAGCATCATAAATCCCTAGATGTTAGCCACAGGAGGATTCCTGGTACTAGGAACAGAGACCAGATAGCCGTGAGTCATCTGTTACAAAATCCCCCCTGCCAAAGACTCCTATGTGCTACATGCCAAAGTTTTGAAAGGCAGGTGGGGGTATAGGAGAAAGCTCCAGAAATCTTCTGTCTCTTAATGCAACCAAGTAATTTGCTCTCACTTCTGCCCTTCACATAATCCAAATTATCCCTTCTCAGCTGTATGGCTAACTACAACTAGAAAGGCGGAAAAAATTAATTTTAAAGCCTCTTTTTCCTTGGTTTCCCTTCATGTCACCAAGTGTTATGCACTTCTGAGGCCGTTTCAATTCCAATCCCTTCTTGAAGGGGAATGTATGGACCTTATACTAGTAGTATTAAGAAAAGTACATGTCCATAATCCACAACCCTTAATCTGCAATATCTTAAAGATGCAGCATTAGATACTGCAATTTCTTGTTATTTAACATGTTCAAAAATGGTGCAGAAGATATGTAGATGTTTGTCAGTATCTTTTCCTGTTTGAGAACTTAGAGTTATTAATTTTAAATGAAGAGTAAATACCAGTGAATTTTTATCAGATAAACCAATAAATGCATTTCCTTTTTATTTGGTTCTACCTTTTAAATTCTATATTCAGTAATTGAAGAAAAAATCTTGAAGAAAAGCCAAAAATGGGGCAATGTAAACTGTTTTCCATACAGAAGATGAAAATACTAATAAAGTAGTAACAAAAGCAATGAGTTATACAATTCGTAACTGAAAAAATGGGAAACCAGAAAAATACCATAAGTGATGGACATGGTCCACACAAACAGGCATGGCTGGCAATTCAAAAGAGAGATGCCTTCTAGGTGACTAGGATGGAGATTCCTCACCCTATTTTAATGAAAGTTAATTATTCTTAATGGACAAATAGAAGTTTTAGTAGAACTCGTCATTATTTTTACCTACCTGCAGCTATCCTCTTTACACAGACTTACAGTCCCTGCCTCCCGCCCCAATGGCATAGGACACAATGGAGACACAATTGAGAATTATTCAAAATACCACAATTGACACATTGCCCTTCCACCCCCCTATGTAGTCACGACTTCCAACAGTCACATTTCATTAGGATCACTTGAATCAGGATCAACAAAGATCCCTTAAAAAAGTACTAGGAATTTCAGTTTACCTCTTTTTTTTTTTTTTTTTTGCCAGCAAGGTTGTCTTTCACTACCACATACTGGAGTAGAGAATTTCAAACTATTACAGTCTCTTCTCCCGTGATTCTCTATATTAAGTGGTTTTGTATCAATGTATAGGTAATATGCACAGCAGAATGCTGTTTATTAAAACTAATGTTGATCATACAAAACATAACAGTCATACTGTATTTTGAAGTCAGAGCAGTTTGTAAAAAATATCTAATAAAATGACTGAAAACTACTTAAACTTCAAAACTGGATAGTTAATAAATTATTTCAAATGCGATTGCATTCCTTTTTAGCATGTCAAACAGTGAACTAGTATGTAGTCTGCCATTAATCATCTTTTAGAGCAGGTGAACTGTATCTACAAACACAACGGTTCTACATGAAATATTTCCAGACCACTGTGCTTTAAGCAGTTTTATAGAGGTACCTGATTAAAAGAGCCATCATTGTAACACTGCATTGGACATGTTTCAACTGCCTTTATTATAAAATAATTCAGCAAGTAACTTGGTGAGGTGCAAAGAAAAAACCGTTTCACTTGAAAAAAAATCAAAACACGCAAGCTTTAAACATGCAGTGAATGATGAGTAGTCTGTCACAGCCAGCAAATGACTTAAGCAAGTGAAAATGATACTTCTTAAGACACATTAATGAATTTTCAGAAATACAGTACGAATTGCATACAGCTGGTATTACAAAGAGCCAATAAATCAGATTTTTTTTTTTTTTGCCACAGCTGCTTTGTATTCTCAATTTCATTTCTTATCAAAGTTGTACTTGAATCTTGAAACACTCCATATTATCTTTTTAGGTTCAGTTACTGCACAAAATTATTGCAAACATGTTCATACGCTTTTAGAGTGAAAAAGCAATTCTATAAATGCAAAACAACGATGCTATATTAAAGATTGAAATAGATGAATTTAATAACAGAACTTATTCTAGTGGTCCTAGTCTATCAAGTGAGAAATATGAACTGTTGTTAGTTTACTTAGGTCATTTTTTATTACTGTAAGAATCAATTTCCTTTGTTGTTATGATCACCGTTTCTTATAATATCCCAGCGGTAACATTACATGAAAGTAACCCCCAAAACATTGTTTTATTAAAAAAAAAAAAAAAAAAAAACAACTCATATCATTTGGAAAGAAGATTAGAAGATTACATATCACAAATTTAGTTAATGTGTATATACCAAAAAAAAAAAACAAAAACAAAAACAGGAAAAGGGAAAAAAGATTCAGACTGCCATCCCAAGCAACTCTACACAGAGCTAGCTACCACCAAAACAAACGTGAAAATATATAGCTTACTGGAAAACAAAATAATTCAGGCTAAAGCTTTGCAAAAGAAGCTTTTCCAGATATACTGGAGGTACAAGGACCTCTCTGCTGCTGGTGTTTCATACTAATACTTCTTTCCAGAACAAGTATGACTTCAAAGCAGCAGGGTTATGAAAGAATGAAAAGATGCAATACATAATATAAAGGAATGATCATGTCCCCTGCTTATGAGGTTAAATAAATGAACATAATTAGAGAAAAAACAAAATGAAGTCTGCAAGTATATCAAAATGAGGCCAAACAGATAAGAAGACTTAAGACGTACTCTTAGAAATTTTAAGCACTTGAATCACAAAGAGTAATGGATGGGAATGATTAATTATTTGTTTGTTTGTTTTTCATTGCCAGACCCAAAAATAAAAACAGAACATGGGTGAGCAGAACAGAGAAAAAAAAAAAAAAAAAAAAAAGAAAAGAAGTAGCTTTGCACAAATAATAAAAAAAAAAAAAAAAAAACTGAAATCAAGCTCCCTACTGTTACAATGAAATACGGATTATATGTTACAAGTGTTGACATATTAGGCAGAGGAAGGTCATTTCCTTGATTTTCTTCATGTGCCATAACAAATCCAAATTTATGTAAAATATTTCATACTACCCAAAAATATTTTAGCTAATGCTATAAAACTTACTGCTAGTAAAACCAATTACAGAACTGTATTTTCTAAGTTTTAAAGTAAGGTATTATATTACCTTTTTTCCTGGAAAAATCATGTAAAAAGACAAGAGCAAAGCTATTTATAAATTAAATAAACTTCATCTCCTTAAGAGTCTAGCTATTTAAACTACCTACAGTTCAAATACATAGATACTTAAAATGAATGGAAATGAAGTTTGAAATAGTGTAATTAACATTGACCGACATTCAAACGGCTGAATTCAACTAAATGTTTCAAATAGCAAATGACAGGGGGACAATGACCATAAACTGAACCTTAAACATATATTTTCCTCCTCCTTTTTCAAGTCCTCATTAACATTCATGTTCAGTGACTGGGGTTACCAAGGTATCTTAAACCAAAATCCAGTGATTCATGGCAAGGGTAGTAAACGTACATCTGAAGTTTAGTACAAACTTACTGCCCTTTTCATTTTATGTTTGACACACTTAGTAATTGAAAGAACAATTTTGGTATTTCTACATCACCTTTATAAACTATACTGAAAAATTTATTTCACATGTATAAAACTGTTTGGATCTGTTTGTTTTCTTTTTAAGTTCTGTTTACCTGAAACTTACTCTGAAACTTCACTTCTCTTTGCAAGCAGGTAAGTTGTTTGTTTTCATCTGGAAGTATTAAGTTGTACTAAGCAAGACATTTCTTACCTATGTTAGATTTTTTCAATCAGGAAGCTATATTGACTATATCATCACATTCTATTTTGCTAGCTGTGTGTTCAGTTTCTATTAAGATCAGTTTTGCACCTTTTTTAAAAAAATCATACAAGTTCATATTTCTTTGTTTCTTAAACAATGATACAAAGAAAAGTTAAATTCTAAAATGCAGGAAGAGAAATAAAAGAAAAAATATGATGTCAATGGAAAGCTAGTAAAATACACTATAGCCAATAAAAAGATGAGGGAGCTACAAGAAGAAACTAGCACAAAAAGTAGGCTACAAGGACTAGTATGGGTATTTTTACACATAATTTTTGAGTCTGGCCTACATAATTTATTGCCTTTGACATCATTTTGCTTTCCCTTTTTGTTAAAAGTACATTTTTTTCTCAAAGTCAGCAATACCTTTGTCTACCTGTCCTGTCTGGGAGACTGAAAGATAAAGGTCTGTAAGAGAGAAGAATGAAAGAGCTAGAAAAGATCAGGAGGTTCGGAAAAAATGAGGTCCAACTTAAAAGTCTAAATCACAGGCAGTTGAACACTCCAAATAGAGAAAAGGTAGCCCAGGTTTACCTACAATACTTCCAGAAGCTCTGGATAAAATCCCAATGACCCCTCTCCCATAAATTCCCTCCCTTAATCACAACGATCCTTTGGCTTTAGAAAGGTTGACCAGAAATCCATTCACAGATAAACACTAAACTTTAAGGTCGGGAGATACAGTAAAGACATTTTTGCAGGGTACAAATACAATTTCCCTCTTAGCTCATCCACGCTACTTAAAGAGCTGAATCAGAAATCAAAGCTAGGGATTCAATCACAGTGATATAAACAAATAACCTCTGTTGAAAGGATTAATTAATACTTTGAATGGATAACATTGTTCAAATATTCGTGAATTAAACAAACACATTTTTTCTCACTTGCTAAAATCCAACTGAAAGCTTATTTAGAAACCTAATATAAAACTAATCAAATACTCAATGTCAAATGGCTGATTTTGTGTATCAAAGGAAAGTTGGGTGGACACACTGCAAAATTTAGAACACTTCTGTAAATGGAGCTTACTTACAATTTCATTAGATTCACCATTTCAGCTGGCAATTCAAAAAGGCAATTCAAAATTCAAAAAGCAATTCAGCCTCAACACAGATAAATTATAGATGCCACAACCATGACTGCGGTTGAAAAAGTGGAACAGAATAAAGCTTGAATGCTGTGGCACAGGTCCTATGAACTACAGCTGATATAATAATAATTTGTTTTTAAAATAAATTTTCTTTCTGATGAAACAAAACTAAGAGGATCCACTAGTTTTGATTTCTTAGTGACCAGCAATCAAAAATATTATTAATGAAGTTATTACTGTTTTTGATTTACACAAACTGGATTTTCCTCTATCTTCTATCTAAATACATGTTTAGGAAAGACACTGAAAGATTTACAATCTTGATCAAAGAGACAAAAGGAAAAGAAATATCAATCAGCAAATTTCTGAGAATATCCATGAAACAACCAATTAATGAGCTACAGAGATATTTATCAGGTATTGCGAACTATCACAATAACTGTTATATTTGAGAAGAGACAGTCACTGAACTAAAAAAAACATTTGTGGTAAGCAGATTGTGAAATGTTCTACTCCATCCCAGTCACCAAGTGTTTCAATTTATTACTGCTACTTCTTTACCTTCCATAATTCATCGCCGAATGTGAAAGAATAAATTACTATTTGCTATTTTCCCTGCTTATGCTCTGAGTTCTCCATGTTTTTGTTGTTGTTTTCTGATTTTCTTCTAAAAGTACCTTAACAGAAAGAATGACTTACTGATGGATAATGGAAAACAGCAAAAATTGCAGCTGGCTGCACTGAATTTATATGTTTTGGATGCCTAATGAGAGACTGGTTTATAGTTGATTCGGTGATAGAATGCATATAATTAAGAAAAACCTTCTTCATTAAATGCTTTTAGGTGAAACTGATTTTGTGCATAACACAAGGTAGAACATACTTGCTTAGTAAATTCAGCTTTTGGGACACTACACTACTCTTCCATCAATATATAAAAAATATATGTATACAGAAATTATTCAAATACAGCAGTAATTCATGAGAATAAATCCAAGTATTCGTCTCTATGAACAACAACTCATTCTGAGTTTGAGAAAGTGGTAAAATGAATGTACTGAATATCTTCATTATCTGTAATATGATCTTTCTGGATGTGTATTGCCATGCACAATATCCTATCAAACTGCTTTTTCCTGCTTTTCACAGTGTTGTCCTGTTCTTGGGAACAGTTTGGAAGTTGTGTAAAACAGACAATTAAATGTATCAAAACACTCAAGATGATGCAGTGTGAGATTGCAGAATTAGGAGAACAGTATACATTTACCCCAAAAAAGCTGAAGAATTAATTTCTCTCTGCTTTACAAGATGTACTTGAGTTAAAACTAGGAAGCTCTCTGTGTCTTCCCCACAAATGTCATTTAGTTCATATTTATGCCACCTGTAGTACTTCAATCCACTCAGCTGACCTCAGCTTTAGAACAAGTCTCCAATTCAAGCAAAAGTTGGTTTACAAATTTGAAAAAGCTTTGAAAGTCAGATGATATGTTCTTCTGATATGTTCTCTCTGTTATCAGTAAGAATCACAGTCTTACTACTAGCATTTTAGCTTACATGACAAGTCTGATGATGTTTAAAAAAGTAGCATTCTGTCTCATAGCTAAAATAATTTTAAAATCCCTTCTCTTTCTAAATTTCTCTCCTAAACATTCAACAGTATTAAAGACAAGCATTTTAATATCCAGATTTGCACACTCCAAATCTTGATGTGGAATTACAGGTATGTCTTATCACTGTTCCACAAGTGTATATCTTTTCCACTTAGCAAGTGGAAAAGAGATTTCCACAAGTTATGCAAGTATACCTTGCTAAGACTAATATGGGTATGTAGAGAATTCCATCTTCTCACTAGAATCTACTCAACCAATGACCAAATGTTCAGATTATCAATATAACAGAATTCATATCAACTTCAAAGGGCCTAAAAGTGGGCTTTACTTTCTATCAAGTCCATCTAACTCCAATTTACTATATCGTGTCACAGTGTTTTTGTGACACTAAATACAATTCCATTTATTTCAGCTGCCAGAAGCAGACAGGAATATGTTGTCTACATACTTTGGTTCTTCTAATTTCAACTATTATAGTCATCAGTGGTTTCCAACAAAATAAGTATACTGGAAATAAAATGCTTTCTGCAGAAGAAACTTACAGAACTACAGATGTATCCCAATAGCAATGACAGGCACTGCTATTAGATACAGATAGCAAAAACTAAACAGCTAATCTTTTAAGCAATTATTACTTATAATGAAACGTACAATACACTAACTTAGTGATACACTGTGAATTTTTAGCATTATAAGCAAGCAGCTCTATATAGTTTGCTACTGAAGAACAAGCAGCATTACAAAGCATGCATTTACTACAATCATGTTTTTAGTTTAGATGCTACATAGTGCTGCTTCATTCTTACCTCAGATTTCTCCAGTTTATTTTGAGCATCAATCTGAGTGACAATTTCATTCATGTTGGTCTCCAAAACCATTCCACCCATGACCATTTCAGCCAATATATTATGGACCTAAAAAAGAACATAGGAAAAAATTTAAATGTCAAATACATATCTGGACAAATGATGCCTAGGTTCATCAATCCAGGAACACATATATTCTGTAAATAAATTAAGATAATTTCTTTAAAACAATTTGGGACAAAAAGCTCATAACCTGCTGTTTGTTTCTGCAACATCCTCTTTGCTCATAGTTCTTTTACAATCTCATAATCTACCCCACTTTGCTTATCAATGCTAGGAGAAGAAACTGTCATTCATCTTTCTTTCAGTATGTGTCTTCTGTCCAAGCACTATGAACAAAAGCTCTAATTAGCAGCATAAGTTCTACAATATTAACAAATTGGTCACAGTTGTGTAAAAACTACTTTGGGCTACATCTATGAAGGACAAGAGATTGAGTGATGTTCACCCATGACTACCACGACTAGGCTCAGGAACGGCTGTAACTCAACTGAACACACACACCACAAACACAAAGATGTCGGTATCTAGGATGGGGATTGACAGCCTGGATCCAAACTGAAAGACTGAATAAACCAATTGGAGACATTAATGAAATTGCTATGTCTAAAATTCCTCTTCCCTGTAACCCTGATTTCAGAATGAGAGCCTTGGTTCACTAATCTCTGCTTTCGCATACTTTCTACTAAAACTTGAGTTCATTTATAATGTAAAATAGTGCAATCCCAAAAATTTCCCCTAAATTGTCACCAGAACTTCAACCTTGGATATAGGGAGAACAGACTTCAGGCTGCTCAGAGAACTAGTTAATAAGGTCCTCTGGGAAACTGCTTTTGAAGGCATGGGGGTCCATCAGTACTGGTCAATTTTTAAGTAAAAGCACAGGAACGGGCAATTTCAAATTGTCAGAAATCAAGCAGGCACGGGTGGTCTGGCTGAGCAAGGATCTTCTTCTAGAGCTTAGTCAGAAAAGGAAAGTGTATAGCCACTGGAAGTGAGGTCAGGAAACATGAGAGGACTAATAAGACACTGTTCGCCTTTGAATGGAGAAAATTCACGTGGCCAAGGTTCAATTAGGGTTGGCCAGTACTGTGGGGAACAACGAAAAGGATTTTTTTTGTTGTTGTTGTTTTTAATATGTTAACAGCAAAAGGAGGACCAGAGAAAACATTCATTGCTCTGATACTTGATGAGGATGGTCACCTCACAAACAATTTGGAGATGTAGACAAAGCTCAGACATTTAATGCCTTCTACACCTCTGTCCTCAACACCAATGATGAGCTCGGGTATACCAAGTGCTCCGAGCTGGAGGACCGTGACTGCAGTAACAACTCCCAGCCAAGCCCAAACTTGTGCAGGACTTGCTGCTCCTGCTGGATGCATGAAAGTCTATGGGGACTGATGGGATTCATTGCAGGGTACTCAGAGAGCTGGCTGATGTCATTGCAAGACCTCTCTCCACTATTTTTCAATGGTCTTGGGAAGCTGGAGAGGTCCTGGTTGTCTGAAGGCTGGCAGATATTGTTCCATTTTTCAACAAGGGCAGGAAAGATCCTGGTAATTACAGGCCTGTAAGTCTCACTCTAGTGTTTGGTAAAATTATGGGGAAAATTATTTTGAGACTTATTGAAAAACACCTGAAGGGCAATTGCCCACAGCCAGCACAGCTGAAACATGCGAAGTTTCTGCTTAACAGCCTTAAATTCTTTTATGAAAAGGTTGATCTAGTTGATCAAGAGAAGCCAGCAGATGTCACTTTTTGGATTTCAGCAAAGCTTTCGATACTGTTACTAGCAGTATCCTTCAGCACAAAATGTTCAGTTAGATAAAAACATAATATATGATGGGGTGATCAATTGGCTGATGGGTTTGGCTCAAAGGGTCATAGTAAATGGGGTTACACCTGGCTGGCAGCAAGTCGCTAGAGTGGTTCCCTAGGGCTCCATTTTAGGGCCAGTTCTCTTTAAAGTTTTCATAAATGACTCAAATGTAGGACTAGAAGGTGTTTTCAGTAAGTCTGCAGATGTCACTAAATTGGGAGGAGTTGTTTACTCCCCTGAGAGCAGACAGGCCTTGAAGAGGTATCTTGACAAATTAGAGAGCTTAGCAATCACAAACAGTAGAACAAGTGCCATATCCTGCATCTAGGATAGGGCAATGCTGGCTGTATGTAGAGCCGGAGGGAAGAGAATCTGGACAGCAGCCCTGAAGAAAGAGATCTGGACACTTCGGTTGACAGCAAGTTGAAATAAGCCAGCAGCATGCCCTGGCAGACAGAAGGGCCAACCGCATCCTGAGGTGCATCAGGCACAGCACTGCCAGCTGTTTGAGGGAAAGGATTGTCCTGCTCTGCTCTGTACTGGTACAGTCTCACCTCAAGTACTGTGTGAGGTTTAGGGCACCACAGTTTAAAAGAACAAAAAGCTGTGAGAGAACATCCAAAGGAGGGCTACAAAGATGATGAAGGGTGTGGAGGGGAAGACGTATGAGGTGTGACTGAGATCCCTTGGTTTGTTCAGCCCAGAGCAGAGCAGGCTGAGGGGAGGCCTCATGGCAGCCTGCAGCTCCCTCACGAGGGGAGCGGAGGGGCAGGCGCTGAGCTCTGCTCTCTGGGGACAGCGACAGGACCCGAGGGAACGGCATGGAGCTGGGACAGGGGAGGGTCAGGCTGGGGGTTAGGGAAAGGGTCTGCACCCAGAGGGTGCTCTGGCACTGGGACAGGCTCCCCAGGGAGCAGCACTAAGTCTGTCACAGCACGAAGTCTGTCAGAGTTTAAGAAGCATTTGGACAATGCTCTCAGACACATGGTCTGATTTTTGGGTGGGGCTATATAGAGCCAGGAATTGGCCTCAGTGGTCCTTGTGGCTCCCTTCAAGCTCAGGATATTCTATGATTCTGTAATTCTGTGTTTCTGAAGACATGGAACATATGATCACTTTTCTGAGATAAACACATCGTACCTGATACTTCAAAGCATAACTACGCTATTATTTTGGATATGCATGAAGTTTTCCCATGAATGAAAGGTAAATCTCTAAATCAAAGATGTAAAGATGAGTTGAGGGTAATATATTAAAAACCACCACACTTCCTGCTTTTGTGCCATACCTCATAAGTATATTTCAGAAGAAAGCAGCTCTCTTCTGTCTATTGCTGCTAAGTAAAGATTTAAGAATCAAATATTTGTTAGAAAGGCTAAAATTCCTTAATAAACCACTCACTTCACTCCTAGTATGTATGTATTCCTCACAACATACCAAAATGGTAAGCATAATATGAAAGTGATGCTAAGCAATCAGTTCTCCTGGTTTGCAATGACGTGAATTTAAAGATTTTCTAGCATCACAATCAGAAAAGATACAAACATGGTAATCTAGCATTAACACATTCTTCACTGACAATCCAAATGCATTGAAAAATGACATCAATATTTACTTCCTTTTATTGAAGACTCATTTTTACTTATTGTATAAAGAAAATGTACAGCCCTAAACAAACAGGAGTTAGCATACACATTGCATGGGCTACCTACAATACTGAACACTTACGTGAAGTTGCATTTGGCTACAGATTTGCAAAGAATGATTTCATAGACAACTCATGAAAGATACAACTCATTCAACAGAATCAACAGAAAAAGAAACTGCTCTTTCAGTCAGTTCTCAATTTTACTCATAGAGAAGGCTTGATAATACAAGTTGATGATGTAAAATACTGACTTAAGATATTGTTAGTATGAAAAACAAAATATCAAAGATATTAATATGGAAACCATGATAAACACATAATATTAAAATTGATACAGATATAGCTTTTTTTTTTTTTCCCTTAGCATGTTAACAGTAAGTAACACAGAGCATGTTTAGAAAACACTACATCTGTGCCACTGGTGGTGGTCATAAAGCCTGTCCACTTTAAAGTGGTCTAGCAAAAGATGATACAGAATCAGAGTTCTAAGTCTGTCAGTTTGGTGCTGTCCCCCCCAACATCCTCCACGACATCCTTATCTTGAAATTGGAAAGACATGGGTTTGATAGCTGGACCACTGAATGGGTAAGGAATTGGCTGGATGGTTGCATCCAAAGAGCTGCAGTCAACGGCTCTATGTCCAAGTGGAGATCAGTAGCGAGTGGTGGGACTGGTACTGTTTAACATCTTTCAGTGACAGGGACAGTGGGATCTAGTGCACCCTCAGCAAGTTTGCCAATGAGACCAAGATAAGGCCTGGGGGTTGGAGTTAGATGATCTTTAATGTCCCTTCAAACTCAAACCATTCTATGGTTCTATGAATGTAGTTATATTTCAATCATTTACTAAGCAAGTATTTTTCACATATTATGTAAATAGTGTTGTTGTTTTTTCCTAGTTTCTGAATGTGCATTGTACAGACTTATGGTAGGACTAATACATAATTCATGTCTCCCTAAACAAGTCAGGGAGAAATTTTCAGGTTAGTCTTACATAAGCCCAGCATTAACCAAATATTAAATTGTTCTTTTCCTTCTCTCAACAGAAATACAGCATAACAGTGTAAATACCATCACTTACTATTGCATATTATAGACCTGAATTATATTTTCTTTTTTAAAGTATACGTGGCTCTAAAACAGCAAATACAGTCCCTACCTTTTGACTTTAGAGAAGTACCACACATTTTGCTCTCTTTGGCAGAGCTGGTGATATCAAGAAAGAAATTCCACTGTAACTTTAGCCCAAATGCATATCCTTAAAATTCAGACACTATTCGCTTTAAAGCCAAGGAGGGTGGAAGCAAAACAGTATTTTCATCATTGAAGAATACATTTTAATGTCGCAGGCACCTGAAACTGCATTGTTAAGTACATGAGAAACTAAATTCCAGCCTACATCCTGGTGAGGAAATGAAATTTAATTTCCTCTTAATATTCCTGAAATCTTTGGTAAGTTCTAGAACTTGGCCCTTCTTCTAAAGCACGGGAGTAACTCATATATATTTCTGACAGAAGAGGGAAGAAAGGACACCTTTTATTTTGCTAGTCAGCAGAGAACTTCACAGAAGCAATGGAAGTCTAGCAGAACAGAACAAAAACACAAACGAGCAGGTCTTGGTCTTTTCAGATTTTTCATTACTGTTTAAAAAAAAAAGTCGTAATATTACTACAAAAATATCTCTTCTCAGACAATTTGTTTCAAACAGCTTACTGATATGACATCCTCAGACGTCAAACGCTGAAATAAAAATTGAATTTCATATCAAATCTCCAAAACGACCAAAGACAGTGAGTATCTGATCTTGCTTTTACAAATGGTCTGGTTTCTCTGCAGTATATTACAAGTAGATTTAAAAAAATAAGTCTCATTCAATCATGCCAGTTTTGGTGACTATTTTTGCCTCCTAAAGTACAAAGGTAAGTAATTGCAGTCCTGTCAGTAATAATAAAGATATTTTTTTTTTTCTTCTAGAGTGCTAACATGGTAAATAAGCAATACAATAGGCTACATTTAGAATACTGTGTCCAATTCAGGGAATAGCCAGTGCAAGAAATACATTGTTACATGTAAGTTGGAGTCAATTCAGCAAATTATTATTACTATTACGTAATTCTAAGAATGAAGAAGATGAGCCATTTTTCTAATTTGTAAAGAAAAAAAAATGCTTCTTGAACACACAGTCCACTTACAAAAAGATGCAGCCCAATTGTAACAACAAACCATGGCAACTGCTGCATGACACAGAGAAAGAATTTCACTTAAAAGGTTAGGCGAATGCCTGCCATCAAAGCATTCCCTGGACAATCGCCCTTTATACAAGTTTTGAAAGAAGTCCACAACATGGAAGCAAGGTACAGATAAAGAAATAATTGAAAAGGTAGCACTACATGCAGACGGAAAAGGGTAGAGAAGGCAAACTTCAGGATTCTAACCCGTTATGGCACTGATGCTATAACTGTGTGGAACACCAGTATGCCTGCATAGGGCAGGGACAGTTGTTAATATACAGCCTTTGGTAGATACTGCCCTTATACTTCTTATGATGGATGCAGTGAAAAAGAATGAATACAACAGCTTCACACACACACACAAAAGCTCATAATTGAAACTGTAATGTTTGCAACTCTGAATATACAATTAGCATTAAAGACAGGCAGAAAAACAGGCATATCATTTCTTTTCTAAAACAAATTAATATACAGATGAAACCTCAGTATTCTACAATACATCAAAACATTAAGAAAATACCTCCTCAATCTTTACAGTCATAAAGAAACTATTTCTTTATTCTAGCTTTTGGTGCTTTATAGGATTGCTCTATTATCATTATGATCTCAAAAAGTATTAAATACACAGTTCAGATTAAAGCACCATGAATTATTGATGAACAGATGATTCAGTATTTCGTATTTGGTGTTTCACATTACAGAATATGTTCATCATAACATTTAACTTTCACATTTTTTAAAACAATTTGCATGCTGGAAAGCGAAAATTACTACTTATGCTCATGGTTGCTTTAAAAACATTAATCAGATGCAAAATACATTCAGCACTTTATCCAGCTCTAAAAATTCATCAGTTGACACTTAAAAAAAATTAAGCAAGAAATCTGAAAAGTACTCTTTATCCTGATATATTATCTCTCCTTCAAAGTATCCTATGTAAGGATTCCTGAAACAGAAATTATTTGTTGTTTGTTGCTGAATTATTTTACAGCCCTTGTCAGATTTTTCTTTTGTTAATATATATCACTTTTGAACCTATTTATTGTATTATTGGTAAATCCAATAAAATGGGACAATTTTATGGGACTTCCATAATTTAATTATAAATCATGAAAAATACATTGTTTTCTTTGTTTCAAACTTATTTCCTGCAAATTTTATCTGATATGCCATTGTTCTGTTTTTTGGTTTTTTTTTTTTGTTGTTTGTTTGTTTGTTTGTTTGTTTTTGCCAATGACAAGTTTTCATCTTCTTCAGGCCTTTCAACACTTTATTATTGTTAATGGTTTTTTGTTCTCTGCTTCCAGTGTCTTGAATATTTAACCTCTTCTCCAATGCAAAAAGTTCCATAGTTTTAATTATGCTTCCTAGGTTTCTCTGTAATTGTATTCCCACTTTTAGTATGCAATATACAGTTCTAAGATGCAGTATTTAAAACCATTTATAAACCATTTATAAACACAGTGATTAATGATTTTTTTTTCCTTGCTCCATTTTAAAGAGATGCTTTTCTAAATAACAGAATGCAATGTTTTTAGTTGTTAATCTGAAATGGAAGGAAATTATGGTTATAACAAGTAATACTATGCAAACAACGTAATCCACTTATTTCCCTTCTCTTAAATAAATTGTACAAATAAAAGAGTACTAGCAAAAATTTGCCCACATATAAGCAGTAGAAAGACCAACATTTTTAGTATTAACTAAAAAGGAAAAAAAGAATGGAAGCGACATCAGGTTAGACAGAACTGTACAACTACTGCTACTGTATTGTTGGTGGTAGCCTTGCATTACCTGCAGTTCAACAGGTATTGCAGTATTGTATTCTCTTACAGACTTGTGCTCAAGTTAAAAATCACTGTGCTGGTAAATGCCATTTTCAAAAACTTTTGAACTCAAGGTTCCACTGATCTTTTATTTTTGAGATGGATTACTCTTATTAAATTACCTACTTAGGTATAGAGGGTTCACATTTTCCTCACTGTTTAAAATTTTAGCCTTAACATTTAAAGGGATTCTCATGCATTTTCTTCTATTTTTACTAAATCAAATTAAATACTTCACTTTTAGCTTCCCTTTGACAATTATTTTTCACCAAGAAAATATAATCTCATCATTAGTAACTTCTGCAGCTTGTAACTTGCACAATACAAAGTGAAATATAGTTTCAGGAATTTAAAATGGTGGAGCACGTAAAATTTTCTAAATTTTCTTTGAGAGATGTTTTCCTGTAGAATGTAAAAGGCAACATTAAGGAATGTTGCTGAACGAAACATGCTACAGAGCTAAAGCTTAGACTACACAGCAGCTATTTTGCAGCTTAAGCTAAAGATCAAACTCCTTGCCACAAAAGTATTGCAAGATCTGGGTTCTTTAAGCTCAGAAGCTAATATATAAGCCACTCATTTTAGAAGTGTTTTTGAACTTTAGCCTGTCATTTTGGAAACAGCCAAGGTGTTCCAGGCAGGCTGGAAATCCTAATGACTTGTCATAAATATGTTATCAGTTCAAACACTTACTCAAGGTCATTTGCATTTCAGTGTCTGGTCAAGGTACAATTGTTTCTTCCATAAAGAATTTCCTGATTTTGAAATAAATTTAGTCAGTTGAAGAGGTTATTTCAGATATTTGTTACTATTTGAAAATGACTTCCAGTAATATTCATCTCATTTTCATGTCCTTTCCTGCTGATGCAAAAAGATGTTCACAAATGGGGAAGGCAGTTGCACAGGAAGTAATCACAGGCAGAAAAGGCAACTGAAGGAATAAATATGATCTCTATATATTCATTTCTCAGTAATTTAGGTATTACTTATACCAAGAGGTGGCAATGTCTTCTTAAATAAAAAGTACTATGATAGTAGGTTTTCTCAAAACCAAATTAGTAAATGAAGTACTTGATAGCTGGGAATATTCAAAGAAGGCTGTTTTTAAATTCTTGAAGAAAAACATAGTGTCTGAGATTTAGGAAAGATCTGCACAGCATTTAAGTTACATAAACATCGTATTTGAAAGGCAACTGCCAGACCTAACAGGAAAACTGCAACACTTCCAATTCTCAGTAATGTAACACCTACACATCAACAAAATAGAACAAATTATTTCTTTAAAATTTCTCCTACTCTGATAAGTAAAAGCAATATTGAGCTGTCTCCAACTTTACATGTGCAATAACACCACACAAAACTCCCAAATACATTTTTTTTTTCTTAGAAAGGTGGGTTCCCCCCTAGCTTTCAAGTTTTAAAAAATAATACCTTGCTAGAATCTGTCTAGATTTCACTGACAATACAAGTCAAATCACTGCAGTTTTTAATACCAAGTATCAGCTGAACCAAACATTTCACTTGGCAAGAAATAGTACAGGAGCTCATCACAGTACCTTGTCCACATGGAAAATTAAATCCAGTTCACAGACATTTTCAAAACATTTGTCTAATGTTTCCACAAATACCTGCAGAGAGGCAAAACAAAAACAAAGGTCAAGTTTTAACATAAACTCAATAGACCCATTATGTCTGAGGTTCAACAAAGACAAATACAGAAAATAAAAAATGGGCAGATTTTAAGACATTAAAAGCATACACAAAAATTAGGTGGTTATCATAATTATGTTAATAGAATGTTATTTGTAGAGGAAAAACTGTATGCACAAGTCATTTTATGTCGTAACTGCTAAAATCACAAACAGTTATGAAAATAGTTGAATCCTGAAGAAAGTGACACCACCTACACTACAATTTTCTCAGCTGTCATTTCAAGTTTTCATTCCCATTTCCTTAGAATGTAATTATTAAGCAAAAATCTACTGTTTTTTTTTCCATTATTGTTACGTTTATCGATTACTACGTTGCAGGCATCTCCCAGTTACCAGTCTACAATCAACTCTCCTACACAGAGACGCAGATCCAATGCAAGATGTCAGCATTATGGCTTCTGGGAACAGTTCAGGGAGCAACACAGCAACTATCACATGGTTCAGACATGCTGAATTCAGGAAGGACCAAGGTAAAAAGGTATCAGCCTTAGTGTCACACCCATTGATACTTTCAGGCATACCACCACCTAAACTCAGAAAGGTCCAGCAGTTTCTACCCAGGCTGAAAACCCCTCCTTGAATCTAGAATGTAGGTAGAAAAATCAACAAAATATTCAAAATAGAACAGGGCAGAAAAATCAAAGCAGCTGTTCAAGTCCAGCCACGGATGATTTCTGCCAGCTATGGGTTGTAGGTTACCCTGCTCTGGTACCTCCAAACAGAACCCTTGGCAGGCATGCTAGCCAGTTCCAGGCCTCTAAGATCATCCCAGCCCCCATTTAGGTTGCATAATAAAAAAAAATGACGACACTCGTACTCCTGTAGCCCCTGAGTGTCAATCACCATCTGTTTGTGGTATACTGGCAGACTCCGGTCTTACAGAGATATAAGCAGAATTTCCTTTACGCAAGGGGTAACTCTTGTTTGACTTCACATGAGATATGGCAAGATCTCCAAGTGAAACATATGCTTGGGTTTGAGAGCTTAGGATTTTCAAAGTTAGAAAGAACTTCTGTAAGCATTTACAGATCATGCATTAATGACTAGTAAAGAAACTGCAACCTATGGAAAGTTTAAATTCATTTTTCTATATTTCAGTGCTGTTCTGTCACAATATGCATTTAATACTATTTCTTAACTTGTCACTGCACATAAATTATTTTTCGCAATTCTAAACTCACACCCAAATGCAGGAATATGGAAGAAGTTAAGCACCTGTTTTTGATTCCCTGTCTTTTCAATGTGGCTTATTAATTCCACCTTAGTCTTCAAGAGAAACCAGATTTCAAAATGCCTAGGCCCAAAGAAATTGAAATTTCTGCTGACATCTTCTACTGACGAAAAAAAAAGGGAATAAAAGGCCTGCCTTTACATATACATATTTATGTCCATTTGATGTCAGTCATTTCCAGTTGCCTACTCTGCATAACAACTCACATTATTGCTATTTTCAATCCCTCAGTTTCAGAACCTGCTTACATATAAAAGAGTACCGTGTACTGCTGTTGCTAGTAACTTACTTTTAATTTCCATTTTCAAGTCCAACTACATCTAACTGATGTTCTATGCATTTAAAGCAAGGATTATTCTTACATTCTAAAATACCAGTGAATAATGTAAACCAGGAACACCGAGCATTTTCACAGGCAGACTCAAGACAATGAAGATCATTAACAAGTTAACTACCTAAATGAACACATTTATGTTAAATTTTATTGAAACTAAGCAAAGCAGATTTTTTTCTTCGAGTAGGTGTTAATTTGTTGTGATAATAAAAGTCTTCTATAAACAAGGGAGGCAAGCAAATAAAATATATATATATTAAGCAGAACAAACTACACAGCTCATAAGTATGTGCAGCAAAACAAATAACCACAGATGTTCTCTTACTTTCCTTGTACCTTAGAAGAATGTGGATACAAGGACAGTGCTGTTCGAGATCAGCTGCAGGAAGAAGATTGAAAATAGCGTGTAAACGTAACCTTTACCTAAAGGTTTTAGTTATAAGAGTTCACAGATTGAGACCATTTTTGAAAGAAAATATTCCTCATACACATCACAAAGTTCACACATAAATTTATATATCCTGACTTGGACATTCATCTAGTAGCTTGAGAAACAAATGTTCCACATTAAAAAAAGCTCAGAAGACCCCAAAGATATGTTTATTTAATAGCAGTATGTATGCCCACACATCAGAAACACAAAAGTTTTATTTTTCTTCCAGTAACCGGGGCTTCTCCCATAAAAGCCCCGTATCTACAGTAGTTGCTTTCACACCTCTACCCATTGCACAGTGACAACAGTACACAGTACAGGAACTCATAAATCTCTGCACACAACACAGGGATACACTAAACATTTGTTTTTCTATACAGAAATCAGCTTGAACTGAGTATTCTTTAGAGAGTATTTTCACCAACTAAAGACTTCTGATGAAAGCCCTAGAAGCTTCTTCAATTTTCCATTCATGATGAAATGTTCATTCAGAGTAATGCCAGCACTGACAAGGTATAGAACCCTCACAAACTATTGGTCTATAAAAGCACTGATCTACAAGGCAAACTATGTATTTTTTTTACATTAACATTTCTCATCTGTTTTAAGATGTCTTCAAAAAATTGACGGTTAGATAAAATTAGAGCCACTTTGCTTTCATTGCAATTTTAATTGAGAGTTGAATACACTGCACACAATAACAAGCAGTGCCAGAATTTATGTTCAGTAAATATCTCAGATACTGCATTCTTGCAGATCAAAATAAACAGAAGAGAATATACACCAATTGTTTCAGGTAATAAAAAAGGCGAAACAACACAAAAAAAAAAAATCAGATTTACATTGTGATGTTATTGGAAAAGCAAAGGGAAAAGAAACAAATGAATGAGTCAAATACAGAGCAGGAAATTAAGGATTTAAGAATGAATTCACAATGACTGTCTAGCTCCCCCTTGTGCTTCAATTTTGAAATTATAGCTTTTTACAATTCAAAGAAAAAAAAAAGCATGAGTACCTCCATGAAAGTAAACAAAAAAAAAACAAAAAAAAACCTCTTTTGTAGTAAGTACACTCCAATTAAGCCAGGTACATAACTCAAGAGTAAAGCATATGTATCATAGTATTAATTTGCTGCTTATATTTACAGAACAGAATCCAGGAGCCCCCCATAATCATGAATATGTCAAAACACAGACCACCACTTTTACCAAGAAAACCTTATTTCCTAAACAGGCAAATAATAAGACAAAGGAGAAAAATATAGTTTAATATTGGGAAGATAAGAAAGATGGCAGAAAAAGCAGAATACGTAATCAGTTAAATTCATCTGTCTGAGGCTAGATAAAGTCAAATACCAACAAAAAACAGTATGTACAGAAATGCAACAAAACCAGCAAGCATTACTCACGTCAAGAAGATCCCATTCCTACTTCTAAGCTAAACAGCAGTGGCAAACTTTAATACACAATTAATTCCATCTGCCCATAAAGGGTCCTCCTCTTCACTGCTTTTTCCTGTTCAAATGCTACTTGAGACTCCCAACTAACTTTGGAACACAACAGTCCCACAATATAGCCAGTCCTCTATAAACAAAGCTGGTTTCTTTTCTGCTTTGAGGGTGGTAGTAAGTCATCATTCATATATCACTGCAAGCATCTGAAGCCACCGCACTACCCACACTGGCACTGACATCCCATCCTTCTTTCAATAAAGTACTCTTACTCACAGCTTCTACAGAGAACACCAAGATTACAGCATAAGGGAAAGACTACTGAAGTCTTGCTATTAGTCAAAACAAAAGTGCATTGGCTTTCAAGCAGACCTGCCAATGAACTTAATGCATTACCATTAAGGGAATGAGGGATTTTATGTAAAAAAGTCCCCTGCGGCCTGCGGTGAGGACCATGGTGGAGCAGGCTGTCCCCCTGCAGCCCATGGAGTACCACGGTGGAGCAGGGTTCCATGCTGCAGCCCGTGGAGGAGACCATGATGGAGCAGGTGGCCCTGCACCGACGGAGGCTGCCGCCTGTGGAAGACCCCTGCCGGAGCAGATTCCAGGCCGGACCTGTAGCCCGTGGAGAGGAGACCACACAGGAGCAGGTGACCTGGCAGGAGCTGCTGCCCGTGGGGGACCCAGGTTGGAGCAGTTTTCTCCTGAGGGATGGACCCCGTGGTACAGACCCATATCTGGAGCAGCTCTGGAAGAGCTGCTGCCTGTGGGAAGCCCACGCCAGATCAGTTCATCAAGGACTGCATCCCGTGGGTGGGACCCCACAGCACAGGGGACGAGAGTGACCGAGAAGGAGCGGCAGAGAAGAAGAACTGTAGACTGACCATAACCCCCATTCCCCCGTTCCCCTGCACCGCTCGGGGGGAGGAGGTGGAAGAGTGTGGATGGGGGGGGCAAGGTGCTTTCGGTTTCTTTCCTTTGTTTCTCACTTCTCTAGCTTGTTAGTAATAAGCAATAAATCTTATTGTCTCCCTATGCTGAGTCTGTTTTGCCGGTCACAATAATTAGTGCGTGATCTCCTCATCTCAACCTTTGAGCCCTTTTCATCGTATTTTCTCCCCGTTCCTCTTTGAGGAGGGGGAGTGAGAGAGCGGCTATGGTGGAGCTTGGCTGCCCACTCGAGCGGAACCACCACATTAGCATAAAAGAATCTCTGGTCTGGATGATCTGTCTATCCTTAGAAACTGAGAAAACTGTGTCTCAAAAGGAACTGCACTACATCTCCCATATACATCTATATACATCTTACTGAACAACAGTATCATGCTTATATAGTTATATAAAGGTTATATAAGACTTTTCATGCAAGATTATGATCTCACAGATTTAGCTACTTATTGAGACAACATGCTTTGGGAATGTAGCAGTGGGCTATAATCCTCAAAAATGCTTACAGCTGACACAGACCATTAGGCCCTTAGGATAGTTAGGCTCCATCATAAATGTCACTAATTGTACACTCATGCCAGTCCACAGCTTGTTATATTTTTATGTACTTTTTTTCCATGGGCTATAACATTATGTTTAAAGACCAACAAGAAGAGTCTATCAGAGCTACAACTTACCACCTAACTTACACTGAATCCAAAAGACTGCACAACATGGTACAGATGCTGACCTATCATTCAATAATGATACATTAATAAATAAAATATTGCTAGTGTCCACGTTAAAGAAAAGAAAGACCAAAATTAATACCTCAAGCAAATTCCTACTGTTATGTTCAAACGTCTCTAATTTGTACTCAGTATAAATACTGGGGTAGATCTTGTGACTTTTAATACATACAGTGCATTCATTAAACCAGAGCCAAGAAGACTTACCCATGAAACAGCTCAGACCTAATGGTGACCTAAGCGGCCTTCACAGAAGTATCTCAACTATTACTATGTACAGCAAAAATGTTATGCTGAAAAGAACTGATGACCACTATGTGCAATCTAATCTACTATGGTGCTTTCAGTTTACAAAACAGAGTAAGTCTGAAGTGCTACACAAAGGTCTAGGTTCATTTCACCATTTTATATTCATGAAATAGTAAACTGGCCTCCTATATAACTACTTATTTAAACAATTCAATACATGTACAATTCATAACTACAGATGGTTTACTCTTAGCTCGTTGTCTCTGAACTAGAGTAAACGAAGACATATGCAAAAAGTTCAACATTTCTGAACACAAAAACTAAGCTTATTTACTAGAGTATGTGCATGTGTATGTGTACATACTGTCAATATGCACTGCACATGGGATTGAGATGAAATAATAAACATTCTGAGGGTGTTTTTGCAGGGTAAGATCCATTTAACTCTGATTGCTATTGGTAAAAGGATTAAACAGATCTTTCTGGCAGCCATACTGGAAATCAAAAGTGTTTAATTAATCTCCGTATATTTTCTACTATAATCAAATGGTTGAATTACACTGATCTAGAGAAATGGGAACACTAAGCAGCTGCAGGTACTGTGGTGAGACTGTATTTATAAACAAAATCATATGTTTCAGAAAAAAAAATAAACAAGTATTGCTATACATAGAAATAGCATTTTTATTATTTCTGCTTCCTTTAAGTAGTTACAATTGCATGTAAATAAACACTGGGGCTTAATGGAAAAGATGTGAAATACATAGATATGGAGATGGAAATCAAAGAACTTTTGGGACAAGAAGCAACGCAATTTTAAAGGAAAGGTTAAGCACTGCCTAATTCAGAGAATTTGATGGTCCTATATTTATATATGTAGTAGGAAGCTGCAGAACCTCAAAGTAAAATTAGTTTACACTATGTAACTGGAAATAATTGGACGTTACTGGTGTGTCATTTTTAATATACCATTACAAATAAAAAGCTAGTTGAATCTGGATAATGGCCTGGTAGAATGTAGCAAGTCAGACACTGATGTAGGTAAGTCTTTCCTATTCTTACCATCTGATTAAATAAGAAGTATTATAAATAACCACTTTATCTGCAAAATATCTCTAAGTCGCATGAAACATTAATATGCTTCTTTTCTCAGTTTGGAAGTATTTTAGAAGACTTAACTAAGCAACAAGCAACTAAGCAACTGTGTAGAACAAAATGCTAAAAGCACGCAAGGCGATTATACAACTTGCATTATTCAGGTATTGCAGAATGTTTGTATGAGCAAAAATGATACTAGAATCTAGAAAAACAGTTTCCTTCCTTGTTATCCACACACCCACCTGCGAAGATAATTTGGATTTACAGTCTGGAAGAGCACTTCACTCCTAAGAGCTGTTCTGAACACTTGTAGGTAACTATAAGAAGCTATTCAGTGCCAAGAAAGGTCTGCAGGGAACCACAAGGCTTTTAAGGCTCACAGGGCTCTCTGCAATGCAATAGTCAATACATACAGGCCCATGTCTCAGGACACCACTGATCACGTAATAAAATCAATTTTCTCGACACACAAGCTTTTAAGGGAATTAATATTCCTAACACAAGTATACAATACAAACATAGTTCAAGCACATTAATAAATTAGCACGGAATCAAGTTTTAAAATGCTTAACCATAAGTGAATCACTGAGCTGAGACCCAATTTTATGTAATGACCTAGATCACTTCAGGGTGTGAAACGATTTTTTGTTTCACACATCTGACTACACTAACAATCATCAGTGAAATTGCTCATGCGCAAATTTTAAGTTGAAAATCACTGGTGTAGTCAGAGTTCTCTGAACATACAAGTTTTTGTATTACCAGACATGATTTTTCTTGCTGAATTGATGAAGGCCTATTTAGCAATTTAAATCATACATGCTATGCTAGAAGCACTGTGGAAGACACTGTATTCAAGGAGTTAGTGATCTCATACAGGTCACATCTGCTCTACTGGGCTTTGTACTTTGGACTTGAGAAGCCCATATGTTATTAATGTAATCTGTAACTTGCAGCACCTTGGGGAAAGGTAAACTGTAGGTGGATCACGGAGTGGAATGTATTGATCAAGGACCAAAAGACCATTGAACATACAGGAGTTGGCAATCCACATAATGCTTCATGTAAGCAGCCTGTGCCATACTGCACGTACCCTGTAGCTTTCAGAACAGTGTTGTGCTGCACAAATATCTTGGCCACAGGATAAATGCTGCCAGCTAATCATAGCAGAGATGCTTGCCGGCAGCACCCGCTTGATAGCGGCAATTACACCACCTGCATGGTGTTGTCTTTATCTAAAATTGCAGCAAGAAATACTCATGAGAACATCCTTTAGGAACAGAGTTGTTTTCTTGTGAGGAAATTATATAATATCTGAAAATAGCTCCCGAAAAAGGGAGAACTTCTCTCTGTGGACACAATCTAGTCTGTACAATGTGCTATGAGAAAATCTACCTGCGCTCCATTTGATGCTGCATGAACACAAGATGCATTGCAACTGAATGAACATAGGATTTACTCAGCATCTGCATTCCTCTTCTTATTCTATTTTATTAAACAGTTACCTTATTAAGCTGCTTTGTTGTCAATGCTTTCCTACGGAGACCCAAAGAACCCTGTACCAGATCTCTGTCTCTGTCCTCATTTCCCCTCCCCATCCCTGTACAGAACTTCCAAGGCACATATGAATAAAAGCTCCCAAACCACATGGACCTTTTCATCTAAAGAGGTTCTGGATGCTTTAATCTGTTATGTTCGTCGTAAATACACACGCATACACATGTACAAGCAGCTTTGTGTGTCAAAGCTCTATCATCCAAAATCATCTTGGCAAATGGTTGGACTGCATCATTTTGACCTGCAGCCAAAACAAGGCCTTGCAAAGCTGCAATTAAAAATAACTGATGATTGCTCCAAATTAACTGTTCTCTTCTTTACAATCTACTTGGGAAATAAGTTTTTCAAAGAAAGTCCAGAAAACTGCAGGTGACCCAAAAATAATTCTCTACATTTTGAGAGTATTCATAGTTAGCTTCATTTCCAAGTATTACAGAAAAAAATAAATATTGAATTGAATTTCTAAGGTACTCAGAATCGTAATTCAACTTTAAAAACAAACAAAAACCAATGAGACAAACTTACTTGTATTAGGTCTAAAATGCCAAGCTCACTTTCTGAGGAATCCACACAGAACACAAAATACAAGGTAGCATAGTGTCGGTAAATAAGTTTGTTATCAGATCCACCTATTAATCTAAAATTGAAAGAAAACATAAAAGCTCAGTTAGCATCTCAGGATACGCTGGACAACTGCCCAGAGTTATTTCAGTTAACAGGAGCCCTGTTACTAATGACTGGCTGGAGCTTTCCCAAATCTATGACACAACTTTTATTTTGTGATATAATTATAATGGAAGAAAGGAGAAAAAAAAAAAAAAAAACACACCAGGACAGCACAAGTTACATTTAACACACAAGCACAGTTTGTGTTATCTATATGGACATTAATAATTTCAGCAAGAAGAGAAAATATTTAAACTGGTATTTCTCGTCTGCTATAGCCTCTCAGAATAAGATACACAAATCAAGGAAAGAGATGTTCAGCAGATCATTAACGTTCACTTTGGGCACGAGGATGTCTGCTCAGATAAAATTAGCCTGGACCTACATGGCTATACATCTCACAGTTCTCCTTTACCTCTATACCAGAACTGAACTACCTAAATTCTTCCAAATATTTCAGTACGCTAAGCTAGTATCTATAAAATCTGAGGCCTTTGGCCAAATTGCAAACTATAAAGTGATACCTGCCCTGAAAAAAAGTATATAGATTGAAATGGCAACTGCAGAATTGAGCAGTAAGAGGAAAGCCAGACTTGTGTTCTCTGTGTCTAGCTTCTTTCTGTTGTACCCTGTATTTTTTTTAAGGCTCCTAATGAGTTCTTGAGCTTAGAGATTTCAAGCCAACATATTTTCAGCTTGTAACCATCTTCAAGAACCTAACCCTAAGATCAAAAGTTGAGTAGTTAATAGAGAAGCATTTTATTTTAAATATATAAATGTATATACATGTATATAAGGGATCACCTTGACTAAGAAAAAGACATCGTAACTGACATGGTACAGCTAGATATTTAGGTGTGACTCTGCACACAGAAAGTTAAGGCATTAACATACTAGCTTTCATCAATCAGAAAATTTCCATTATTAAAATGTTTAGCAGACTATGACAATCTCTATGTTTATACTGGAGATTATGAGCTTACTCTATCGACTATGACCCTTTTCCTTCATAGCTATTCAATCTTAATAACTAGTATCTAAAAACAAAACACTTTTCCTCGTCAGAATTTCTTCAATTAAATCCAGAGTACATAAAAAAAAAAAAGACTTGATTCAAGAAATAGTATTTTGTATGTATCTTCTGGAGATGTAGGACCCAAGTCTTGCTTTTTTCCTACTCTAACTATGCTAATAAAAAGTCTTAGTTACAACTGCAGTTAACGCTTTTTTTAAATACTTTTTTTTCTTACTTCATAGAGCAAGTCTGAACCCTGACAGAAAGGCTGGGGACTCCTACTCTCGGAGGCTGTCTCAAATTTTAAGAGCTTAAGCCTAAACAACAGCTATGAAATATCTTAATTTTCTCAGTGGGTATGGAAATAGCCAGTGCATCTGCAAATGAGACCATAAATTTTTAGCTGGATTATAGAGAAACTGGTTAGGTATCATCTGCCTGTTTCTTCCCCATCTTGTGCCTGAATACCTTTTAAGATTAGATATAGCACTGTGTCAATTACAGTACTAGAAAAAAATGTGGTTTAGTGCCTAAGTAATTTTGATACATACACACACATGTATAAGTGTTTATTCCAGTGAGTAAGGGAGAGCATACCTGGGATCAAGATGATATCATTACTGGTGCACTAAATTGGTCAAGTGACATGGCATTTACATTAGAACTGTAAAAACAAGTGTGCTACTATCAGCAGAAATATTTGCAAGTACAGAATGCTTATTTTAAACCTGATACTTACAAGCCTCCTTCCAGGAAATTACAGACATTTTCATCACGTTTGGATACTAAATGGAAAGTTTCTCTGATAATTTGTTGCTGCGTATCTTCACTCTACAAAAGAAAACATATTTTGCTATCAAGCTAAAATGAATTAACTAACAATGCATAGCACCCACAGCAAGTAAACAGAACACAAAGCATATGAGTATCCTTAAACTATCAGCCTTTCGTGCCTTAAATCTGCCAAAACCAATATGCAGTTTGTTACTTATGTCATTTTAACACCTGCGGTTAAAAAAAAAGAAAGATTTTTACAAGCTAAGTTGCAGAAGAACATGTTACTGTGAAGTGTGAAAAATGTGACAGCTTTTAAGAAAATTCTACAAATACCATGATTTAAAACTAGCTTATTCAATAAACAGGAAGTACTGTGAAATATTCAGGAAGAGCTACATCTCCACTGTAGCCTGAACAGCTAGACATCCTTTGAAACTGTTTTCTGCCTGCAAATGCATGAATGTAGTCTCAAAGCTCTAACAGGGGGGTGGTGCAGCTATGTAAAAAAATCCCACAAAACATAACTCTTTCAGAAGTATGCTCATGTAGCCATTGCATTTGAGCCATGTATAAGCTCTAAACTATAGATAAGATTTATATATATATAGATAGATATATTATTATATTTTATATAAATATAGATTTATAGCTAAGCTATAAACTTTCCTTCTGAGTCTTTTATTGATAAGAAACATTGCTTCTAACTTTGAGTTCACCGCATTCTTCTTGAGTTCCCACTGTGACTGTCCATCATTTCTGCACATTTTCTTCTGTAACAGCAGACTCATTCCTTGCAAATCTATACATGCTTCAGCAGCCAAAAAATTTACAAGTAACTCTTCTAATTTTGCATTTGTTTTTTAAGCACTGAACCCTGAAGACAGCAAGCAGAGGTAGCCCCAATCCCTGAACAATGATGGAAGCCAGCATTTTACACCACTGTATGAACAAATACTGGTGCACGCATATTAAAAGTGACTTCAACTAGCAATTGGTGCAGTCCCCTCCACGACTGCTAAGCAAACAAAGCCTGGCATCAGTGCAGTTTGCATTCATCACCTTAAATTTGTGTGTTACTTTACAAATAACCTCTACAATCAAGAGACATTAACAAAAAGCTCCAACAGACATAAATTACTCCATGAAACACAGAACAAGCCAAGTGCAGGTTCCTCTGCTTGTGTAGTCTGTGTTTCTTACATTGTGCCTGCCTTCCTCCACTGTAGTAATCTCAGCTTCTTTCCCTGTGTGTATCAGGAAAGAGAGGATGTGTCTTTTTCCCCTCGAGAAACTGAGATAAGTACTTTGACTACTTAAAACAGCTTTCATTTTCAGAATCTGCCCTTATTCTCAAAGTTGTTCTGAAGCTTATTTTCAACTTCTAATTTATGGCCACAAGTCTACAATATGAAACGTAAAGCTACACAGAAAGGGATGATCAAGACAAGGTTGCAAACAACAGGCAACTAAAAATAATAATAGATAATGACATCATTTCATGTTTTCATTTGCTATTTTCATTTTAAAGACTACACAGTGTTGTTTATGTAGGCATATTATCCTACTTTATACATTAAGGATCTGTTCCTTCTGACAGGAGCCGAGTGGAATTCCTAAGAGAAATCTGTTATCCTCTTGTCATTCACTCCTCCTTCCCCTGTTTCTCCTTTTCCTACCCAGAAATTTGCAAATGCACAACCATATCAGAAGATAGAAAAAGATATTTATGTTTGAATTGAAATGAGAATGGAATTAAGTGCTTCACATTAATGATGGAGATGCATACCTTTCCAAAGTATTTCATCTACCTATTTAATTGTTATATCCCCACTGAGAGGGAGGAATAAGGGAGACATCTTTCAGAAGTTACTGAAGCTCTGTAATGAAAGTTATCCATAAAGAAACACAGAAATACACAAGGGGAATGTTTATCAATATAGGTAGGTGATAATACTCCACTTGAATTGTTAAATTAGTAACAGTGAAAGAAAGACAACAGCTTGGTAACACAGAATTGATGAGAGAGATGAAAAAGGGATTAACCAACATATATTAGAGTTTTTCGGTATCAACTTTCTGAGGAGAAAGGCTCAAATTCAGTTGCCCACAGCAATAACCTGTATCAGTTACACTCCATTAATTAAAAGCCTTGCAGTGCAAACCGAGGCCTCAGAGTCATCATTTTTGCTTTGAGGTGTGTGTAGCAAGATACATCCCTTCCAGTAAAGCTAAATATGACTTCCGTAGTGGCCAGAATTTTAAGTAACTGGCCACAGATACGAATAAATAATAGCACTTCTTTGTAAGAATAATTAGTTTACATAATTTTGGGGAGTATCAGCTGTTTACTTGGATTTTATTGTCCAAGGTCAGCCCAAGCAGAGCTTAGCCTGTTTGCTAGGAAAAGCTGTATGCATGATTAAAGCATTAGCTTAAAATCTCTTATCCTTGAATTAAGCGTGGCCACACTGTTTCTTGGACCCCTCGGGCTGCACTTTCCGTTCAGACCAAGCCCTCACGCCGCATTTTCAGAGCTGCTTCAGCCTCCCGTGTAAAAGAAGGGGGGGGGGGGGGGGAGAAATGTATTTTCCTATTATTTTGAAAGCTTTCAAAGGGAAAAGGGCAGCGCTGACTTAACTCCGCGGGCCGCGGAACGCCCTCCTCGCTCCAGCGGACAGACAGACAGACAGACACGTAGCGCCACATCCGAGAGGAGGCCAAAAAAACACGCGCTGCGAGCCAGCTCCCAGAAACAAATGAATTAATTAACGAAATTAATTAACGCGAGAAATGTAAATTAGTAAGTAAATAAATAAGTAAATAGATAGATAGACAGCCCGGGAACGCAGCCTGCCAGTGAACCAGGGCTTCTCCCTCCACCCGGAGAACCACGGAGACGTTCGGCGCTGAATGAGAACACGCCAATAAACGAGGAAGTCGTTGGGAAAACGCCTTTTGCTGCGGGGACCTGGCGACGCGGGGGCGGTTGGAGGACACCCCCCACACACACACCCACACCCACACCCACACCCCCCAACGGCTCTAACCCCCGTTTCCACCCCACCCGCCCCCTCCCCGGGATGGTGCCGGCGCCCGTCCCGTACGTATCGCTGGTAGAACTTGGAGAGGCGCGGCTTGCCGTGGTTGTTGAAGATGAGGATGGCCTTGATCATGGTGCGGCCGCCCCCGCCGGCCGGGCCCGCGCCGAGCCGCAGCCGTTAACGGACCCAACCGCCGCCGCCGCCCCGCCCCCCAGCGCCTGACGGGACCGGAGGGGAAGGCGGGAGGAGGGGGTGGGAAGGACGGCGTCCCGCGAGGGACAAAACGCCTCGCGGCGCCGCGCTGCGCGGACGGGGCGTGGCTTCCGCCCGGCCCGCAGCAGCATGGCGGAGGACGGGGAGCAGGCGGCGGTGTCGCCGCAGGGGGAAGCCGGGGAGGAGGCTGCGGAAAGCGGGGTGGCGGCGGCGGCGGCGGGCGCTGCTGAGCCGGTGCCTCCCGCGGCCGGCTCGCCGGGCACCGAGGAACCCGCCGGCGACGCCAAGAAGAAAAGTAACGCGGCGGTTGGGCCGCTGTGGGGACGGGTATGGGGGGGGGGGGGAGGGGGTGATGGGCAGGCGAGAGGGCCAATCAGCGGAGAGAGCTGGCGGCGGTAGCCAATGAGGGCGCGGTGGAGGCGGGACGCCGCGGTCGGTTGCTAACGGTGCCCCCCCCCTGCAGTTGACGTGCTGCTGAAGGCCGTGGGCGACACCCCCATCATGAGGACCAAGAAGTGGGCCGTGGAGCGCACCCGCACCATCCAGGGGCTCGTCGACTTCATCAAGAAGTTCCTCAAGCTGATGGCCTCCGAGCAGCTGGTACCTGAGGGGGGCTCGGCGGGGAGCCAGGCGGGTGTTGCTCGCAGGTGATAGGTGATAGGAGCAGAGGGGGTGGCCTCGAGCTGTGCCAGGGGAGGTTCAGGTTGGCAATGAGGAGACAGTTCTGCTCAGAAAGAGCTGTCAGGCACTGGGACGGGCTGCCCAGGGAGGTGGTGGGGTCACCATCCCTGGGGGTGCTCAAGGAAAGGTTGGACGTGGTGCTTGGGGACATGGTTTAGTGGGTGACACTGGTAGCAGGGCGATGCTCGGACCAGGTGGTCTTGAAATTCTCTTCCACCCCTAGTGACTCTATGATTCTACAGCCCAGCCTGCACTTCACACAGCTCTGTACATTCCGTGCAAAATTGCTCTTCATTGGGAGATTCATACGTGCAGCATAGGTCTAAAAACCAGCTGTATGGAAGGAGCGTTTAGGAAAAACGCTGAAGTGTTTGGGATTGACTTTCTGATTGCTGGTGGCTTGTCTCCTTCACAAGTTCTCTTCCAGACAGTTTAAAGGTGCTGTCAGAAGACTGATTCCTTTTTCAAAACGGTTAGTGTGGGAATGTGCGTAGCTGGGCAGCACAGTGCCAGTGCTGTTCCTTAATCCCCTTGAAGCCTAAAAGCCCTTCTGATAATGTAGGAGTTGGAACTGGTACAGAAATATTTTGAAATTACCACTTTTATTTCAACACCCATACACTTTTTAATATGAGCTTTCTTTTTAGATATAAAATAAAAGCTAGACTCATTACAATGCTGAAACGTGCAACTGAAGTATCAGATAAGGTAACTAACAATGTCTCAAAAAAGAGTAATAGTTAGTTTTTACCGCTGGTGAATATTATCAACAGTTTAATTCATTAACTCATTGTCTTAACAAGAAAATAAAGAGGCACAGACTGTTCCAGCATGGAAATTAAAGCTAAACTTCAGGAACAAAACCCTAGGAACTGTATAGGCTTTTTTTTGGAAACTGCATGATATCTATATTGCCATCTTACGCTGCAGATCCCAAGGCCCTCTGACACTACAGACTAGCTACTCTGTGTATTTCTGTTTAAAGCAGGAAGTGAGAATGGTGACCAAGATAAAAATAAAATCTGTTTGTGTTTATGAGTGTTGTTCTAATTGAGAAAATTTAGGTTAGTGGGAGTGGTTTGGATACTCAAAATCAGATGAAGAACTAAACCAGTGAGTTTATCTCCTGCTGCAGTATGGGAGAGCAGTGGATCATCCTATAGGAGAATGCATTCAGCACCTTGCTGGGGCTCATTTGGAAGTCATGCTGCCCCTCTACCCTGCAGTGAAGGTGCTAACTTGTTCTAGTTTGGTGCAGTCTGTAAAGATTATTAAATACATCATGAACATAGGACAGATTTACATATCCCAGGCTGAAGAACATTTCTTCTGGGTACCTTACTTATGAAGTCTCCATCTTCTGTTTTCTTTTCTTGCAGTTCATATATGTGAACCAGTCTTTTGCTCCATCTCCAGACCAGGAAGTTGGGACCCTCTATGAGGTGACTTTCAATTTTAAATATCCTTTCCAAATGTGCTTAGCAGAGGCTGTGGTATGATTCTGGCACATTAAATCTGTTACTGCTCCTAGCTGCGCTGGTGGTATCTTCAATTTGGTGTAATAGAGTTGCAAATCACAGATCTGTATTGATAAGGTTTGAAGAGACATGACTTCATACAGCCTCTGGAAGAGCAGTACTTCACATGTGTATGTCATGCCTCCAGTTGTGATGGAGACCTTTGTTATGAACAACAGTATTTCACGATACATTCATCTGGCTTGTTTTTGTTTTGCTTTGTGTATATGCTAGTCTGTGAATAACCTAACAGCTCTTGGTTTTATTTTATTGCAGTGTTTTGGAAGTGATGGCAAGCTGGTGCTGCATTATTGCAAAACCCAGGCATGGGGGTGAAAGACAAGCAACACAGTTGCATAGGTGTGATCTTCAAAAATGGAAGAGGAACTCACTTTCTTAAACTCACCTGTAAATGCACGGAAAAAAAGAGGGTTTGGATTTCTGCTTGTGACTGTATACTTACAAAAACGGCAGCAGTTGAATAGCATGAAAGAAGAGCTACCGAGGTTATCCAGTTGTGTAGCTTTCTTCCAATGTACACTTTGGGTACAGAAAAAAAATCTGCATATCTGTAGAACAGAGCCAGCTCTCCTGCTTCTGAGTTCCCAATTGCTGTACAGGAAGGGAAGCTCTTTCAAAGTTGTCTTCGGGACTGGGCAGCACTGTTGCTGTATATGGTGTATGGAAGATGAGGTTTCCTTTTAATTAAAAAGGGATGTGAATTGCACCTACAGCCTGGTATTCAGTTTGCTTCTCAAGTGTTGTTCATACGTTGTGTGCATTCTGTATGTTATGGACTCTACACCTTGAACATATGTTATCTCACTTCAAGAATGTATTTAGATTTTTTTCTCATAGTCAATATGCAGGTATTGGTAAATAACCTTGCTCTATGCCTTTTCATGTTGGCAGTCTAAGTACCTTATTTATATGGCACAGCGTAATGATAGCATATGCCTCAGAAATATGTCCTCCTGCCAAATTGCATAGAACTTTGTACAAGGCTGAACACTTCAGCAGTTGCCAGGATATTTCATTTCTGGCATTGTTTAATGAGTAGCAAAACTTGTTGCGTCTTTCTGTTAATGAAGTAATAGACATGAGGTGCTAAAAAACTACTTTATATTTAGTCCTTTTGGCTGCTGCTCTTTCTGCTTCACCAGTTGCATGTTCCATCAACCAAATAGAGTTCACTTTATGTCCTTGTGCTAAGCCATAATGTAATGAGGATTCTTTATTTTTTTCACCCTAGAGGGGACTTGGTACTTTGACTAGGGTGCCAACCTCTCCTTTTATTTATTGGAGGGTTTGGGAGGTGTGGTGGTTATTGTGGGTTTGTTTTTTTTTTTCTTTTACGTTTGCTGTTTTTGTTTCAGGTTATTTCTGTGAATTTATTTTAAATTGGTTGTGCTATCTTCTATGTTTGTTTTATCTGTACTAAATTAAATGTTAGCTGTCTGCTTGCTGTAAGACTGTTCTTACGCTCGCAGTTTTGGTCCCTGATGCAATCCACTTCTTCAGCACATGTGGGCAAAGCAGCCTCTGCAGGTTCAAAGCAGCAGGCCTGTCCAATAGCTTGAGCGATTTGTTGCTGTCTCATGTAACCTGTGTGTCCAGTATGAGCAGTTCTTATGTGGTCTCTTGCAACCAACATGCCAAATTGTTTCTACCCTTTGAGGAATTCTGGAGAACTAATGCTTGGTTTAATGTAGAGGTGGGTGCTGCTGCTATTTCCATATTTCCATGCACCCAAGAATGTGGCACGTGCACCAGATGTGTAATACTTCCTATGAGAATAGTGACTTTTTTGGTGGAAAACCTACATAAGAATCCATTGGATTCAGCTAACAATGCAGAATTTTTGTAGTTTTTCTCGTTCATAACCCTGATCTCATGAATCTTTGTTGATTTAACAGAACTAGTGCAGAGGTGAGCACTCTGGTTCCATTCTGAAGAAACTGCCTGCTTAGTTACTGTAAAGCCAGTATAACCTTGTACAGCCACCAGAGGGTACACGAGGACAAAGATATTTGCTTTTTTTTTTTTTTCTGGATTTTTTTCCAATCTTTTTCATAATATGTCCACTTGCCTACCTCAAAATGTGTAGCAGTTTGTTCTCCTGTGTGGCACTATGTTTGCCTAAGATAAGGCAATAGTCTGGCAGGTCCATTGGTGCCTTTTACCTTATTTGATCTTAACATATGAAACTATTCGATGCAGTGCAAATGTGCTCTTTAGGACTGATGCAAGAACTTTGTTTTGTGTGTGTTTAGTTTTTTTCCTTTTTTTTTTTTTCTTTAATAAAATAAAAATCCATCGGGATCTGGAAGTGAAGGAGGACTGTAGGTCACTGTATCTTGCCAGCTAATGTTAGAGGGTTGTCCATTATGTTGAATCTATAGATAAATTTTGTGTTTGAGTTTAAAAAAAAAAAAAATGTTTGCCTCAATTCCTTCAGAGATAACAGTCCAGTAAAGTAAAACCAACAGAAGTAGTTTGTGTTGCTTGTATTCACCACATTCATTTCTGAATTTGGACAACTTAACCATACAGGTTTGAGTTATGCATCTATTTAAGATTCAGCATGTTCCTTGCACCACACGCATTACTTGTTCCAATACTGCTCTTTCTAATGCAATTTCTAATGTTAGTTACTAGGTATTTAGTCACTTCATTAATTTAAGAGACTTCCTCAGAGACTTTAATTCCAGTTTATTTTGGTTTTTGTCAGATTCTGACACTCAGAAATCATTAAGCCCCCTTTCTTGTAACAATTGAAGGAGTTGAAGGAGACATTGAATCTATGTCAAAATAGTACACTACTTGCAGAATTCATTTTATCATTCTACAATAAGCCATAAGGCATAATGTTACCCTAAAAAAAAAACACAACACCCTTGATGTGGGTTTTGGGTGTATCCAGCAGAAACAAATATATGTGTGCATGCATACACTCCTGATGGACAAAGCAAGGACTGCCTAACGTGTCTAGTGAACAGCCAAAAACAGAATCACAAAAGAAAGCTAAAAGGAGCTTTCTCTTCCTACCTACAGGCAGGGCTAATAGTATTTAATTGTTCTTGGTATGTGTTTGATTAGAAAAACATCAGTAATAATGAATACTCACAAAGTCTGTGGGTACTGTCTTCTAATTAATACTACTATATTACTTTGGAGGTTTTTTTTCCTACTGCCCTGCTGCTGCCAATATATATGTATGACTTGCAGCATCAGTATTGTGTTGTTGTTTGCTGCTTTGTTTTGTTTTTGATGCAGTGTTTTTCCTGATACACAATCACTTCTGTTTCTCATGAACTTCTGTTTCCATGACCTTCGTACCTTTCTTGAGGTACCGTAGCCCAAGTAGGTAATAGAACCCTAGCTGAAGTGGCAGCTGGACAAGATCTGTTTTTGTAATTAGTCCTGATACTGTGTGGAGTGAAAGGAAGATGCTGAACTGTTTCTACTCTTCATTTTTTTTCCAACCATAGCTATATTATTTATTGGCTCCTAATTTACCAGTATACAGTGACTACTCACCTCTTGCCTTGTCTGACTGATGAGTGAATGAATGCTCCGAGTGGCTGCCTTTATTATGTTCCTTTCATTTTAATGACTACCGGTTCTGATTCTGCTAATTCCCCAGTGTAGCTTCCATACTTCATGTAATGTGACTTCTCCTTTTTGTCATTTTCTCTGTTACTGTCTCAAGTCAGAGAGCTAGTCATCTATTGTCAGTCTTTGGGGCCCACAGCTTCTCTTTCTGGAGTCAGGATATAATCGTTCCTGTTGTAAGTGGCAGAAGCATTTCTTTTGTGTATTAAGTAATAGACTAGAAAGCAGATGCGTCAAATACATTACACAGCAGATAAAAGACTCGCAGTCCATGGCTTGTAGAATTTGCAAAACACAAATCTTGCAAAAGACAAGTTAAATTTTAAAATATGAAGATGTAGCATCTAAAATCATAGATGATCCTGAAATTCTTTAAAATGTTTGTAGTTATCTTTTAAGAAAGAATACTTCCACTAAATTGTAAGCATCAGAAGCTTAAGTGGAACATGACACATCATATCCCCTGTACACAGCATACCGTGAGTAACATTGTAGACTTAGGAGTGTTGTCTTCCATTTAAAGATGCTACACGACTATTCCATATAGAAATGAGCTAACAATATTTGCAATGTAATTTATTCACTTGATTTTATGTAATTGAATGAACAGAATAGACAAGTTGGAAAAAAAACAGTAAACTATTTTAAATATTGAGAGAGGTAAGGATAAATATTTAAAAGGAAGATGATTACACTGTTTTCAGGAAGGGTTTAGTGCTTCACAGTGTTCTGATACTAAATAGTGCTATGCAAAATTGTTACTCTGTTTCCAAGGTAACAGTGACAGAGTTCAAACCCTCTCATCCAGGAGGCATTGTTTATGATTTATTATTCTGATAATGGTTTGGAGATTAATTATAAAACTCTAATCTGTAGCTTGAACTAATCTTAAAAGCATGTAGAAAACAAAGGAGCTAAGTGTAACTGAAGTTGCCTCAGGAGTGAAATAATTGCATAATTATGTTGCCTATGGCCATATTGAGCAAATGCCAACTTCTAAATCTTGAAGAATTACTGCTAACGTATTAACAGAAAAGATGTCTGTGTTAATTATACCCTCAACATAATCTTGAATGTACTGATCTACAGTAAAATGAAGGAAGACTTTTCATTTATTAATTCTGCAAACTCATCCTTAGCTCCCAAGCAGATTCTATTCATGCATTGCTGCAATTTGTGGTCACTTTGCAGATCAAACTCTGTTTTTACTTGCCCAAGCTTTTATCTTATGCTGTTCCTGAGTATCCTGAGGTCTTCATTACTCTTCAGATGACATTGGACAAAGGCTATGCAAGGCATTGACATACTACAACATCTTCATATGGAGAGATGAGATAAAGAAAGGAGGGGGAAATGCCTTTAACACTGGGTTTTGCATGATGATTATGACTCTGTTACAACTGTGCATAAAATGCCATATATATTAAAAAATGTTTTTGGCTTTGTATTGGATCATCAAGAGAACAAAAACATTTGGTAACAGAGCAAGTTAAATACGTTCATTCTTATTTTCTGAGATCACACTTTAGCTTTTCTAGTATCATACTTAATATGCTCCCAAGAGTAAACAACATAAGATCCTAGGTATTTTTCTTGCTCCTGCTTTGCTTTTGCTTCAATAACCACAAGCCCATGAGGTGTCAGGTACTTCTCACCAGTTTTTTGTCACCAGAAAACTTTGACTTGATGCCTAACTATATAGAGAGATAAGAATACATTTAGAGGTTGTTTCAACCTAAAATAGATGCTTAAAAAAAAGGTTGAATGAATCACATTGTTGACTAAAGAGAGGCCCAAATAAGTTAGAAGCTTAACATTAAGCCAGTCACACTACGTCTATGTTACTAGAGTCAGTAGTGCCAGGAAATTTTCTGGGGCACTGTAGCTCAGTCATGTGTACAGCTAATTGGTAGAGCAGTTGCTAGCATAGATTTTGGCATACACACAATTCATGCGTTACCAAGGTGCCTTTTCTGGTACACATTTTGTATGTTACCGTCTTGTTCTGGTTGCTAACAGGTTAATAATATGGATGCAGGCTGCACTTTGATAGCTGGCCTCTGTGCCACAGAGCAGTCCTTGGGTTATTTACTAGTAGATACACAGTCCCAAATTCAGGTGAGATTTGATCCCTTGTGTCCACATTGAAAAGAATTAAACTTCAGGGAAGAAAAAAAAAAAAAAAAGTTGCTCTTTGAACTTGAGAAGCAGTCTCACAAGTTTTTCAAACAGTTCTCCAGCTTTCCCATGGAACAGATACTTGTGCTAAATGTCTGCAGACAGCTAGGTGCTGTAATGTTTTTTGTTAAAGATGCAGGTTATAGATGGTGCAGAAATACTACTTACACAATCGTAATTTTCTCATACTTCTTCTTAGAGGTACATGATGAAAATTAAATAGTAAAATTTAGGAAAAACTGCAGGAGTCTATGTCCTTGCTCTACATCTTCTCATGGAGTTGTTCCTGATTAATATTATTTATGTATATATCAACCAATCAGAGTGCAAAGTGTTAAAATACCATTCTTTAGAGGGCTATTAGCATTAAAAATATTAGAGGCTATAGTTAGTTGTTGCAGTTGCAAAAATCAGTGTATAAAGTAGACAAAAATGTCTTTCCCTCAAGACCAGCTTGGTAACAGAACTAACAACCTTGGCAACTCTTGAGAATTAAAATGCATTAAGAGCTCTCCAACTCTGAAACAGGAAACCTCAAAGAAGAGAAGGGCTCCAAACAAAACTACACAGCAAATATTGTCAGTGCAGAGAAGTCTAGGCAGGACTTTATTTAGCTTTCTCAAAGAAATACTACCAAAAAAAAAAAAAAAAGTTATTTTAATTTATTTTTCTCACATAGAGCGTATGGATGTCAATATTTTCCATTTTATTTATAACATATGCACCTTCTGCACAGCATACTAACTTCCACCAAAAATGAATCAAATTATTTTGAGTCTTTTCTGAGCTGTGTGGTTTAATGCCACCCAGCAATTCGTGCACTTTGCTTCATTCAGCAGTACATGCACTGCTTAGCAGATGTTAGTGTTTTCAAAGTATGGTGTGACATGGTATGTTGTACTTCACTCACTGATCTCACTTCACTCACTGATCACTGTATTTTGAAGCCTGATTGTGTTTTACTGTATGATCTGTGTTTGATACGATTTATTCTCATGTTTTGGTTTTTTTTTTGTTTGTTTTGTTTTGTTTTTTTGGTATCATTGTTCAAGCAGCAGATTCTCATGCAAGGTCTATTGGGTGCAGAAGGCTGGATCTCATGAGGTTATATGGCTGAGAGGAGGCTGCAAGTGCTTTTTCACAGCCCCAGAATGAGTTAGTCTGTCTGGATGTAGGGCCCCCTAATCATTTAGCTTGGTCTTCCAGATCTGAGTTTGGGAACTGCTACTTCAGGTGGTGCATTGCTGTGTATTTCCAAATAGCAATCTTGGTGAAGTTTGCAACAAATGTTTACTTACGTTTCCTCCTGATTATAACCCAAAAGGTCTCTTTGCAAATGGCATCCACCCAAAAGTTCAAAGATCTTCATGTGAAATAGAAGGTGCAGAGCTCTAGGTATCACCGAGTCGCTTTGAGTTCTCAGATGCAGGCTGCAGTCCTTCTTAAATCATACAAAGGTTGAAGAAAAAGGTGGTGACTGGACTGTAGGGCTTTGGGACTGTGCAGTGAAATATTTCAGTAAGGTGAATTTCCCTGGGGCAGGTTATTAAACCTATCTCTATGACTGTCTTGTGTCAAAATACTCTGTTCTCTTACCCCTTTTTAGAGAGGTACTGCCATTGAGTCATGTAGTCCCAAAACTTGCAAGGCACAATGGATATGCACAACAGCAGTAGCTCCAAACATTCCCTTACAGAAGCCCCCTCTGTAGATTCAAAGGCACTTAGGGGAACAGGAACTTAATAGCAATGAATAAATGGTTGTAGTTATAGCATGTGGAGGAAGAGTGTAAGCTCACTTTATTGGGTTGAGGTGCGATTATCTTTTCAGGATAGAAGACCAGAGGGAGTAAGCACAATGTAGTTGCTTGCCACAATGGTCTGACAATTCAGGCACCTTGGGTCCCTTTTTTTCAGATTGACCACAAATCTTGAAATAACAAGGTGCACCATATAATCTTCAATCAATTTCATCATTCTTAATCAAAGATTTTCTTAAATGAGGCAGGAAAAAAAACAAAATGTGAGCTGCATCCCTATGGGAGGTGAGGTGGCAACACCTGCTCGGAACTTAAGCTGGTGTAAATCTCTCTCCCAGTTAGGCATCGTGTCCAGTGATTGCTTGAAGTGCCTGCACTTGTCTTTTGGATAGAATTTGAGTGGTTGGGCATTTGTCCATGGAGAAACATTTCTGTGGTTGTATTTCAAACTCCCATTTTCCAAGATAGGGTTTTAACTGTCAGGATATCAATGGGAATGGTTTATTTGTTTCCTTTCTGCCTCCTAGTGAAGTCATGTCATAACGAATGCAAGAATGATTCACTTTCTGTGGGAACCCTCCAAGTTTCTGTGCTTTTCACAAGGGCTACCTAATGTGAAATACAGAAAAAAATCCTTAAACCTTTATGCTTCTTCCGCAAGCTACATACTTGTTCTTACTCTCACTCTCTCTCTAGCCCAAAGAATGTATGTCCACTTCAGGCACTGTGGTATTTGAATACATTTCATATGTATGTATTGCCACCCTGTGAGTATTGTAGCATCAAATAGACTCAGAAGTACCAAATGTGAGTATGTGTTTCCTCTGAGAAACGCCAGTGTGTGTCATCATTAAGCAAAGTGGAAACAGCTTGTTTTTCAGGGAAGCAAAATACAAGAATCTGGTCACATGAACGAGCAAATGTTTCTGCAGAATTATTTAATGGGAATATGGTACTAAATACCTGTTAATCTTGAATGACAAAGACTGAGTACTGGCACTACCCAGAGACAGGTTGATGGATCTGATTGGTGAGGCGTGTTGGTACAGTAGAACCCTGATCAACAGTGATGGAGCAGAAGGGATTGTTTCTGTAATTTTTTTACCTTCACTATCTAATCAAGTAAGATGCGTGGCCATCCCTGACACCACAGCTGTGTGCAAGTCCAGCTCTTGAGGAACTGTCAGTGCAGTTCCTGAGCATTGGCTGCAGCCGTGCATCCTGCACAGTAAGGCATGGCAGTGTGAATCACTGTTTGCCTCCGTAACTTTGGACTTATTTTTCAAATAAGCTTCAAGTCTTTAAATGGACCTAAACATTTTGTTGTAAAATTGAAAGCTACAACATCCCTTACATTTGTTGGAATAAAGTCTCCTACAGACTTGAGTGTTGTTCTAATGAATAGTTGAGAAATATGTTTAATATTTAATTTCTTCAAGGGTATAAACACATGATTTCCAGAAATAAAAAGAAACATAAAACACTGTATACTCCTTAATAAGAAGCACAACTGAGAATGTGAAGACAATTCCTGTGCTCTGTGGATTACAATGCTCTCTTCTTTTTTTTAATTTTTCAGTGACAGATGCCCTAAGTGACTGAAGCTAGAATGTGTTAACTGCTGTACATGCGCTCAGATCCTTGTGCCATTTGTCCGTGGGGTGTTAGTAAAAACATAAGCTGGAGAGCCATAAATATTGTTCCTAATGAGTTTCATGCAAACAAATAATGAACTCCTACAGAAGTTTTCAGGATCAAAATGTAATGTTGAATGTAATGTTTTGTTCTCACAAAATTAAAATATGTGTGAGTAGTTTTGAATAGGAGCAAACAGAAGTATAAGGCTTTCTATTACTACTAGAGAAGTTTAAGTCTTTGTAACTGAGTTAAAGGAAAAACTTTGACAAGGTCATGGGTACAGCATTATAAGTGAGCTATAGTCAACAGCAGTACATATTTGAAACTGCAGTAAGCAGATCCAGACTGATCCACTAGTTGTAACACAGGATATATGAAGTGCCCTTTGCTCTTGCTAGCAGTATTTAAAGTAATCACTAATGATCACATCACCATTATGGCAAAGGAATCAAAGTTCTGAAGTTTCTGACTTTGGCAGCAGAAGCACCGTGTTTTTTCCTGGATTTAAACAACAGAACATCACCAAACATATAGGTTTGTAAATAAGCAAAGAGACATTGTAACTCCTGGAAAATAATTTATATCAGATCTTGGGAATATCAGAATAAATCATATTTGGTGGGTGTGTTGTGTTTTTTTTTGTTTGTTTGTTTGTTTGTTTGTTTTGTGTGGGGGGGAATACATGTATATCTCATCACTCATTTCACAACCCAATGAAGCATTGCTCCGGTGATCCTTACAGCAGCTTATTTGTGTAAGGTATTTTATTCCTTCTGACTAAGATAGTGTGAATTCTACCTTTCAGATAAATGGCACTGGCCATTTCGACCACTATTTTGAATTCTTCACAACCTACAGCAGTTTTAATGGTGCCCAAGTGGAAATACTTGAGCAAGTACTCTAAAAAGGTGCCACTTACTTGCCTTTTATAGTCTTTTGACACCAACCCATAGCTAAAATTCCATCAGGAAATGAGGCAGTTGTTCTTAATACTGAGGTAGAATAAGTAAGTTAGCAAGGGAGTGATGTCTTTGTTCTTTATGGGTTGCTCTCCCATAAAGACTGGATGTTTTTTAACGGCACGATGGCTGCTGTTATTGTTTCCAGGGTATCCTGATTGCATTGCATAAATTCAGAGTGATCTTAGGTTCTTTCAGATCTCTAAAAGTCTGATTGAAGTCAGCATAGTTCTCCGTCTCCCACATGCCTACCAACACAACTTTCTAAAAGAGTAGCAATGAGGGGAAGTCTGCTTTCTGTGTGCCAGAGAAGGTTTGGGACAGATCAGTGACTGTACCTATTCAGTACATTCAACCATGTTTCACTCCAATGTGTTAGATCCCTGACCCACGTAAAGCCATGCTGATGTCTCTCTAACTGCAGAAATCCATCCAGACTCTCAAGTTGCAGCGATGACATTAGTGGGACTTTTTTTTTTCTTGCAGCTACTGGATGCACAGGTCAGAAAGAGAGAAACCAGACACACTGGATGTCAGTTCCTCTAAGTCAGGCATTGGAATGGGTTGCCTTAGGAGGTGGTGGAGTAACTTCCCTGGGGGTGTTTAAGGAGAGGTTGGATGTGGTGCTTAGGGACATGGTTTAGAGTGTGATAGTGGTGTTTGGGGGATGGTTGGACCAGATGATCATGGAGGTCTTTTCCAACCTTAATTACTCTATGACTCTGTGATTCTAAGGACGTGTGCAAGTACTGTGAGCACCTTGAAAGCTACTGCAGGTTTCACAGTGCTGATCTGCCTGCTTACCACCTCACAACCATCAGGCAGGCCTGAGCAGCTGAAGCCTTTTTTTGGGGGGGAGGGAGAAGGGAGCAAAAAGAACGGTGGCTTTGGGGTGCATTTTGAGTGGAAAAAAAAATGCTGTTTTACAGTCAGTTCTACAGCATACGGTGAATTCAGTGGCCCAGACTCGTGAGGACGAGAGACCCCAACAACATCCAGACCCAGCCTGAAGCCCACACTCTCCCCGCAGCGGGTGCTGGGCTGCGGGGGCTGTCTGTCCCCCCGGATATACAGGACCAGGCCGCCCCTCGGCAGCCTCCCCCGCCGCCTGCTGCCCGGCACCACACCCCAGCGGCCGTCCTGCCGGTCGCTGTCCCCGGCCAAGGGCTGGGCACGGCCGGCCGCGGTCCCGCCCGCCCGGCGGGGCGGTGGTGGCTCCCGCCGTGCCTCCCGGCGCATAAAGGCGAGCGGCGGGGGCCGGCCGGGGGTGTGGTGGGGGTGGCAGCAGCAGCAGCCGGCGATGGAGCAGCCGGTGCAGACGGAGATGTGGAAGGCGCGGAGCCTGGAGGAGCTGGTGCGCATCCTGCACCGGCTTTTCGCCGAGGACAAAGTCAGCGTGGAGGAGGTGCAGGCGCTGATGGAGTCCTACGAGAGCAACCCCGAGGAGTGGCTGCAGTACGCCAAGTTCGACCAGTACCGGTACGGAGCCGCTCCGCCGCCCGGGCACGGGCACGGGCACGGGGCAGCCGAGGGGGGCTGCCCCGGGACCCCCGAGGCTGTGGCGCTCAGGGGGAGGCGGCCCCGAGCGCAGCCGGGGCCGGGGCAGCCCGGGCGGGGGCTTGGCGGTGCTTCCCCGGAGGCTCCGGGGCGCTCCCGCTGCGCCCCCAGCCCCGGTGTGAAGGCGAGGTGTCCGGCAGGATCCTCCGGGACGGGCGAGCCTCTCCTGACCCCGCTATCCTACGAGCATCATCCTGCTGCTGCGACTCTCCTGGCCGCCTCTGGCCGGGTCTATCTCCGGTGGGATCCGATGGCGAAATTGTGGCAGGGAGTGGGAAGCGAAGTAGAGAGGGGGTGGAAAAATGTGTGTGGTAACATGGGAAGTGTGCACGGCAGCCTTGGTGTTGGCCAGCTGAGCTGAAATAGCAGCGTTTGAGAAGTTGGGGCAAGTGCCAGCATTTACTGCTTATGTTCTGACAGCATGCAAGAAATACATCTGCAGACAGACTGTGGATGCAGTAAGAGGCAGCATATGGGTACAAACCTACTTTGCTGCAAGCATCCTATCGATTACAGCCTTATGAAGAACCTAATTTAAAATAAATAAATAAATAAATAAATATCAGTTGGCATCAGTGCACTTTCTATGTGCCTGTGCTTGCATCTTTGAGACAAGAACGAGGTGTCCTGCATGAGCTTAGATATTTGATTTGCTTGGCAAAGTAAGCCCTGATAATCGTGACTGAAGCTAAAGCAAAAGCAGGAGGTCCCGGTGGGTTATTTGCACCATAGCAGCCAGAAGCCCAAGCCCCAGTTCGGTAGGCAGTGCTAGGTTGAAGGTTGATCTTAGAGGTCTTTTCCAACCAAAATGGCTCTGTGGTTCATTGTGATTAGAGCCCCTGTATGGAGAGGAATGCTTAGAGCAAAATCCCAGGCCCTTCTCCAGGGAGCTTCTCAACAAGAGGCAAGCGACAGCTCAGGAGAGGCTTTCAGGGGGCACAAGGAATCAAACCTAAGAGGTGGCTATTAACACAAAATGTTTTCAAGCCACAGAAGCAAAGCCGGAAAAGCCTCTAGAAGGCTTAATGTTTTTAAGAAAATCTGCTATGATACACTTTGTTTAGAAGCAGATGCTGGCAGAAATTTCACCACAGGTATTTTATCCACACCAAAAGGCTACAGTACAAGATGTAGAACTTTTAGGGAAAGGAGTACCATGTATGGAAAGCCTGACATCTTTTCTTTTTTGACCTAGTACAAATGAGTGCTGTGTAACACAAAGAAAGCCAAGAATATCCAAAAAGAGCTGTAGAAGAATGTAACTATGTATTTTTCTTTTCTTTTCTTTCCTTTTTTTTTTTTTTTTTTTTTTTTCATTGCAGTCCTCTGTTTCTAATTATAAGCCAGCTGCTGGAGTGACTTCATTCAATAACTATTTTGATTTGATCCTGTCTACCACTCTAAGCTTGGACTCGCAGTTCCCAAACTCTGATCATTTATGTAATTCAATTGCAATAAGACTGTCAAATATTAACTATGTCCATTTTTTTTTCTTCCCAGAAAAAGTACTTTCACAACAACAGCTTAAAAGTCCAATTTCACTTTTTTCCAAGGAAAACTTGGCTTTCAAGAGAAAGGGAAAAAAAAAATAAAAAAAAAAAAAATGTTTATATTATAGTCACAACCTTCCTTCACAACAATGTTTATATAGTTTTGTATTTTATAGGCATATCAGTACAGTAAAAAGCAAACACTTTGTATTTCAGGTATACAAGAAATCTTGTGGACAATGGAAATGGAAAGTTCAACTTGATGATCTTGTGCTGGGGTGAAGGGCATGGCAGGTTCGTATCCAAAGATTATGGTTTTAGCAAACAGATATAAAGCTACCATATCTTTCACTGTCATGTAAGAGGAAAAACAATCAGCTCTACCTGAGCTATTAGAAAATGTCTGGTAACTAAGCAGTACAGAACTCCTAAGTGTTCCTTTGGTACAGAAGACCTGAATACTTGGTTTATTTTTTTTGGCAATGTTGTCTCTCACAGTCATTTTTAGAGCATTTAAAAATGCTCTGGCCAAATCGTGTGCTCCTTCTGTTGGAGGAAATTTTTAATCCCAGAGACACTGTGGGTCCTCTGGGCAGGGCAGGTTGGTCAGACCCTGCTGGTTCTCAGAGTTCCTCACTTTGTTGTGGAAGCAGGACCTGGTTCAGTTTAAACAGTCCTCATTCTCTCATGTTGAAATCCAACCTCTGTGACATGACAAAAAAACTAGGTTGGGGTTAGAACTGTGGTTCTAGGTTCAGGCATCCCACCTCTCTCAAAGCAGATCATGCTGCTGGTGTGCCTCCAGAGTTGTGCATGCAGACCATACCCTGGACACCGTACCCTGGACTGAGTAGTCCTACAAACGTGAGGGCAGGATCTTGGAGTGTCTTTTGCAAGATGTTGGCTAAAGCACAATATGGAATAACAAAACTTGCAGGTTTTCTGATTGTCCTTGGATATAAATAGAAACCCTAAGGAGCTGCTGGGATGTTTTTATTATTTGTTTTAATTGAGAATACATTCTGAGCATTTATGGTGTTCTCTAGGGAATGCCATGGAGTTATACCCAGAGAGATGTAGGAACCCAGCCCACCACCTCTATTCCTTCTGGGCTATTCCCACAAAGACTGTAATTTATGTCAAACTATGTTTGGGTTGGATGAGTATTTGCTAGAGCTAGATTGAGACCACAAGCTGGTTTTTTGCTTCCTACATGGGTAGGATCAGACTGTTCTCATGGCTTGTAGAAGGACCATGACAACGTGGCATTTGTGAACTGTTCTATGCCTGAAGCAAGCTCTACTCTCTTGGCATCTCGTTTTACAGGGAAACTTTGACATTTGTTTATTGAAAACAGTAATGTACAAGTACCAAGTTTTTGATTGAAACTTGTTAGCACTGTACCAAAGGGAGGGCCAAATTCCCCTTTCCTCCACAAACCCAATGAGTAGACAGCTCTCCCTTTGTCTTAATCCTATTGACTGCTCTAACAGTTAGTCTTCTATTTTAAATAAAAATAAAGCCAAAACCCAACTGTGTATCTACTGAATATGTCTCTAAATGTAGCAATTAAAGCATACCTCTGAGCAAGGAGACAGATGAAAGAAACATACAGATCATGATAGATCCTGCTGTTTATTCACTGCCACTGCAGTGAAATTGTATTTATCGATGGTTGTACTTAGAGTCAGAGGTACAGCATTTTCTATATTCAGCAAATGCCTGTGTATTCCACCAGTAAAGAGTCCATATAAATTAATTGGAAGTAATTGTTTTTTCCTCTGTTTTGGAGGGGAATATAGTGGCTCTGGAAATACTAGATATATTTGTAACATTATACTGGCCTCTGCCTGTGGTCACTTCAGAGAGCAACATTTTGTTTCTTGGCCCACAAGAATTAGTGTTCTGAAGCTTTTTTTCTGTCCTCCTCCAGGCTTTCTTTGGTAAGGTCCAAAGTTGACCAAAATCTGACTTTTCCCAAAGTTCTGCTGTATGTAAGTTTACCCAGATATATTTCCAATGTAGCATTTTAAAGTAGGCCTATCATAGTCACTCTGTTTTTTGTTTTGTTTTGTTTTGTTTCCTAAGACTCTTATGCATGATCCATATGCAATAGCATATCATTTTAGGGCTACATCCAGATACTGTATGCTATGCCATCTGTTCTGTTTGCTGTACTTAAATTAGATATGCATATCATACTGAGTTAGGTTATTCTTTTCACATATATAGCAGCATCCATGATCACACTGATTCACACTGCTTTATGAAGATCCTCCAAGGAAATCTAAAGGAGACGCTGTTTGAATGGCCTGAGAAAAAAGGAAATGGTGAAATGACTAAGAAATCAGAGCGAGTTTTGAGGGAAAATCAATGTGCCTATATTAATGGTAAGCTCTTCTAATAGTTTGTTTCACAGCTACCCATCCCTGAGTCTTACTCCGAAGAAAAGTGTTTGTATGCTCTCCAAATAGTCTCCTATCTCTAACAGTATCTTGCTAATGGTGTTTTGCATGGTTGTTAAAGAACTGGGCTCTTTTGCTTCTGCACAAACCCCACATTTATGCTCAGTAAAACAAAAAACAAGTCCATTAACTCTCTCATGAGACATTGCAACAATTGCTCAATACTTAAACATTCCAGATAGCTCCTTTACACCAAACAGCCTTCAGCACTGTGCTGCAAATAACTACTTGAAATTGCTAGTAAACTTACAGCTTAAATAGTATTTAGTGAGAAATAAGGGAATCAAATAGTTTAATTGCTGCTTTTTTTTCTTCTTCTCAGATAAATAATCCTTTTGGACAGTTGTGGAAATCCTAGGGGAAAAAAATACAAAAGCTGTCTATGGAATAAACAGAACAAGCAAAGGCCCTGATGCTCAGTGTTAGTTTTGTCCAAATCAACAGAAGAGTACGGTGCTGAAGTGCAGTGTCAGCAAAAATGGATAAGCTTGAGCATTTCAATCTACAAAGCAAATGCCTCTTCCCACAGATGCTGAGAGACAGCTAAGTCTCTACCAGTAAGGTTGCCTAGGTACCTGGAGCTGTCCCATTACGTATATTCTTAGCTATCACCATGTTGTGATCTTCTGGAGGCCATCTGGAAGTTGCCAGCTGGGCATAACATTCTGACCCTATGCAAGATATTATATATCATGTTGAAGAGTAATGAGTACCGCAGAACAATGGCAAAATGCTGGAGAAAGGGACCATCTGCCTTTAAGATTATGATTCAAAAACTGGAGCACACATGTTGCAGGACTGAGCCCTGGAACTCCCCAAGGGAGCTTCATGTCGGATAATGGATTAAGCCAGGGTGATGGTGTGGAGGAAGCCTGAGTAGCAGTCTGCAGACCTTTGTTGAAGATATACTATGTTAACTGAAAAAAAAAACCAAAAACATAGGACAGGAAATGCAAAAAGGAGCTTGTCATGTCTGCTGAAGGACGTGGTACTCCCACACCTGGGCCACGGGTTCTTACAATCATTTAAGTTTCCCTCACTGTGTGGTTCTTTCCCATGCAAGCAATTATAGCCTATGTTCATCTTATCCAAACTTTCTCAGTTACTTAAAACAAATTTACTATCTAATTCTCTGAGGCAGTTTGGATCTCTGCCATGTTTCCTAACTGATAGGTGAGTTTAAAAAAAAAAAAAAAAGAAAAAAAGGTAAAACCAGTAGAAGAAAAATACTGAAGGTATGTTAATTGCTTTAACTACTTCAACAGTGACCTTCATGTTTCTGTTGTGTGCTTCTTGGTTACTGTTGTACTTTACTTTTAAGGTTAAAGCCCACTCAGCTGGGTTTATTTGGGTCTCCCATTGCATGAGCATAGAATTAGGACTTCCTTCTACCACATCCTCTATTTAGATAAACTATATTAATGGCACTTGGGGCTTACACTTGAAATGTATCAGAGTTAAGAGTGCACTTATGATTCTCAGAGTATCATGACTACATTGCACAATATGAGTCTAGGTATTATATAACATATTAGTGCAAGTAAAAAGGCTGAGCTGTTTTTACAGCAGGGTCATAAATTTAAATTCAAGGTCTCTTCTAAGTAACTCAAAAATTCTAGTGTAGAACGGAAATGGTTTGTTGCATGGATATGGTTCTTCATACCTTACATTTTCACCTAACAGTTTGGTTTCTACTCCAGTGTCCCAGCAAACACCATTACTTCATTAGTAGCCACACAAATAGACAGTGCTGTATTTTATTACAAATTCAGTTATGCCTGCTAGTCAGCTAAGGTTGGAAGTATGCCAGTCACTAGTAATTTGTCACTTTAGTCAAAAGATCAGACAAATGAGAAGCCTGTTCTTCTCTAAACTAATAAACTGGAAGGATTAATTACTAAACAGATGCCAGCAACAGAAGACAACTACATTTTTCCCCTTGAGTCCATGCCCTAAATACAAGTAGCTGTCTGTTACTATGCCTGATACCCTTGTTACTGTACTTAATTTAACAATATTAAATTGTTAAATAATTGTTGTTAAAATGATTAATAATACAAAAACTTCTGCCCTGTAAAATTTCTTGCTATATTTTTTAGAAAATCTAACTTCCCTGCTTCTAGAATACCTAGAACAATGGTATCTCCTAGGAAAGTAAATAACCTCAAGCTTCTTTGGAAATGATAGCTTGAAAATAAGTGATAGTATGATCTTCCTTAGGCTTCTCTGGATTTCTTTTGGCCTTTAACCTGTAGCAGATAATCCAGTGTTCTAGGAGGTACAGAAGGCAGTAAAGTAATCTGAAGTATTTAGGAACCTGTGATGGGCACCAGCATCCAAATTCCCTGTACTGAGTTATGCAGTGCCCATAAAAATGCAGGTATGCCTAACTGGCTGGCTCATGAATTTAAGTTTGGATGGCATTTTTTCCAGGTATCTGAGATCTCATTAAATCTTCCTGTTAATGCAACTTCTTGTTTCATGCCCTCTCTTGTGTAGACTCCATTGGCCTGCACCGTGTGGAGAACATAAGCCACACAGAGTCTGCCGTCAGCCTGCATTTGTACAGCCCACCCTTCGACAGCTGCAACACCTTTGACCAGAGGACTGGACACAAGCACAAAGTCAAGATGACCTTCTACAGCCAGTTTGGAGAACGAACTCTCTGTGTAAGTAGGAGATGGCACACAGCCCTTCAGCCCTTGACTGAACTCTGCCACATGTGGGGATGGGGCTGAGGGGCTGCACTCCTGCCTTTGTTTATCAGAGCGGTGGCTCTGGGGATGCTGCCTGCAACAGGCAGGAGTTCCTGGGGCATTCAGGTATGACATCAGCATGAAGCCTATTTCCAAATAGTACTCAATTTGTCTGTTAGCACTTCCCTGGTATGCAGTACTCTGCTTCATGAGAAAGGACAGTAACGCAACCATGTGTTTTATAAATGGGAAAACTGAGGCTGAAAACTTACCGTGTATCATGACACTGGATTTGGCTGCTCTGCTCACCACCCTCTTTTTCCTTGCCTGTGGACTCTGTCAGGTTTTGTGAGGGTTGGAATAGCCTTCCTCTCCTTGATCAGCAGATCAGTTCTGTGCTGAGAAATGAGAATTTGGCTGTTAGTTGAGTGTCTTCAGACAGCAGATGATGGTAAATACAACCTAGTCAATGGAAAACAGTGAAGCAGACAGATTGTTTTAGCCAATTTAAGTCATGTGTAACATTTCCTGCCTAGACTGTTCTGCCAAAAAGCATCAAGTTTCAAGTCTGTTTTTTTTTTTAAATCTCATAACTTACTGTGAACGGAAGAATTTTTAATAAATTTAATGTGATTCCTTAAAATTGAACCTTTGAAATGGAAAGATAGGCTTTTAAAGAGAGTAGGCTGGTTGTCTGTTGTCTGCATTCTTGAGAAACAACACAAGATTCTACTTAGGTAGAACAAAAATCTTAAAATCAGCTTTGGGGTAGGTACCAAGCTAGGATATCTGGGAGAGCATAATAGGGCTCTTTTTGGCACTCTTCCATGAATTGGAAAACTAAACTATTAATGAGGGGTGAAAAGATAAATTCTTGCTGGTCAGCCATCCAGAGTTTCAAAGACTGTTTTTTCTTAGGTACAGAACACTTTCACCTTTCACTGAAGCCAGAAATTCAGTACGCAGGAGTTTCATGGAGTGAGCCTTTAGTAAAATCCTGTTAAAGTTTTATATAATTGACAGGACAATGTAATTATTTCTTTGAAGCTTGTCACATTAAATGGTTACCTTACCAAACAGCTGAAACACCAACTTTAACCTTCCCAAGTTTGAAAGCTCTTTGAGAGAGTAAACTTGAATTTATCCTTCAGATTTTAAAGGAAAATGAACGTGGAAAACTGTTTAGCAAAATTCACATGAGAATGCAGTATTTGCTTGCTTCCTTTTCATTTTAAGTGCTTATTGAATATGAAAAATGTAAGATAACAAGTGAAACTAGATATTTTGACTTGGACAGTTTTTACACTCTTGATCTGTAACCAACTGGCAACATTGGTACCTTTTGTGGGAAATTGGATCTGGCTTACAGGATAGAGGTAAATCTTAATCACTGGGTCTCTTTCATGAATTCCTGTAAATGGAATTCCAGTGAAAAAGTGGTGGCTGGCTGGGGCCATCCAGCTGTCTGAAATGACTTCAGACTACAAAAACCTTCTGGTCTGGGTGAGGGTTTCTGGAAAGCTCGCTGGAAACTCAGGCTTTCTTCTGCTTACTAGATCTCAAAAGTACATACAAAGGCAGAGAGCTATAAGTTAAAAATGCACAGAGAGTAATGTGAAGCACATGTGCATATCTTTTACTAGTGAGAATATCTGCCTAACCAAACATTCATTGCTTCTCATTTGCCTTACGTTTTTCTGCAAGAAAAACACTAAGGTAAATCCCTGGTGGCTTCTGACCACACTGAAGTCTTAATTAACTAGTTCTGCAGTAAAGACTTAAAAAAATTAGATAGGTCTAATAGCTAAAATAATAAGTAGATATGTTACCGAGGCCTTGTCCGTGGAAGTGACTGCACAGTCCAGGTACAAACCATAAGTATACTGATGCAAAAGCTCACTGAGGAAAGGCTGGTTTTGCTATGGGTGCACATCAGAAGTTCTTGCTACCAGAGATTTTGCTGGGGAAGGAGGTTCCTTGCTGAAGTCTGCCTTTCAGGCTGGAGTTCCAGTTTCAGTCAGACCAATGTGACCTTGGGGAGAAAAGGCAGCCAGTAGGAGGATGTTCTCCTCAGCTGTCTCATGGTCATGATCAGAGCCAATGGATGGGGAGGTTGATTTTGCCAGATGCATAGTACCCTCTGTAAAACATGGGGAATGTCTTGCAAGCTGTACTGAAAAGAAATACAGCAAGTCTTGTAAGGTGCTGAGCTACCCTGACTATAAATCCCATGCAGAACACATGAAGCACGGTCTCTGCCTCTTTTCTTAAAGAAGCAACCTTTCCTCTTCCCTTTCAGGCAACGGCAGTGCCACAGGAGAACAACTGAGAAGCGCCAGCACATGTTTGCACAAGACCTGCTGAATGTTGAACTGGGGACAGAAGACTTGCATGGCTCAGGCCGGCAGCCATCTCTTTCTATACCTTGTACATAGACCTACACTAGGGCAGCTTCCAGCAAACCCCGTTCCCTGAGTGAATGGTGATCATGGGCACTAGGCTAACTAGTGCTGTCAACTACTTCAGAGGTTAGATGCCTTTCCTTAGGCTATTGCCAAGTCAGAATTAAGTAGTTTGTTTTCTGATTCTAGCCTCCTTTTAATTTTGCTTCTGAAACCACACTGAGAATATCAGAAATAAGGTTTTTAAATATCTGACACTACTTAATAGGCCTACATGTATGTATGCTCTCAGTGTACTTAATAAACACATAAACTTCAAAGCTTCCAGTCATTTGTACCCATGGGTAGCACACTAGATACAACTAACAGCAGATTTTTATTATTGTCTTCTAGGTTTTAATGCTCTAGGCCATTTTGTTAGTTTTGTGCATTTTTTACCTTTTTTTTTTTTTTTTTTTTTTTTTACAATTTCATTTGTCAGATCTTGTTTTAAATGAGAGCAGTGAAATGCTTCATATACAATGATTTTCAAAACTGATTGGGCAGAAATTTGGGATTTTAATAAAACTAATCAAACAATGCATCTAATGTCCAGTTTCCAAAGTGTTCTGTATAGCTACTGAAGTCCTTTCAGGTAACTGAAATAAAACTGGATTTGTGCATAAATTTCAAAGTTTTCAGCCTTTTTTTCTTGGTAACTAAGATATTCATCACACTTTACTAATATTCACATTGCTCCTGAACATCAAAGTATTTTCCAAGCAATAAGCTTTCAGAAAAGGCTTTAGAAAGTCAGAAGTATTTCAAATATTCAAAGAATCCTGATCCCAATAAAGTTAATGGGAGATTTGCCATTGAGTTCACTGATGCTTTGTAATATCCTCAAGTTTTAGTTAAAGGAAAGCACCACCTTGAAAAAAAGAGTTAATTCTAATTAAATGCATGAAAATAAGTGAAATCACCCTCACTGAGGCTGTCCTGTTCACTTAACACAACTAGTACGTAAGACAAAGAATCTGTAGAAAGTCTGTTAGTCTCTGAGGTAACTGCTTATTGCTCAATAAGCAATATAAGTTCTAACATTACCCCTTTTAGATGAGTCTCATATTTCCCTCCATCTTGACCAGCCCAGCAAATACAATATTTGCTTGATGAGACCCTGTTTTCCTGTTTTCAGAAAGGCTCCTTCAGATTTCCAAACAATGTTTAAGCAGTGTCACTGTGTTTAAATTAAACTAATTTTGAGCTGCAGGTATTCTGAAAGCCCATGGGAAAGCTATAGGTGCTTTGTCAGGGGAGAGAAAGGGTATCTAAGGAACAGATGAAGAGAAATGAAAGACAAACTGGACCTAAAGGCAAAAGAACAGGGGGAATCATCAGTAGTAAGCAGGGATTTTCTGCCTGAGGTGGACCTGGAGGCTATGCCAAAGTGGGGGTCAAGGGGACAAGGGCCCCAAACTGGAAGCAACTTTAAGAGCACTGACACCGTGAGCATAAATAATCTACTGTGATTTTTTTCTGGGGTCTGGCATGCCTTAAAATTTAGCATGTTTGTTTCTCATTCACTATGAATCAGTTCCTGGAAAATCTTGTCAAGCCAGGTGTTGGGCTTTAGCTTTTTAATTTGACACCACTCAGATTGCTGTGAGGATGTCACAGCATCAGAAACAAGTGATGCTGGCAGGCACCAGTGGAGGCTGTGTCAACCAGCAACCCTGCTAATGCAGGGTTATCTAGAGCAGGTAGCTGTGGCTCTGTCCAGTTGGGTTTGGAGCACCACAATTTTGCTTACTAGGTAAAATTAAAGGGCAAACTCAACAGCTCACAGAGCACAGGTCACTCAAGCCAAAGGAAATGGGAAGTTCAGAGAGACAGCCAGGAAGCAAAGCAGCAGTGAGGGCAGCAGCTAGCTGTACTGAGATAAACAATATAGAAACTCATACAGTACTCCAGCTAGCCACACCCATACCTAGCAAGTTAGCCAGAGGAAATGTAAGCAGAATAGATGAAAACCCTCTACGCAAATTGGCTCAAACAGTGTTTACCCATGGTAAATTGGACATTGCACAAAACACTACAGGAATTCCAGTGTTTCAAAATATGGTAATAGCCAGGTACTTATGCCTGCCATATCAGAAACAAGGGGGATGTGTACCCAACATAAGGGGCATTAATGCAAGAAACCTCAAGAGAAATCATGAATTTGTTTCAGAGTCTATAGAACATACACCACAGCTGCCTTTTTGCTAAACCCTAAGCACTACGTATCTTGTGCTCTGAACGAACAAACTAACAGCTACTGAGAGCCATACTGAATCAATAAATGTCATGCAATATAATGAAGAGAGTCACATTTTCTCTTGCACAAATGTGTTCACATAACCTATACAGGCTTAAAACATAGAAACCAGCAATGGCAAGATAGTATTTGCACATTATTATGGATGAACAGCCAATGTGTTAAACCTTCTAGCATATGAAAATACTTGAGATTCAGACCAGCACTAACTGGCTAACTGATGAGGTAGCAACATGCTGTGGACTGACAATTAGCTTTCACTGGGCAACGAACAGACATGTAGTGTTTCATATGCTTTCAGCTGGGTACAAGCTATAGAGTAGGGTTACTGAATTAAAGAGAGCTAGTTCAACATTTACCTGGGTTACTGCTAAGATTGCTAAGTGGTGAGAAACACTGCTCTAAACTATTAATACTACTAAATCATTTAGGCTGGCAAAAGCAGGAGGAAGTCAGTCTGAGTGTGGTTTGGTGAGCTAACTAAGAACCCAGTGAAGGAGCTTCAACAGAAAGATGTAGGGAGGTCAAGTAATGCCAGCAATGGAGAGTGGTATTTACATGAATTTAGCCAATTCCAAGGGTTTGGTGGTTTTGTCATCATTGTTGTTGTTTTGGAGAGTCATTATTAGAAATGTTGCAAGAAGAGGAGTGGTTTATCAAAGACATGTTGTACCTGGGGAGGCTCTGTAGCTAAGAATGCCTGCTTATGCAGGAAAAGGCTGGCAACAGGGACTCCTCTGGGAATGGAAATGACGTCCTGGTCTGTGTGGCTGTGGCTGATGAGGTCCACACAAGCTCATCAAGTATGATGTGGGGGTTTCCACCTACGTGTAACCAGCAAGCGAGCAGCTTTTTCTCTTCCTATGCTGAGGTGTGGGAGCCTGGAAGCCTCTAACAGGAATTGTTGCAGGAGAGGGTCCCTTGCCCTGTAAACACGGTTTCTCAGTTCATGAGACAATTGAGACTAGAGTTGCTTTCATTCTAACTCACTACAAAATCTTAAACAAATTAGTGCAATTTTTTTATTTAAGCCTAGATGACACTTGTCTAAGTGTCTTGACTTTATTCCTCTTCTTCCTTTGTCAACACAGAGAAGAACACAGAGGAATCAAAATCTATGCTGCATGTAGCTCTGCTTCCATTACAAAGTTTTTCCTAAGCCACAAAGATACAAGATGTGCTATTCACTAGCTAATCTTTATAGTTATTATTCACACTCCTGTCACACTAAAGAGAAAGCTATGTTGCAAGGATATAGCCCTCCCAAGGTTAAAAGAGGTGGTGTGCCTACAGTGACTCTTTGCAAAGAGTAGATTTGGAGCTCAGTACTTTCCAATCATTATATATATTCTACTCCTGCCAACATACCTCACAAAAGCCTTTGCCATCCTTAAAACGTTAGAGAGTCTTACATTCCAGGCACAGGCAGTAGCTCCAGCCCCTCTGACCAGTAATGGGAGCAAAGCCACCATCAGTGAATTGTGCAGCCCTTCAAGGCTACTTCTGCCCCCTTTGTGAAGTTTTATTCAATAATTAGATCCCAAATATTTGACTCCTTTTGGTACTTAGAACTACAGCCTATTTCTTCAGGGTTGGACAATCCTCAAAATAGAGACAGGCAAAATCTTCTAAATGAAGTGCTCATTCTTGTATGCAAATACAGAAAATTTCTGTTTGTTTGTTTGTTTGTCTTTAACAAATAACAAAACAATTTATTTCTCTTCCAGAGCTGTTTCCTCTATGCTTTTACTCTCCAATTCACTGCAAAACTTTGGTACAGACAAATGACTACTTTTTCTCTGAAAGCATAATTTCTTGACATTTGAGGTGTTCTTCCATCCTGACCCATTGTGAGGTCAGAGGAAGACATTGATGTCAAAATTTACTTTATTTACATTTAAAAACAAAACAAAACAAATCAAAACAAACAAACAAAAACACTTTTCTGAACCACGAAATTAAAAATGTTTGTGGTGGTCACTGTCTTACACTTTAGATGAGTTTTCATGCCCCTCTCTCCTCCTCTTGGTTTTAATTTTCTTTTCTTCGGGGGCCCTGTACTCTTCCAGCTTTACTTATCTAACTGGCTGACCTGCAGCAAAAGGCAATGACAAATGTTTAGAAACACGGTGGCTAAAATGTGAGCTAATGTGTTTCTTAGGGGATGAAGCTTCCTAAGTTCATAACAATCAGAAAATACCATACGAGGACTGTGTTGCACATGCTGCTCTGATTTTGCTAGTGTCCCTGAGCGCCCCATGAAACACAAAGCAACCACGAATAAAACATACTCCCTGAATAGAAAGGAAAAAATATGTTCTGGAAGACAACAGCCTGTTCTCTGCTCCTGCTTAGTATTCAGTATTTAGATTCAGACCCCAGTACACATCTCCCCGTGCTCCCTTTGCTTATTATATCACTTTGTGAATGAAAAGTGTTTGATTTTCTCTGTATGTCACTTGTCTCGGGAAGCTCTGAGAGCAGAAGCCAGGAGAAACAAACCTCCTCCTCTCTCCCTAGCAGACAAAGATGCCCCTGGGACTCATCATGTGTTTGTCATCATCTCTCTGATCAAATTAGTGCGCTGAAGACCGTCTCTTCCCCTGCGCCTGCCTGCAGGCAGGTCCATGGCTTTGCCCTTAAGTGGGTTGCAAAACAGCAGCGTGAGCACTTGGAACGAAGTGCAGGGACCTCCTGTCCATGACTCCCTTGGAGGATGGCCCTGACACGGTGTCCTAAGCATGAGGACAGGCAACCCTGAGGAGCAGGAATAACTCTGGAGATTAGAGAACTGCTCAGTAAATGCTGCGGGTCTGTTGCTACTGCAAAGACCAAGTTCATCTGAGGTCTGGTGACATATGGTTACAATAGCCATGGCTTGACCTTCACCCTGAAATACTGAAAAACCTGCTGGAATGCACTGGGACCCTGTGGCACACGTCTGCTTCTCCATGGTGACAAAGGCTCTGAAGGGGCTTGGGGTTGCTGGTGCAAGAACACTCACTGAACACATGCTTAGAGAATAAAACAGCATTTGGAAAAGCTTGCTTTAGGGGAAATGTGCAAAACAGCCTTGTTTAAACATAGAGGCTGGAGGAAGGCTTTTATCAGCTCTTCAGGCTAGATCTTTATTCAGTGACAGTTGGAATGGCAATGCTGTCATCGGCTGACTTACAATACTTCAAATCAGCTGAGACAATAGTTCTTATTTTAAGCCCTTGCTGGGAGTGAGTGGTAATTTCCAGTTAAATTTATTACCTGAGACTTCAGACTGTGGCCCCCACTAAGCATGGTTACTTACGAGTGGAAAAGGCACTCACAGCTGAAGGAAAACCTTAGCACCCAGTGCTTCAAGTTGGCCAGGAGCAATCAGAGCTAGAGTCTCTGGACAAAAGGCATGTGTAAGAGGAAAAACCTTTCCCTGCCTCATTGCATCGGTTAAAGCAAACAGCACACCTCTCTGTTTTTGCACTTCACCTCATTGCTTCATTGCGGCATGAACTCAGATTAAGGAGGTACTTTCATTTGTAGTACCTACTTTGGGGTTCTGATATCTTAGAAAAATAAAACCCTTGTGTTAAAGTTTATGGTCTGGATTCTGGCCCCTGCTCTGTTGGCACAAAGCAGTTGAAAAATGAGCTTGAGTTATCTGGAGACTTCCCAAACTTTGTATCGCTGTTAACATGGCCATTAGGGCATTTTGCAGAGCTGTGCAATACTGTAATTGTAAACATTCTTAAACCAAGCAGGAAAAGTACTCGACGTCCTTAATGAAGTACATGAGGTACATGAAAGTAAATTATTGCTGCCACCTCACACACAACATGGTATTGCTAATGCCATCCTTCCATGGGTAGATACCATGCCAGGTATTTATGAATTAGACTGATATATGAAACAATTTGAGTTATGCTTAAACTACTTATGTAGCCTAATCTGCTGCAGCATTTCAGCTCTTAAAACTATTTGTTCTTACCATATCAACACTGTGGTAGGGGAGTAATGTTAAGTCCTTCAACAGAAATCAAACTGAGGCACAGTGAAGTTGGTGACTTTCTGTCATTTGGGGCAGGCAGCTGTGCATAAGTGTAGCATACCCCTTACTAGTTTCCAATCCATTTAGCTAGTCTGTATTTCTATTGCTATCTGAAATACTATCATCTTCCATGGAGAACTAAAATATAAGGAGAGTAAATATTCTTACAAAGTGTCTATAACTAAGTTGCCTTGCACTTCTATTGTAAGACTAAAAGGTTGACCTAAGGTCTGGAAATATCAAATGCTCTTTCACAGGGAAAGCTCATTCCCAAAGGAAATAACACTAATACTTTGTGTTAGCTGTTGACTCTGAAGTCACAATCATAATATTCAATAAAAGCATCTTTCATCATCAGAAAGTCCCAAACACTTGTGCAGGTCTTTTCCACAGAGCTTAAAATGATTCAAAACAAATGGAAAAATCTTTCCATAGACTCATACTAAACCAAAGGTGGTGTTTTGGAAAACAGTTGGCTCTAGGCAAAACAAGACCCAAATATTGACATGCAGAATGCCTCTAGAGTCTCCATCTTCTCACCTGCAGGGCAGCTTTTGAGGTCATCCGAAGTAAATGAGTGAGTTAAAGAGTCACTGCAGTGTTAAATGCTCACCTCAGTTACTACATTCAATGCTCACCTCAGTTAAAAACTATTTCTTTGAAATGGTTAATTGTCTCTGTTTGAATAGCTGAAAAAGTTATCTTACTATCACTTGAAAAAAAAAATAAAAAAAATGAAGTGATTGCAAATGACCACATGCTCAAAGCACCATGAGCTTGGGCTTGCAACCACTGCTCAGAGCCAGTTATACCATGTTACGGAGAGATTTAAAAGACATGGGCTGCCAGCTCCCCAGACTTAGCTCTGTGAAAATATTTGTGCAATTCAGTGAGGAACACTCAGGACCGTGACTCACCAGTGATCTAAAATGGACAGACTAAGCCTTGACTGCCTCCAGCTATCCATCTGCACATCTGTTTTTCAAAGACCAGAGCCTCACTGCAGGGTCAGCTGAAGCTGCTTTTGAATCACTGCAGTCTGCAGCCTGGCACATTAAGACAAACTGAAACTGGTGCCAAATTTATGTTAGATGTGGAGTGGTAAATCACCTGAGTTCATGAGCAGCTATGCATTCTCTCAGCTGTTCTTGGTGCGGAGTGGGGAGGGAAGGTGGTGGTCAACTCATATCAATAAATAGAGAAACAACCATCAGCTGCATCACTCGGATTTAGGATGGGAAAGAAGAAAACAATTTGGTGTTGTACCAGGTCTGCTCTCTGTATGACAGCTTGGAACTACTAGCTGTTGCAGATGCTCTAACCTTGTTCTTAGGAAATATAATGGCCTTGAAGCTGCTTCAGCTTGCTCTTTCTCATGTCTCTAATGAGGAGCGGTACATTAAGTTAACATGTGGATATATCTATATACTACCTCATGCTCTCAGATCATGGATGTGCTTACATATTCAACTAAGCAGAGTTTAAACAGCCATACATGAAGAACCATGCAACATGGAAAAAGAGGTGATGATCTTGGACAAAACTGTCCCACTGGCAGTAATCACAAGGTTTAAGATCAGAGCCTCTTAGACAAAAGAGCTCTAAAAGGATTTTTTTTTTTTAATATTTTTCAACCAACTGACAGTAATTGCTGTCTAGGATCCCATAAGTTCTTCCTATGTAAGATTCATTGTAGGACTCAGAGAAAAATGTTACCTTTAAAAATATGTCGAGTTATTGATTGGTGAAAGTGCAATGGCTTAACAGTTAAAACTGTGCTGATTTCTCAATATTATTGCTACCTGTGTTATTGTGATGCAAATAGTTTATACCAAACATCAAGAGTGCTGAGAAGAGATTTATTTTTGTTTAGTAAGGACATGAAGTTCCTGTTAAGGGCCAAAGTACACAGCCTTGTCTACAAGGGTGGGGACATCATGGATTAAAGGAGACAGTATCTCCTAAATCCATCTCATTTGAATGAATCCTGTGTGTATCAAGAGTTGTCCTTTTTCAGTAGTGGAGCACTGATAGAGAGATAACGCAGAACACTCACTAGGCCACTGTTTTGAGGTCCACACTGGGCTTTTTAAACGCTTTTGGGATGTTGTAGATCTGTTGGCACATCTCCTGGGCAGATTCCTTACTAGCTACCTGTGCCTTGGCACATGGCTTCACAGGCCAACTGCCTTAAACTTCTCAGGTTGACTGTCTCTTCCAGAATTGTCTGTAGTTTCCCTGTGCTCCTCCTTTGGCATCACCTTTTCAGATGATCTTCACATGGAAATGTGAGGCACAAAGAATACAACCACGTAATAAAAATCACAAAGAGGGGTCTTTGCTACAGGGTGGGTCTTGTAACTCATTTTTACAACTCATAAGTTAGTAAAAACAATGCCTAACTCATAAGTTAGTAAAAAAGAAACTTGTACAAACCAAGACACTACTTCTTTCAGCAAGCATTATTAAACCTGCTAGGAGAATTAGGAAAAATGGAGAAGGGTTCAGGCACACATGACCTTTTCCTACGTGGAGACAATGAACAGGCATGATTTCATCTCAGAAAAAAATTATGGCTGAGATGGTAATCTACTGTTTTACAGGAAGGTTCCTGATAGAGTTGAATTCTTTTACAGAATGGTAATATCAGCAAAACAATAATAATAGTAGTAATAAAAATAATAAGTAATAATAATAATAAAACTGTAAAACCTGATTGACAGGAGAATTGCAAAACAAGACTGTGGTGATGTTCAGAAATACTCTTCAGACAAGTGCTTTTGTAATAAATTTGATTTTTTCCATTGCCTCCCATGGGAGCAGAACTGGATTCAGTGGTGTTGATGCCTCTCTACCTTAATGATGTTAACAGCAAGTGTTTGCTCTTTTGGGGGTTGGAAAGGGCTGCAGCAAGGCAATAATGTACTTCACACCTGTTAGGTCCCCTTCAGTAGAGCCAGATGTCATTCACAAATTCCCTTGAACTTTGCTGAGTTGAACAGGGAACAGATTGTTCTTCTAAGAGGTGCCTAGGATCAGAAGTGCCTGGGCTAGCTGGGGTCTAAGACTGTGATGTTGTTTAGTCATGTTCTGGCTCCAAACTCCTTGTTTTCTTTACTTTGAAATTACTTTCCTTTGCTGGGCACAATGTCAATTCAACTCACAGGAATTTGTTTTCTGTTTTCCACTCTTTCAAACCTCTTTCATGGTTGGCTTTCAGCTGAGGAAATTACCTTTTTCCACACAGACATTTTTTCCACTACAGTTGCAATTAGATCTTTTTTTTTTTTTTTTTTCCTCTTCACTTTTTACCTTATTCTGGTAAGTAGCCTTATTACTCATTGAGAAATGTTCCTTGTTCTGCAGTTGTATTTTAGGTACTCCAATATGGATTAAGTTAAGAGACATTTGTTGCTGGACATTGTAAAGTAATATCTCACTGAAGAAAAAGCAGTGCTAATAAGCCAGACATTTTTTTTAAAGCATAGTCTTGATGTATCAAACTTTTCACTAGTTTGGGTCTGTGAGAATGTAGCATTAGCTCAAAGTCTTTTTTTTTTTCTCTCTCTTTTTTTTTTTCCTCTTTGTGTATCATTTTCTCTCATTTTTATTCCTGTCTTTTTTCTTAGATTCTTCCCTCCCACTTCATCTTATTTTCTGTGCATCATGGGCTGAAGCTGTGAGAGGGGAATTTGATTGTGTGAAGAAGCTCTGATAAAGCCAAGGGAGTTGTCTAAATGAATAGTCAGAACAACACATCTGGTATGGGAGAGGTATAGATTTTTCTTCCACTCTTCTACAGCATTATTTTCAAACATCATCTAACTATATCTTATTTCAGGGCTTGAGCCTGCTAAAGAAATTTACCACATTGACAGGATTCTGTCTTTTCTTTCTAACTTCCTGTAAATGGTGGTCATAATCAAAGTTTACATCGCTGTGTGTGAGAAGTATCTACTTCCTTAGGAACCTGATATTTGCTAGCTTCAATTCTTCCTTCATTAAGTCAAATAGATAGGATGGTGCAGTTACCATTGGGACATTAAAGGAGGAAGCTATTGAAATGACAAATAAATTGTACCACAGAATGAAGAGCCATCATAATCTGCAAAACATTTTCTTGAGAGTCCTTCTGCTACTTAAGACTGAAGTCTCAAAAGTTTTCTATGGATAAGGGAAGGAAGAAGAGAGAACAATTCCAGGGACAGACCTGTTGTCTCTGTAAACAAAATTTCCAGATATATTCTGGGGAGTCCTGGTAGATACCTTCATTGCTGCAACACATTGTTGGTGCATCATCACAACAGTGTGGCCATGAAGAAAGGCAGGAGTGGAATCATGCCCCAAAGAACCAGAACAGCTCAAGGTTAAATGTAACATAAACTCTGGCAGCCAGCAAGAAAGACCCTGCTGGCATGTTGAACAGAAGTAGCTGGAAGACGGTTTTATTACATCTGGTTTTGACTCAAAACCTGGCTTGTTTAATGTCTTAGCGTTTCTCCTTGAGTAGTAAAACATTTTAAATCTTAATACAGTTTAAAATAGAGTACACATTATGCCACATTATAAAAGAAATTCTCCAGTTTCACTTGGAAAGACAGAAACTTGAAAATTGATCCATAAGATCCAAACACTTCAGAGTCATTTAACATTTCAGCCTTTCCTTGACTGTGTTGATTTTCTCCTTTCTAGGGTGCTAACTTGACACCTATAATCTCAGCTAAACTTACTATTCACTGAAAAGCAAATTTTGATTTTCTGAGGGGTAATTTTGACTGCTTTAAGAATGTAAATTGAACAAATAGGTAAGGAAGATATTTTAATAGAATGGTTTTCTCACAAAAGCAATTACATTGAGAGATGTGCCAGCTTATGACATTGCTACATGCGAACAACTGTATCTGTGTGTATATATATATATATGCCTGATTATAAGCAAAGAGATATGGATTATATATTCAATGAATAAATTTAAATATCAATTCCTGCTTTAAACACAAATTCCTCCCTTGCTGCCTTCATATGATGCACAGAAGCATGACCAGAGCTTGAGCAGGTGTTGTGCATGGCTTCTCTGGGAATGGAATTAGAAGAGCCCTGTAATTCATACCCTGTTTTGCTGTGAGCAGGCAGTCTTGGGGTTTAACTCAAGCTATACGAAGGACCTTGTCCTCCACATAGCCATTCTCCTAAGGGACAGAAGGTGGGATGGAAACTGTGAGGTTCTCTTGCAGTCCGATGCCACAACGGTCACAGCAGAAAAAGAATGCAGCTATGTGCAAAAAATAAATATTATTTAATACTGAAATAGCCTACTATTACCCCAAATATATCATATGGATACCTCAAGTGTCTGACCAGGCATGAACACATGCTCTCTGTTGCCTGGGACCTGCCGTTGTACGAGTTCAATAAAGTGAAAACACACTGAGATATGGAAACAACAGATGCAATGCAAAGTCAGCTAAAGGCAGAACAGTTTCAAAAGGGAAAATACTCCTCTCTTCAGTGGCAGAGGGACTGGAGTATTGCTTATTCACTTTTCTCTTGGATTCAACTAAAAATGTCCAGTTTTTATCCACATTTCCAGGTAAAGATTGTTTGTTTTACCTTTTGTTGTATGGCACAGTTGAGGTGACATGTTTGACTTAAATCCAACCACCAGTATCTTCTCCTGTATCTTTAGTGCCTGGTTTCTTAGCACGTCTAATTCCTTTAGAATTACAACTGCACTCTAATTAAGCTACACTCTGATAAATAGATCTTTTATTGTTTGTTTTTCCATGAGACATTTATTCAGTTTACACCGATTTTCATTTCCTGAAACAGCCTTTTACACAAAGCCCTGTAACTTTTCTTAAAAATTAAGTGCAAGAATTAGAGATTTGATGGCTTAAATTCTCCTTTATTACACTCATGTGGAATTAGTGAAATCACATGACTATATTGATCTGAGTTTTGATCAGGACTGAATTCTGACCTTGGGTGTATTCACTTACAGAATGTTGATTACAGTGAGAACCAAGCATATTCAGTCAAGGCTCAGCATTTGGCCTTTTTTCAGAACACACATTAGTTTTTGCTTCTTATTCAGTAGATGTAGTCCATATATCAAAAACATTGCACATTTCAAATATTTTTGTTTGTTTGCTTGTTTGTTTGTTTTCCTTGTATTTTGCCCAGGGCCCCTTTGTTTGTTTTTCTTATTTTTTTTATTTATTTGCTTGCTTTTTCCCTAAAAGAGGTGTTGCTTGTCTAATGCAGGCTCTCTGTTTGTCCTGGTCATCTGACACCAAACAAAACTCACAAAGCTAATTTCTACCTTGGCCAACTGTAGTTCTCCAAACCTGCCTGTACTGTTGCATCAAAACTGAGGACAGGTCACATTGCCCTGTTGACACAAAGATATACTTTACAGCAAAGCACTGGCATGACACAGATGACCCTGCCTGTCTGTTTCACAAGAAAAAGTATTACACCAATTCTTATTGCAAATTCCTTTTAGCCAGGCACCTCATGAAAAATATGGAGTTTTGGCTGTTTAAACGGTGACTAGTCATGTTTATACAGGAAGAGTTAAAGATGTTTAGCAACCATCTTACACAAGGAGAAGAAGAAACACCCAAAAGTAACATAAATTCGAAAGGCCTCAACAGAACTGGCTGGATATTTTTAGCACTTAACTTGAGTGCCATTCCAATAGACCGCACAAAAAGTTGAAAATGAGATATAATTTTATCATTCTGGCTCTGTGCAAAGACTCAGCAAGAAGTTTCCTGCACCAGTGTCTGGAGATAAAAGCAGGACAAGTTTTGGGGAAACAAGAAACAGAAATGGGATGGAAGCATGAAAAAGGTGAATCAGTGTTACTGGCCAAAAGAGAGTATGAGGGTTTAGACAAAGCTCTGAGACAGCCTTGCTCACCTGGCCAGAATAATTACCACAACATAGGTCTATTTAAGAGATACTTCAGCCCTTGTGACAAAGCCCACTACTTAGGCTGACAAAACAGGTGTGCATTTCTGAAGGCATCATGTTGTGCAGATCACCATGAATTTTTAAGACTCATACTGATTTTAGCAGTATGCTTCTGATGTTAGAATAACCCTTTACTGCAGCAACCTTGGAGTCAAGTTTTGGAATAGGATAAATTTTGAAAGCCTGCGTGAGAGGGAACATTGAATTTGAAAGAATAGTGGGGATGCTACAAAAGCTGATGCCTACATATCTGATTATTTAGATATAAAAAATATATATGTATGTATATATATACACACAACATATGCTTAGATGCATATGAAGTTGAAATAAAGGCTCATACGTCAATATTAATTTAAGGATCTGGAGATGGAAAATGTTTCCTTTTACAGAGAGGGAAAGGTTTTCCTTTCTAAACTCTCAAGAAATTTTGTGGGATTGGTTTGTTTATTTTTGGGTTGGATTGTTGTGTTGTTTTTTTTAATTCTTCAGTACTTTGTGTACACAGGCCCTACCAAAGCAATGGTTATATAGCTTCAGGTAAAGTTTTGTTTTGGTAGGATTGCTTTCCTGTTTTTTTTTCTTTTTTTTTTTTTTTTTTTTTCTGGAAGCACTTCAGATAGCTCTCATTTATAAGATATTCTGCTTTAAGTTATGTAAGAAAAAATGTAAAGTGAAAGACAAAGATGCTGTTTACATCTATTCCTTCTCCTCAAACCTCTCCTCTCCGTCATCTTGTTCCCAAAATCTTGTCCATAGGACATTTGCAAACATTCATTGATTCTTTTCAAGACTGAAATCTATAATTGGAGAAATGTGGTCTTCAAGGTTGATAAGGTTGATAAAAGGTTGATAAAAGGTTGATAGAACAATACTAAGTTACAGTTTCAAATGAGAGCTCAATGGTATAATTGTGATAGGTCCGTAGACATTTTGACTGTTGAGAGGCTGATGGCACTAGTGACATGGGAGAAGACAGTGTGAAGAGCTGATATAAGGCACCTCTGTCTGACCGACACAGTCCTTTGGTCTTTAATATGTTCTGAAGTTTAAGAGAATGTGAAGTGTATGGAAATCTGTTCTGAGTCAAGTCATAGAGGAATAGGTGAAGAGGTGAAAGCTTTTAAGGCAGCAGGTGAGGTCCCTTTCATGTTCTGCACACTGAGGAATGTGCCAAAAGAACTAGGCACCCAGGGGAAAAAATCCCAGATAAACTTTTGTCAAAATTCTAGCTAAGTATTGTGTATTTATGAATGGATTTTTATTCTCTTTTTACTGTTTTTCTCTTTTTAAAAAGTCTCATCTTGATATTTCTACCAATTCAGTTATTTTGCATTTGTTTGAAACTTCAGGATATTCTGAAACAGTTTGGTTTGCAACCTGCTATGGCACATGGATGTACGCAAGTCAATGGGGCCGGATGGGAACCACCTGAAGATACTGAGAGAACTGGCAAAGGAGCTGGCCAAGCTGCTTTGCATCATTGATCGGGAGTCCTGGCTATCGGGGGAGGTCCCAGTTAACTGGTGGATAGCAAACATGATGCCTGTCTACAAGAAGGACAGGAGGGCAGACCCGGGGAACTATAGGCCTGTCAGTTTCACCCCAGTGCCAGGGAAGCTCATGGAGCAGATCCTCCTGAGAGTCATCACGCAGCACTTGCAGGGCAAGCAGGCGATCAGGCCCAGTCAGCATGAGTTTATGAAAGGCAGGTCCTGCTTGACGAACCTGATCTCCTTCTATGACAAAGTGACACGCTGGGTGGATGAGGGAAAGGCTGTGGATGTGGTCTACCTTGACTTCAGTAAGGCTTTTGACACCGTTTCCCACAGCATTCTCCTCAAGAAACTGGCTGCTCTTGGCTTGGACTGGCGTACACTTTGTTGGGTTAAAAATTGGCTGGATAGCCGGGCCCAAAGAGTCATGGTGAATGGAGTCAGTTGGAGGTCGGTCACTAGTGGCGTTCTCCAGGGCTCAATACCGGGGCCAGTCCTCTTTAATATCTTTATCAATGATCTGAATGAGGGGATCAACTGCACCCTCAGTAAGTTTGCAGATGACACCAAGTTAGGTACGTGTGTCGATGTGCTCAACGGTAGGAAAGCTCTGCAGGAGGATCTGGATAGGCTGCACCGATGGGCTGAGGTCAACTGTATGAAGTTCAATAAGGCCAAGTGCCGGGTTCTGCACCTGGGGCACAATAACCCCAAGCAGAGCTACAGGCTGGGAGATGAACAGTTGGAAAGCTGCCTGGCAGAGAAGGACCTGGGAGTAATGTTTGATAGTTGGCTGAATATGAGCCAGCAGTGTGCTCAGGTGGCCAAGAAGGCCAACAGCATCCTGGCTTGTATAAGAAACAGCGTGGCCAGCAGGTCTAGGGAAGTGATTATCCCCCTGTACTTGGCTCTGGTGAGGCTGCACCTCGAGTACTGTGCTCAGTTTTGGGTCCTTCGCTACAAGAAGGACATCGAGGTGCTCGAGTGAGTCCAGAGAAGGGCAACGAAGCTGGTGAGGGGTCTGGAGAATAAGTCCTACGAGGAGTGGATGTGAGAGTTTGGTTTGTTCAGCCTGGAGAAGAGGAGGCTTGGGGCGACCTTATTGCTCTTTATAAGTACATTAACAGAGGTTGTAGCAAGGTGGGGGTTGGTCTATTCTCCCATTTGCCTGGTGACAGGACAAGGGGGAATGGGATAAAGTTGTGTCAGGGGCATTTTAGGTTGGATATTAGGAAGAACTTCTTTACTGAGAGGGTTGTTAGGCATTGGAATGGGCTGCCCAGGGAAGTGGTGGAGTGGGCTGCCCAGGGAAGTGGTGGAGTCACCATACCTGGAGATCTCTAAAAGAAGTTTAGATGTTGAACTTAGTGATATGGTTTAGTGGGGACTGTTAGTGTTAGGTCAGAGGTTGGATTCGATGATCTTGGTCTCTCTTCCAACCTAGATGATTCTGTGATTCTGTGACTAAATTACATAAATATTTCTCTTAGCAGAGAAACAATACAAATACTGATGCAGATGAAGAACCTTTATTCCTGGCATATTCTCACAGTGTAGAATATTAGGGCTGATTCTGTCTCATTTGCTGTATAAACATTCACCCTACCTGTCTCTGAAATAGAAACCCTTCCAAGTACATCAACCCATGCAAATGCCAAGTTGTTTCCACATGTCTGAAAGGCAAAGTCCAACACCTTAGTGTTGCAATACTCAGTAGAATGTTTTAAAATTGGGAGATTCAGAAATGAGAAATCAAAATACTAGAAAAATGCAAAAGTGGATGCTTTTAAGAAATTTTATAGAAACTTTTTACTGATTTTTTTTTTTTTTTTTACTAGGCAGCTTTGTATAAATACTGCTAAAAAACATTGAAATCATTTTATTAAAAGACGCAAAACCAGAAGTACAAGCCTATGTCTTCAGTTTTTAAATCAGTCCTTCATACAGAAAACAATGTCATTCATTACTAAACAAGATTTATTTTTTTTAACTTTGCTTTCTACCACCACAGACATTTTAAACATAACATGAGCAAGCATTTCGCATTTCTTTTGTTGAAGTGATGTGGGAGAAACCAAAATCCTAAATAAATAAAGATATAATAATGTAACATATAATAATACATGCATGCTTAAATATATATTATATAAAAGTATATTTGTATATAAAATAAAAGTATAATAGTAAGATAAAAGTATAAAAAAATAATAAAAAGCAAAACACTAATGGAAACTAACAACATCTTACAAGATGGCACACAGATGCAGATGGTAGAAATATCTACCTCGAGTTCAGAGGTCAGGTCACGACCCTGTAGAAATATGTACAAGGAAAGTACTGAAAAAGAATAATCTTTCTTTGTTGCCTGACTTTCTGAGGCTCTGTACTTTTTCAACAAAAGGGCCTTTGGAATCGCTGAAAGAAGCAGATATCTGAAATTGAGGAAGAAGTGTTCGATTTCACTATCAGCTCCTTCTAGCCAAAGCTGCAATTCAGCAAGTTTTTACCAGCATGCAAAAGAGGTGTCAATCAATGGTTAAATAATGACATGAATAGTGCCTTTGTAAATATTTCTGTTCTGCCTTTGAAAGCACACAAGGCAAAACAAAAAATCTTTTGACAGAGTGTGAAAAACAAAACCAAAATGCTTCAACAACCTTCCCCAGCTAGAAAGCTGGCCACATAAACTCTTTAAAATTGAATGCTCTTTGTCAGCAGGATGAGAGCTTGTGTTTCAGGATCTGACTGTCAGGCAGCCCAACAGTGCTGCTATGTGCCTTAGAAAAGTGTTTCTTAGCTGTGTGAATTGGTTGGTCGCATTTTTATTCACATTCATGAAGCACTTTGCAGACGTCATTGTATTCATCTCCAGTAAGTTTCCCTTTCAGAGACATTAGCAAAACAGTGAGCAGTTTCCAGAGCTTCAGTCAGATCTGATATATTGCAAATTCTGCCGAATGAAAACCCAAGTAAGTGATTTCCATACCAGGGAGAATCAGGATTTGAATTTTGGGCTGTTCCCCTTTTTAAATGCTGACTGCGTTCAGTGTCACAGGCGCAGCCTTACTTTTTGGCAGCACCAGTAGAAAGCTGTGGGTAAACCAAGCTTAGGTAAAGTCTTTTTCTGCTTAATGTCCCCGTTTAATTAAGTCATGTATGAATACTCCTGACTTTAAATACAAGGAGGATTGGAACTGTTACTAGGTTTAAACAGAGAGAAATGCATTGCTGAACCGTTGGTCATTTTTGTGTGAAGTTCTGCTTCTCCTCCATGAGCAGCTCCAACAAAATTAGCAAGGTTGTCACTGCTGCAGTGAAGTGTTCCTAAATGCAAAGTGAAGGTAGCAGTCATAGAGGCAAAAAAAAAGTTTTTGTTTGTTTGTTTGTTTGAAGCTTCTTGGTTTAGGTACTGCTAGATGCAGTAGGGAATGGAGAGTTTCACATTAACAAAGAAAATATTTTTCACGTGCATAAAGCTATAAGGCAGGATAGTCTCAATGATGTGGTATGGGTGGTGACTAAAGAGCAGCAGAAGTGGAGCAGTTATCTTTAACTGTACAATAAGACTTGCAAAACTGAATATTCAAACTTTTTTGGGTTAAAACTAATATTGGCTAAAGCTGCCAACATATATGCTGATTTTGTGGTAACTTGTCTTGGATTTTAACTTCCACCAGAAATGGTAGGAAAATTGTTAGTATCTTTCCCCTATGCAGCATACACAAGAGCAACACCACTGTTTTTGAGCTACTCAGAGATGGCTAGAAGCCCAAATTCTCTCATGAAAGTTCAACCCAAGACTTTCTGGCCTAGGCCCTGTGTTAGTATTTTTATAGGATAAACTGCTTTATGCTCATATACAACAATCTGGGCTTTTTAGCCTTCTGGCATCTTCTTGCATTCCAGTTAACCCTCCTTGGCAGGGTGTAAGTCTCTTCCATAATTGTTGTGTTTTCAGGAAAATCATTTTCAGCAGTTATCTAAAGTTAGATCAACAGTTCCCCTTCTGACAGTTATCCCATTGCTATGCCTTTCTGAACAGATTTACAGCTGAATAAACCTGTGTCTTTTATCTGAAGGTCCTTTAAGGTCAGTTAAGCAGACTGTAACCTTTTACTTACATTTTAAAATACAACCAGCCTCAGTAAAATTCCAGTTTATGTACACTCGACAACATTAACTTTATAGCAGTCACATTCCCTACTTCCAAGTGCACTTGGTAGGAAGGTCTGCAAGTCTTTTGTGATGGGAGAAGAAATACATTCTCTGAAATGCTGAGACCTAACAGCACTGAGATACTTCCTGGGCAAGCATCAGTGTTGCTTCTTATGGAAAAAAAAGAATGAGATTCCTGCTAATGTTTCCAAAATCTGCCAGTATATTAGATTTCTCCACACAGAACCTTAAAGTCTTCAGAAAAGGGTGATTGTGAAGGCATCTAAATAACTTCAGGTACCAAGAAGAGACCTTTTTCCCAAACACAAATTGATTCTTCTAGGTAGCCAGGGCTTTTTCTGTGTATCAGTCTTCATTTAGGAATAGGATTTGGAAGTTTAAGAAAAGTATTTGAATCTTTAGGTGGAGAACTAGCTTGCAACTTCTGCTGAGGGGAATACTGCTAGTTAGAGCACAGACTAGGATAAACCTCCTCAAAATGATGAGGTATAATACATGTTCTTAATTTAAAGCAGATTCACGCATGATTGCTCACACAGGAGGAAATGAATGTAAACTTTTGAGGCAGAAATAATTTCTAAATACTGCGTCCTCTGAGAATATGTGCCTGCAGATATCTAGCTCCCAGAGAGAAGCCTAAAAAGTAGGATTTTGGCTCAGATTCTGTGAAGCTATGAGGGGTGAAGCTGTTATTTTCTTTAGCACTTGCTTTCACAGCAGGGATCCTTCCAGCCTTTCCTCACCAATGTAGTAAAACTTAAGGCTTGTAGCAAAGAGCAGAAAATAGCTGGGTGGGTCTTGGTTTTTGTTCTGTCCTTATTGTAGTCATTAAAATCTACCCTTAGGTTTTCAATATATAATCATGCCTATAGCAAAATACTATTTGTCCAGATCTTCATCTGTGTGGTTATTTTGCCTGCTAAAGTCAATGAAATAATGGTGACCTAAAAAATCTGAACTTAATCCCACCTGTAGCTGGAAGCCCTGGTTCTTGGTGCTTCCCTCACATGTATTACAGTAGCAGAAGAGAAAATGTGAGAGAGAAGTGACGTTTCTGTCCTATACCATAGACTTCTTTTTGTTAATTATTTTTTTTTCTCATTTGGTAAATGATTTGTGAATTAGTCAACACCTACCCAAAGCAATACGCTAGTTGAAATCCAGATGGATAGTAATTGAATACTAGAGGCAGAGATCTAACTCAAACAAGCCAAGATCATTTGAGCTATTTATATATCAGCGAGTATGGTAACGCAGTAGGAATGGATCTGCAGAGCAAAACAGCTGGTACTGAGAAACAGGATATTCCACGATTTATTAATTTAATTGGGCTTTATTTCAGACTAGTTCTGCTCTGATCTATGAAATGAAAACCTTTTAGAGGCTGGAGCACTTGAGGAGCATTCCAGAAGTCCATCTTCTGGGCTACTGTTACCTGCAAGTAATCCAGACCATATGCTTCAAGATCTCTCCGCACTGTCAACCACAGAGTGGCATATGGAAGCAATCAGGAGGTTTGCTTCAAAATTGCACTCTTAATCTCACTTAAAATATAATGTAGAAACATGGTTTTTGAAAGGCAGGTCATCAATTGTACATTTTGCAATCAGTGCACAATCTGGATGTAGACTTATGAATTCTTCCCTTGTTAAAAGTCCTCTTAGCTGATTATGAGTAAGCTTGCTTGCCAAATATCAAATTATTATTTCTGAGCTGAAGTAAAACACATCATATATTTATAGCATTTTTTACAGTGTTCCAAAAACAGTAACAGGTGTATTTATTTAATTTTTTGTTTGTTTGTTTATTACTACCTCTAGTAAAAAGGGGACAGATCTAGCAGGAAAAATTAGACTAAAGGTGGAAATAGCTTAGAAGTTGCACTTCCCTCTTCAGGCAAGGTGCTTGACTTAAAGAGCTTGAGAATGGACTCAGACAAGCCCCCTGATGCAATACAGACTCATGCCACTGAGACTTCAACAACCCAAAACGGGGCCAATACCTAGAGAGGAAATTAATGAGATATAAGCCCTGCTACTGGTATTTTAAACCTTTCGAGTCACATACTTCCATTTTTGGTGTGTCCAGGTGATCAATGACACTTCGTTTTTCACAAATAACTCTACAGAGCCAAGGATGAGATGATAAGAGATTAATCTGGAGTCATGAAAGCAATTCATCGGTATGTTTATTCCATAATAATGCTTCCTGAAGTAAGTCTGAAACCACTGTTACCATCAGTGTCACAGCTGGTGAGACCACTTTGCAGAGCATAGGCTGAGGTGGTCGTGACAGCTGCTCTGAATTGTCATGCTGCACATTCCACAGTTTAAACAGTAATTTATTCTCCAGTCTCTGCATCATCAATTCTGGTGTGTTTGTCCGTAATGTTTAATGTTTAAGGAGGTCAATATTTAAAGAGATCTGTGACAGCAAATAAAACCTCTAGCTTGTTTGAAAGTTAATATGTCACACACTGTGATGGTGATACAGAACTAGAGCTGTCAGTGACAAACTGCCTCTATTAAGACAAGAAATTACGGTGCCAAAGAGAACCACCAATGAGAAAGACTGCTTAAAACTTCTGACGCAGTTTCCGAGTATCTTAGTAAAGTTCACCGAAGCTTAAAAAAAAAAAAAAAAAAAAAAAAACAACTCTATTTGTTAGTCCTATTCAGGATATGGAGAGGAACAAAAAAGTGTGAATAGTACAAAACAGCGTATATAGGGTTTGCCAACATGGAGAAATGAACGTCTCCACTGCTCTGCCTCCTCTTCCAAGTCAGCGTGGGAAAAAAGAGGCATATGTACTGGTGGGCTGTAGGATACTTTGCTGCTCTCAGCAATGGCATGATATCTTCCTGCAGGATCACTGCTTTGAAGCAGCACAGTCATGACTGGCACTCTTTCCCCCAGTGATGCTGGAATAAACAGCATAGCAAATGGGTGGGTTGTGCTGCCTATAGAGAATAGGGAATAGGACAGCAAATGGCAATAAAACAAGTAGGTACTACGAGCACTGACATCAGTGTATCTGTATGTGTGACAGTACAAAGAAGGAAGCTGTCAGTGGAGTCCTCCCACATGCTTGTGACCAAGGTTAGCATCCTTGCCTCTGTGAAGCCCAGCCCTTTGTTCCTGGGCAGCTGCTCGCCCTGAGTCACTTCCTCTCAACATTTATGACTATCAGAATCCTAAAGATACTTTTGCTCCTATTAACTTGTACTTTTGTAAACAGGGTTATTTGATCTGTGAGGGTTCTTCTGATTTTACAGTGTACATATGTAAGAATTTCATCTGACTTGTCTCAAGTCATTCCCACAAGCACAAGGAAAATTATTTCAGCCCTTGAATCTAAAATGATTGTAACTGAAGCATCAAGTTAAGCATCCTGATGTAGAGTATTCATGGTGCAAACACCAAAGATTCTTTTATTTTTATTTTTTTCTAATTTTTTTAGGAGCTGTGACCATTTGTTTCCAGACACTCTGAGCATTTATGATGTTTTGGGAAGGCATTAAAAAAATCTTGACTATTAAAATGAAAGTTTGGTGTTTCAGGTTGGAAGGAAAGCTCACTTCCTGAAAATCACCACTGTTAATACCTTTATTTCTTTGTCAGTAATTTTTGTGCAAAGGGAAGACAAAATCTATTTTAACACTTTTAAATACTGCTTTTAAAGAACTGGGGAATGTGGGTTGTTTTCCTAACCAGATCCTTGAAAGATAGGTTTCCGTAGTCCCCAACCGGCATTAATAGTTTCTTGTAAGTAGAAAAGAGAAACAGAAACTAGACTGCTAAACTCTTCTGAATACTCAAGTCTCCTCCACTCTCCCTGTCTGTCTCCAGACCTAAAAATGCTGTGAAGCTGAGGCAAACTGCCAAAAGTTTCACACCCAGTGCTGAACTGGCATAGAGTCAAAGGCTGCTAGTTTTATTTGGATGCCAAAACAATACTATGGCTCTAACTACTGCCTCTTCCACATCCGATTCCAAAGCGAGATACTTTGCAACTTTTGCCTCTTTAAGCTTTCCTTGCTTGCCTTTACAAGTACTCTTTGAGTACCAATCTCATTGCTGGTAAGAAGGTACCTTGCATACTAACTGTTTCCTCTTCAGTAGTAGCTGTTGATGGATATGCCCAGAATATGCCCAGACTTCTCTTCAGAAACTGAGCATGTTGAATGCAACATTGCCCTGCCAATGTTGTCCGAGGCCTGACCCTTGTTAATATTGTGTGAATGTGCTCAGCAACAAGCCACTGCAATTAGAAAAGCCCTTGGGTTGCACCAGCTGGGACCCATCCTAGCTTCACATAACATCTATCTCAGAGGGTACCACACTATTACGGCAGCAAGTCTGCCCCGTAACTTGCAAGCATGTTTTGGAGACATATGTATTTACTTACTGCATTCTCAGGTAGACACCAATATGCAACTAAGAAATCACAAGCTTCACTTTAAGCTACGGAACATTCCCACTGAACTTGGTGGGACTATTCATGTGTGAAGAAGTTCTATGGGATCAGTCACCTGAGGCTCTCATCTCACAAATCTGCTTGAAGTCCCTTGCCATGTCTGTGTACTGAAGCATCTGACAAAACAACAGAGTGACATTCTGACAGTATTAGGTATTATAGCCCTTTACACCAGGGCTCTGCTCTCTGAGAGAACCAAGAACTCCCTTCACTGAAAGCTCTGTGTGGCATTATTCCTCTGTTGATGCTCAAGCGTCTGACAGAAGCAACCAATGTAACTGAACAGATGACATCTTTTCACAAGGCAGATTTAACCCAGGTTCTGAGGGAGAACAGCGGCATATAATGAAACACATAATCTCTGTTCTCCTGTGCAATTCTCAGCAACTCAGTAAAAGGAACACACACTGCAATTAATGATTTACGTATTTATAGCCCAATCCTCTTGACCTTTGTTAGCTGAAACACCTGAGTAAACTAGTCTGTATGCTTAAATTTCTTGTAACAGCTGGGAATGTGGCAAATGCTTCAAAAAATTGGGCAGAGAGCATAACTGTTTTGCTTTTTAAGGTAACATAAAGCAGGAAAACATAACTGGCAAGACCAAAAAGAAGAGCAAGATAACAAATAATAGCTGTTAAAAACAGAATGTAAAAAGGTATTTTGCTTCTGCAGTTGCACATTTTGATTTTGCAATAAGTTTCTTGTTTATTCTCACCCACACGATTCCTCATTTTGCATCCCAGCAAGTAGCTGACTAGGCAAAATAAAGTTGATCAGTAATTTTGAGGATTATAGTTAAGTCACTACACAGATTTCAAGTTGACAGTCATAAAAACTTCATATTATCTTTGAAGCTTTTCTTTGGACAGAACACAGTCTTGTAACTCTTTCCATTTCTTGGATGACTGATATATCCTAAAGGAATATTTAAAATATCTCTGAATCCATTTTGTTTATTACCTCTTTTGACTTCACCCACCATAGAGCAGAGTTCCTCTTCTAAGTACATCTCACCAAAGCTCCTGCAGCCCGCAGCTAGTGTTTAGTCTTGGGTTAAGGCAGCCACTGATGCTTGTAAATTTTATAGTTACATGGGATAGAATGAGTACTTACAAGCACATTTGTGTCAGACTAACAAGGCATGGTCATACAAAGAAACAAAGCCAATAGGAAGAAGAAGGCTTCTGTAGATCTCAGGAACTAAATGTTCTGTTAGTGCCACTGAGGAAATTCCTGCCTCCCCTGAGCATACTGCTTTAGAGACTAAAAGTAAACCAGGACCTGGGGGATACCTTTAGCATTACCTAATATCTGCAGTTGCCAGATCGAAGCTTTTAACTGAGTAAACCAACCTATGCTTCTGTCTTTGAGTCAAATACACTTGATTATGCACACTCTGATGATAAAACCAGTGCTTAATCAGCATAAATGCATGCTCATGTGCTGGAGCACAGTGTTTGGCTGGGAGAATTGGAGAATTTTACCTGGGAAAAATGACTGTTGACCAGATCATCAGCAATCTGGAATGTTGTTTAAGTGTGGATGTGTCAGGTACACAAAGAGTACTAGAAGGCAATGACTGACAGATGATACTGCTTCTGTCTGACATGCAGAAGGGAGCTGAAAACCTAATTGTTAGAGAGGTTTTGCATGAGGATAGAAGACTGTTATTCCACCCTGAAACACGTAAGGTACCAACACTGGACTTGGGAGCTTGCTCAGCAATTACTCAGAAGAGAAAAATTATGTCATTGCCAGGTTCCTACACAATGTTGATAAATTCACACTGAATTTTTCATTATTAAAGACAAATAGCTATTGGTAAAATAATAATGATAGTATTAACGACTGTAACCACCATTATAAACAAGCCAACAAAGATTATGTTTTCTCTTCCTCATTCCATTTTTGCTCTTAGTTGTGGAGTTGCTTTTTTCTTTATTCTTCATGCTCAGGATTCGAAAGACAGAGGATCTTAATTTCTGAAGTGAAACAAACTTTATGGCTTCTCTTCAGGCTAGTACTCAGGAAGGACCTGGTTTTCTTCTCCACTTGCAGGATCAAAAGGGACGAATAAGAAGAAAGGACAAAAGAAGTCTTGAATTTTATATTTATACCACTTATGTATGTCCTTAAACAGAAGGCAAGCAATACAATCTGAAACACTGCAAAGACCTTTTCTTTGACCTTCATTGGCTGCCAGAGGTTAAGCTATAGTACAGGTGATCCTTTGTTTGACAAGCAGATAAAATCAAAGTTTGAGTTAAGGCTCTTAGCTAACCCGAGTCTCAGTGCTTTGCTCCAGTCTGTCCCAGTGATGCTGTAATTATTGCTTTGTTACTGCAGTGAAAGCCTGCAGTCGTTATGTCCAAATTATGCACTGCATATTTAGGGAGAAAATCTGGCCTAGGCCTGTCAATGGGAGTTTTGCTACTGACTTCATTTCTTGTCTGGACTTCACCCACAGCCTGCTGAATTGCTGGGGCTATTTTAATGAGTTTTCCAATAGACTTGGTATTAGATAACTTTCCTATTCTATTCTCAGCACTACAGCTTTAACTGAATCAAACACCTCTGGTCCAAGTGGGCCTTAAAAAAGAGAGGAGCAAGGTTTGGACATCTTTGCTACAAGTGGAGAAACAATTGCAAAAATTATTAACAGCACAGAAGAGCATCATTTCTGGAAGATGAACAACTAACCCTCGGAGATGTTGTGCCTCATATATCAGAAGGGTGGTTAAGTAATATATTTAAATGATAATTTAAGAATTTCAGGAATGTAAATGTTAACTTTACATTTTCAAACACAATTTCCTTTTGAAATGAATCTCTTGATAGGCAAAATTGGTTTGCTAAAGTCAATTTGGGAACAGGTGAATTTCTGTTTGTTTGTTTGTTTTTGTTTGTTTGTTTGTTTGTTTGTTGATTTGTTTTGTTTTGTTTTTAATTAAAGTAAATAATCATCCTGATTTCTAGCAGTGATTTCTGTGGTCCAAAAAGACAATGTTTATTTCCATTTGTGGTAGCCAGTGGGAGGAGGGGATGGAATAGATGTTTTCATAATGTTAGAAGTATACATTTTAATATGTTCATCACAAATTAAGGAAGAGACCTTCTTCAGGAGCAACAGTGTATAAAATCATTCCTCCTGGCCACTTAGTTTTAGAAGAAACAAGCCAGTATAAAACCCCCTTTTGCTCAAGTTCACAGTTTCCGATCATATCTCTTTCCCAATCTTTTATTAGTGATTGTACTTTGCAAAACAAGCCCAAACATGCTCCATTTTGCACTCCCTTTGCACAGATGCAAACGATTTAGCAATTGCAACCATTCAGCATGTTCCATTACGCATATGTTTCTTGTTTTAATCAGTGTGGCCAAATGACTAATTGTATAAACAGACAACATAAAAACTGAAGGATATGGGAATGCGATAGAGAATACCTTCACTTTTGAGATGCCCTTACCCTCAGACTGACCTCATATTCACTGATATAATTCTTGCCTGTAAGCTTGTCCAGTTAGCTGGTTCACCTTTTTACTCCCTAAGAAACACGCTGAGTTGCAAAATTTGTGTCCTGCTGTAGAAATAACTGAGGACAGCATTTGATGTTCCCTGTTGCGTGACCTGTAGCTGCAGGTGCATGGACGATCAGGCAGCTGTATCAGAGCTATTATGTAATGATCCACAGTAAACTTTGGGTTTCTTTGCATTCCAGTAGGTGATCCTTTTGGACTGGGAAGAACTGATTTCACAGTGAAAGAATTAGCTGTATCAGGAAAGAAATATTTGTATTTCCTGCATTTCATTCCTTTATTTTATTGGTCAGATTAGTCAAGACTAAGGACCCTCTATGTAACACTCATCAATTACAAAAGGGTTATTGAAGACAGCCAAGCTGGATTCTTCTTTGCCTTAATTTCCTACTAATACTCTGAATAAATGTTCAGAAGGAAGTAATGCATTTATGTCCTTTGGCACAAACAGAAATCTAAGAATGATCAATGACTAATAGCCTGCAGATAAATATGAATATGCTGAAAAATTAAAAGGATCTATATAATAGGAAAAAAAAACAATAATTGTGTAATAGTTCACTCTCTAATGTGTAAGCTTACAGTTACAAAAAGTAATACTCGTAGTCTCGATTTTATTTTTATCAAAAGTCCAAGTCCAAAGTTACTTCAAAAATGCAAGTAGATGGCATGCCTACTGTTCTAGGAAGGAAGTGGAGTATTGTTATTTCCCCGTGTTCTCCTATTTTTTGCAGCCTCTCTAATATTAAACATGTACAAATGTGAAGAATATGTAAAGTGCATATAAACAAAACATACTGGCATCCAGACTGAGTGCAGTAATGATGATAACTATAATTTTTGCAGATGCAGCCTTAGAGTGTAAATGTGAAAGTCATCAGTGGTTTGGTATTCAAAGACATAAGCTCTAACTTACACTCTGAGCTCTGAATTCCAGACAAAGCACAAACTCATTGCTGTACAGACACAATACAGCTTCAGTCTACAAATCTCATTAACAGTACTATCAATGTTTTGCAATTCAATAACAGGTACAATTGAAAATGAATGTTCACATGGCTTTTTAAAATGGAATCAGTGTTCCAAATGAAGCCCTGTAATCCCTCATAGTCCTTTATGTTCTCAGTAGCATTTGTTAATGTCAACTGTTTTATCTAAGGTGGAGAAAGAAAGCTCTTATTAAAATCCAGTCTGTTCCTTGGTAAGTTATTAAGGAAATTAAAAATACATAATAATTAGATCAGAATCCTTTTTTTCATTTTATTTTATTTTATATTTTATTTTATATTTTATTTTATTTTATTTTATTTTATTTTATTTTATTTTATTTTATTTTATTTTATTTTATTTTATTTTATTTCTATACACAGCTCTGTTTTTTATGTATTTTACCCTATAGTCAGCTTTCAATTTATCTTATTTTTGGACTGAAAATGTGTAACTATCACAAATTATAAAAAAATAAGTTGAAAAGTAAACCACAGTTCCTGGCACCAAGATGAGTTACAAGTGCGTAAAAATGTAGAGTAATAGCTAACCCAACAGACTGTTTTTTGCTACAGCCTTTCTCTGATTAGACCACCTCTCTGGTAATTTCTCACTCATCTTCAGCCGTGTCTTAACCTTACTTCTTCTGTCCATAAACAAACCTGATTGTTGAAGCGAATCTTGTCTTTATGTCCTTGGTCTTGCTTTCAACCCATAGCCACTGGAAAAGAGTGGAGTCTGGGAAGAAGACTGGAAGAGAAACTTTCATAGGAAGAAAATGAACTGGTTTTACTGTCCATCAGTGTCACCATTTTACTGTGCTGGAGAGAGTGAAGCAATACAACAACAAATCTGTAAAAATACGATGTTGTCCTTGTTCTTTTCTCCTTTGAAAGTTTGTCTTGCAGTCTCCTGTTGGATATCCTCTTTCATCCCAGTGTGTTAGTTTTCATGACAGAATTTGCATTCCCATTTCCATCCAGTAGAACAGCAGGACTTGTCGAAGAATGCAGCCGAAGCTGGTTGCAATGCCACCACCTCCAATACCAGTGGTTTCTGTACTTCCTTGCAGGTGTTTGTCTTCTATGGGGGTGACAGCTGAATTGTATGCAGAAGGATTGACTGAGGCTGGAACAGACAAAGGCAAGTCTCCTCTTGGCTTCCTGTCTTCCTCTGGCCAAATGTTGCTGCTGTGGAGCAGAGGCTGCTGGAAACAAATTCTTCTTGTTCAAGCAGTCATTTGCTCAGTTTGGACAACAGGCTTCCAGCACTAAGTCTTGAGCAATCTTCACTGGGAAAGCTATGTGTTTCTGCAGTAAGACTCTTTTTTCTTTCAGGGGCTTCTGGTCTGAGACAATTTGGAGTAGAGAGAAGCATTTTCTGAAAGACTGTTCTGGGCAGAGGATCTTCATTGTTAGTCTTGTAGTAGCACATTCTCTGAGATTTCCATCAAATTAGGTTTTGGACATAGATGTAGATAAGATTGTTACTGGGTTTCTATGTCTGTATTTCTTTATGTCAACTTGGTATGGAACAAATTAGAGGCATACTGTATTCTTGTGCCTCTTTCCTACTAATTAATTAATCCTTCCCTTTTTCTACAAGAATGGGTGAAATAAATGTCATGCTCATGTAAGGTGATCTACAGCTCATCTTCTGGCACAACCATATTGTCATATGAAATCCAAGGTTACTCTGCACTGTAACCTAGTCATCAGCTGTCACCCAACTTCCGAGCATTTCTAACCAGTCCTACCTTACCAGTCAGGCGTTTTTGTTAAATGCTCCAGGGAATTATATACATATTGTACAAGTGTGACTTTTGCTTCAATATGCACATTACAGGCCCTTCACTTCAGAATTAGAACTATCAAGAATTCACGAGCTTCTTCCTCTAAGCCCAGAATGCACGTTGATGTGTTTGCATTCTGCTCTGCAAAATGCCATGGCAACTTTACAACAGCTACAGACTTCTGCATAGTAACTTTTCACTTATTGTCAATCCCAGCTAAGATGCTTGCTTTTCCCATTAGTCTTGTTTTCCCCATTATTATTCCACTTCAAGAAAGACATTTGGTTATCTCTTTTCCTTTATCCGCACGTGACACTGCTACCTGTGTTTTTCTCAGATCTATTTAATGGCTGATCTTTGTCTCCACTTCCTCTGTTATAAATCACTACATCTGTTAGATTTGGACTCCTGTTTTCAAACACCTTCGTAATTTATTGCTTTTTGAGATGCTTCTACTTTCTTTAAGAAGAAAGACCTGGATGTACAAGTCAAGTATCTCAAAAGAAATGAAGCATGCAGAATTAATGAGAAAAGCCACAAAGCAAATTGCCAGCTGATTCACTGATCATTCTGTTTTCCAAGATATTAAAAACACCACTGCTGTGCTGGCCAAGAGGAAATGTGGAAATTCCCTTCTGGCTTGGAGTACTTACAACACTCAAGATACTAATGCTTATCTGGTATCTTTTTAATATTGAGTACCTTGTGTTCTTTTGCCCAAGGTTAAGGCAGGCAGTTTTTGAACCAACAGACTACACTTGGGTAGCCAGATAGCATACCATATAGGTATCCTTATTCACTTATATGAAATTCTGAATTGGTTCACCTGGGAAATATAACAGCAGCATAGTTGTTAGACAGCCAGTCATGTTAAAGGCTTTGTTCAATTGACTGCTGCTTGTAAGCAATAATTACATCACGACAGAAAGTGACAGACCGACATAATTTTTTAGTACATAACTCCAGTCTGTATGTGAATAGCTGGATTAGTATGTATGGGAAAGAACCACATAAGTATACACAGTAAATAAAAATATATAGAATCATTTTTGTCTGGTCTTCTAAAAATTGTCTATTAATTATGAAGCCACAGCACTGCTTCAAATGCTGTAATTGACACTGTTCCCGTAAAGACAATACCTTTCATTTCATTAGACCAACTACACATAATTGTATAGAGAAGACTATTCTTGTGAAGAAGAGTTGTATAGCATAGCCTAGGTACCCTAAATCTAAGCAGGTAAAATCATACCCATTAAATAACATGTCTTTCTTTCTTGAGGTAAGTGTAACAGCATTATCAAAATTCAGTCCTGATTTGGGGAACAAAAAACCAAAACTGTGCGAAACAAATCATGAGCCACTGGGATGAGTGCTCTGGCAAGCATACCCAGATTCTTCAGATTCTTTGCATAAAATCTACCCAGGCTATCATTTGCAGTTCCTATCTACTTCAGTGCAACCAACTTTTTATTTATCCTCTGAGTATTTCTCAAGTTTTTCAGTCCTTCCCCAGACCCCTCCCCTTCACACGGTCCGTGAAGCCCACCTTCAGCCAGAGAGAAGGCATGGCCACCCTGAAGAAAGAAAATTAATGGGGACAGTCCCTGCCACCTCGTCCTAGTACTACGTACTGTGACCAGGTTGCCATAGGCATCTGTCCCTGGAGTGGAGCAGGGTGGAGCATTAATCAGAATGGAATTTGTCTCTATCGCCGAGAGCAAGCCACATTCCTCATGGATATCAGAAGTCTTATTTTCATTCCCTGTGGAGCTTTTGAAGCCCTCTGCTCAGTGAATCTCACTGCTGGAGACCCCTGTATGTTCTACGGGGAGTCCTGGTACCTCAACCTGAGGCGTGGATTTCACAGCTGAACTGGAAGCTTGAGCGATGCATAAGCCTTAGGTATTGCAACCTGTTCCTTCCTTAGATCTCTACTTATCTATGTATGGACAAGATTGTCAGGTGTTGTTTTTTAACCTGCCAGTGCCCACTAATCACTGAATTGAAAAAGCCAATCTGAAAGCAAGGAATGGATTTCCAACAAAAACTGAGAGAAGCACTGTAAAAGCTGTTGTGAACAATAGCTCCCTCTTGTGTGTTAAAGAAGCAGCAGGTCTGTGTCTGCACAGGCCTGAGCTTTGGAGCACGCAAACTTGGTAAACTTGTGAGGAAAGCGAACAGTGCAAGTGGGTTCCGCAAGGGGCAACTGGACAGAAGCGAACGCCTGACAGTGGCTGCCCAAGCTGATGGCTTAGCTCTGGTCTGGATATATCATAAGCTTTGTTGTGCAGGGTAGAAGTGAATTCCCATAATGAAAAACAGCCCAGTGCTGTATGATATCATGTTTATTTCATAAAGAAGCAAGGAGGGAGGGAGGGAGGGAGGGAAGGAAAGAAGGAAGGGAGTAATGGAGGGAGGGAGACAGGGATAGAGGGAGGGGAGGGAGGGATGGATGGAGGAAAGGAAGGAGGGAGGGAGGAGTATCATGGAACTGACATTTTGAAGTACATTCTAATACATTTGGACTCACGTATAAGCATGCTTATAAAAATGTTGAAAATGTGTTTTCATGAGTACAGGTTCTCAAATTCTTGCTGTCACCAAGACAGACCTGTGATTTTGTAGCAGCATATGTGGCATATTGGCATATTTGAGAAGCTAACAAGACTGACACTTTTGCAACAGTCTCTTCTCCTGATGACATAATGGCCAGCTCCTGTTACAGCGGCAGCTATGACCATCTTCCTTTGTGAACATACCACGTACAGTTGGGAATACAATAAATGTTATTTAACATTAACACAACATTTCTGTAAACATTATTTTCTTGGACTGTTCTGTTTGGATGTGTTCTGGTTTTTATGTAATCATCTTCTGAATATGAACAGCAGTGCACTGAGGATTTAAACATGAACAAACTAAGTTCATGTTCACTGCAGTTTTGAAAACATGAGAGCAGAGGTTAGGAAATGCACTGATCCTTAAAAGAAAGGATAAATTCAAGTGGTTTTAAGGTCTGGTGATTTTTTCCTCCACAGCATGACTTAGCACAAATCATACTGAAGCTGTGGGCTGAAACTGCTTTAGTAGACGGCATACTTGACTGCCCTTTGAGTGCTCTGCAGGTGCCAGAGTTTTTCAGGTCCAGTTCTTCAAGCAGGAAGGTCAGGGAAGATGAAGACAACTTCGTATTTCCACCTGACTGGCTCATTTCAGTCATTTTTATCTATCAAAAATTGACCATTGTACCATGTAGTAAGCAGCACTTATTACCTGCATATCACGATCTGTATGCAGGGAGTGCCTGAGCCTGTTGCTGCCCTCTGAGGGCAGCGGAGACACCGTATTTGTGAGGTGCGAGTAGGTGGATGGCCTGGTCAGCCTGGTGGAAGGGCTCAGGGAGGAGGTGGAGAGGCTGAGGGCCATCAGGGAGTGTGAGTGGGAGATAGACTGGTGGAGCAACTCTCTGCCAGGCCTGAAGGTGAGGTACTGGGGTGAGACACCCCAAATGGGGTTGGACCCCCTGCCCGGTTGCTATCGGGCAAAGGGAGGGGACCTGGGAGTTGAGGAGGAATGGAGACAGGTCCCTGCTCGACCTTGCAAGCAGCAACCCCCCCTACTGGCCCTACCTTCCCAGGTACCCTTAAATAACAGATTTGAGGCCCTGGAGCTTGAGAGACCAGTAGGTGAGGAAGAGATAGAAAGTCTACCCAGAAGGATGCCTAGGGTGAGGAAGTCGACTCCACGCCTCAAGACTGCCTCCACCAAGAAAGACAGAAGGGTGATTGTTGTGGGTGACTCCCTTCTCAGGGGAACAGAGGGCCCTATTTGTCAGCCTGACCCTACCCGTAGGGAAGTCTGCTGGCTCCCTGGGGCCAGGGTCAGGGACATTGCCAGAAAGCTTCCCAACCTGGTTTGCCCCTCTGATTACTATCTTCTTTTGATAGTCCAGGCTGGCAGTGATAATACTGAAGAGAGAAGCCTGAAGGCTATCAAATGGGACTTTAGGGGACTGGGATGGTTAGTGGATGGAGCGGGAGTACAGGTGGTGTTTTCGTCCATCCCTATGGTGGCAGGGAGGGGTACAGAGAGGACACAGAAAGCCCACCTGATAAACACGTGGCTCAGAGGCTGGTGCCAACACAGAAATTTTTTTTTTTGACCATGGGGCACTTTACTCAGCACCCAGCCTGATGGCTGCAGACGGGTCCCTATCTCTAAGGAGAAAACAGATCCTAGCACAGAAGCTGGCAGGGCTCGTTGAGAGGGCTTTAAACTAGGTAAGAAGGGGGATGGGGCTGAAATAAGTCTTGTTGGAGGTGTGCCAGGGGGAACAATGGCTAGGATAGAGGAGAAGGCAATGGCCCAACTGGAGTGCATCTATACTAATGCACACAGCATGGGTAACAAACAAGAGGAGCTAGAAGCCATCGTGCAGCAGGCAGGCTATGACTTGGTTGCCATCACGGAAACTTGGTGGGACCACTCTCATAACTGGTGTGCTGCAATGTCTGGCTATAGGCTCTTCAGAAGGAACAGGAAGCATAGAAGGGGGGGGGGGGGGTGTAGCTCTCTATATGAGAGAGTGTTTTGATGTCATGGAACTTGAGGCTGGGAATGAGGCTCAGCTTGAGGTTCAGCTACTATGCAAAGAAGAAATCTATACACCTGAGTTTCCTCTTTTTTGCAGCCTTCTGTGGTCTTACTTCAGCTGATCTAGGTGTGTTCCTGAAGAAACAAACTTCTTGTACCACAATGGTTCATCAGCATTCCTTGGGAGAGCAGGTTTTATTTAATGCCTGTTCAAGAAACACTTGCCATTCAACAATTTTAATTTTCCGAAGACAGAAAGTGAAACTATCCATTTACAAACTTGAAGTCAAGCTAACCTACCATTAAAATGAACACACAAAGTAATAAATAAATAAATTGAAATAATAACAATCATCATCATCATCATCATCATCATCTAGCTATTCAGGTAAGTTTGTGGAAAGTTGTAATCCAGAATTCCACCTGTCCATATTCTGTTATAATACAGAAAAAGGTAGACAACAATTTAGCAAGAGCTATTCTGAATGACATCTGAAACTGAGTCTCACCCCAATTAAATAAGTTAGGCTTCTAATAGTCTTTGCACAGTAAGATAACAAAGAAAATGATGTGAAATTCCATTATTTCACAAACAGATTATTTACACATAGAACAACAGAAATCAGGAAGAAGCCAATAACAGCAACAACAGCACCAGCAACCTGGAAAAGAAAGTGTTCCTTCTGATTAACTTTTGTGTTCCATGTAAGCATTACCAAAGATTAACTGGTGAATCCAAGGAAAACTATAATAAAATCAGCAAGTTCAATGGCATACGTAATCTTCTGAAAAGGAAAGGTCAGATCCTTAGTGTTACAAATTACTATCTAGATTAATACATCATTCAGGGAATTAACTGGACATCCCTATGACTTGAGTGCTTAAGAGACAGAAAAATCAGGGCAGTTTCAACCTTTGAAAGAAGTACTGAAGTTCCTAAGTAATTCATGCTATTAATACTTGTTTTTTAAATATTGTCAGTCATTGTCCTTACCAATACAAACCAATGAGTTCTTAACAAACTGACTTTAGATAAATGGTGAGCATACAACACAGAAGGTGAGGTGATGTGTTCAGTACAGATTTGACAGGAATCTGACAGATTTGAGCAGTCAAGTCAGTCTTGCTGGTTCCATGATCTATGCATACAGTCTTTTACTTCCTCGTCTTTCGGGTCCTTAACATACAATGGTGCTAGCTCAGACCTAGGAATCACCAGTCTTTATCTTGTTCCCTGCCTCAAGTCCCCCCTTTTCTTTAGCCTAAGCAAATTCTTTTGCTTATTACAATCCTTCTTGATTAAAAGTTTTCATAAAATTCTTACCAGTTTTGACTTGGTGCTTGTTTCAGTTACACTTCCAGGTATCATAATCATCTAGTCCTTCATACAGCACCAAAATGCACACTGTACCACTACACAAGTCAAGAATACTACTATTAAAAAGAAGATCAATATTCCTCTAAACAATTGCTTAAGCCAAGAAAAGTTGGGTAACCAAAAGGTTATTTTGTTGCATAATTCTCAAAAACCTCGTGAGGTGCCATCTTGAATTACCTTATGTAATCACCTTATAATAATCACCTTATTATCTTAGTCTTTCCCCAAATGTTTTCGTGATCAGTCTCAATTCATCCTGCCTCATTTACATACATACAGCAACTAATATTTATTAAAGTGCATACTTCCCCTTGGGAGGCAAATAAAGGGTCTAGTGCCTAAAACGTTCTTATTGATTTGTTCTAGTTGCTTGCACAAAACTATAAGATGTTGTTGCAAATATTGGTTTCCTAAATGTGTTAGATCTTCTCCTTTGTATGGCATTTCGTAAGGCCTGCCATACAATATCTCAAAAGGGGCTTAGTTTTACCAATACATATGGGTTTCTTGACAGATTTTACCAATCTGTTTTATTAAATGGTTCATGGTTTTTCACTTGGCCACTTGCCTGTGGCCCATATGGAATGTGTAGTTCTCAGTCAATCCCCAGCACTTTGCTGACTTGTTGGGTCAGTTCTGCAGTGAAGTGTGGTCCTCTGCCAGATGACATTACTGAGGGTACACCAAATCTCAGTATAATTTCATTCAACAATACTTTGGACACTTCTCTGATTTTCTTAGTTCTACATGGGAATGCTCCTGGCCATCTGGAAAAGGTGCCTGTTAGTACCAATGGGAAACTAAACCCCCCATTTCTTGGGAGTTCGAAAAAAATCAATTTGCAACTATTTCCCAGGAATATTTCCCAGGAATATTTCCCTTCCCTTTTGTTCCTGTTTGGGGTTTGATTCCTGTCTGTGGTTTAAATTTATGCCTCTCTAACAATGGTATAGAAATTACGTCCTCTCCATTTTCTACTTCAAAACTATTCTAATCTTTCAGCTCCCCAGCATGCTTTCTTATATTCTCCAATGACTATCCTATACCATAAGGTATCACAATTCTCCCATCAGTTCTCAGCAATAACTAAAACACTGGAGTGAAGCCAGGATTGCTCTGAGAGCATTTGTGAGGATCCAGCACAACGGACTGCTCTCGCAAGATCAGGTTCCGTTCTTCTGAACCAATCCAGAGTTAGCTTCCTGTCTTTGTGAAGACCTCATTTCTTCAGCTTCTCCTACTTTAGACAAATTCCTGAGTGGGAAAGCAATTAGTGCTTCATGCTAGAATCCATTAACCATTCCAAATCCAGAACTTGTGATTTTCTCAGGCATTGAGAAATAACCGAAAGAAAAGCAATGGAATATGAAGAGTAGTTTGCATTGCCATGGTTATTATTGCCATTCCCATTATGATCGCTACCATGTGTAAAACAACCAGCTAAAAAAGACGATAGAGGTATACAGTTAAGATATGTTTTTAACTTGTTAAAATGTAATTCAGGTGTCATGCAGTGTTGATTTTCTGTTATTCTGTTTGAATGACGTTCTTTCCACCCTACAAAATGAAACTTGTGTTCATGGAACATGCGGTCAAGAAGAGTGATCAAGAAGGCCAAGAGCATCCTGGCTTGTCTCTGAAACAGAGTGGCCATCAGGACTAGGGAAGTGATTGTCCCCATTGTTCATCTCTAGTGAGTGCCGCACCTCGAGTACTGTGTTCATCAAAGCCATCAAGGTGCTGGAGCGTGTCCAGAGAAGAGCTCTGAAGCTTGTGAAGGGTTTAGAGAACAAGTCTTGTGAGGAGCGGCTGAGGGAGCTGGGGTTGTTTAGCCTGGAGTAAAGGAGCTCCTTTCAAGGGCAGACTTTCTTGTGCTCTCCAGTAACCTTAAAGGAGGCTCCAGAGAGGTGGGGCTCAGTCTCTTCTCCCAAGCCGCGAGTGAAAAGACAAGACCAAGACACCTTAATTTGCACCAGGGGAGGTTTCAGTTGCTTATTAGGAAGACTTTCTTGACCAAAATGGTTGCTGTGGTGGGCTTCCGTGGCAAGGTATTGGTAGCAGGGGGCCAACTATCAGCAACAGAGTGGCCACGGTGACTAGGAAAGTGATGGCGCCCAGCCGTGGGGCACCCGTGCTGGAGCAGTTTGCTCCTGGGGCATGGATGGAGCCCGTGGTAGGGAGCCATGTGGGAGCAGTGCTTGAGGAGCTGCTGCCTGTGGGCAGCCCCTGCAGGCTCAGTTCGGGAATCCCGGGTGAGGGATGAAGTTCTGTGGGTATTTTTGTTTTGTTGTTTGTTTGTTTGTTTGTTTTCTGAAGAAACCGGGTGTTTAACAAGGAAATGCAGAGTTGCCTTTGTTTGGTACTCGATGGTCTTGAGGTCTCTTCCAACCTAGAAATTCTGTGATTCTGTGCTTCTGTGATTCACTGAAGTCACAATCGCCAAGGCGTCACACTGGCTGGCTCTGCAGCACAGACGCCAGGAGTGCCGCTTGGCATCGCGGCGGCGCTGCGGTGCCCCAGCCCCAGGCCCGTCCCAGCCCCAGCGCACGGCGCCCTCCGCTCCCCCATGGATGGAGCCCCCCGCCGCCTCAGCAGCCCCGTGGCGGACGCCCCATGGCGGAGCCGCCCCCGAGGAGAAGGAGCCCGCAGCCCTCTGCCTGCAGCGCACCGCACCGCAGCGCACCGCACCGCACCAAGCGCCGTGCAACGGCTGCCACCGCCGCGGGGGCTCCTGGTGTGAGTGGCAAGGGGGGGCTGCGCTTCCTGAGTCGAGCTGGTGGACACCAGCTTGCCTGGGCAATTGCCGATGTTGCTGAGGAGGCAACAGAGCCAAAGCCCTTGGGGATGAAGATCCAGCACGGCTGGGGAGGCTTTGGCATTTCTGCACAATGCTGCTCCCTGCTTGGGAGCCCAGACTCAGGTGCGGAATGAAGCAAAGCAAGCTAGAGGGAAACTGTGTGCTGGTAATTTGTCAGTTCTTTCTTTCTTTTTCATTCCTCACGCGTAAGAAAACCTAAGTCTTTAAACCACTTGTTTGAAGACACGGCTTTATGGACTTGATTCTGGGTGTGCTCCTTAACCTTGTTTGGAAGCTGTTTAACCCCGCTACACTTACAGGAGACCTATGCTCGAGTTTATGCTTGCTGTGATCAAGCGGTGTTCTTTTGCTCTTCTTTGCTTTGGTGATGGCGGGTGAGGTTGAAAAGAGTTTTCAGCAGGATTCTTCCTTTCCTTTGCAGAATCCCAAACTCCGTATTAGCGCTGATCTTCATCTCTGGTCTGAAAAGCTTCACGGGCCAAAAGAGAATGGAGATGAGGAAGGAAATGGAGAATGATGAGGACTATTTCCAGTCAGCACCCGTAAGCTTTGTGAAAGAATCAGGTGCATTTCTGTAGTGGTAGAAAACGTAGCTGGAAAGACTTCATAAGGACGTCAAGTCCAATTCATTGTTCTCAGTGAGAGCAATCACGCAGTTTAGACTCCTGATAAGCTATTTGTCTGTAGGCAGCTGCCAACTCGTACAGCTAATCAAATTAAGCCTCGCAAACAAGCAACCAAGCAAGCAGAAACCACAGAAACATGCAGTTTATGGAGTGCAACTGTCTCCTTTCCAATCTCATGGGTTTCACCAAGTTTGGGGTGACTCCAGGGCTGGCTTGCCAGGGAGACTTTCTTTAATTGCTGGCAGATCAGCCAGAAGGGCAATACAAGGCCCTGGTTAAACACAGTCTGTAGGCTGCTTCTAGATCAACGGTTTCTTTGGTTACTCCACAACCTCCACAATCTCCACTTGCTTCGAAGCTGTGAAGATTGGAAGTCCACTTTGTGTTTTTCAGCCACTCTGTGTCAAATGGTAAGAGTTGTTTTACTGGCTGTAAAAACAGAAATGACAAACAGCCCCTCCTCTGGGTCTTCAGAATGCTCCTAAGATCCCCCAGACTGGCTAAGTAGCGATGCTCTAGTATAGATGCATCTAGATGCAGTAGAGATAGATGGTGGTAGAGAGGCTCTAGCATGGACGTGACACGCTTTGACAGCATCTTTTCTCTGACAGCAGCTTCTGTCTTGGCTCTTCCCATCAAGCCAGAGCAGTTTCTTGGCCTGCGCAACCTGCAGACTGACCTCTCGTGTGTATCCGTGCTGGACTGAGGGTAATGTTTGGAACACGCACTGATGCTGTATTCACGAGAACTTTGAGAAGAGACAGCAAGAAGCTAACCTGCATACGAGTTTCTTAGGTTTCTGTATAGAGAGGGAGATATACATGCATATATATTTACGTATTTCTTTACTTATTTCAAGATATCTTTTGTTCTCCAAAATGAATCCTCTGACTGTTACTAATGTATGGGACACACCTTGACACTCTAATGGCATAGAAATACTTTGAATCTCATCCTTGCTATTGTTTCTGGATTGAAAACATAATTGTGAATATGATTACCTGCTTGGAATCTTGGAACCTTTTTTTTTTTTTTTTTTTTTTTAATATATACCTATTCTATTATGAAATCCTATAAAAAGGAGTGAACTCAAGAGGAAAAAAAAAAAAAAAAAAAAAAAAGAAAACAATTTTAATTCCATTTCTAAATTAGATATCTAATCCTGATAGATTCACTCCCTTCCAAACAGAGCTCAACAAATGAAAGAGTAAAAAATGCACATAATATTTCTTCTATCCCAAGATTTCATGGCACAATAGTTCTTTGCCTAACCCTGCAATAGCCCCATAGGCATTGCAATTGCTTACTTGTTCTTCTCCTTTGCTTGTGTTTAGTGTTTGCTTTTCTAACCTATGCTTAATGTTACAACGTTGGATTGATTTACCTCCTTAGGTATCAAGAGAAGAAGGCATTTGCTTCAGAGGACAGTACTTTGATGCTTTCCAGGGCTAATGGCCAAAGTTCTCAAAGCACTTTTTTTTGTTGTTGTTGTTTTTCACCAGTGATTTATACATTTGTCAATCTTTCCATCTTCATTTACAACTCCGAATTTAGGTTTTAGGTGAACAAGAACCCTGAAACCAGCTGAAGCCGTATCAGACATAGTAAGGACGTGCGTCTGTGAGGAAGTAATTCACAATGATTGCATGGTGTCCTTTCGACAGATTTACTCTGGTCCTCTGCACTAAGCATCCCCAAGGGATATTTCAAAGCTCTCGGAATGATCTGTCATTCTCTCTTCCACTGGAGTCTCCATTAGGAAAGCGTGACTATTCCTTGCCCACGTGGAAAAGAACTCCTCATTGAGTTGTTTCTAACCAAAACCTCTTTCTTGTGTTCTATTGACAGGAGCCACTTGGCTAGACAAACTCAATCATCGCAAATGGAAGGAGTGGAACTACTTCAACACCGTGCTTCGGCTTCTAAGCAGAACTGTAATGTGGGTGGGGACGTAGCAAGAGGACATGGCCAAGCCAGGGTGGACTTGAAAGTGCCGTGTCCGAGCCACAGCAAGAAGTCCGTGATTCCCACTTGGAGACTGCTGCTCACCTAGTAGCACAGCAGCTGGAACGCTTCTGGATCCTGCTGATGGATTGCCACGAATCAGGCAGTGACACAAGCTACGAGAACGACGGAAGTGATCTGAAGTGAGGCTTCTCCCTGTTCTCCATTCCAATTTGTGCAAGAAAGGAGAAGAGAGCAGAAGAAGAAAGGAGAGGAGGAGAAGAGAGGAGAAGAGAAAAGGAGAAAACGGGAGGGAAGGGGAGGGAATGAAGAGAACGGGAGGGAGGGGAGGGAATGGTAAAAACAAGAAGGGGAGGGGAGGGAAGGGGAGGGGAGGGAAGGGCAGGGGAGGGCAGGGGAGGGCAGGGGAGGGCAGGGGAGGGCAGGGGAGGGCAGGGGGTTTCAGGGGGTTTCAGGGGGGTTCAGGGGAGGGCAGGGGAGGGCAGGGGGGTTCAGGGGAGTTCAGGGGAGGGCAGGGGAGGGCAGGGGAGGGCAGGGGAGGGCAGGGGAGGGCAGGGGAGGGCAGGGGGCTTCAGGGGAGGGCAGGGGAGGGCAGGGGAGGGCAGGGGAGGGTACGGAAGGGACTGTGTAGGGTAGTGTAGGGTAGTGTAGGGTAGTGTAGGGTAGTGTAGGGTAGTGTAGGGGAGGGGATTGTAGGTGAGGTAAGTGTAGGGGAGCGTAGGGGAGGAGAGTATAGGGGAGTGTAGGAGAGGAGAGTGTAGTGGAGTATAGGGGAGCAGAGTGTAGGGGAACTGAGTGAAGGGTAGTGTAGGGGAGGTGTGTGTAGGGGAGTGTAGGGGAGCAGAGTGTAGGGGAGGTATGTGTAGGGGAGTGTAGGTGAGGAGAGTGTAGGGGAGCATTGGGGAGGGGAGTGTAGGGAAGTGTAGGGGAGGTGTGTGTAGGGGAGTGTAGGGGAGGTGTGTGTAGGGGAGTGTAGGGGAGGTGTGTGTAGGGGAGTGTAGGGGAGCAGAGTGTAGGGGAGGTGTGTGTAGGGGAGTGTAGGTGAGGAGAGTGTAGGGGAGCGTAGGGGAGGGGAGTGTAGGGAAGTATAGGGGAGGAGAGAGTCGGGGAAGGAAGTGGAGGGGAGGAGAGGGAAGGGGAAGGAGGGAAAGGGAAGGGAAAGAAGAGTTGGGGAGTCCTGCCATAAATAAAATGGTCAAATAAATGACATTTTGGATGTGAAGCCAAAGAGTTATGTTGCCATTCATTCCACAACCTGATTTCTCCCTGCAGTCTTTGTATTGCCCAGTGCCATTAATGGTTTGGCATGCCCAGAGGTGGCTGAGTATTGTCAGAAATAACTTTCCTTCATAACTGAATCAAGACTTTTGCTGCAATGCAAAAGATCAGGTGATTGAGTAACATATGGGTGGCAGATGAGCAGGGGAAACATCTTCCAAACTTGCAAATATTTTCTTTATAAAGAACTCCAAGTCCTTCTTCTCTGCTCTCCGCTTATGAAGGTTCTGTCACCTCCTCAGGAAGCAGAAGCAGTACAATGGGATTTAGAAGATCCAGCTCGAGCATAAGCAGCAGTTAGAGGAAGCAATGCTTTCTAGTTAGTGCAGTGTTTGAAGAGAGTTCATCTGGCTTTCTAAGAACATGTACTAGTGCAAAGCAGCTGATTGATCTGACTGTGCAATGAAAGCAAAGGAAGTGCAAAGCAGCAAATGCTTGAGAGAGGGCAAAAGAGATGCATGTCAAGCGTCTGGGGGGAAGAAGGCAGTCAGCTCTTAACAGATTCTTTGCCATCTAATTTGTTTCCGAAGACATAACATTTATTGAAGACAGTAGCGTTTGACTCCATGTGGTGTAGTAACCACCTAATTAATGGAGGTTAAAGAAAAGACACGAGGGCAGCAAAATCCCTCACTTGCTTCTCACACAAGGACAAAACTCTTACCTGAGAGAAATGCAGATTAATTTCTCAAATCTCACCGCACTTTTGGACGCCATTGGCTACGGCTTACCTCTCACGTATTTGAAGATTTCCGTAGGGCTGACTGATTTAGATGGGGAAAGGTTTAAATTAGCACACTTGTCAATGTGTTATTAATTTGGAAACACAGGGTGTTCTGCCCCTTCATTGCTGCTAGGACCTCCATGCTCAATGTGCTGAGGATGTGCAAGAGAAGAGTCTTAGAAAAGAGCCAAGTTTGGTTCATGGTACTAGATTTAAAGGATGCCTTTTTGTGCCTGCCTGTGGCACCCGAAAGCCAGAAACTCTTTGCCTTTGGATGAGAAAATCCTAACAGAGGATGAAAAACTCAGCTCATGGGTCTTTTTTTAGTCACACACTCTTATTCATAAAGAGATTAATTTCTTCATGAATTCTATGTTCTTGAAATGCTTGAAATATGGCATTTCTGTGAAGGGTTTAGAGAACAAGTCTTGTGAGGAGCGGCTGAGGGAGCTGGGGTTGTTTAGCCTGGAGTAAAGGAGCTCCTTTCAAGGGCAGACTTTCTTGTGCTCTCCAGTAACCTTAAAGGAGGCTCCAGAGAGGTGGGGCTCAGTCTCTTCTCCCAAGCCGCGAGTGAAAAGACAAGACCAAGACACCTTAATTTGCACCAGGGGAGGTTTCAGTTGCTTATTAGGAAGACTTTCTTGACCAAAATGGTTGCTGTGGTGGGCTTCCGTGGCAAGGTATTGGTAGCAGGGGGCCAACTATCAGCAACACAGTGGCCACGGTGACTAGGAAAGTGATGGCGCCCAGCCGTGGGGCACCCGTGCTGGAGCAGTTTGCTCCTGGGGCATGGATGGAGCCCGTGGTAGGGAGCCATGTGGGAGCAGTGCTTGAGGAGCTGCTGCCTGTGGGCAGCCCCTGCAGGCTCAGTTCGGGAATCCCGGGTGAGGGATGAAGTTCTGTGGGTATTTTTGTTTTGTTGTTTGTTTGTTTGTTTGTTTTCTGAAGAAACCGGGTGTTTAACAAGGAAATGCAGAGTTGCCTTTGTTTGGTACTCGATGGTCTTGAGGTCTCTTCCAACCTAGAAATTCTGTGATTCTGTGCTTCTGTGATTCACTGAAGTCACAATCGCCAAGGCGTCACACTGGCTGGCTCTGCAGCACAGACGCCAGGAGTGCCGCTTGGCATCGCGGCGGCGCTGCGGTGCCCCAGCCCCAGGCCCGTCCCAGCCCCAGCGCACGGCGCCCTCCGCTCCCCCATGGATGGAGCCCCCCGCCGCCTCAGCAGCCCCGTGGCGGACGCCCCATGGCGGAGCCGCCCCCGAGGAGAAGGAGCCCGCAGCCCTCTGCCTGCAGCGCACCGCACCGCACCGCACCGCACTGCACCAAGCGCCGTGCAACGGCTGCCACCGCCGCGGGGGCTCCTGGTGTGAGTGGCAAGGGGGGGCTGCGCTTCCTGAGTCGAGCTGGTGGACACCAGCTTGCCTGGGCAATTGCCGATGTTGCTGAGGAGGCAACAGAGCCAAAGCCCTTGGGGATGAAGATCCAGCACGGCTGGGGAGGCTTTGGCATTTCTGCACAATGCTGCTCCCTGCTTGGGAGCCCAGACTCAGGTGCGGAATGAAGCAAAGCAAGCTAGAGGGAAACTGTGTGCTGGTAATTTGTCAGTTCTTTCTTTCTTTTTCATTCCTCACGCGTAAGAAAACCTAAGTCTTTAAACCACTTGTTTGAAGACACGGCTTTATGGACTTGATTCTGGGTGTGCTCCTTAACCTTGTTTGGAAGCTGTTTAACCCCGCTACACTTACAGGAGACCTATGCTCGAGTTTATGCTTGCTGTGATCAAGCGGTGTTCTTTTGCTCTTCTTTGCTTTGGTGATGGCGGGTGAGGTTGAAAAGAGTTTTCAGCAGGATTCTTCCTTTCCTTTGCAGAATCCCAAACTGCGTATTAGCGCTGATCTTCATCTCTGGTCTGAAAAGCTTCACGGGCCAAAAGAGAATGGAGATGAGGAAGGAAATGGAGAATGATGAGGACTATTTCCAGTCAGCACCCGTAAGCTTTGTGAAAGAATCAGGTGCATTTCTGTAGTGGTAGAAAACGTAGCTGGAAAGACTTCATAAGGACGTCAAGTCCAATTCATTGTTCTCAGTTAGAGCAATCACGCAGTTTAGACTCCTGATAAGCTATTTGTCTGTAGGCAGCTGCCAACTCGTACAGCTAATCAAATTAAGCCTCGCAAACAAGCAACCAAGCAAGCAGAAACCACAGAAACATGCAGTTTATGGAGTGCAACTGTCTCCTTTCCAATCTCATGGGTTTCACCAAGTTTGGGGTGACTCCAGGGCTGGCTTGCCAGGGAGACTTTCTTTAATTGCTGGCAGATCAGCCAGAAGGGCAATACAAGGCCCTGGTTAAACACAGTCTGTAGGCTGCTTCTAGATCAACGGTTTCTTTGGTTACTCCACAACCTCCACAATCTCCACTTGCTTCGAAGCTGTGAAGATTGGAAGTCCACTTTGTGTTTTTCAGCCACTCTGTGTCAAATGGTAAGAGTTGTTTTACTGGCTGTAAAAACAGAAATGACAAACAGCCCCTCCTCTGGGTCTTCAGAATGCTCCTAAGATCCCCCAGACTGGCTAAGTAGCGATGCTCTAGTATAGATGCATCTAGATGCAGTAGAGATAGATGGTGGTAGAGAGGCTCTAGCATGGACGTGACACGCTTTGACAGCATCTTTTCTCTGACAGCAGCTTCTGTCTTGGCTCTTCCCATCAAGCCAGAGCAGTTTCTTGGCCTGCGCAACCTGCAGACTGACCTCTCGTGTGTATCCGTGCTGGACTGAGGGTAATGTTTGGAACACGCACTGATGCTGTATTCACGAGAACTTTGAGAAGAGACAGCAAGAAGCTAACCTGCATACGAGTTTCTTAGGTTTCTGTATAGAGAGGGAGATATACATGCATATATATTTACGTATTTCTTTACTTATTTCAAGATATCTTTTGTTCTCCAAAATGAATCCTCTGACTGTTACTAATGTATGGGACACACCTTGACACTCTAATGGCATAGAAATACTTTGAATCTCATCCTTGCTATTGTTTCTGGATTGAAAAAATAATTGTGAATATGATTACCTGCTTGGAATCTTGGAATCTTATTTTTTTTTTTTTTAATATATACCTATTCTATTATGAAATCCTATAAAAAGGAGTGAACTCAAGAGGAAAAAAAAAAAAAAAAAAAAAAAAGAAAACAATTTTAATTCCATTTCTAAATTAGATATCTAATCCTGATAGATTCACTCCCTTCCAAACAGAGCTCAACAAATGAAAGAGTAAAAAATGCACATAATATTTCTTCTATCCCAAGATTTCATGGCACAATAGTTCTTTGCCTAACCCTGCAATAGCCCCATAGGCATTGCAATTGCTTACTTGTTCTTCTCCTTTGCTTGTGTTTAGTGTTTGCTTTTCTAACCTATGCTTAATGTTACAACGTTGGATTGATTTACCTCCTTAGGTATCAAGAGAAGAAGGCATTTGCTTCAGAGGACAGTACTTTGATGCTTTCCAGGGCTAATGGCCAAAGTTCTCAAAGCACTTTTTTTTGTTGTTGTTGTTTTTCACCAGTGATTTATACATTTGTCAATCTTTCCATCTTCATTTACAACTCCGAATTTAGGTTTTAGGTGAACAAGAACCCTGAAACCAGCTGAAGCCGTATCAGACATAGTAAGGACGTGCGTCTGTGAGGAAGTAATTCACAATGATTGCATGGTGTCCTTTCGACAGATTTACTCTGGTCCTCTGCACTAAGCATCCCCAAGGGATATTTCAAAGCTCTCGGAATGATCTGTCATTCTCTCTTCCACTGGAGTCTCCATTAGGAAAGCGTGACTATTCCTTGCCCACGTGGAAAAGAACTCCTCATTGAGTTGTTTCTAACCAAAACCTCTTTCTTGTGTTCTATTGACAGGAGCCACTTGGCTAGACAAACTCAATCATCGCAAATGGAAGGAGTGGAACTACTTCAACACCGTGCTTCGGCTTCTAAGCAGAACTGTAATGTGGGTGGGGACGTAGCAAGAGGACATGGCCAAGCCAGGGTGGACTTGAAAGTGCCGTGTCCGAGCCACAGCAAGAAGTCCGTGATTCCCACTTGGAGACTGCTGCTCACCTAGTAGCACAGCAGCTGGAACGCTTCTGGATCCTGCTGATGGATTGCCACGAATCAGGCAGTGACACAAGCTACGAGAACGACGGAAGTGATCTGAAGTGAGGCTTCTCCCTGTTCTCCATTCCAATTTGTGCAAGAAAGGAGAAGAGAGCAGAAGAAGAAAGGAGAGGAGGAGAAGACAGGAGAAGAGAAAAGGAGAAAACGGGAGGGAAGGGGAGGGAATGAAGAGAATGGGAGGGAGGGGAGGGAATGGTAAAAACAAGAAGGGGAGGGGAGGGAAGGGGAGGGGAGGGCAGGGGAGGGCAGGGGAGGGCAGGGGAGGGCAGGGGAGGGCAGGGGAGGGCAGGGGGTTTCAGGGGGTTTCAGGGGGGTTCAGGGGAGGGCAGGGGAGGGCAGGGGAGGGCAGGGGAGGGCAGGGGGGTTCAGGGGAGTTCAGGGGAGGGCAGGGGAGGGCAGGGGAGGGCAGGGGAGGGCAGGGGGCTTCAGGGGAGGGCAGGGGAGGGCAGGGGAGGGCAGGGGAGGGTACGGAAGGGACTGTGTAGGGTAGTGTAGGGTAGTGTAGGGTAGTGTAGGGTAGTGTAGGGTAGTGTAGGGGAGGGGATTGTAGGTGAGGTAAGTGTAGGGGAGCGTAGGGGAGGAGAGTATAGGGGAGTGTAGGAGAGGAGAGTGTAGTGGAGTATAGGGGAGCAGAGTGTAGGGGAACTGAGTGAAGGGTAGTGTAGGGGAGGTGTGTGTAGGGGAGTGTAGGGGAGCAGAGTGTAGGGGAGGTATGTGTAGGGGAGTGTAGGTGAGGAGAGTGTAGGGGAGCATTGGGGAGGGGAGTGTAGGGAAGTGTAGGGGAGGTGTGTGTAGGGGAGTGTAGGGGAGGTGTGTGTAGGGGAGTGTAGGGGAGCAGAGTGTAGGGGAGGTGTGTGTAGGGGAGTGTAGGTGAGGAGAGTGTAGGGGAGCGTAGGGGAGGGGAGTGTAGGGAAGTATAGGGGAGGAGAGAGTCGGGGAAGGAAGTGGAGGGGAGGAGAGGGAAGGGGAAGGAGGGAAAGGGAAGGGAAAGAAGAGTTGGGGAGTCCTGCCATAAATAAAATGGTCAAATAAATGACATTTTGGATGTGAAGCCAAAGAGTTATGTTGCCATTCATTCCACAACCTGATTTCTCCCTGCAGTCTTTGTATTGCCCAGTGCCATTGATGGTTTGGCATGCCCAGAGGTGGCTGAGTATTGTCAGAAATAACTTTCCTTCATAACTGAATCAAGACTTTTGCTGCAATGCAAAAGATCAGGTGATTGAGTAACATATGGGTGGCAGATGAGCAGGGGAAACATCTTCCAAACTTGCAAATATTTTCTTTATAAAGAACTCCAAGTCCTTCTTCTCTGCTCTCCGCTTATGAAGGTTCTGTCACCTCCTCAGGAAGCAGAAGCAGTACAATGGGATTTAGAAGATCCAGCTCGAGCATAAGCAGCAGTTAGAGGAAGCAATGCTTTCTAGTTAGTGCAGTGTTTGAAGAGAGTTCATCTGGCTTTCTAAGAACATGTACTAGTGCAAAGCAGCTGATTGATCTGACTGTGCAATGAAAGCAAAGGAAGTGCAAAGCAGCAAATGCTTGAGAGAGGGCAAAAGAGATGCATGTCAAGCGTCTGGGGGGAAGAAGGCAGTCAGCTCTTAACAGATTCTTTGCCATCTAATTTGTTTCCAAAGACATAACATTTATTGAAGACAGTAGCGTTTGACTCCATGTGGTGTAGTAACCACCTAATTAATGGAGGTTAAAGAAAAGACACGAGGGCAGCAAAATCCCTCACTTGCTTCTCACACAAGGACAAAACTCTTACCTGAGAGAAATGCAGATTAATTTCTCAAATCTCACCGCACTTTTGGACGCCATTGGCTACGGCTTACCTCTCACGTATTTGAAGATTTCCGTAGGGCTGACTGATTTAGATGGGGAAAGGTTTAAATTAGCACACTTGTCAATGTGTTATTAATTTGGAAACACAGGGTGTTCTGCCCCTTCATTGCTGCTAGGACCTCCATGCTCAATGTGCTGAGGATGTGCAAGAGAAGAGTCTTAGAAAAGAGCCAAGTTTGGTTCATGGTACTAGATTTAAAGGATGCCTTTTTGTGCCTGCCTGTGGCACCCGAAAGCCAGAAACTCTTTGCCTTTGGATGAGAAAATCCTAACAGAGGATGAAAAACTCAGCTCATGGGTCTTTTTTTAGTCACACACTCTTATTCATAAAGAGATTAATTTCTTCATGAATTCTATGTTCTTGAAATGCTTGAAATATGGCATTTCTGTGAAGGGTTTAGAGAACAAGTCTTGTGAGGAGCGGCTGAGGGAGCTGGGGTTGTTTAGCCTGGAGTAAAGGAGCTCCTTTCAAGGGCAGACTTTCTTGTGCTCTCCAGTAACCTTAAAGGAGGCTCCAGAGAGGTGGGGCTCAGTCTCTTCTCCCAAGCCGCGAGTGAAAAGACAAGACCAAGACACCTTAATTTGCACCAGGGGAGGTTTCAGTTGCTTATTAGGAAGACTTTCTTGACCAAAATGGTTGCTGTGGTGGGCTTCCGTGGCAAGGTATTGGTAGCAGGGGGCCAACTATCAGCAACACAGTGGCCACGGTGACTAGGAAAGTGATGGCGCCCAGCCGTGGGGCACCCGTGCTGGAGCAGTTTGCTCCTGGGGCATGGATGGAGCCCGTGGTAGGGAGCCATGTGGGAGCAGTGCTTGAGGAGCTGCTGCCTGTGGGCAGCCCCTGCAGGCTCAGTTCGGGAATCCCGGGTGAGGGATGAAGTTCTGTGTTTTTGTTGTTTGTTTGTTTGTTTGTTTGTTTGTTTTCTGAAGAAACCGGGTGTTTAACAAGGAAATGCAGAGTTGCCTTTGTTTGGTACTCGATGGTCTTGAGGTCTCTTCCAACCTAGAAATTCTGTGATTCTGTGCTTCTGTGATTCACTGAAGTCACAATCGCCAAGGCGTCACACTGGCTGGCTCTGCAGCACAGACGCCAGGAGTGCCGCTTGGCATCGCGGCGGCGCTGCGGTGCCCCAGCCCCAGGCCCGTCCCAGCCCCAGCGCACGGCGCCCTCCGCTCCCCCATGGATGGAGCCCCCCGCCGCCTCAGCAGCCCCGTGGCGGACGCCCCATGGCGGAGCCGCCCCCGAGGAGAAGGAGCCTGCAGCCCTCTGCCTGCACCGCACCGCACCGCACCGCACCGCACTGCACCTCACCAAGCGCCGTGCAACGGCTGCCACCGCCGCGGGGGCTCCTGGTGTGAGTGGCAAGGGGGGGCTGCGCTTCCTGAGTCGAGCTGGTGGACACCAGCTTGCCTGGGCAATTGCCGATGTTGCTGAGGAGGCAACAGAGCCAAAGCCCTTGGGGATGAAGATCCAGCACGGCTGGGGAGGCTTTGGCATTTCTGCACAATGCTGCTCCCTGCTTGGGAGCCCAGACTCAGGTGCGGAATGAAGCAAAGCAAGCTAGAGGGAAACTGTGTGCTGGTAATTTGTCAGTTCTTTCTTTCTTTTTCATTCCTCACGCGTAAGAAAACCTAAGTCTTTAAACCACTTGTTTGAAGACACGGCTTTATGGACTTGATTCTGGGTGTGCTCCTTAACCTTGTTTGGAAGCTGTTTAACCCCGCTACACTTACAGGAGACCTATGCTCGAGTTTATGCTTGCTGTGATCAAGCGGTGTTCTTTTGCTCTTCTTTGCTTTGGTGATGGCGGGTGAGGTTGAAAAGAGTTTTCAGCAGGATTCTTCCTTTCCTTTGCAGAATCCCAAACTCCGTATTAGCGCTGATCTTCATCTCTGGTCTGAAAAGCTTCACGGGCCAAAAGAGAATGGAGATGAGGAAGGAAATGGAGAATGATGAGGACTATTTCCAGTCAGCACCCGTAAGCTTTGTGAAAGAATCAGGTGCATTTCTGTAGTGGTAGAAAACGTAGCTGGAAAGACTTCATAAGGACGTCAAGTCCAATTCATTGTTCTCAGTTAGAGCAATCACGCAGTTTAGACTCCTGATAAGCTATTTGTCTGTAGGCAGCTGCCAACTCGTACAGCTAATCAAATTAAGCCTCGCAAACAAGCAACCAAGCAAGCAGAAACCACAGAAACATGCAGTTTATGGAGTGCAACTGTCTCCTTTCCAATCTCATGGGTTTCACCAAGTTTGGGGTGACTCCAGGGCTGGCTTGCCAGGGAGACTTTCTTTAATTGCTGGCAGATCAGCCAGAAGGGCAATACAAGGCCCTGGTTAAACACAGTCTGTAGGCTGCTTCTAGATCAACGGTTTCTTTGGTTACTCCACAACCTCCACAATCTCCACTTGCTTCGAAGCTGTGAAGATTGGAAGTCCACTTTGTGTTTTTCAGCCACTCTGTGTCAAATGGTAAGAGTTGTTTTACTGGCTGTAAAAACAGAAATGACAAACAGCCCCTCCTCTGGGTCTTCAGAATGCTCCTAAGATCCCCCAGACTGGCTAAGTAGCGATGCTCTAGTATAGATGCATCTAGATGCAGTAGAGATAGATGGTGGTAGAGAGGCTCTAGCATGGACGTGACACGCTTTGACAGCATCTTTTCTCTGACAGCAGCTTCTGTCTTGGCTCTTCCCATCAAGCCAGAGCAGTTTCTTGGCCTGCGCAACCTGCAGACTGACCTCTCGTGTGTATCCGTGCTGGACTGAGGGTAATGTTTGGAACACGCACTGATGCTGTATTCACGAGAACTTTGAGAAGAGACAGCAAGAAGCTAACCTGCATACGAGTTTCTTAGGTTTCTGTATAGAGAGGGAGATATACATGCATATATATTTACGTATTTCTTTACTTATTTCAAGATATCTTTTGTTCTCCAAAATGAATCCTCTGACTGTTACTAATGTATGGGACACACCTTGACACTCTAATGGCATAGAAATACTTTGAATCTCATCCTTGCTATTGTTTCTGGATTGAAAAAATAATTGTGAATATGATTACCTGCTTGGAATCTTGGAATCTTATTTTTTTTTTTTTTTAATATATACCTATTCTATTATGAAATCCTATAAAAAGGAGTGAACTCAAGAGGAAAAAAAAAAAAAAAAAAAAAAAAGAAAACAATTTTAATTCCATTTCTAAATTAGATATCTAATCCTGATAGATTCACTCCCTTCCAAACAGAGCTCAACAAATGAAAGAGTAAAAAATGCACATAATATTTCTTCTATCCCAAGATTTCATGGCACAATAGTTCTTTGCCTAACCCTGCAATAGCCCCATAGGCATTGCAATTGCTTACTTGTTCTTCTCCTTTGCTTGTGTTTAGTGTTTGCTTTTCTAACCTATGCTTAATGTTACAACGTTGGATTGATTTACCTCCTTAGGTATCAAGAGAAGAAGGCATTTGCTTCAGAGGACAGTACTTTGATGCTTTCCAGGGCTAATGGCCAAAGTTCTCAAAGCACTTTTTTTTGTTGTTGTTGTTTTTCACCAGTGATTTATACATTTGTCAATCTTTCCATCTTCATTTACAACTCCGAATTTAGGTTTTAGGTGAACAAGAACCCTGAAACCAGCTGAAGCCGTATCAGACATAGTAAGGACGTGCGTCTGTGAGGAAGTAATTCACAATGATTGCATGGTGTCCTTTCGACAGATTTACTCTGGTCCTCTGCACTAAGCATCCCCAAGGGATATTTCAAAGCTCTCGGAATGATCTGTCATTCTCTCTTCCACTGGAGTCTCCATTAGGAAAGCGTGACTATTCCTTGCCCACGTGGAAAAGAACTCCTCATTGAGTTGTTTCTAACCAAAACCTCTTTCTTGTGTTCTATTGACAGGAGCCACTTGGCTAGACAAACTCAATCATCGCAAATGGAAGGAGTGGAACTACTTCAACACCGTGCTTCGGCTTCTAAGCAGAACTGTAATGTGGGTGGGGACGTAGCAAGAGGACATGGCCAAGCCAGGGTGGACTTGAAAGTGCCGTGTCCGAGCCACAGCAAGAAGTCCGTGATTCCCACTTGGAGACTGCTGCTCACCTAGTAGCACAGCAGCTGGAACGCTTCTGGATCCTGCTGATGGATTGCCACGAATCAGGCAGTGACACAAGCTACGAGAACGACGGAAGTGATCTGAAGTGAGGCTTCTCCCTGTTCTCCATTCCAATTTGTGCAAGAAAGGAGAAGAGAGCAGAAGAAGAAAGGAGAGGAGGAGAAGAGAGGAGAAGAGAAGAGGAGAAAACGGGAGGGAAGGGGAGGGAATGAAGAGAATGGGAGGGAGGGGAGGGAATGGTAAAAACAAGAAGGGGAGGGGAGGGAAGGGCAGGGGAGGGCAGGGGAGGGCAGGGGAGGGCAGGGGAGGGCAGGGGAGGGCAGGGGAGGGCAGGGGGTTTCAGGGGGTTTCAGGGGGGTTCAGGGGAGGGCAGGGGAGGGCAGGGGGGTTCAGGGGAGTTCAGGGGAGGGCAGGGGAGGGCAGGGGAGGGCAGGGGAGGGCAGGGGGCTTCAGGGGAGGGCAGGGGAGGGCAGGGGAGGGCAGGGGAGGGTACGGAAGGGACTGTGTAGGGTAGTGTAGGGTAGTGTAGGGTAGTGTAGGGTAGTGTAGGGGAGGGGATTGTAGGTGAGGTAAGTGTAGGGGAGCGTAGGGGAGGAGAGTATAGGGGAGTGTAGGAGAGGAGAGTGTAGTGGAGTATAGGGGAGCAGAGTGTAGGGGAACTGAGTGAAGGGTAGTGCAGGGGAGGTGTGTGTAGGGGAGTGTAGGGGAGCAGAGTGTAGGGGAGGTATGTGTAGGGGAGTGTAGGTGAGGAGAGTGTAGGGGAGCATTGGGGAGGGAAGTGTAGGGAAGTGTAGGGGAGGTGTGTGTAGGGGAGTGTAGGGGAGGTGTGTGTAGGGGAGTGTAGGGGAGGTGTGTGTAGGGGAGTGTAGGGGAGCAGAGTGTAGGGGAGGTGTGTGTAGGGGAGTGTAGGTGAGGAGAGTGTAGGGGAGCGTAGGGGAGGGGAGTGTAGGGAAGTATAGGGGAGGAGAGAGTCGGGGAAGGAAGTGGAGGGGAGGAGAGGGAAGGGGAAGGAGGGAAAGGGAAGGGAAAGAAGAGTTGGGGAGTCCTGCCATAAATAAAATGGTCAAATAAATGACATTTTGGATGTGAAGCCAAAGAGTTATGTTGCCATTCATTCCACAACCTGATTTCTCCCTGCAGTCTTTGTATTGCCCAGTGCCATTGATGGTTTGGCATGCCCAGAGGTGGCTGAGTATTGTCAGAAATAACTTTCCTTCATAACTGAATCAAGACTTTTGCTGCAATGCAAAAGATCAGGTGATTGAGTAACATATGGGTGGCAGATGAGCAGGGGAAACATCTTCCAAACTTGCAAATATTTTCTTTATAAAGAACTCCAAGTCCTTCTTCTCTGCTCTCTGCTTATGAAGGTTCTGTCACCTCCTCAGGAAGCAGAAGCAGTACAATGGGATTTAGAAGATCCAGCTCGAGCATAAGCAGCAGTTAGAGGAAGCAATGCTTTCTAGTTAGTGCAGTGTTTGAAGAGAGTTCATCTGGCTTTCTAAGAACATGTACTAGTGCAAAGCAGCTGATTGATCTGACTGTGCAATGAAAGCAAAGGAAGTGCAAAGCAGCAAATGCTTGAGAGAGGGCAAAAGAGATGCATGTCAAGCGTCTGGGGGGAAGAAGGCAGTCAGCTCTTAACAGATTCTTTGCCATCTAATTTGTTTCCAAAGACATAACATTTATTGAAGACAGTAGCGTTTGACTCCATGTGGTGTAGTAACCACCTAATTAATGGAGGTTAAAGAAAAGACACGAGGGCAGCAAAATCCCTCACTTGCTTCTCACACAAGGACAAAACTCTTACCTGAGAGAAATGCAGATTAATTTCTCAAATCTCACCGCACTTTTGGACGCCATTGGCTACGGCTTACCTCTCACGTATTTGAAGATTTCCGTAGGGCTGACTGATTTAGATGGGGAAAGGTTTAAATTAGCACACTTGTCAATGTGTTATTAATTTGGAAACACAGGGTGTTCTGCCCCTTCATTGCTGCTAGGACCTCCATGCTCAATGTGCTGAGGATGTGCAAGAGAAGAGTCTTAGAAAAGAGCCAAGTTTGGTTCATGGTACTAGATTTAAAGGATGCCTTTTTGTGCCTGCCTGTGGCACCCGAAAGCCAGAAACTCTTTGCCTTTGGATGAGAAAATCCTAACAGAGGATGAAAAACTCAGCTCATGGGTCTTTTTTTAGTCACACACTCTTATTCATAAAGAGATTAATTTCTTCATGAATTCTATGTTCTTGAAATGCTTGAAATATGGCATTTCTGTGAAGGGTTTAGAGAACAAGTCTTGTGAGGAGCGGCTGAGGGAGCTGGGGTTGTTTAGCCTGGAGTAAAGGAGCTCCTTTCAAGGGCAGACTTTCTTGTGCTCTCCAGTAACCTTAAAGGAGGCTCCAGAGAGGTGGGGCTCAGTCTCTTCTCCCAAGCCGCGAGTGAAAAGACAAGACCAAGACACCTTAATTTGCACCAGGGGAGGTTTCAGTTGCTTATTAGGAAGACTTTCTTGACCAAAATGGTTGCTGTGGTGGGCTTCCGTGGCAAGGTATTGGTAGCAGGGGGCCAACTATCAGCAACACAGTGGCCACGGTGACTAGGAAAGTGATGGCGCCCAGCCGTGGGGCACCCGTGCTGGAGCAGTTTGCTCCTGGGGCATGGATGGAGCCCGTGGTAGGGAGCCATGTGGGAGCAGTGCTTGAGGAGCTGCTGCCTGTGGGCAGCCCCTGCAGGCTCAGTTCGGGAATCCCGGGTGAGGGATGAAGTTCTGTGTTTTTGTTGTTTGTTTGTTTGTTTGTTTGTTTGTTTTCTGAAGAAACCGGGTGTTTAACAAGGAAATGCAGAGTTGCCTTTGTTTGGTACTCGATGGTCTTGAGGTCTCTTCCAACCTAGAAATTCTGTGATTCTGTGCTTCTGTGATTCACTGAAGTCACAATCGCCAAGGCGTCACACTGGCTGGCTCTGCAGCACAGACGCCAGGAGTGCCGCTTGGCATCGCGGCGGCGCTGCGGTGCCCCAGCCCCAGGCCCGTCCCAGCCCCAGCGCACGGCGCCCTCCGCTCCCCCATGGATGGAGCCCCCCGCCGCCTCAGCAGCCCCGTGGCGGACGCCCCATGGCGGAGCCGCCCCCGAGGAGAAGGAGCCTGCAGCCCTCTGCCTGCACCGCACCGCACCGCACCGCACCGCACTGCACCTCACCAAGCGCCGTGCAACGGCTGCCACCGCCGCGGGGGCTCCTGGTGTGAGTGGCAAGGGGGGGCTGCGCTTCCTGAGTCGAGCTGGTGGACACCAGCTTGCCTGGGCAATTGCCGATGTTGCTGAGGAGGCAACAGAGCCAAAGCCCTTGGGGATGAAGATCCAGCACGGCTGGGGAGGCTTTGGCATTTCTGCACAATGCTGCTCCCTGCTTGGGAGCCCAGACTCAGGTGCGGAATGAAGCAAAGCAAGCTAGAGGGAAACTGTGTGCTGGTAATTTGTCAGTTCTTTCTTTCTTTTTCATTCCTCACGCGTAAGAAAACCTAAGTCTTTAAACCACTTGTTTGAAGACACGGCTTTATGGACTTGATTCTGGGTGTGCTCCTTAACCTTGTTTGGAAGCTGTTTAACCCCGCTACACTTACAGGAGACCTATGCTCGAGTTTATGCTTGCTGTGATCAAGCGGTGTTCTTTTGCTCTTCTTTGCTTTGGTGATGGCGGGTGAGGTTGAAAAGAGTTTTCAGCAGGATTCTTCCTTTCCTTTGCAGAATCCCAAACTCCGTATTAGCGCTGATCTTCATCTCTGGTCTGAAAAGCTTCACGGGCCAAAAGAGAATGGAGATGAGGAAGGAAATGGAGAATGATGAGGACTATTTCCAGTCAGCACCCGTAAGCTTTGTGAAAGAATCAGGTGCATTTCTGTAGTGGTAGAAAACGTAGCTGGAAAGACTTCATAAGGACGTCAAGTCCAATTCATTGTTCTCAGTGAGAGCAATCACGCAGTTTAGACTCCTGATAAGCTATTTGTCTGTAGGCAGCTGCCAACTCGTACAGCTAATCAAATTAAGCCTCGCAAACAAGCAACCAAGCAAGCAGAAACCACAGAAACATGCAGTTTATGGAGTGCAACTGTCTCCTTTCCAATCTCATGGGTTTCACCAAGTTTGGGGTGACTCCAGGGCTGGCTTGCCAGGGAGACTTTCTTTAATTGCTGGCAGATCAGCCAGAAGGGCAATACAAGGCCCTGGTTAAACACAGTCTGTAGGCTGCTTCTAGATCAACGGTTTCTTTGGTTACTCCACAACCTCCACAATCTCCACTTGCTTCGAAGCTGTGAAGATTGGAAGTCCACTTTGTGTTTTTCAGCCACTCTGTGTCAAATGGTAAGAGTTGTTTTACTGGCTGTAAAAACAGAAATGACAAACAGCCCCTCCTCTGGGTCTTCAGAATGCTCCTAAGATCCCCCAGACTGGCTAAGTAGCGATGCTCTAGTATAGATGCATCTAGATGCAGTAGAGATAGATGGTGGTAGAGAGGCTCTAGCATGGACGTGACACGCTTTGACAGCATCTTTTCTCTGACAGCAGCTTCTGTCTTGGCTCTTCCCATCAAGCCAGAGCAGTTTCTTGGCCTGCGCAACCTGCAGACTGACCTCTCGTGTGTATCCGTGCTGGACTGAGGGTAATGTTTGGAACACGCACTGATGCTGTATTCACGAGAACTTTGAGAAGAGACAGCAAGAAGCTAACCTGCATACGAGTTTCTTAGGTTTCTGTATAGAGAGGGAGATATACATGCATATATATTTACGTATTTCTTTACTTATTTCAAGATATCTTTTGTTCTCCAAAATGAATCCTCTGACTGTTACTAATGTATGGGACACACCTTGACACTCTAATGGCATAGAAATACTTTGAATCTCATCCTTGCTATTGTTTCTGGATTGAAAAAATAATTGTGAATATGATTACCTGCTTGGAATCTTGGAATCTTATTTTTTTTTTTTTTAATATATACCTATTCTATTATGAAATCCTATAAAAAGGAGTGAACTCAAGAGGAAAAAAAAAAAAAAAAAAAAAAAAGAAAACAATTTTAATTCCATTTCTAAATTAGATATCTAATCCTGATAGATTCACTCCCTTCCAAACAGAGCTCAACAAATGAAAGAGTAAAAAATGCACATAATATTTCTTCTATCCCAAGATTTCATGGCACAATAGTTCTTTGCCTAACCCTGCAATAGCCCCATAGGCATTGCAATTGCTTACTTGTTCTTCTCCTTTGCTTGTGTTTAGTGTTTGCTTTTCTAACCTATGCTTAATGTTACAACGTTGGATTGATTTACCTCCTTAGGTATCAAGAGAAGAAGGCATTTGCTTCAGAGGACAGTACTTTGATGCTTTCCAGGGCTAATGGCCAAAGTTCTCAAAGCACTTTTTTTTGTTGTTGTTGTTTTTCACCAGTGATTTATACATTTGTCAATCTTTCCATCTTCATTTACAACTCCGAATTTAGGTTTTAGGTGAACAAGAACCCTGAAACCAGCTGAAGCCGTATCAGACATAGTAAGGACGTGCGTCTGTGAGGAAGTAATTCACAATGATTGCATGGTGTCCTTTCGACAGATTTACTCTGGTCCTCTGCACTAAGCATCCCCAAGGGATATTTCAAAGCTCTCGGAATGATCTGTCATTCTCTCTTCCACTGGAGTCTCCATTAGGAAAGCGTGACTATTCCTTGCCCACGTGGAAAAGAACTCCTCATTGAGTTGTTTCTAACCAAAACCTCTTTCTTGTGTTCTATTGACAGGAGCCACTTGGCTAGACAAACTCAATCATCGCAAATGGAAGGAGTGGAACTACTTCAACACCGTGCTTCGGCTTCTAAGCAGAACTGTAATGTGGGTGGGGACGTAGCAAGAGGACATGGCCAAGCCAGGGTGGACTTGAAAGTGCCGTGTCCGAGCCACAGCAAGAAGTCCGTGATTCCCACTTGGAGACTGCTGCTCACCTAGTAGCACAGCAGCTGGAACGCTTCTGGATCCTGCTGATGGATTGCCACGAATCAGGCAGTGACACAAGCTACGAGAACGACGGAAGTGATCTGAAGTGAGGCTTCTCCCTGTTCTCCATTCCAATTTGTGCAAGAAAGGAGAAGAGAGCAGAAGAAGAAAGGAGAGGAGGAGAAGAGAGGAGAAGAGAAGAGGAGAAAACGGGAGGGAAGGGGAGGGAATGAAGAGAATGGGAGGGAGGGGAGGGAATGGTAAAAACAAGAAGGGGAGGGGAGGGAAGGGGAGGGGAGGGCAGGGGAGGGCAGGGGAGGGCAGGGGAGGGCAGGGGAGGGCAGGGGAGGGCAGGGGGTTTCAGGGGGTTTCAGGGGGGTTCAGGGGAGGGCAGGGGAGGGCAGGGGGGTTCAGGGGAGTTCAGGGGAGGGCAGGGGAGGGCAGGGGAGGGCAGGGGAGGGCAGGGGGCTTCAGGGGAGGGCAGGGGAGGGCAGGGGAGGGCAGGGGAGGGTACGGAAGGGACTGTGTAGGGTAGTGTAGGGTAGTGTAGGGTAGTGTAGGGTAGTGTAGGGGAGGGGATTGTAGGTGAGGTAAGTGTAGGGGAGCGTAGGGGAGGAGAGTATAGGGGAGTGTAGGAGAGGAGAGTGTAGTGGAGTATAGGGGAGCAGAGTGTAGGGGAACTGAGTGAAGGGTAGTGCAGGGGAGGTGTGTGTAGGGGAGTGTAGGGGAGCAGAGTGTAGGGGAGGTATGTGTAGGGGAGTGTAGGTGAGGAGAGTGTAGGGGAGCATTGGGGAGGGAAGTGTAGGGAAGTGTAGGGGAGGTGTGTGTAGGGGAGTGTAGGGGAGGTGTGTGTAGGGGAGTGTAGGGGAGGTGTGTGTAGGGGAGTGTAGGGGAGCAGAGTGTAGGGGAGGTGTGTGTAGGGGAGTGTAGGTGAGGAGAGTGTAGGGGAGCGTAGGGGAGGGGAGTGTAGGGAAGTATAGGGGAGGAGAGAGTCGGGGAAGGAAGTGGAGGGGAGGAGAGGGAAGGGGAAGGAGGGAAAGGGAAGGGAAAGAAGAGTTGGGGAGTCCTGCCATAAATAAAATGGTCAAATAAATGACATTTTGGATGTGAAGCCAAAGAGTTATGTTGCCATTCATTCCACAACCTGATTTCTCCCTGCAGTCTTTGTATTGCCCAGTGCCATTGATGGTTTGGCATGCCCAGAGGTGGCTGAGTATTGTCAGAAATAACTTTCCTTCATAACTGAATCAAGACTTTTGCTGCAATGCAAAAGATCAGGTGATTGAGTAACATATGGGTGGCAGATGAGCAGGGGAAACATCTTCCAAACTTGCAAATATTTTCTTTATAAAGAACTCCAAGTCCTTCTTCTCTGCTCTCCGCTTATGAAGGTTCTGTCACCTCCTCAGGAAGCAGAAGCAGTACAATGGGATTTAGAAGATCCAGCTCGAGCATAAGCAGCAGTTAGAGGAAGCAATGCTTTCTAGTTAGTGCAGTGTTTGAAGAGAGTTCATCTGGCTTTCTAAGAACATGTACTAGTGCAAAGCAGCTGATTGATCTGACTGTGCAATGAAAGCAAAGGAAGTGCAAAGCAGCAAATGCTTGAGAGAGGGCAAAAGAGATGCATGTCAAGCGTCTGGGGGGAAGAAGGCAGTCAGCTCTTAACAGATTCTTTGCCATCTAATTTGTTTCCAAAGACATAACATTTATTGAAGACAGTAGCGTTTGACTCCATGTGGTGTAGTAACCACCTAATTAATGGAGGTTAAAGAAAAGACACGAGGGCAGCAAAATCCCTCACTTGCTTCTCACACAAGGACAAAACTCTTACCTGAGAGAAATGCAGATTAATTTCTCAAATCTCACCGCACTTTTGGACGCCATTGGCTACGGCTTACCTCTCACGTATTTGAAGATTTCCGTAGGGCTGACTGATTTAGATGGGGAAAGGTTTAAATTAGCACACTTGTCAATGTGTTATTAATTTGGAAACACAGGGTGTTCTGCCCCTTCATTGCTGCTAGGACCTCCATGCTCAATGTGCTGAGGATGTGCAAGAGAAGAGTCTTAGAAAAGAGCCAAGTTTGGTTCATGGTACTAGATTTAAAGGATGCCTTTTTGTGCCTGCCTGTGGCACCCGAAAGCCAGAAACTCTTTGCCTTTGGATGAGAAAATCCTAACAGAGGATGAAAAACTCAGCTCATGGGTCTTTTTTTAGTCACACACTCTTATTCATAAAGAGATTAATTTCTTCATGAATTCTATGTTCTTGAAATGCTTGAAATATGGCATTTCTGTGAAGGGTTTAGAGAACAAGTCTTGTGAGGAGCGGCTGAGGGAGCTGGGGTTGTTTAGCCTGGAGTAAAGGAGCTCCTTTCAAGGGCAGACTTTCTTGTGCTCTCCAGTAACCTTAAAGGAGGCTCCAGAGAGGTGGGGCTCAGTCTCTTCTCCCAAGCCGCGAGTGAAAAGACAAGACCAAGACACCTTAATTTGCACCAGGGGAGGTTTCAGTTGCTTATTAGGAAGACTTTCTTGACCAAAATGGTTGCTGTGGTGGGCTTCCGTGGCAAGGTATTGGTAGCAGGGGGCCAACTATCAGCAACACAGTGGCCACGGTGACTAGGAAAGTGATGGCGCCCAGCCGTGGGGCACCCGTGCTGGAGCAGTTTGCTCCTGGGGCATGGATGGAGCCCGTGGTAGGGAGCCATGTGGGAGCAGTGCTTGAGGAGCTGCTGCCTGTGGGCAGCCCCTGCAGGCTCAGTTCGGGAATCCCGGGTGAGGGATGAAGTTCTGTGTTTTTGTTGTTTGTTTGTTTGTTTGTTTGTTTGTTTTCTGAAGAAACCGGGTGTTTAACAAGGAAATGCAGAGTTGCCTTTGTTTGGTACTCGATGGTCTTGAGGTCTCTTCCAACCTAGAAATTCTGTGATTCTGTGCTTCTGTGATTCACTGAAGTCACAATCGCCAAGGCGTCACACTGGCTGGCTCTGCAGCACAGACGCCAGGAGTGCCGCTTGGCATCGCGGCGGCGCTGCGGTGCCCCAGCCCCAGGCCCGTCCCAGCCCCAGCGCACGGCGCCCTCCGCTCCCCCATGGATGGAGCCCCCCGCCGCCTCAGCAGCCCTGTGGCGGACGCCCCATGGCGGAGCCGCCCCCGAGGAGAAGGAGCCTGCAGCCCTCTGCCTGCACCGCACCGCACCGCACCGCAGCGCACCGCACCTCACCAAGCGCCGTGCAACGGCTGCCACCGCCGCGGGGGCTCCTGGTGTGAGTGGCAAGGGGGGGCTGCGCTTCCTGAGTCGAGCTGGTGGACACCAGCTTGCCTGGGCAATTGCCGATGTTGCTGAGGAGGCAACAGAGCCAAAGCCCTTGGGGATGAAGATCCAGCACGGCTGGGGAGGCTTTGGCATTTCTGCACAATGCTGCTCCCTGCTTGGGAGCCCAGACTCAGGTGCGGAATGAAGCAAAGCAAGCTAGAGGGAAACTGTGTGCTGGTAATTTGTCAGTTCTTTCTTTCTTTTTCATTCCTCACGCGTAAGAAAACCTAAGTCTTTAAACCACTTGTTTGAAGACACGGCTTTATGGACTTGATTCTGGGTGTGCTCCTTAACCTTGTTTGGAAGCTGTTTAACCCCGCTACACTTACAGGAGACCTATGCTCGAGTTTATGCTTGCTGTGATCAAGCGGTGTTCTTTTGCTCTTCTTTGCTTTGGTGATGGCGGGTGAGGTTGAAAAGAGTTTTCAGCAGGATTCTTCCTTTCCTTTGCAGAATCCCAAACTCCGTATTAGCGCTGATCTTCATCTCTGGTCTGAAAAGCTTCACGGGCCAAAAGAGAATGGAGATGAGGAAGGAAATGGAGAATGATGAGGACTATTTCCAGTCAGCACCCGTAAGCTTTGTGAAAGAATCAGGTGCATTTCTGTAGTGGTAGAAAACGTAGCTGGAAAGACTTCATAAGGACGTCAAGTCCAATTCATTGTTCTCAGTGAGAGCAATCACGCAGTTTAGACTCCTGATAAGCTATTTGTCTGTAGGCAGCTGCCAACTCGTACAGCTAATCAAATTAAGCCTCGCAAACAAGCAACCAAGCAAGCAGAAACCACAGAAACATGCAGTTTATGGAGTGCAACTGTCTCCTTTCCAATCTCATGGGTTTCACCAAGTTTGGGGTGACTCCAGGGCTGGCTTGCCAGGGAGACTTTCTTTAATTGCTGGCAGATCAGCCAGAAGGGCAATACAAGGCCCTGGTTAAACACAGTCTGTAGGCTGCTTCTAGATCAACGGTTTCTTTGGTTACTCCACAACCTCCACAATCTCCACTTGCTTCGAAGCTGTGAAGATTGGAAGTCCACTTTGTGTTTTTCAGCCACTCTGTGTCAAATGGTAAGAGTTGTTTTACTGGCTGTAAAAACAGAAATGACAAACAGCCCCTCCTCTGGGTCTTCAGAATGCTCCTAAGATCCCCCAGACTGGCTAAGTAGCGATGCTCTAGTATAGATGCATCTAGATGCAGTAGAGATAGATGGTGGTAGAGAGGCTCTAGCATGGACGTGACACGCTTTGACAGCATCTTTTCTCTGACAGCAGCTTCTGTCTTGGCTCTTCCCATCAAGCCAGAGCAGTTTCTTGGCCTGCGCAACCTGCAGACTGACCTCTCGTGTGTATCCGTGCTGGACTGAGGGTAATGTTTGGAACACGCACTGATGCTGTATTCACGAGAACTTTGAGAAGAGACAGCAAGAAGCTAACCTGCATACGAGTTTCTTAGGTTTCTGTATAGAGAGGGAGATATACATGCATATATATTTACGTATTTCTTTACTTATTTCAAGATATCTTTTGTTCTCCAAAATGAATCCTCTGACTGTTACTAATGTATGGGACACACCTTGACACTCTAATGGCATAGAAATACTTTGAATCTCATCCTTGCTATTGTTTCTGGATTGAAAAAATAATTGTGAATATGATTACCTGCTTGGAATCTTGGAATCTTATTTTTTTTTTTTTTTAATATATACCTATTCTATTATGAAATCCTATAAAAAGGAGTGAACTCAAGAGGAAAAAAAAAAAAAAAAAAAAAAAAGAAAACAATTTTAATTCCATTTCTAAATTAGATATCTAATCCTGATAGATTCACTCCCTTCCAAACAGAGCTCAACAAATGAAAGAGTAAAAAATGCACATAATATTTCTTCTATCCCAAGATTTCATGGCACAATAGTTCTTTGCCTAACCCTGCAATAGCCCCATAGGCATTGCAATTGCTTACTTGTTCTTCTCCTTTGCTTGTGTTTAGTGTTTGCTTTTCTAACCTATGCTTAATGTTACAACGTTGGATTGATTTACCTCCTTAGGTATCAAGAGAAGAAGGCATTTGCTTCAGAGGACAGTACTTTGATGCTTTCCAGGGCTAATGGCCAAAGTTCTCAAAGCACTTTTTTTTGTTGTTGTTGTTTTTCACCAGTGATTTATACATTTGTCAATCTTTCCATCTTCATTTACAACTCCGAATTTAGGTTTTAGGTGAACAAGAACCCTGAAACCAGCTGAAGCCGTATCAGACATAGTAAGGACGTGCGTCTGTGAGGAAGTAATTCACAATGATTGCATGGTGTCCTTTCGACAGATTTACTCTGGTCCTCTGCACTAAGCATCCCCAAGGGATATTTCAAAGCTCTCGGAATGATCTGTCATTCTCTCTTCCACTGGAGTCTCCATTAGGAAAGCGTGACTATTCCTTGCCCACGTGGAAAAGAACTCCTCATTGAGTTGTTTCTAACCAAAACCTCTTTCTTGTGTTCTATTGACAGGAGCCACTTGGCTAGACAAACTCAATCATCGCAAATGGAAGGAGTGGAACTACTTCAACACCGTGCTTCGGCTTCTAAGCAGAACTGTAATGTGGGTGGGGACGTAGCAAGAGGACATGGCCAAGCCAGGGTGGACTTGAAAGTGCCGTGTCCGAGCCACAGCAAGAAGTCCGTGATTCCCACTTGGAGACTGCTGCTCACCTAGTAGCACAGCAGCTGGAACGCTTCTGGATCCTGCTGATGGATTGCCACGAATCAGGCAGTGACACAAGCTACGAGAACGACGGAAGTGATCTGAAGTGAGGCTTCTCCCTGTTCTCCATTCCAATTTGTGCAAGAAAGGAGAAGAGAGCAGAAGAAGAAAGGAGAGGAGGAGAAGAGAGGAGAAGAGAAGAGGAGAAAACGGGAGGGAAGGGGAGGGAATGAAGAGAATGGGAGGGAGGGGAGGGAATGGTAAAAACAAGAAGGGGAGGGGAGGGAAGGGCAGGGGAGGGCAGGGGAGGGCAGGGGAGGGCAGGGGAGGGCAGGGGAGGGCAGGGGAGGGCAGGGGGTTTCAGGGGGTTTCAGGGGGGTTCAGGGGAGGGCAGGGGAGGGCAGGGGGGTTCAGGGGAGTTCAGGGGAGGGCAGGGGAGGGCAGGGGAGGGCAGGGGAGGGCAGGGGAGGGCAGGGGAGGGCAGGGGAGGGCAGGGGGCTTCAGGGGAGGGCAGGGGAGGGCAGGGGAGGGCAGGGGAGGGTACGGAAGGGACTGTGTAGGGTAGTGTAGGGTAGTGTAGGGTAGTGTAGGGTAGTGTAGGGGAGGGGATTGTAGGTGAGGTAAGTGTAGGGGAGCGTAGGGGAGGAGAGTATAGGGGAGTGTAGGAGAGGAGAGTGTAGTGGAGTATAGGGGAGCAGAGTGTAGGGGAACTGAGTGAAGGGTAGTGCAGGGGAGGTGTGTGTAGGGGAGTGTAGGGGAGCAGAGTGTAGGGGAGGTATGTGTAGGGGAGTGTAGGTGAGGAGAGTGTAGGGGAGCATTGGGGAGGGAAGTGTAGGGAAGTGTAGGGGAGGTGTGTGTAGGGGAGTGTAGGGGAGGTGTGTGTAGGGGAGTGTAGGGGAGGTGTGTGTAGGGGAGTGTAGGGGAGCAGAGTGTAGGGGAGGTGTGTGTAGGGGAGTGTAGGTGAGGAGAGTGTAGGGGAGCGTAGGGGAGGGGAGTGTAGGGAAGTATAGGGGAGGAGAGAGTCGGGGAAGGAAGTGGAGGGGAGGAGAGGGAAGGGGAAGGAGGGAAAGGGAAGGGAAAGAAGAGTTGGGGAGTCCTGCCATAAATAAAATGGTCAAATAAATGACATTTTGGATGTGAAGCCAAAGAGTTATGTTGCCATTCATTCCACAACCTGATTTCTCCCTGCAGTCTTTGTATTGCCCAGTGCCATTGATGGTTTGGCATGCCCAGAGGTGGCTGAGTATTGTAAAGAGGAGGTTAGGAGGTAAATCAATCCAATGTTGTAACATTAAGCATAGGTTAGAAAAGCAAACACTAAACACAAGCAAAGGAGAAGAACAAGTAAGCAATTGCAATGCCTATGGGGCTATTGCAGGGTTAGGCAAAGAACTATTGTGCCATGAAATCTTGGGATAGAAGAAATATTATGTGCATTTTTTACTCTTTCATTTGTTGAGCTCTGTTTGGAAGGGAGTGAATCTATCAGGATTAGATATCTAATTTAGAAATGGAATTAAAATTGTTTTCTTTTTTTTTTTTTTTTTTTTTTTATCATATTCAGTATTATTTTTTCAATCCAGAAACAATAGCAAGGATGAGATTCAAAGTATTTCTATGCCATTAGAGTGTCAAGGTGTGTCCCATACATTAGTAACAGTCAGAGGATTCATTTTGGAGAACAAAAGATATCTTGAAATAAGTAAAGAAATACGTAAATATATATGCATGTATATCTCCCTCTCTATACAGAAACCTAAGAAACTCGTATGCAGGTTAGCTTCTTGCTGTCTCTTCTCAAAGTTCTCGTGAATACAGCATCAGTGCGTGTTCCAAACATTACCCTCAGTCCAGCACGGATACACACGAGAGGTCAGTCTGCAGGTTGCGCAGGCCAAGAAACTGCTCTGGCTTGATGGGAAGAGCCAAGACAGAAGCTGCTGTCAGAGAAAAGATGCTGTCAAAGCGTGTCACGTCCATGCTAGAGCCTCTCTACCACCATCTATCTCTACTGCATCTAGATGCATCTATACTAGAGCATCGCTACTTAGCCAGTCTGGGGGATCTTAGGAGCATTCTGAAGACCCAGAGGAGGGGCTGTTTGTCATTTCTGTTTTTACAGCCAGTAAAACAACTCTTACCATTTGACACAGAGTGGCTGAAAAACACAAAGTGGACTTCCAATCTTCACAGCTTCGAAGCAAGTGGAGATTGTGGAGGTTGTGGAGTAACCAAAGAAACCGTTGATCTAGAAGCAGCCTACAGACTGTGTTTAACCAGGGCCTTGTATTGCCCTTCTGGCTGATCTGCCAGCAATTAAAGAAAGTCTCCCTGGCAAGCCAGCCCTGGAGTCACCCCAAACTTGGTGAAACCCATGAGATTGGAAAGGAGACAGTTGCACTCCATAAACTGCATGTTTCTGTGGTTTCTGCTTGCTTGGTTGCTTGTTTGCGAGGCTTAATTTGATTAGCTGTACGAGTTGGCAGCTGCCTACAGACAAATAGCTTATCAGGAGTCTAAACTGCGTGATTGCTCTCACTGAGAACAATGAATTGGACTTGACGTCCTTATGAAGTCTTTCCAGCTACGTTTTCTACCACTACAGAAATGCACCTGATTCTTTCACAAAGCTTACGGGTGCTGACTGGAAATAGTCCTCATCATTCTCCATTTCCTTCCTCATCTCCATTCTCTTTTGGCCCGTGAAGCTTTTCAGACCAGAGATGAAGATCAGCGCTAATACGCAGTTTGGGATTCTGCAAAGGAAAGGAAGAATCCTGCTGAAAACTCTTTTCAACCTCACCCGCCATCACCAAAGCAAAGAAGAGCAAAAGAACACCGCTTGATCACAGCAAGCATAAACTCGAGCATAGGTCTCCTGTAAGTGTAGCGGGGTTAAACAGCTTCCAAACAAGGTTAAGGAGCACACCCAGAATCAAGTCCATAAAGCCGTGTCTTCAAACAAGTGGTTTAAAGACTTAGGTTTTCTTACGCGTGAGGAATGAAAAAGAAAGAAAGAACTGACAAATTACCAGCACACAGTTTCCCTCTAGCTTGCTTTGCTTCATTCCGCACCTGAGTCTGGGCTCCCAAGCAGGGAGCAGCATTGTGCAGAAATGCCAAAGCCTCCCCAGCCGTGCTGGATCTTCATCCCCAAGGGCTTTGGCTCTGTTGCCTCCTCAGCAACATCGGCAATTGCCCAGGCAAGCTGGTGTCCACCAGCTCGACTCAGGAAGCGCAGCCCCCCCTTGCCACTCACACCAGGAGCCCCCGCGGCGGTGGCAGCCGTTGCACGGCGCTTGGTGCGCTGCGGTGCGGTGCGCTGCGCTGCAGGCAGAGGGCTGCGGGCTCCTTCTCCTCGGGGGCGGCTCCGCCATGGGGCGTCCGCCACGGGGCTGCTGAGGCGGCGGTGTGTGGGAATAGAATTGTTGTTTTTGCAGAGGTACATTATTTAGAAGGAGGGAATGCAGTACTGAGATATGTTTATAGTGATAAGAAAGCTTAGCAGGCGACCTTGTAAAATGCAGACAACTAGACTCCTTAGGACAATTAGGTGAGAATCATGGTGTCAAGTCAAGTCAGGTAAGTGAAGAAACAGTACCACTTCAAGCAGTAAAAGTGTCAAAAGAAATTTGAAATTTAACAGGCCGGCAACTGAAGGCCATGCATTGTTTGTGAAGTATCAGATAGATTGTGAACCTGGATTACTCACTCAGTGGGGAAACAGGGGAGGGTCCTGTCATCAAAAAAGTATATAAACTGTGTTTTGGAACTAGTAGGCGCGCTCTCTCCTGCTTGTGGGGCGCCGGCCATTTCAATCGCGAATAAATTACTACTTCACTGAGATCCTCGCCTGAGCCTAAGTTATTGGCTACGGAGTGTTTCTCACAATTTGGGGGCTCGTCCGGGATCCAGTCACCTACTGGGGAGCCCCACCGCCGCAGCTGCAGGAAGGCATGCCCCGCTGATTTCAGCGGTCCTGTGCATCGACGGTGGCGGTTCTGCAGAAAGCTGACAGAGGGCCCGAGACTGGTTAAAGAGGCAGGATCCGTGAAGTAGTGGGGAAAGGAAGAAGGTAGGCACTCCAGGTTTTTTTAAAGAATCGATCCGGTAACTCTGTGCACAGACCAAGGTAAGAAATATTAAGTATTGCCTTGGGGGTCGGGTGATCTGGTGTATGGTAAGCCCTTGCACGGGGAAGTGCTGGCACTACACCAGGGGAATCTGGTGTACGGTAATCCTTGCACGGGGAAGTGCTTGGAAGTACACCAGGGAATCTGGTAAACTCAGGTGTGCGGTAACGCTTGCACGGGGAAGTGCTTGGCGGTACACCCCCATCTTTCAGTACGTTGGTGTGTGGTACACTGCAGAAGGGAAATTTCTGTAGCACTTACTGGCGAGGGTTAGGAAAGATGGGAAATATGAGTTCCAGGGGACAGGGAGATATCCCTGGGGGAGTGCCTACCGACTGTCCTTTAGGAAGGATGCTGAGAAATTGGAAAAATAACCCCAAAACTAAGGAGAAAGATAGGAAGAAGATGGTTAAATATTGTGTATCAGTCTGGACAAAAGAGCCGATTAAGGGAACTGCAGTATTTTGGCCAAAATACGGGTCTGACAAAGATTGGGTATGTCAGGCCTTAAACTTGTATGTTAATAACAAATTTCCATTTTCGGAAGAAGAATCAGAGTATGCAGCTTGTTGGATACAAGGATCTAATTTGATTTTAAGCAAAAATCAGAATAAAGAGGAAAAGAAAGGGGAAGGGACAAGTGATAAATGGGACCTTTTGGATAACTTACCTCCTCCTTATAACCCCCAGGCTGCAGCAACAGCAGCAGTCACTGTAACACCTTCTCTAAGAGGAGAAACAGGAACTGTAAATGACATTAACTCTGGGAACAGGGGGTACCCCAGACTCGTAAAAGAATTGGAACAATGCAAAAAAGACCTTGAGAATTTTCCACTCCCTGGTGCTAATACTACTAACACTACTAATGAAGCTGCTATGTATCCTCTCCGTGAAGTGCCGCTGGGACCTAGACAAATAGGATATGTAAATGCCCCCCTTTCTAGCGGAGAAGTGCGAAATTTTAAAAAGGAAATGAAATCTCTGATTGAGGATCCCATCGGTTTAGCAGAACAGTTAGATCAGTTTTTGGGACCCAATCTGTATTGCTGGGGAGAAATGATGGCAATTCTGAATCTGCTATTCTCAGGGGAAGAATGAGGGATGATCAGAAGGGCAGCAATGCGGGAATGGGAAAAGGATCATCCTCCAGGAGATGGAGTGATCCCAGCAGAACAAAAGTTTCCAAATGTGGACCCCAATTGGGACAACAATAATATACAGGATAGGATTAATATGAGAGACTTGAGAGAACTAGTAATTAGAGGAATTAGAGAAGCAGTACCTAAGTCTCAGAATTTTATGAAAGCATTTGAGGTTCAGCAGAATAAAGATGAAACCCCAAGTGATTTCTTGGAAAGGCTTAGGGATAGGATGCGAAGGTATTCAGGAATGAATCCTGATGACCCTGTAGCGCAGGGTCTTTTGAAGATTAATTTTGTAATGAAAGCGTGGCCGGACATACAAAGGAAACTTCAGAAATTGGAGGGATGGAATGAACAGCCATTAGAAAGACTTTTGAGGGAAGCACAGAAAGTGTATATCAGAAGGGAGGATGAAAAGCAAAAACAAAAGACGAAAATGATGGTCTCCACAGTGAATCAAGTGGTGGGGCAGAGAATGGGGAACTGATGGGAAAACAGGTTTCAAGAAAAACGAGGTTTGGGATGGAATCAGGGAGAAAAAGGAAACAGGAATGTGAGATCAAAGTGGCCACTGCCTCCTCAGTCACGGCAGCTGCAGGGAAGATGTTATAAATGTGGGAAAATAGGACATGTTAAGCGAGAATGTCCTGAATGGAAAAGGGAAGAAAGATTGTTTACCATCATAAACTCTGAATAGGGGGGTCAGGGGCTCTTTGAACAGTGGTCCCACCCAGAGCCCTTGATAAATTTAGAAGTGGGACCTAATAAAGAAGAGGTTGTATTTTTAGTAGATACAGGAGCAGCCAGATCCTCTTTAGCTTATAAAATTTCGGGACTCAATTTAACTAATAATACTCTACGAGTAACAGGGGTAGAAGGATTTGGTATGGTAGTGCCACTTTTTGAAACTACTGAATTAACTTGGGAAACCAAAACTGTCACTGGGCAACTGTTATATGTACCTGAAGCAGGGACCAATTTATTAGGGAGAGATTTAATAGTCAAATTGGGATTACAATTGAAGACCTGTGAAAAAGGAATAACAATCACAATGAACTTATTAACAGAAAATGATGAAAAAGAAATAAATCCCATGGTATGGGTAAGGGAAGGAAATCGAGGGGGGCTTAACATAACTCCCTTAAAGATAACTGTTCAAGAAGGGAGTGGAATAGTTAGACAGCGACAGTATCCTATCTCTTATGAAGGAAAAATGGGCCTGAAACCTATAGTGCAAAATTTAGTTAAAGATGGTCTTTTGGAGCCTTGTATGTCACCATATAACACTCCAATTTTACCAGTACGAAAGCCAGATGGTTCATACCGATTAGTACAAGACCTAAGAAAAGTTAACGAGATAACACGGAAGCGCCACCCTGTGGTTTCTAACCCTTATACCCTGATGAGTAAAATCCCATATGAGCACAAATGGTTCAGTGTTATAGATTTAAAGGATGCCTTTTGGGCATGCCCATTAGATCCTGGAAGTCGAGATATTTTTGCATTTGAATGGGAAGACCCTGAGACAGGTCGCAAACAGCAATATAGATGGACTGTTCTGCCTCAGGGATTTACTGAATCTCCCAATTTGTTTGGGCAAGAATTGGAAAAGATTTTAGAAACATTTCATATTCCAGAAGGGGTGATGTTGTTACAGTATGTAGATGATTTATTGGTATCTGGGGAAGAAAGATCAGAAGTAAAAGAAGCCACCAATAAACTTCTGAATTTTTTAGGAGAACACGGGCTAAGGGTATCCAAAGATAAATTACAGTATGTAGAAAAAGAAGTTAAGTATTTGGGACATTTAGTCTCTGAGGGCAGACGGAGAATAAACCCTGAGAGGATTCAGGGAATTGTGCAACTTCCTCTCCCCAAAACAAAGAAAGAGATAAGAAAATTTTTGGGTTTAATTGGATATTGCAGACTGTGGATAGAAGCATATGCACAGAAAACAAAGAAATTATATCTCAAATTATTGGAGGAAGAACCTAATATACTGAACTGGACTAAAGAGGAAGAAGAAGTAATGGAAAAGTTAAAAAAAGACCTTATTACAGCACCAGTCTTAGCTCTTCCTGCCCTAAAGAAATCATTTTATCTTTTTATAACTGTAAGTGAGGGTGCTGCTTTGGGGGTGTTAGCCCAAGAATGGGGAGATAAAAAGAAACCTGTAGCGTATTTGTCTAAATTGTTAGACCCTGTATCCCAGGGATGGCCAGAATGCATTCAGGCAGTAGCAGCAACTGCCTTATTAGTGGAAGAGAGCAGGAAATTAACCTTTGGAGGACAATTGATTGTTGTTACCCCTCATCAAGTGAAGGCTATTCTCACTCAGAAAGCAGGAAGGTGGCTGAGAGACTCCAGAATACTAAAATATGAAGCTATACTAATTGAAAAGGATGATTTAACTATAACTACAGAATCTATTTTGAATCCTGCCTCCTTCTTGTCAAAGGGAATTGAGGATCCAATAAATATGGAGCATAACTGCTTAGATTTAATAGATTACCAGACAAAGGTAAGATTAGATTTACAAGAGGTGCCTTTAGAGGAAGGGGAAATATTGTTTATAGATGGATCTTCTAAGGTGGTACAAGGAAAGAGATGTAATGGTTATGCCATCATTGAAGGAACAGATGGGAATGTCGAAGAAATGGGAAAACTGCCTAGCAATTGGTCAGCTCAAACCTGTGAATTATATGCATTAAATCAAGCATTAAAATTATTAAGAGGGAAACAGGGAACTATATATACTGACTCACGATATGCATATGGGGTGGTACATACATTTGGAAAAATATGGGAAGAAAGGGGCTTAGTAAACAGCAAAGGAAAGGAATTAGTCCATGAAGAATTAATTAGACAAATTTTGGAAAGCCTGTTACTACCAGAGGAGGTTGCTGTAGTACATGTGAGAGGACATCAAAAAGGAAACTCTCTAGTTGAATGGGGAAATAGGATTGCAGATGAGAAGGCTAAAGAAGCAGCTTTGCAATTGGAAGTAGAAGCAAAGCTGCTTCTTGTACCTGAAATAAAACCTCCACCTGAAAAGCCAATATTCAGCAAAAAGGAAATAGAAGCCTTTAGGAATTAGGAGCAAAAGAGTCTGAAGGGCGGTGGACTCTCCCTGATGGGAGAGAAATGGTAAACAAACAGATAATGAGAGAAATTTTAACTGTTCTACACCAAGGAAGTCACTGGGGAGTCCAGGCAATGTGTGACGCTGTATTAAGAAAATATATATGTATAGGCATGTATACTGTAGCTAAACAAGTGTGTAATAGTTGCATAACATGCCAACGAGTGAATAAGAAGGCTCTACGGAAACAACCCCTGGGCGGACGGGACCCAGGGCTTCGACCTTTTCAGAGCACCCAAATAGATTTTACTGAATTACCTAAAGTAGGCAGATTTAAGTACTTGCTGGTATTGATTGACCATTCGTCAGGATGGGTAGAAGCTTTTCCTTCAGCATCAGCAACAGCTAGTGTGGTGATAAAGATAATCCTGGAACAAATAATCCCTAGATATGGGATTGTTGAAAATATAGATTCAGATCAAGGAAGTCATTTCACTTCATCTATTTTACAAGGATTAATGGGAGCTTTGGGAATAAAATGGGAATTTCATACTCCATGGCATCCTTCCTCATCAGGGAAAGTGGAGCGAATGAATCAAACATTAAAGAAACATCTGTCAAAGCTTGTTTTAGAGACTAAGCTTCCCTGGACAAAGTGTTTACCTTTAGCACTACTCAGAATTCGAACTGCTTCTAGAAAAGATATAGGAGTTTCACCATATGAGATGTTGTTTGGACTGCCGTACCTGGGTAGAAACGGTGAGACACCTATTTTTGAAACTAAAGATATTTTTCTCAAAAATTATATACTTGGATTATCTTCTTCCTTAGCATCTCTCAGGGTTCGTGGACTGTTGGCTCAAACTCCACCTTTGGAATTCCCAGTACATTCATTCCACGCAGGAGATTGGATCCTGATAAGCACCTGGAAAGAATCAAAACTTCGGCCTGAATGGGAAGGACCATTCCAAGTACTGCTAACCACTGAAACAGCCGTAAGAACTGCGGAAAAAGGTTGGACTCATTATACTCGAGTGAAAGCATCTACCGACCCTAGCGCCTGGGAAGTTGTTCCTACAGAAGACTCGTTGAAAGTTAAAATCAAAAGGAAAAATTCCGTAATAGACTCTGAGCAGGATAAAAGCTTATAATTATAAACTAACCCTTTATTTTCACAGGTAACTAAAAAGGACAGACCTATAACAAATTGAATTGCTCCCAAGAGGAGTTTGTTATAGTACATCCTATTTTTAATCTTTTATTTTATTTTATTTTGTTTTATTTTCTGGTTGTGTATTAATAATTATTTGGAAGCCTAGGATTTAATAATGATGATAGGGAAAAATCAATTATTAATTTTGTTTCTGGTAACTATAAGCCTCAGAGGAGGCCTCGGTCAAGTGGAAACTTGGAAAAGATTTGACCAAATGATAGCAAAGACAGGGTATCCTGTCAAATTATGGGTGAATGTGACAGAGAGTTATGCGCCACAATCTATTACATTTGATGCTTGTGAGGTGTTAACTTGTGGAGATTTAAATGCTCAACGACAATTGAGCAAAGAACATAAATATCTCTGCCCTGAACCTAGGACGGGCAAAATGTTTGAAGGACCCCCTTGTTCAGATTGGGCTGACGTGTGGTGGACGACCAATCATAAAGGATGGTCATATACACCCACACCTATCTACTTTATGAGATTAAAGGAACAAATTAACATATTTAAAGGAATGGTTCAGCCCAACTGTCAGCATCTACAATGTAATCCAATAACTATAACAATTAATCGGGCTGACTACCTTACAAACTGTACTTATGGTCTTGGAGCAGAAGTAACTGGACGAGACCCAACAGCTAGACTGAGAATAGCTGTAAGGGAACGACTCTCTCCTGCCATCATAGAAAGGGAGAAACTCAGGGAGAAACTCAAGGAGAAAGCAGGAGAGAAAACAGGAGAATCTCTTCAAAATAAGGCAGTTGTCACAGTTAAAGAAATAAAAGATCTTAGACAAACATTTGAGATTGAAACAGGGTATGGAGATGTGAATGCCTGGATAGAATGGGTCAGATATACTGTCCAGAGTCTCAACCATAGCAATTGCTATGCTTGTGCCTCAGGACGACCGATTGCCCAGATAGTGCCCTTCCCATTGGGGTGGACCGAAGACTCCCAAGGAATGCGATGTATGATTGCATTGTACCAAGAAAAGACTGCCTGGGGAAATGAAACCTGTAAGTCTCTCTCTTTGCTATTCCCTTCCTTGCATAATAGCAATATCAGAGCTCCCCCTGTATTCTCCACAGCCATAGGTAACCATACAGCCTGCCTCTCACGGCAGGGTGTGAATGCTACCCGGCATTTGGGAGAATTTGCCTTGTGCACGAAGACCTTGAATGCTACCAGGGACTTGATGGGAAATTACTCAAGACTTGAGATCCCCAGGGCAGATCTCTGGTGGTACTGTGGAGGGAAGATCTTACGGTCCACCCTACCATCTAATTGGGGAGGCACTTGTGCACTTGTTCAATTAGCTATACCCTTCACCCTGGCATTTGAAAGAGAAACATCACAAATACCCAGAAGAAGTAAAAGAGGCTTAGGAATATCATTTGATGATAGAGTATACATAGATTCTATTGGGGTACCTAGAGGAGTTCCGGATGAACATAAAGCTAGGAATCAAATTGCTGCGGGGTTTGAGTCACTGTTCTGGTGGGTAACAATCAATAAAAATGTGGATTGGATTAATTATATTTATTATAATCAGCAGAGATTCATCAATTATACCAGGGATGCAATAAGAGGAATCGCTGAACAATTAGATGCCACCAGCAAAATGGCTTGGGAAAACAGGATAGCATTAGATATGATGCTCGCGGAGAAGGGTGGTGTATGCGTGATGCTGGGCAACCGTTGTTGTACTTTCATCCCTAACAATACTGCCCCAGATGGCACAGTAACAAGAGCATTGCAAGGGCTTACCACCCTTGCCAATGAATTAGCAGAAAATTCGGGAGCAGACACTTCCATCACAGGATGGTTGGAATCTTGGTTTGGTAAATGGAAAGGGATGGTAATGTCCATATTTACATCATTAATTGTAGTAGCAGGAGTTTTGACAGCTATTGGCTGTTGCATTATCCCCTGTGTAAGGGGACTTGTCCAGCGGTTAATTGAAACCGCATTACTGAAACAAATGACCATAGATCCACCACCCTACTCAGATAAAATGATGACATTAGAGGAAATAGAGAGCAAAGAAGGTGAAGAAGAGGAAGATATTTACCAAACTACACCATAAAAAAAAAAAAAAAAGGTAAAATAATAATAATTAAAAAAAATAAATAATAATAATAACAATAATATTTTTTGTTTGTTTGTTTGTTCTTTTTGCAAAAATCAACAGTTTATAAAAAAAAGGGGGGGGGAATTGTGGGAATAGAAATGTTGTTTTTGCAGAGTTACATTGTTTAGAAGGAGGGAATGCAGTACTGAGATATGTTTATAGTGATAAGAAAGCTTAGCAGGCGACCTTGTAAAATGCAGACAACTAGACTCCTTAGGACAATTAGGTGAGAATCACGGTGTCAAGTCAAGTCAGGTAAGTGAAGAAACAGTACCACTTCAAGCAGTAAAAATGTAAAAAGAAATTTGAAATTTAACAGGCCGGCAACTGAAGGCCATGCATTGTTTGTGAAGTATCAGATAGATTGTGAACCTGGATTACTCACTCAGTGGGGAAACAGGGGAGGGTCCTGTCATCAAAAAAGTATATAAACTGTGTTTTGGAACTAGTAGGCGCGCTCTCTCCTGCTTGTGGGGCGCCGGCCATTTCAATCACAAATAAATTACTACTTCACTGAGATCCTCGCCTGAGCCTAAGTTATTGGCTACGGAGTGCTTCTCACAGGGGGGCTCCATCCATGGGGGAGCGGAGGGCGCCGTGCGCTGGGGCTGGGACGGGCCTGGGGCTGGGGCACCGCAGCGCCGCCGCGATGCCAAGCGGCACTCCTGGCGTCTGTGCTGCAGAGCCAGCCAGTGTGACGCCTTGGCGATTGTGACTTCAGTGAATCACAGAAGCACAGAATCACAGAATTTCTAGGTTGGAAGAGACCTCAAGACCATCGAGTACCAAACAAAGGCAACTCTGCATTTCCTTGTTAAACACCCGGTTTCTTCAGAAAACAAACAAACAAACAAACAAACAAACAACAAAAACACAGAACTTCATCCCTCACCCGGGATTCCCGAACTGAGCCTGCAGGGGCTGCCCACAGGCAGCAGCTCCTCAAGCACTGCTCCCACATGGCTCCCTACCACGGGCTCCATCCATGCCCCAGGAGCAAACTGCTCCAGCACGGGTGCCCCACGGCTGGGCGCCATCACTTTCCTAGTCACCGTGGCCACTGTGTTGCTGATAGTTGGCCCCCTGCTACCAATACCTTGCCACGGAAGCCCACCACAGCAACCATTTTGGTCAAGAAAGTCTTCCTAATAAGCAACTGAAACCTCCCCTGGTGCAAATTAAGGTGTCTTGGTCTTGTCTTTTCACTCGCGGCTTGGGAGAAGAGACTGAGCCCCACCTCTCTGGAGCCTCCTTTAAGGTTACTGGAGAGCACAAGAAAGTCTGCCCTTGAAAGGAGCTCCTTTACTCCAGGCTAAACAACCCCAGCTCCCTCAGCCGCTCCTCACAAGACTTGTTCTCTAAACCCTTCACAGAAATGCCATATTTCAAGCATTTCAAGAACATAGAATTCATGAAGAAATTAATCTCTTTATGAATAAGAGTGTGTGACTAAAAAAAGACCCATGAGCTGAGTTTTTCATCCTCTGTTAGGATTTTCTCATCCAAAGGCAAAGAGTTTCTGGCTTTCGGGTGCCACAGGCAGGCACAAAAAGGCATCCTTTAAATCTAGTACCATGAACCAAACTTGGCTCTTTTCTAAGACTCTTCTCTTGCACATCCTCAGCACATTGAGCATGGAGGTCCTAGCAGCAATGAAGGGGCAGAACACCCTGTGTTTCCAAATTAATAACACATTGACAAGTGTGCTAATTTAAACCTTTCCCCATCTAAATCAGTCAGCCCTACGGAAATCTTCAAATACGTGAGAGGTAAGCCGTAGCCAATGGCGTCCAAAAGTGCGGTGAGATTTGAGAAATTAATCTGCATTTCTCTCAGGTAAGAGTTTTGTCCTTGTGTGAGAAGCAAGTGAGGGATTTTGCTGCCCTCGTGTCTTTTCTTTAACCTCCATTAATTAGGTGGTTACTACACCACATGGAGTCAAACGCTACTGTCTTCAATAAATGTTATGTCTTTGGAAACAAATTAGATGGCAAAGAATCTGTTAAGAGCTGACTGCCTTCTTCCCCCCAGACGCTTGACATGCATCTCTTTTGCCCTCTCTCAAGCATTTGCTGCTTTGCACTTCCTTTGCTTTCATTGCACAGTCAGATCAATCAGCTGCTTTGCACTAGTACATGTTCTTAGAAAGCCAGATGAACTCTCTTCAAACACTGCACTAACTAGAAAGCATTGCTTCCTCTAACTGCTGCTTATGCTCGAGCTGGATCTTCTAAATCCCATTGTACTGCTTCTGCTTCCTGAGGAGGTGACAGAACCTTCATAAGCGGAGAGCAGAGAAGAAGGACTTGGAGTTCTTTATAAAGAAAATATTTGCAAGTTTGGAAGATGTTTCCCCTGCTCATCTGCCACCCATATGTTACTCAATCACCTGATCTTTTGCATTGCAGCAAAAGTCTTGATTCAGTTATGAAGGAAAGTTATTTCTGACAATACTCAGCCACCTCTGGGCATGCCAAACCATCAATGGCACTGGGCAATACAAAGACTGCAGGGAGAAATCAGGTTGTGGAATGAATGGCAACATAACTCTTTGGCTTCACATCCAAAATGTCATTTATTTGACCATTTTATTTATGGCAGGACTCCCCAACTCTTCTTTCCCTTCCCTTTCCCTCCTTCCCCTTCCCTCTCCTCCCCTCCACTTCCTTCCCCGACTCTCTCCTCCCCTATACTTCCCTACACTCCCCTCCCCTACGCTCCCCTACACTCTCCTCACCTACACTCCCCTACACACACCTCCCCTACACTCTGCTCCCCTACACTCCCCTACACACACCTCCCCTACACTCCCCTACACACACCTCCCCTACACTCCCCTACACACACCTCCCCTACACTTCCCTACACTCCCCTCCCCAACGCTCCCCTACACTCTCCTCACCTACACTCCCCTACACACACCTCCCCTACACTCTGCTCCCCTACACTCCCCTACACACACCTCCCCTACACTACCCTTCACTCAGTTCCCCTACACTCTGCTCCCCTATACTCCACTACACTCTCCTCTCCTACACTCCCCTATACTCTCCTCCCCTACGCTCCCCTACACTTACCTCACCTACAATCCCCTCCCCTACACTACCCTACACTACCCTACACTACCCTACACTACCCTACACAGTCCTCTCCGTACCCTCCCCTGCCCTCCCCTGCCCTCCCCTGAACCCCCCTGCCCTCCCCTACCCTCCCCTGCCCTCCCCTGCCCTCCCCTGAACTCCCCTGAACCCCCCTGCCCTCCCCTGCCCTCCCCTGAAACCCCCTGCCCTCCCCTGAACCCCCCTGAAACCCCCTGCCCTCCCCTGCCCTCCCCTGCCCTCCCCTGCCCTCCCCTGCCCTCCCCTGCCCTTCCCTCCCCTCCCCTTCTTGTTTTTACCATTCCCTCCCCTCCCTCCCGTTCTCTTCATTCCCTCCCCTTCCCCCCCGTTTTCTCCTTTTCTCTTCTCCTCTCTTCTCCTCCTCTCCTTTCTTCTTCTCCTCTCTTCTCCTTTCTTGCACAAATTGGAATGGAGAACAGGGAGAAGCCTCACTTCAGATCACTTCCGTCGTTCTCGTAGCTTGTGTCACTGCCTGATTCGTGGCAATCCATCAGCAGGATCCAGAAGTGTTCCAGCTGCTGTGCTACTAGGTGAGCAGCAGTCTCCAAGTGGGAATCACGGACTTCTTGCTGTGGCTCGGACACGGCACTTTCAAGTCCACCCTGGCTTGGCCATGTCCTCTTGCTACGTCCCCACCCACATTACAGTTCTGCTTAGAAGCCGAAGCACGGTGTTGAAGTAGTTCCACTCCTTCCATTTGCGATGATTGAGTTTGTCTAGCCAAGTGGCTCCTGTCAATAGAACACAAGAAAGAGGTTTTGGTTAGAAACAACTCAATGAGGAGTTCTTTTCCACGTGGGCAAGGAATAGTCACGCTTTCCTAATGGAGACTCCAGTGGAAGAGAGAATGACAGATCATTCCGAGAGCTTTGAAATATCCCTTGGGGATGCTTAGTGCAGAGGACCAGAGTAAATCTGTCGAAAGGACACCATGCAATCATTGTGAATTACTTCCTCACAGACGCACGTCCTTACTATGTCTGATACGGCTTCAGCTGGTTTCAGGGTTCTTGTTCACCTAAAACCTAAATTCGGAGTTGTAAATGAAGATGGAAAGATTGACAAATGTATAAATCACTGATGAAAAACAACAACAACAAAAAAAAGTGCTTTGAGAACTTTGGCCATTAGCCCTGGAAAGCATCAAAGTACTGTCCTCTGAAGCAAATGCCTTCTTCTCTTGATACCTAAGGAGGTAAATCAATCCAACGTTGTAACATTAAGCATAGGTTAGAAAAGCAAACACTAAACACAAGCAAAGGAGAAGAACAAGTAAGCAATTGCAATGCCTATGGGGCTATTGCAGGGTTAGGCAAAGAACTATTGTGCCATGAAATCTTGGGATAGAAGAAATATTATGTGCATTTTTTACTCTTTCATTTGTTGAGCTCTGTTTGGAAGGGAGTGAATCTATCAGGATTAGATATCTAATTTAGAAATGGAATTAAAATTGTTTTTTTTTTTTTTTTTTTTTTTTTTCCTCTTGAGTTCACTCCTTTTTATAGGATTTCATAATAGAATAGGTATATATTAAAAAAAAAAAAAATAAGATTCCAAGATTCCAAGCAGGTAATCATATTCACAATTATTTTTTCAATCCAGAAACAATAGCAAGGATGAGATTCAAAGTATTTCTATGCCATTAGAGTGTCAAGGTGTGTCCCATACATTAGTAACAGTCAGAGGATTCATTTTGGAGAACAAAAGATATCTTGAAATAAGTAAAGAAATACGTAAATATATATGCATGTATATCTCCCTCTCTATACAGAAACCTAAGAAACTCGTATGCAGGTTAGCTTCTTGCTGTCTCTTCTCAAAGTTCTCGTGAATACAGCATCAGTGCGTGTTCCAAACATTACCCTCAGTCCAGCACGGATACACACGAGAGGTCAGTCTGCAGGTTGCGCAGGCCAAGAAACTGCTCTGGCTTGATGGGAAGAGCCAAGACAGAAGCTGCTGTCAGAGAAAAGGTGCTGTCAAAGCGTGTCACGTCCATGCTAGAGCCTCTCTACCACCATCTATCTCTACTGCATCTAGATGCATCTATACTAGAGCATCGCTACTTAGCCAGTCTGGGGGATCTTAGGAGCATTCTGAAGACCCAGAGGAGGGGCTGTTTGTCATTTCTGTTTTTACAGCCAGTAAAACAACTCTTACCATTTGACACAGAGTGGCTGAAAAACACAAAGTGGACTTCCAATCTTCACAGCTTCGAAGCAAGTGGAGATTGTGGAGGTTGTGGAGTAACCAAAGAAACCGTTGATCTAGAAGCAGCCTACAGACTGTGTTTAACCAGGGCCTTGTATTGCCCTTCTGGCTGATCTGCCAGCAATTAAAGAAAGTCTCCCTGGCAAGCCAGCCCTGGAGTCACCCCAAACTTGGTGAAACCCATGAGATTGGAAAGGAGACAGTTGCACTCCATAAACTGCATGTTTCTGTGGTTTCTGCTTGCTTGGTTGCTTGTTTGCGAGGCTTAATTTGATTAGCTGTACGAGTTGGCAGCTGCCTACAGACAAATAGCTTATCAGGAGTCTAAACTGCGTGATTGCTCTCACTGAGAACAATGAATTGGACTTGACGTCCTTATGAAGTCTTTCCAGCTACGTTTTCTACCACTACAGAAATGCACCTGATTCTTTCACAAAGCTTACGGGTGCTGACTGGAAATAGTCCTCATCATTCTCCATTTCCTTCCTCATCTCCATTCTCTTTTGGCCCGTGAAGCTTTTCAGACCAGAGATGAAGATCAGCGCTAATACGCAGTTTGGGATTCTGCAAAGGAAAGGAAGAATCCTGCTGAAAACTCTTTTCAACCTCACCCGCCATCACCAAAGCAAAGAAGAGCAAAAGAACACCGCTTGATCACAGCAAGCATAAACTCGAGCATAGGTCTCCTGTAAGTGTAGCGGGGTTAAACAGCTTCCAAACAAGGTTAAGGAGCACACCCAGAATCAAGTCCATAAAGCCGTGTCTTCAAACAAGTGGTTTAAAGACTTAGGTTTTCTTACGCGTGAGGAATGAAAAAGAAAGAAAGAACTGACAAATTACCAGCACACAGTTTCCCTCTAGCTTGCTTTGCTTCATTCCGCACCTGAGTCTGGGCTCCCAAGCAGGGAGCAGCATTGTGCAGAAATGCCAAAGCCTCCCCAGCCGTGCTGGATCTTCATCCCCAAGGGCTTTGGCTCTGTTGCCTCCTCAGCAACATCGGCAATTGCCCAGGCAAGCTGGTGTCCACCAGCTCGACTCAGGAAGCGCAGCCCCCCCTTGCCACTCACACCAGGAGCCCCCGCGGCGGTGGCAGCCGTTGCACGGCGCTTGGTGAGGTGCGGTGCGGTGCGGTGCGGTGCGGTGCGGTGCAGGAAGAGGGCTGCAGGCTCCTTCTCCTCGGGGGCGGCTCCGCCATGGGGCGTCCGCCACAGGGCTGCTGAGGCGGCGGGGGGCTCCATCCATGGGGGAGCGGAGGGCGCCGTGCGCTGGGGCTGGGACGGGCCTGGGGCTGGGGCACCGCAGCGCCGCCGCGATGCCAAGCGGCACTCCTGGCGTCTGTGCTGCAGAGCCAGCCAGTGTGACGCCTTGGCGATTGTGACTTCAGTGAATCACAGAAGCACAGAATCACAGAATTTCTAGGTTGGAAGAGACCTCAAGACCATCGAGTACCAAACAAAGGCAACTCTGCATTTCCTTGTTAAACACCCGGTTTCTTCAGAAAACAAACAAACAAACAAACAACAAAACAAAAATACCCACAGAACTTCATCCCTCACCCGGGATTCCCGAACTGAGCCTGCAGGGGCTGCCCACAGGCAGCAGCTCCTCAAGCACTGCTCCCACATGGCTCCCTACCACGGGCTCCATCCATGCCCCAGGAGCAAACTGCTCCAGCACGGGTGCCCCACGGCTGGGCGCCATCACTTTCCTAGTCACCGTGGCCACTGTGTTGCTGATAGTTGGCCCCCTGCTACCAATACCTTGCCACGGAAGCCCACCACAGCAACCATTTTGGTCAAGAAAGTCTTCCTAATAAGCAACTGAAACCTCCCCTGGTGCAAATTAAGGTGTCTTGGTCTTGTCTTTTCACTCGCGGCTTGGGAGAAGAGACTGAGCCCCACCTCTCTGGAGCCTCCTTTAAGGTTACTGGAGAGCACAAGAAAGTCTGCCCTTGAAAGGAGCTCCTTTACTCCAGGCTAAACAACCCCAGCTCCCTCAGCCGCTCCTCACAAGACTTGTTCTCTAAACCCTTCACAGAAATGCCATATTTCAAGCATTTCAAGAACATAGAATTCATGAAGAAATTAATCTCTTTATGAATAAGAGTGTGTGACTAAAAAAAGACCCATGAGCTGAGTTTTTCATCCTCTGTTAGGATTTTCTCATCCAAAGGCAAAGAGTTTCTGGCTTTCGGGTGCCACAGGCAGGCACAAAAAGGCATCCTTTAAATCTAGTACCATGAACCAAACTTGGCTCTTTTCTAAGACTCTTCTCTTGCACATCCTCAGCACATTGAGCATGGAGGTCCTAGCAGCAATGAAGGGGCAGAACACCCTGTGTTTCCAAATTAATAACACATTGACAAGTGTGCTAATTTAAACCTTTCCCCATCTAAATCAGTCAGCCCTACGGAAATCTTCAAATACGTGAGAGGTAAGCCGTAGCCAATGGCGTCCAAAAGTGCGGTGAGATTTGAGAAATTAATCTGCATTTCTCTCAGGTAAGAGTTTTGTCCTTGTGTGAGAAGCAAGTGAGGGATTTTGCTGCCCTCGTGTCTTTTCTTTAACCTCCATTAATTAGGTGGTTACTACACCACATGGAGTCAAACGCTACTGTCTTCAATAAATGTTATGTCTTTGGAAACAAATTAGATGGCAAAGAATCTGTTAAGAGCTGACTGCCTTCTTCCCCCCAGACGCTTGACATGCATCTCTTTTGCCCTCTCTCAAGCATTTGCTGCTTTGCACTTCCTTTGCTTTCATTGCACAGTCAGATCAATCAGCTGCTTTGCACTAGTACATGTTCTTAGAAAGCCAGATGAACTCTCTTCAAACACTGCACTAACTAGAAAGCATTGCTTCCTCTAACTGCTGCTTATGCTCGAGCTGGATCTTCTAAATCCCATTGTACTGCTTCTGCTTCCTGAGGAGGTGACAGAACCTTCATAAGCGGAGAGCAGAGAAGAAGGACTTGGAGTTCTTTATAAAGAAAATATTTGCAAGTTTGGAAGATGTTTCCCCTGCTCATCTGCCACCCATATGTTACTCAATCACCTGATCTTTTGCATTGCAGCAAAAGTCTTGATTCAGTTATGAAGGAAAGTTATTTCTGACAATACTCAGCCACCTCTGGGCATGCCAAACCATCAATGGCACTGGGCAATACAAAGACTGCAGGGAGAAATCAGGTTGTGGAATGAATGGCAACATAACTCTTTGGCTTCACATCCAAAATGTCATTTATTTGACCATTTTATTTATGGCAGGACTCCCCAACTCTTCTTTCCCTTCCCTTTCCCTCCTTCCCCTTCCCTCTCCTCCCCTCCACTTCCTTCCCCGACTCTCTCCTCCCCTATACTTCCCTACACTCCCCTCCCCTACGCTCCCCTACACTCTCCTCACCTACACTCCCCTACACACACCTCCCCTACACTCTGCTCCCCTACACTCCCCTACACACACCTCCCCTACACTCCCCTACACACACCTCCCCTACACTCCCCTACACACACCTCCCCTACACTTCCCTACACTCCCCTCCCCAACGCTCCCCTACACTCTCCTCACCTACACTCCCCTACACACACCTCCCCTACACTCTGCTCCCCTACACTCCCCTACACACACCTCCCCTACACTACCCTTCACTCAGTTCCCCTACACTCTGCTCCCCTATACTCCACTACACTCTCCTCTCCTACACTCCCCTATACTCTCCTCCCCTACGCTCCCCTACACTTACCTCACCTACAATCCCCTCCCCTACACTACCCTACACTACCCTACACTACCCTACACTACCCTACACAGTCCTCTCCCCTGCCCTCCCCTGCCCTCCCCTGCCCTCCCCTGAAACCCCTGCCCTCCCCTGCCCTCCCCTGCCCTCCCCTGCCCTCCCCTGAACTCCCCTGAACCCCCCTGCCCTCCCCTGCCCTCCCCTGCCCTCCCCTGCCCTCCCCTGAACCCCCCTGAAACCCCCTGCCCTCCCCTGCCCTCCCCTGCCCTCCCCTGCCCTCCCCTGCCCTCCCCTGCCCTTCCCTCCCCTCCCCTTCTTGTTTTTACCATTCCCTCCCCTCCCTCCCGTTCTCTTCATTCCCTCCCCTTCCCCCCCGTTTTCTCCTTTTCTCTTCTCCTCTCTTCTCCTCCTCTCCTTTCTTCTTCTCCTCTCTTCTCCTTTCTTGCACAAATTGGAATGGAGAACAGGGAGAAGCCTCACTTCAGATCACTTCCGTCGTTCTCGTAGCTTGTGTCACTGCCTGATTCGTGGCAATCCATCAGCAGGATCCAGAAGTGTTCCAGCTGCTGTGCTACTAGGTGAGCAGCAGTCTCCAAGTGGGAATCACGGACTTCTTGCTGTGGCTCGGACACGGCACTTTCAAGTCCACCCTGGCTTGGCCATGTCCTCTTGCTACGTCCCCACCCACATTACAGTTCTGCTTAGAAGCCGAAGCACGGTGTTGAAGTAGTTCCACTCCTTCCATTTGCGATGATTGAGTTTGTCTAGCCAAGTGGCTCCTGTCAATAGAACACAAGAAAGAGGTTTTGGTTAGAAACAACTCAATGAGGAGTTCTTTTCCACATGGGCAAGGAATAGTCACGCTTTCCTAATGGAGACTCCAGTGGAAGAGAGAATGACAGATCATTCCGAGAGCTTTGAAATATCCCTTGGGGATGCTTAGTGCAGAGGACCAGAGTAAATCTGTCGAAAGGACACCATGCAATCATTGTGAATTACTTCCTCACAGACGCACGTCCTTACTATGTCTGATACGGCTTCAGCTGGTTTCAGGGTTCTTGTTCACCTAAAACCTAAATTCGGAGTTGTAAATGAAGATGGAAAGATTGACAAATGTATAAATCACTGGTGAAAAACAACAACAACAAAAAAAAGTGCTTTGAGAACTTTGGCCATTAGCCCTGGAAAGCATCAAAGTACTGTCCTCTGAAGCAAATGCCTTCTTCTCTTGATACCTAAGGAGGTAAATCAATCCAACGTTGTAACATTAAGCATAGGTTAGAAAAGCAAACACTAAACACAAGCAAAGGAGAAGAACAAGTAAGCAATTGCAATGCCTATGGGGCTATTGCAGGGTTAGGCAAAGAACTATTGTGCCATGAAATCTTGGGATAGAAGAAATATTATGTGCATTTTTTACTCTTTCATTTGTTGAGGTCTGTTTGGAAGGGAGTGAATCTATCAGGATTAGATATCTAATTTAGAAATGGAATTAAAATTGTTTTTTTTTTTTTTTTTTTTTTTTTTTCCTCTTGAGTTCACTCCTTTTTATAGGATTTCATAATAGAATAGGTATATATTAAAAAAAAAAAAAATAAGATTCCAAGATTCCAAGCAGGTAATCATATTCACAATTATTTTTTCAATCCAGAAACAATAGCAAGGATGAGATTCAAAGTATTTCTATGCCATTAGAGTGTCAAGGTGTGTCCCATACATTAGTAACAGTCAGAGGATTCATTTTGGAGAACAAAAGATATCTTGAAATAAGTAAAGAAATACGTAAATATATATGCATGTATATCTCCCTCTCTATACAGAAACCTAAGAAACTCGTATGCAGGTTAGCTTCTTGCTGTCTCTTCTCAAAGTTCTCGTGAATACAGCATCAGTGCGTGTTCCAAACATTACCCTCAGTCCAGCACGGATACACACGAGAGGTCAGTCTGCAGGTTGCGCAGGCCAAGAAACTGCTCTGGCTTGATGGGAAGAGCCAAGACAGAAGCTGCTGTCAGAGAAAAGATGCTGTCAAAGCGTGTCACGTCCATGCTAGAGCCTCTCTACCACCATCTATCTCTACTGCATCTAGATGCATCTATACTAGAGCATCGCTACTTAGCCAGTCTGGGGGATCTTAGGAGCATTCTGAAGACCCAGAGGAGGGGCTGTTTGTCATTTCTGTTTTTACAGCCAGTAAAACAACTCTTACCATTTGACACAGAGTGGCTGAAAAACACAAAGTGGACTTCCAATCTTCACAGCTTCGAAGCAAGTGGAGATTGTGGAGGTTGTGGAGTAACCAAAGAAACCGTTGATCTAGAAGCAGCCTACAGACTGTGTTTAACCAGGGCCTTGTATTGCCCTTCTGGCTGATCTGCCAGCAATTAAAGAAAGTCTCCCTGGCAAGCCAGCCCTGGAGTCACCCCAAACTTGGTGAAACCCATGAGATTGGAAAGGAGACAGTTGCACTCCATAAACTGCATGTTTCTGTGGTTTCTGCTTGCTTGGTTGCTTGTTTGCGAGGCTTAATTTGATTAGCTGTACGAGTTGGCAGCTGCCTACAGACAAATAGCTTATCAGGAGTCTAAACTGCGTGATTGCTCTCACTGAGAACAATGAATTGGACTTGACGTCCTTATGAAGTCTTTCCAGCTACGTTTTCTACCACTACAGAAATGCACCTGATTCTTTCACAAAGCTTACGGGTGCTGACTGGAAATAGTCCTCATCATTCTCCATTTCCTTCCTCATCTCCATTCTCTTTTGGCCCGTGAAGCTTTTCAGACCAGAGATGAAGATCAGCGCTAATACGCAGTTTGGGATTCTGCAAAGGAAAGGAAGAATCCTGCTGAAAACTCTTTTCAACCTCACCCGCCATCACCAAAGCAAAGAAGAGCAAAAGAACACCGCTTGATCACAGCAAGCATAAACTCGAGCATAGGTCTCCTGTAAGTGTAGCGGGGTTAAACAGCTTCCAAACAAGGTTAAGGAGCACACCCAGAATCAAGTCCATAAAGCCGTGTTTTCAAACAAGTGGTTTAAAGACTTAGGTTTTCTTACGCGTGAGGAATGAAAAAGAAAGAAAGAACTGACAAATTACCAGCACACAGTTTCCCTCTAGCTTGCTTTGCTTCATTCCGCACCTGAGTCTGGGCTCCCAAGCAGGGAGCAGCATTGTGCAGAAATGCCAAAGCCTCCCCAGCCGTGCTGGATCTTCATCCCCAAGGGCTTTGGCTCTGTTGCCTCCTCAGCAACATCGGCAATTGCCCAGGCAAGCTGGTGTCCACCAGCTCGACTCAGGAAGCGCAGCCCCCCCTTGCCACTCACACCAGGAGCCCCCGCGGCAGTGGCAGCCGTTGCACGGCGCTTGGTGCGGTGCGGTGCGCTGCGGTGCGGTGCGCTGCAGGCAGAGGGCTGCGGGCTCCTTCTCCTCGGGGGCGGCTCCGCCATGGGGCGTCCGCCACGGGGCTGCTGAGGCGGCGGGGGGCTCCATCCATGGGGGAGCGGAGGGCGCCGTGCGCTGGGGCTGGGACGGGCCTGGGGCTGGGGCACCGCAGCGCCGCCGCGATGCCAAGCGGCACTCCTGGCGTCTGTGCTGCAGAGCCAGCCAGTGTGACGCCTTGGCGATTGTGACTTCAGTGAATCACAGAAGCACAGAATCACAGAATTTCTAGGTTGGAAGAGACCTCAAGACCATCGAGTACCAAACAAAGGCAACTCTGCATTTCCTTGTTAAACACCCGGTTTCTTCAGAAAACAAACAAACAAACAAACAACAAAACAAAAATACCCACAGAACTTCATCCCTCACCCGGGATTCCCGAACTGAGCCTGCAGGGGCTGCCCACAGGCAGCAGCTCCTCAAGCACTGCTCCCACATGGCTCCCTACCACGGGCTCCATCCATGCCCCAGGAGCAAACTGCTCCAGCACGGGTGCCCCACGGCTGGGCGCCATCACTTTCCTAGTCACCGTGGCCACTGTGTTGCTGATAGTTGGCCCCCTGCTACCAATACCTTGCCACGGAAGCCCACCACAGCAACCATTTTGGTCAAGAAAGTCTTCCTAATAAGCAACTGAAACCTCCCCTGGTGCAAATTAAGGTGTCTTGGTCTTGTCTTTTCACTCGCGGCTTGGGAGAAGAGACTGAGCCCCACCTCTCTGGAGCCTCCTTTAAGGTTACTGGAGAGCACAAGAAAGTCTGCCCTTGAAAGGAGCTCCTTTACTCCAGGCTAAACAACCCCAGCTCCCTCAGCCGCTCCTCACAAGACTTGTTCTCTAAACCCTTCACAGAAATGCCATATTTCAAGCATTTCAAGAACATAGAATTCATGAAGAAATTAATCTCTTTATGAATAAGAGTGTGTGACTAAAAAAAGACCCATGAGCTGAGTTTTTCATCCTCTGTTAGGATTTTCTCATCCAAAGGCAAAGAGTTTCTGGCTTTCGGGTGCCACAGGCAGGCACAAAAAGGCATCCTTTAAATCTAGTACCATGAACCAAACTTGGCTCTTTTCTAAGACTCTTCTCTTGCACATCCTCAGCACATTGAGCATGGAGGTCCTAGCAGCAATGAAGGGGCAAAACACCCTGTGTTTCCAAATTAATAACACATTGACAAGTGTGCTAATTTAAACCTTTCCCCATCTAAATCAGTCAGCCCTATGGAAATCTTCAAATACGTGAGAGGTAAGCCGTAGCCAATGGCGTCCAAAAGTGCGGTGAGATTTGAGAAATTAATCTGCATTTCTCTCAGGTAAGAGTTTTGTCCTTGTGTGAGAAGCAAGTGAGGGATTTTGCTGCCCTCGTGTCTTTTCTTTAACCTCCATTAATTAGGTGGTTACTACACCACATGGAGTCAAACGCTACTGTCTTCAATAAATGTTATGTCTTTGGAAACAAATTAGATGGCAAAGAATCTGTTAAGAGCTGACTGCCTTCTTCCCCCCAGACGCTTGACATGCATCTCTTTTGCCCTCTCTCAAGCATTTGCTGCTTTGCACTTCCTTTGCTTTCATTGCACAGTCAGATCAATCAGCTGCTTTGCACTAGTACATGTTCTTAGAAAGCCAGATGAACTCTCTTCAAACACTGCACTAACTAGAAAGCATTGCTTCCTCTAACTGCTGCTTATGCTCGAGCTGGATCTTCTAAATCCCATTGTACTGCTTCTGCTTCCTGAGGAGGTGACAGAACCTTCATAAGCGGAGAGCAGAGAAGAAGGACTTGGAGTTCTTTATAAAGAAAATATTTGCAAGTTTGGAAGATGTTTCCCCTGCTCATCTGCCACCCATATGTTACTCAATCACCTGATCTTTTGCATTGCAGCAAAAGTCTTGATTCAGTTATGAAGGAAAGTTATTTCTGACAATACTCAGCCACCTCTGGGCATGCCAAACCATCAATGGCACTGGGCAATACAAAGACTGCAGGGAGAAATCAGGTTGTGGAATGAATGGCAACATAACTCTTTGGCTTCACATCCAAAATGTCATTTATTTGACCATTTTATTTATGGCAGGACTCCCCAACTCTTCTTTCCCTTCCCTTTCCCTCCTTCCCCTTCCCTCTCCTCCCCTCCACTTCCTTCCCCGACTCTCTCCTCCCCTATACTTCCCTACACTCCCCTCCCCTACGCTCCCCTACACTCTCCTCACCTACACTCCCCTACACACACCTCCCCTACACTCTGCTCCCCTACACTCCCCTACACACACCTCCCCTACACTCCCCTACACACACCTCCCCTACACTCCCCTACACACACCTCCCCTACACTTCCCTACACTCCCCTCCCCAACGCTCCCCTACACTCTCCTCACCTACACTCCCCTACACACACCTCCCCTACACTCTGCTCCCCTACACTCCCCTACACACACCTCCCCTACACTACCCTTCACTCAGTTCCCCTACACTCTGCTCCCCTATACTCCACTACACTCTCCTCTCCTACACTCCCCTATACTCTCCTCCCCTACGCTCCCCTACACTTACCTCACCTACAATCCCCTCCCCTACACTACCCTACACTACCCTACACTACCCTACATTACACTACACAGTCCTCTCCGTACCCTCCCCTGCCCTCCCCTGCCCTCCCCTGAACCCCCCTGCCCTCCCCTACCCTCCCCTGCCCTCCCCTGCCCTCCCCTGCCCTCCCCTGAAACCCCCTGCCCTCCCCTGCCCTCCCCTGCCCTCCCCTGAACCCCCCTGCTCTCCCCTGCCCTCCCCTGCCCTCCCCTGCCCTCCCCTGCCCTCCCCTGCCCTCCCCTCCCCTTCCCTCCCCTCCCCTTCTTGTTTTTACCATTCCCTCCCCTCCCTCCCGTTCTCTTCATTCCCTCCCCTTCCCCCCCGTTTTCTCCTTTTCTCTTCTCCTCTCTTCTCCTCCTCTCCTTTCTTCTTCTCCTCTCTTCTCCTTTCTTGCACAAATTGGAATGGAGAACAGGGAGAAGCCTCACTTCAGATCACTTCCGTCGTTCTCGTAGCTTGTGTCACTGCCTGATTCGTGGCAATCCATCAGCAGGATCCAGAAGTGTTCCAGCTGCTGTGCTACTAGGTGAGCAGCAGTCTCCAAGTGGGAATCACGGACTTCTTGCTGTGGCTCGGACACGGCACTTTCAAGTCCACCCTGGCTTGGCCATGTCCTCTTGCTACGTCCCCACCCACATTACAGTTCTGCTTAGAAGCCAAAGCACGGTGTTGAAGTAGTTCCACTCCTTCCATTTGCGATGATTGAGTTTGTCTAGCCAAGTGGCTCCTGTCAATAGAACACAAGAAAGAGGTTTTGGTTAGAAACAACTCAATGAGGAGTTCTTTTCCACATGGGCAAGGAATAGTCACGCTTTCCTAATGGAGACTCCAGTGGAAGAGAGAATGACAGATCATTCCGAGAGCTTTGAAATATCCCTTGGGGATGCTTAGTGCAGAGGACCAGAGTAAATCTGTCGAAAGGACACCATGCAATCATTGTGAATTACTTCCTCACAGACGCACGTCCTTACTATGTCTGATACGGCTTCAGCTGGTTTCAGGGTTCTTGTTCACCTAAAACCTAAATTCGGAGTTGTAAATGAAGATGGAAAGATTGACAAATGTATAAATCACTGATGAAAAACAACAACAACAAAAAAAAGTGCTTTGAGAACTTTGGCCATTAGCCCTGGAAAGCATCAAAGTACTGTCCTCTGAAGCAAATGCCTTCTTCTCTTGATACCTAAGGAGGTAAATCAATCCAACGTTGTAACATTAAGCATAGGTTAGAAAAGCAAACACTAAACACAAGCAAAGGAGAAGAACAAGTAAGCAATTGCAATGCCTATGGGGCTATTGCAGGGTTAGGCAAAGAACTATTGTGCCATGAAATCTTGGGATAGAAGAAATATTATGTGCATTTTTTACTCTTTCATTTGTTGAGGTCTGTTTGGAAGGGAGTGAATCTATCAGGATTAGATATCTAATTTAGAAATGGAATTAAAATTGTTTTTTTTGGTTTTTTGTTTTTTTTCCTCTTGAGTTCACTCCTTTTTATAGGATTTCATAATAGAATAGGTATATATTAAAAAAAAAAAAAAAATAAGATTCCAAGATTCCAAGCAGGTAATCATATTCACAATTATTTTTTCAATCCAGAAACAATAGCAAGGATGAGATTCAAAGTATTTCTATGCCATTAGAGTGTCAAGGTGTGTCCCATACATTAGTAACAGTCAGAGGATTCATTTTGGAGAACAAAAGATATCTTGAAATAAGTAAAGAAATACGTAAATATATATGCATGTATATCTCCCTCTCTATACAGAAACCTAAGAAACTCGTATGCAGGTTAGCTTCTTGCTGTCTCTTCTCAAAGTTCTCGTGAATACAGCATCAGTGCGTGTTCCAAACATTACCCTCAGTCCAGCACGGATACACACGAGAGGTCAGTCTGCAGGTTGCGCAGGCCAAGAAACTGCTCTGGCTTGATGGGAAGAGCCAAGACAGAAGCTGCTGTCAGAGAAAAGGTGCTGTCAAAGCGTGTCACGTCCATGCTAGAACCTCTCTACCACCATCTATCTCTACTGCATCTAGATGCATCTATACTAGAGCATCGCTGCTTAGCCAGTCTGGGGGATCTTAGGAGCATTCTGAAGACCCAGAGGAGGGGCTGTTTGTCATTTCTGTTTTTACAGCCAGTAAAACAACTCTTACCATTTGACACAGAGTGGCTGAAAAACACAAAGTGGACTTCCAATCTTCACAGCTTCGAAGCAAGTGGAGATTGTGGAGGTTGTGGAGTAACCAAAGAAACCGTTGATCTAGAAGCAGCCTACAGACTGTGTTTAACCAGGGCCTTGTATTGCCCTTCTGGCTGATCTGCCAGCAATTAAAGAAAGTCTCCCTGGCAAGCCAGCCCTGGAGTCACCCCAAACTTGGTGAAACCCATGAGATTGGAAAGGAGACAGTTGCACTCCATAAACTGCATGTTTCTGTGGTTTCTGCTTGCTTGGTTGCTTGTTTGCGAGGCTTAATTTGATTAGCTGTACGAGTTGGCAGCTGCCTACAGACAAATAGCTTATCAGGAGTCTAAACTGCGTGATTGCTCTAACTGAGAACAATGAATTGGACTTGACGTCCTTATGAAGTCTTTCCAGCTACGTTTTCTACCACTACAGAAATGCACCTGATTCTTTCACAAAGCTTACGGGTGCTGACTGGAAATAGTCCTCATCATTCTCCATTTCCTTCCTCATCTCCATTCTCTTTTGGCCCGTGAAGCTTTTCAGACCAGAGATGAAGATCAGCGCTAATACGGAGTTTGGGATTCTGCAAAGGAAAGGAAGAATCCTGCTGAAAACTCTTTTCAACCTCACCCGCCATCACCAAAGCAAAGAAGAGCAAAAGAACACCGCTTGATCACAGCAAGCATAAACTCGAGCATAGGTCTCCTGTAAGTGTAGCGGGGTTAAACAGCTTCCAAACAAGGTTAAGGAGCACACCCAGAATCAAGTCCATAAAGCCGTGTCTTCAAACAAGTGGTTTAAAGACTTAGGTTTTCTTACGCGTGAGGAATGAAAAAGAAAGAAAGAACTGACAAATTACCAGCACACAGTTTCCCTCTAGCTTGCTTTGCTTCATTCCGCACCTGAGTCTGGGCTCCCAAGCAGGGAGCAGCATTGTGCAGAAATGCCAAAGCCTCCCCAGCCGTGCTGGATCTTCATCCCCAAGGGCTTTGGCTCTGTTGCCTCCTCAGCAACATCGGCAATTGCCCAGGCAAGCTGGTGTCCACCAGCTCGACTCAGGAAGCGCAGCCCCCCCTTGCCACTCACACCAGGAGCCCCCGCGGCGGTGGCAGCCGTTGCACGGCGCTTGGTGCGGTGCGGTGCGCTGCGGTGCGGTGCGCTGCAGGCAGAGGGCTGCGGGCTCCTTCTCCTCGGGGGCGGCTCCGCCATGGGGCGTCCGCCACGGGGCTGCTGAGGCGGCGGGGGGCTCCATCCATGGGGGAGCGGAGGGCGCCGTGCGCTGGGGCTGGGACGGGCCTGGGGCTGGGGCACCGCAGCGCCGCCGCGATGCCAAGCGGCACTCCTGGCGTCTGTGCTGCAGAGCCAGCCAGTGTGACGCCTTGGCGATTGTGACTTCAGTGAATCACAGAAGCACAGAATCACAGAATTTCTAGGTTGGAAGAGACCTCAAGACCATCGAGTACCAAACAAAGGCAACTCTGCATTTCCTTGTTAAACACCCGGTTTCTTCAGAAAACAAACAAACAAACAAACAAACAAACAACAAAAACACAGAACTTCATCCCTCACCCGGGATTCCCGAACTGAGCCTGCAGGGGCTGCCCACAGGCAGCAGCTCCTCAAGCACTGCTCCCACATGGCTCCCTACCACGGGCTCCATCCATGCCCCAGGAGCAAACTGCTCCAGCACGGGTGCCCCACGGCTGGGCGCCATCACTTTCCTAGTCACCGTGGCCACTGTGTTGCTGATAGTTGGCCCCCTGCTACCAATACCTTGCCACGGAAGCCCACCACAGCAACCATTTTGGTCAAGAAAGTCTTCCTAATAAGCAACTGAAACCTCCCCTGGTGCAAATTAAGGTGTCTTGGTCTTGTCTTTTCACTCGCGGCTTGGGAGAAGAGACTGAGCCCCACCTCTCTGGAGCCTCCTTTAAGGTTACTGGAGAGCACAAGAAAGTCTGCCCTTGAAAGGAGCTCCTTTACTCCAGGCTAAACAACCCCAGCTCCCTCAGCCGCTCCTCACAAGACTTGTTCTCTAAACCCTTCACAGAAATGCCATATTTCAAGCATTTCAAGAACATAGAATTCATGAAGAAATTAATCTCTTTATGAATAAGAGTGTGTGACTAAAAAAAGACCCATGAGCTGAGTTTTTCATCCTCTGTTAGGATTTTCTCATCCAAAGGCAAAGAGTTTCTGGCTTTCGGGTGCCACAGGCAGGCACAAAAAGGCATCCTTTAAATCTAGTACCATGAACCAAACTTGGCTCTTTTCTAAGACTCTTCTCTTGCACATCCTCAGCACATTGAGCATGGAGGTCCTAGCAGCAATGAAGGGGCAGAACACCCTGTGTTTCCAAATTAATAACACATTGACAAGTGTGCTAATTTAAACCTTTCCCCATCTAAATCAGTCAGCCCTACGGAAATCTTCAAATACGTGAGAGGTAAGCCGTAGCCAATGGCGTCCAAAAGTGCGGTGAGATTTGAGAAATTAATCTGCATTTCTCTCAGGTAAGAGTTTTGTCCTTGTGTGAGAAGCAAGTGAGGGATTTTGCTGCCCTCGTGTCTTTTCTTTAACCTCCATTAATTAGGTGGTTACTACACCACATGGAGTCAAACGCTACTGTCTTCAATAAATGTTATGTCTTTGGAAACAAATTAGATGGCAAAGAATCTGTTAAGAGCTGACTGCCTTCTTCCCCCCAGACGCTTGACATGCATCTCTTTTGCCCTCTCTCAAGCATTTGCTGCTTTGCACTTCCTTTGCTTTCATTGCACAGTCAGATCAATCAGCTGCTTTGCACTAGTACATGTTCTTAGAAAGCCAGATGAACTCTCTTCAAACACTGCACTAACTAGAAAGCATTGCTTCCTCTAACTGCTGCTTATGCTCGAGCTGGATCTTCTAAATCCCATTGTACTGCTTCTGCTTCCTGAGGAGGTGACAGAACCTTCATAAGCGGAGAGCAGAGAAGAAGGACTTGGAGTTCTTTATAAAGAAAATATTTGCAAGTTTGGAAGATGTTTCCCCTGCTCATCTGCCACCCATATGTTACTCAATCACCTGATCTTTTGCATTGCAGCAAAAGTCTTGATTCAGTTATGAAGGAAAGTTATTTCTGACAATACTCAGCCACCTCTGGGCATGCCAAACCATCAATGGCACTGGGCAATACAAAGACTGCAGGGAGAAATCAGGTTGTGGAATGAATGGCAACATAACTCTTTGACTTCACATCCAAAATGTCATTTATTTGACCATTTTATTTATGGCAGGACTCCCCAACTCTTCTTTCCCTTCCCTTTCCCTCCTTCCCCTTCCCTCTCCTCCCCTCCACTTCCTTCCCCGACTCTCTCCTCCCCTATACTTCCCTACACTCCCCTCCCCTACGCTCCCCTACACTCTCCTCACCTACACTCCCCTACACACACCTCCCCTACACTCTGCTCCCCTACACTCCCCTACACACACCTCCCCTACACTCCCCTACACACACCTCCCCTACACTCCCCTACACACACCTCCCCTACACTTCCCTACACTCCCCTCCCCAACGCTCCCCTACACTCTCCTCACCTACACTCCCCTACACACACCTCCCCTACACTCTGCTCCCCTACACTCCCCTACACACACCTCCCCTACACTACCCTTCACTCAGTTCCCCTACACTCTGCTCCCCTATACTCCACTACACTCTCCTCTCCTACACTCCCCTATACTCTCCTCCCCTACGCTCCCCTACACTTACCTCACCTACAATCCCCTCCCCTACACTACCCTACACTACCCTACACTACCCTACACTACCCTACACAGTCCTCTCCGTACCCTCCCCTGCCCTCCCCTGCCCTCCCCTGAAACCCCTGCCCTCCCCTGCCCTCCCCTGCCCTCCCCTGAACCCCCCTGCCCTCCCCTACCCTCCCCTGAACCCCCCTGCCCTCCCCTGCCCTCCCCTGAAACCCCCTGCCCTCCCCTGCCCTCCCCTGCCCTCCCCTGAACCCCCCTGCTCTCCCCTGCCCTCCCCTGCCCTCCCCTGCCCTCCCCTGCCCTCCCCTGCCCTCCCCTGCCCTTCCCTCCCCTCCCCTTCTTGTTTTTACCATTCCCTCCCCTCCCTCCCGTTCTCTTCATTCCCTCCCCTTCCCCCCCGTTTTCTCCTTTTCTCTTCTCCTCTCTTCTCCTCCTCTCCTTTCTTCTTCTCCTCTCTTCTCCTTTCTTGCACAAATTGGAATGGAGAACAGGGAGAAGCCTCACTTCAGATCACTTCCGTCGTTCTCGTAGCTTGTGTCACTGCCTGATTCGTGGCAATCCATCAGCAGGATCCAGAAGTGTTCCAGCTGCTGTGCTACTAGGTGAGCAGCAGTCTCCAAGTGGGAATCACGGACTTCTTGCTGTGGCTCGGACACGGCACTTTCAAGTCCACCCTGGCTTGGCCATGTCCTCTTGCTACGTCCCCACCCACATTACAGTTCTGCTTAGAAGCCGAAGCACGGTGTTGAAGTAGTTCCACTCCTTCCATTTGCGATGATTGAGTTTGTCTAGCCAAGTGGCTCCTGTCAATAGAACACAAGAAAGAGGTTTTGGTTAGAAACAACTCAATGAGGAGTTCTTTTCCACATGGGCAAGGAATAGTCACGCTTTCCTAATGGAGACTCCAGTGGAAGAGAGAATGACAGATCATTCCGAGAGCTTTGAAATATCCCTTGGGGATGCTTAGTGCAGAGGACCAGAGTAAATCTGTCGAAAGGACACCATGCAATCATTGTGAATTACTTCCTCACAGACGCACGTCCTTACTATGTCTGATACGGCTTCAGCTGGTTTCAGGGTTCTTGTTCACCTAAAACCTAAATTCGGAGTTGTAAATGAAGATGGAAAGATTGACAAATGTATAAATCACTGGTGAAAAACAACAACAACAAAAAAAAGTGCTTTGAGAACTTTGGCCATTAGCCCTGGAAAGCATCAAAGTACTGTCCTCTGAAGCAAATGCCTTCTTCTCTTGATACCTAAGGAGGTAAATCAATCCAACGTTGTAACATTAAGCATAGGTTAGAAAAGCAAACACTAAACACAAGCAAAGGAGAAGAACAAGTAAGCAATTGCAATGCCTATGGGGCTATTGCAGGGTTAGGCAAAGAACTATTGTGCCATGAAATCTTGGGATAGAAGAAATATTATGTGCATTTTTTACTCTTTCATTTGTTGAGCTCTGTTTGGAAGGGAGTGAATCTATCAGGATTAGATATCTAATTTAGAAATGGAATTAAAATTGTTTTTTTTTTTTTTTTTTTTTTTTTTTTCCTCTTGAGTTCACTCCTTTTTATAGGATTTCATAATAGAATAGGTATATATTAAAAAAAAAAAAAAATAAGATTCCAAGATTCCAAGCAGGTAATCATATTCACAATTATTTTTTCAATCCAGAAACAATAGCAAGGATGAGATTCAAAGTATTTCTATGCCATTAGAGTGTCAAGGTGTGTCCCATACATTAGTAACAGTCAGAGGATTCATTTTGGAGAACAAAAGATATCTTGAAATAAGTAAAGAAATACGTAAATATATATGCATGTATATCTCCCTCTCTATACAGAAACCTAAGAAACTCGTATGCAGGTTAGCTTCTTGCTGTCTCTTCTCAAAGTTCTCGTGAATACAGCATCAGTGCGTGTTCCAAACATTACCCTCAGTCCAGCACGGATACACACGAGAGGTCAGTCTGCAGGTTGCGCAGGCCAAGAAACTGCTCTGGCTTGATGGGAAGAGCCAAGACAGAAGCTGCTGTCAGAGAAAAGATGCTGTCAAAGCGTGTCACGTCCATGCTAGAGCCTCTCTACCACCATCTATCTCTACTGCATCTAGATGCATCTATACTAGAGCATCGCTACTTAGCCAGTCTGGGGGATCTTAGGAGCATTCTGAAGACCCAGAGGAGGGGCTGTTTGTCATTTCTGTTTTTACAGCCAGTAAAACAACTCTTACCATTTGACACAGAGTGGCTGAAAAACACAAAGTGGACTTCCAATCTTCACAGCTTCGAAGCAAGTGGAGATTGTGGAGGTTGTGGAGTAACCAAAGAAACCGTTGATCTAGAAGCAGCCTACAGACTGTGTTTAACCAGGGCCTTGTATTGCCCTTCTGGCTGATCTGCCAGCAATTAAAGAAAGTCTCCCTGGCAAGCCAGCCCTGGAGTCACCCCAAACTTGGTGAAACCCATGAGATTGGAAAGGAGACAGTTGCACTCCATAAACTGCATGTTTCTGTGGTTTCTGCTTGCTTGGTTGCTTGTTTGCGAGGCTTAATTTGATTAGCTGTACGAGTTGGCAGCTGCCTACAGACAAATAGCTTATCAGGAGTCTAAACTGCGTGATTGCTCTCACTGAGAACAATGAATTGGACTTGACGTCCTTATGAAGTCTTTCCAGCTACGTTTTCTACCACTACAGAAATGCACCTGATTCTTTCACAAAGCTTACGGGTGCTGACTGGAAATAGTCCTCATCATTCTCCATTTCCTTCCTCATCTCCATTCTCTTTTGGCCCGTGAAGCTTTTCAGACCAGAGATGAAGATCAGCGCTAATACGCAGTTTGGGATTCTGCAAAGGAAAGGAAGAATCCTGCTGAAAACTCTTTTCAACCTCACCCGCCATCACCAAAGCAAAGAAGAGCAAAAGAACACCGCTTGATCACAGCAAGCATAAACTCGAGCATAGGTCTCCTGTAAGTGTAGCGGGGTTAAACAGCTTCCAAACAAGGTTAAGGAGCACACCCAGAATCAAGTCCATAAAGCCGTGTTTTCAAACAAGTGGTTTAAAGACTTAGGTTTTCTTACGCGTGAGGAATGAAAAAGAAAGAAAGAACTGACAAATTACCAGCACACAGTTTCCCTCTAGCTTGCTTTGCTTCATTCCGCACCTGAGTCTGGGCTCCCAAGCAGGGAGCAGCATTGTGCAGAAATGCCAAAGCCTCCCCAGCCGTGCTGGATCTTCATCCCCAAGGGCTTTGGCTCTGTTGCCTCCTCAGCAACATCGGCAATTGCCCAGGCAAGCTGGTGTCCACCAGCTCGACTCAGGAAGCGCAGCCCCCCCTTGCCACTCACACCAGGAGCCCCCGCGGCAGTGGCAGCCGTTGCACGGCGCTTGGTGCGGTGCGGTGCGCTGCGGTGCGGTGCGCTGCAGGCAGAGGGCTGCGGGCTCCTTCTCCTCGGGGGCGGCTCCGCCATGGGGCGTCCGCCACGGGGCTGCTGAGGCGGCGGGGGGCTCCATCCATGGGGGAGCGGAGGGCGCCGTGCGCTGGGGCTGGGACGGGCCTGGGGCTGGGGCACCGCAGCGCCGCCGCGATGCCAAGCGGCACTCCTGGCGTCTGTGCTGCAGAGCCAGCCAGTGTGACGCCTTGGCGATTGTGACTTCAGTGAATCACAGAAGCACAGAATCACAGAATTTCTAGGTTGGAAGAGACCTCAAGACCATCGAGTACCAAACAAAGGCAACTCTGCATTTCCTTGTTAAACACCCGGTTTCTTCAGAAAACAAACAAACAAACAAACAACAAAACAAAAATACCCACAGAACTTCATCCCTCACCCGGGATTCCCGAACTGAGCCTGCAGGGGCTGCCCACAGGCAGCAGCTCCTCAAGCACTGCTCCCACATGGCTCCCTACCACGGGCTCCATCCATGCCCCAGGAGCAAACTGCTCCAGCACGGGTGCCCCACGGCTGGGCGCCATCACTTTCCTAGTCACCGTGGCCACTGTGTTGCTGATAGTTGGCCCCCTGCTACCAATACCTTGCCACGGAAGCCCACCACAGCAACCATTTTGGTCAAGAAAGTCTTCCTAATAAGCAACTGAAACCTCCCCTGGTGCAAATTAAGGTGTCTTGGTCTTGTCTTTTCACTCGCGGCTTGGGAGAAGAGACTGAGCCCCACCTCTCTGGAGCCTCCTTTAAGGTTACTGGAGAGCACAAGAAAGTCTGCCCTTGAAAGGAGCTCCTTTACTCCAGGCTAAACAACCCCAGCTCCCTCAGCCGCTCCTCACAAGACTTGTTCTCTAAACCCTTCACAGAAATGCCATATTTCAAGCATTTCAAGAACATAGAATTCATGAAGAAATTAATCTCTTTATGAATAAGAGTGTGTGACTAAAAAAAGACCCATGAGCTGAGTTTTTCATCCTCTGTTAGGATTTTCTCATCCAAAGGCAAAGAGTTTCTGGCTTTCGGGTGCCACAGGCAGGCACAAAAAGGCATCCTTTAAATCTAGTACCATGAACCAAACTTGGCTCTTTTCTAAGACTCTTCTCTTGCACATCCTCAGCACATTGAGCATGGAGGTCCTAGCAGCAATGAAGGGGCAAAACACCATGTGTTTCCAAATTAATAACACATTGACAAGTGTGCTAATTTAAACCTTTCCCCATCTAAATCAGTCAGCCCTATGGAAATCTTCAAATACGTGAGAGGTAAGCCGTAGCCAATGGCGTCCAAAAGTGCGGTGAGATTTGAGAAATTAATCTGCATTTCTCTCAGGTAAGAGTTTTGTCCTTGTGTGAGAAGCAAGTGAGGGATTTTGCTGCCCTCGTGTCTTTTCTTTAACCTCCATTAATTAGGTGGTTACTACACCACATGGAGTCAAACGCTACTGTCTTCAATAAATGTTATGTCTTTGGAAACAAATTAGATGGCAAAGAATCTGTTAAGAGCTGACTGCCTTCTTCCCCCCAGACGCTTGACATGCATCTCTTTTGCCCTCTCTCAAGCATTTGCTGCTTTGCACTTCCTTTGCTTTCATTGCACAGTCAGATCAATCAGCTGCTTTGCACTAGTACATGTTCTTAGAAAGCCAGATGAACTCTCTTCAAACACTGCACTAACTAGAAAGCATTGCTTCCTCTAACTGCTGCTTATGCTCGAGCTGGATCTTCTAAATCCCATTGTACTGCTTCTGCTTCCTGAGGAGGTGACAGAACCTTCATAAGCGGAGAGCAGAGAAGAAGGACTTGGAGTTCTTTATAAAGAAAATATTTGCAAGTTTGGAAGATGTTTCCCCTGCTCATCTGCCACCCATATGTTACTCAATCACCTGATCTTTTGCATTGCAGCAAAAGTCTTGATTCAGTTATGAAGGAAAGTTATTTCTGACAATACTCAGCCACCTCTGGGCATGCCAAACCATCAATGGCACTGGGCAATACAAAGACTGCAGGGAGAAATCAGGTTGTGGAATGAATGGCAACATAACTCTTTGGCTTCACATCCAAAATGTCATTTATTTGACCATTTTATTTATGGCAGGACTCCCCAACTCTTCTTTCCCTTCCCTTTCCCTCCTTCCCCTTCCCTCTCCTCCCCTCCACTTCCTTCCCCGACTCTCTCCTCCCCTATACTTCCCTACACTCCCCTCCCCTACGCTCCCCTACACTCTCCTCACCTACACTCCCCTACACACACCTCCCCTACACTCTGCTCCCCTACACTCCCCTACACACACCTCCCCTACACTCCCCTACACACACCTCCCCTACACTCCCCTACACACACCTCCCCTACACTTCCCTACACTCCCCTCCCCAACGCTCCCCTACACTCTCCTCACCTACACTCCCCTACACACACCTCCCCTACACTCTGCTCCCCTACACTCCCCTACACACACCTCCCCTACACTACCCTTCACTCAGTTCCCCTACACTCTGCTCCCCTATACTCCACTACACTCTCCTCTCCTACACTCCCCTATACTCTCCTCCCCTACGCTCCCCTACACTTACCTCACCTACAATCCCCTCCCCTACACTACCCTACACTACCCTACACTACCCTACATTACACTACACAGTCCTCTCCGTACCCTCCCCTGCCCTCCCCTGCCCTCCCCTGAACCCCCCTGCCCTCCCCTACCCTCCCCTGCCCTCCCCTGCCCTCCCCTGCCCTCCCCTGAAACCCCCTGCCCTCCCCTGCCCTCCCCTGCCCTCCCCTGAACCCCCCTGCTCTCCCCTGCCCTCCCCTGCCCTCCCCTGCCCTCCCCTGCCCTCCCCTGCCCTCCCCTGCCCTCCCCTCCCCTTCCCTCCCCTCCCCTTCTTGTTTTTACCATTCCCTCCCCTCCCTCCCGTTCTCTTCATTCCCTCCCCTTCCCCCCCGTTTTCTCCTTTTCTCTTCTCCTCTCTTCTCCTCCTCTCCTTTCTTCTTCTCCTCTCTTCTCCTTTCTTGCACAAATTGGAATGGAGAACAGGGAGAAGCCTCACTTCAGATCACTTCCGTCGTTCTCGTAGCTTGTGTCACTGCCTGATTCGTGGCAATCCATCAGCAGGATCCAGAAGTGTTCCAGCTGCTGTGCTACTAGGTGAGCAGCAGTCTCCAAGTGGGAATCACGGACTTCTTGCTGTGGCTCGGACACGGCACTTTCAAGTCCACCCTGGCTTGGCCATGTCCTCTTGCTACGTCCCCACCCACATTACAGTTCTGCTTAGAAGCCAAAGCACGGTGTTGAAGTAGTTCCACTCCTTCCATTTGCGATGATTGAGTTTGTCTAGCCAAGTGGCTCCTGTCAATAGAACACAAGAAAGAGGTTTTGGTTAGAAACAACTCAATGAGGAGTTCTTTTCCACATGGGCAAGGAATAGTCACGCTTTCCTAATGGAGACTCCAGTGGAAGAGAGAATGACAGATCATTCCGAGAGCTTTGAAATATCCCTTGGGGATGCTTAGTGCAGAGGACCAGAGTAAATCTGTCGAAAGGACACCATGCAATCATTGTGAATTACTTCCTCACAGACGCACGTCCTTACTATGTCTGATACGGCTTCAGCTGGTTTCAGGGTTCTTGTTCACCTAAAACCTAAATTCGGAGTTGTAAATGAAGATGGAAAGATTGACAAATGTATAAATCACTGATGAAAAACAACAACAACAAAAAAAAGTGCTTTGAGAACTTTGGCCATTAGCCCTGGAAAGCATCAAAGTACTGTCCTCTGAAGCAAATGCCTTCTTCTCTTGATACCTAAGGAGGTAAATCAATCCAACGTTGTAACATTAAGCATAGGTTAGAAAAGCAAACACTAAACACAAGCAAAGGAGAAGAACAAGTAAGCAATTGCAATGCCTATGGGGCTATTGCAGGGTTAGGCAAAGAACTATTGTGCCATGAAATCTTGGGATAGAAGAAATATTATGTGCATTTTTTACTCTTTCATTTGTTGAGGTCTGTTTGGAAGGGAGTGAATCTATCAGGATTAGATATCTAATTTAGAAATGGAATTAAAATTGTTTTTTTTGGTTTTTTGTTTTTTTTCCTCTTGAGTTCACTCCTTTTTATAGGATTTCATAATAGAATAGGTATATATTAAAAAAAAAAAAAAATAAGATTCCAAGATTCCAAGCAGGTAATCATATTCACAATTATTTTTTCAATCCAGAAACAATAGCAAGGATGAGATTCAAAGTATTTCTATGCCATTAGAGTGTCAAGGTGTGTCCCATACATTAGTAACAGTCAGAGGATTCATTTTGGAGAACAAAAGATATCTTGAAATAAGTAAAGAAATACGTAAATATATATGCATGTATATCTCCCTCTCTATACAGAAACCTAAGAAACTCGTATGCAGGTTAGCTTCTTGCTGTCTCTTCTCAAAGTTCTCGTGAATACAGCATCAGTGCGTGTTCCAAACATTACCCTCAGTCCAGCACGGATACACACGAGAGGTCAGTCTGCAGGTTGCGCAGGCCAAGAAACTGCTCTGGCTTGATGGGAAGAGCCAAGACAGAAGCTGCTGTCAGAGAAAAGGTGCTGTCAAAGCGTGTCACGTCCATGCTAGAACCTCTCTACCACCATCTATCTCTACTGCATCTAGATGCATCTATACTAGAGCATCGCTGCTTAGCCAGTCTGGGGGATCTTAGGAGCATTCTGAAGACCCAGAGGAGGGGCTGTTTGTCATTTCTGTTTTTACAGCCAGTAAAACAACTCTTACCATTTGACACAGAGTGGCTGAAAAACACAAAGTGGACTTCCAATCTTCACAGCTTCGAAGCAAGTGGAGATTGTGGAGGTTGTGGAGTAACCAAAGAAACCGTTGATCTAGAAGCAGCCTACAGACTGTGTTTAACCAGGGCCTTGTATTGCCCTTCTGGCTGATCTGCCAGCAATTAAAGAAAGTCTCCCTGGCAAGCCAGCCCTGGAGTCACCCCAAACTTGGTGAAACCCATGAGATTGGAAAGGAGACAGTTGCACTCCATAAACTGCATGTTTCTGTGGTTTCTGCTTGCTTGGTTGCTTGTTTGCGAGGCTTAATTTGATTAGCTGTACGAGTTGGCAGCTGCCTACAGACAAATAGCTTATCAGGAGTCTAAACTGCGTGATTGCTCTAACTGAGAACAATGAATTGGACTTGACGTCCTTATGAAGTCTTTCCAGCTACGTTTTCTACCACTACAGAAATGCACCTGATTCTTTCACAAAGCTTACGGGTGCTGACTGGAAATAGTCCTCATCATTCTCCATTTCCTTCCTCATCTCCATTCTCTTTTGGCCCGTGAAGCTTTTCAGACCAGAGATGAAGATCAGCGCTAATACGGAGTTTGGGATTCTGCAAAGGAAAGGAAGAATCCTGCTGAAAACTCTTTTCAACCTCACCCGCCATCACCAAAGCAAAGAAGAGCAAAAGAACACCGCTTGATCACAGCAAGCATAAACTCGAGCATAGGTCTCCTGTAAGTGTAGCGGGGTTAAACAGCTTCCAAACAAGGTTAAGGAGCACACCCAGAATCAAGTCCATAAAGCCGTGTCTTCAAACAAGTGGTTTAAAGACTTAGGTTTTCTTACGCGTGAGGAATGAAAAAGAAAGAAAGAACTGACAAATTACCAGCACACAGTTTCCCTCTAGCTTGCTTTGCTTCATTCCGCACCTGAGTCTGGGCTCCCAAGCAGGGAGCAGCATTGTGCAGAAATGCCAAAGCCTCCCCAGCCGTGCTGGATCTTCATCCCCAAGGGCTTTGGCTCTGTTGCCTCCTCAGCAACATCGGCAATTGCCCAGGCAAGCTGGTGTCCACCAGCTCGACTCAGGAAGCGCAGCCCCCCCTTGCCACTCACACCAGGAGCCCCCGCGGCGGTGGCAGCCGTTGCACGGCGCTTGGTGCGGTGCGGTGCGCTGCGGTGCGGTGCGCTGCAGGCAGAGGGCTGCGGGCTCCTTCTCCTCGGGGGCGGCTCCGCCATGGGGCGTCCGCCACGGGGCTGCTGAGGCGGCGGGGGGCTCCATCCATGGGGGAGCGGAGGGCGCCATGCGCTGGGGCTGGGACGGGCCTGGGGCTGGGGCACCGCAGCGCCGCCGCGATGCCAAGCGGCACTCCTGGCGTCTGTGCTGCAGAGCCAGCCAGTGTGACGCCTTGGCGATTGTGACTTCAGTGAATCACAGAAGCACAGAATCACAGAATTTCTAGGTTGGAAGAGACCTCAAGACCATCGAGTACCAAACAAAGGCAACTCTGCATTTCCTTGTTAAACACCCGGTTTCTTCAGAAAACAAACAAACAAACAAACAAACAAACAACAAAAACACAGAACTTCATCCCTCACCCGGGATTCCCGAACTGAGCCTGCAGGGGCTGCCCACAGGCAGCAGCTCCTCAAGCACTGCTCCCACATGGCTCCCTACCACGGGCTCCATCCATGCCCCAGGAGCAAACTGCTCCAGCACGGGTGCCCCACGGCTGGGCGCCATCACTTTCCTAGTCACCGTGGCCACTGTGTTGCTGATAGTTGGCCCCCTGCTACCAATACCTTGCCACGGAAGCCCACCACAGCAACCATTTTGGTCAAGAAAGTCTTCCTAATAAGCAACTGAAACCTCCCCTGGTGCAAATTAAGGTGTCTTGGTCTTGTCTTTTCACTCGCGGCTTGGGAGAAGAGACTGAGCCCCACCTCTCTGGAGCCTCCTTTAAGGTTACTGGAGAGCACAAGAAAGTCTGCCCTTGAAAGGAGCTCCTTTACTCCAGGCTAAACAACCCCAGCTCCCTCAGCCGCTCCTCACAAGACTTGTTCTCTAAACCCTTCACAGAAATGCCATATTTCAAGCATTTCAAGAACATAGAATTCATGAAGAAATTAATCTCTTTATGAATAAGAGTGTGTGACTAAAAAAAGACCCATGAGCTGAGTTTTTCATCCTCTGTTAGGATTTTCTCATCCAAAGGCAAAGAGTTTCTGGCTTTCGGGTGCCACAGGCAGGCACAAAAAGGCATCCTTTAAATCTAGTACCATGAACCAAACTTGGCTCTTTTCTAAGACTCTTCTCTTGCACATCCTCAGCACATTGAGCATGGAGGTCCTAGCAGCAATGAAGGGGCAGAACACCCTGTGTTTCCAAATTAATAACACATTGACAAGTGTGCTAATTTAAACCTTTCCCCATCTAAATCAGTCAGCCCTACGGAAATCTTCAAATACGTGAGAGGTAAGCCGTAGCCAATGGCGTCCAAAAGTGCGGTGAGATTTGAGAAATTAATCTGCATTTCTCTCAGGTAAGAGTTTTGTCCTTGTGTGAGAAGCAAGTGAGGGATTTTGCTGCCCTCGTGTCTTTTCTTTAACCTCCATTAATTAGGTGGTTACTACACCACATGGAGTCAAACGCTACTGTCTTCAATAAATGTTATGTCTTTGGAAACAAATTAGATGGCAAAGAATCTGTTAAGAGCTGACTGCCTTCTTCCCCCCAGACGCTTGACATGCATCTCTTTTGCCCTCTCTCAAGCATTTGCTGCTTTGCACTTCCTTTGCTTTCATTGCACAGTCAGATCAATCAGCTGCTTTGCACTAGTACATGTTCTTAGAAAGCCAGATGAACTCTCTTCAAACACTGCACTAACTAGAAAGCATTGCTTCCTCTAACTGCTGCTTATGCTCGAGCTGGATCTTCTAAATCCCATTGTACTGCTTCTGCTTCCTGAGGAGGTGACAGAACCTTCATAAGCGGAGAGCAGAGAAGAAGGACTTGGAGTTCTTTATAAAGAAAATATTTGCAAGTTTGGAAGATGTTTCCCCTGCTCATCTGCCACCCATATGTTACTCAATCACCTGATCTTTTGCATTGCAGCAAAAGTCTTGATTCAGTTATGAAGGAAAGTTATTTCTGACAATACTCAGCCACCTCTGGGCATGCCAAACCATCAATGGCACTGGGCAATACAAAGACTGCAGGGAGAAATCAGGTTGTGGAATGAATGGCAACATAACTCTTTGACTTCACATCCAAAATGTCATTTATTTGACCATTTTATTTATGGCAGGACTCCCCAACTCTTCTTTCCCTTCCCTTTCCCTCCTTCCCCTTCCCTCTCCTCCCCTCCACTTCCTTCCCCGACTCTCTCCTCCCCTATACTTCCCTACACTCCCCTCCCCTACGCTCCCCTACACTCTCCTCACCTACACTCCCCTACACACACCTCCCCTACACTCTGCTCCCCTACACTCCCCTACACACACCTCCCCTACACTCCCCTACACACACCTCCCCTACACTCCCCTACACTCTGCTCCCCTACACTTCCCTACACTCCCCTCCCCAACGCTCCCCTACACTCTCCTCACCTACACTCCCCTACACACACCTCCCCTACACTCTGCTCCCCTACACTCCCCTACACACACCTCCCCTACACTACCCTTCACTCAGTTCCCCTACACTCTGCTCCCCTATACTCCACTACACTCTCCTCTCCTACACTCCCCTATACTCTCCTCCCCTACGCTCCCCTACACTTACCTCACCTACAATCCCCTCCCCTACACTACCCTACACTACCCTACACTACCCTACACTACCCTACACAGTCCTCTCCGTACCCTCCCCTGCCCTCCCCTGCCCTCCCCTGAAACCCCTGCCCTCCCCTGCCCTCCCCTGCCCTCCCCTGAACCCCCCTGCCCTCCCCTACCCTCCCCTGAACCCCCCTGCCCTCCCCTGCCCTCCCCTGAAACCCCCTGCCCTCCCCTGCCCTCCCCTGCCCTCCCCTGAACCCCCCTGCTCTCCCCTGCCCTCCCCTGCCCTCCCCTGCCCTCCCCTGCCCTCCCCTGCCCTCCCCTGCCCTTCCCTCCCCTCCCCTTCTTGTTTTTACCATTCCCTCCCCTCCCTCCCGTTCTCTTCATTCCCTCCCCTTCCCCCCCGTTTTCTCCTTTTCTCTTCTCCTCTCTTCTCCTCCTCTCCTTTCTTCTTCTCCTCTCTTCTCCTTTCTTGCACAAATTGGAATGGAGAACAGGGAGAAGCCTCACTTCAGATCACTTCCGTCGTTCTCGTAGCTTGTGTCACTGCCTGATTCGTGGCAATCCATCAGCAGGATCCAGAAGTGTTCCAGCTGCTGTGCTACTAGGTGAGCAGCAGTCTCCAAGTGGGAATCACGGACTTCTTGCTGTGGCTCGGACACGGCACTTTCAAGTCCACCCTGGCTTGGCCATGTCCTCTTGCTACGTCCCCACCCACATTACAGTTCTGCTTAGAAGCCGAAGCACGGTGTTGAAGTAGTTCCACTCCTTCCATTTGCGATGATTGAGTTTGTCTAGCCAAGTGGCTCCTGTCAATAGAACACAAGAAAGAGGTTTTGGTTAGAAACAACTCAATGAGGAGTTCTTTTCCACATGGGCAAGGAATAGTCACGCTTTCCTAATGGAGACTCCAGTGGAAGAGAGAATGACAGATCATTCCGAGAGCTTTGAAATATCCCTTGGGGATGCTTAGTGCAGAGGACCAGAGTAAATCTGTCGAAAGGACACCATGCAATCATTGTGAATTACTTCCTCACAGACGCACGTCCTTACTATGTCTGATACGGCTTCAGCTGGTTTCAGGGTTCTTGTTCACCTAAAACCTAAATTCGGAGTTGTAAATGAAGATGGAAAGATTGACAAATGTATAAATCACTGATGAAAAACAACAACAACAAAAAAAAGTGCTTTGAGAACTTTGGCCATTAGCCCTGGAAAGCATCAAAGTACTGTCCTCTGAAGCAAATGCCTTCTTCTCTTGATACCTAAGGAGGTAAATCAATCCAACGTTGTAACATTAAGCATAGGTTAGAAAAGCAAACACTAAACACAAGCAAAGGAGAAGAACAAGTAAGCAATTGCAATGCCTATGGGGCTATTGCAGGGTTAGGCAAAGAACTATTGTGCCATGAAATCTTGGGATAGAAGAAATATTATGTGCATTTTTTACTCTTTCATTTGTTGAGCTCTGTTTGGAAGGGAGTGAATCTATCAGGATTAGATATCTAATTTAGAAATGGAATTAAAATTGGTTTTTTTTTTTTTTTTTTTTTTTTTCCTCTTGAGTTCACTCCTTTTTATAGGATTTCATAATAGAATAGGTATATATTAAAAAAAAAAAAAAATAAGATTCCAAGATTCCAAGCAGGTAATCATATTCACAATTATTTTTTCAATCCAGAAACAATAGCAAGGATGAGATTCAAAGTATTTCTATGCCATTAGAGTGTCAAGGTGTGTCCCATACATTAGTAACAGTCAGAGGATTCATTTTGGAGAACAAAAGATATCTTGAAATAAGTAAAGAAATACGTAAATATATATGCATGTATATCTCCCTCTCTATACAGAAACCTAAGAAACTCGTATGCAGGTTAGCTTCTTGCTGTCTCTTCTCAAAGTTCTCGTGAATACAGCATCAGTGCGTGTTCCAAACATTACCCTCAGTCCAGCACGGATACACACGAGAGGTCAGTCTGCAGGTTGCGCAGGCCAAGAAACTGCTCTGGCTTGATGGGAAGAGCCAAGACAGAAGCTGCTGTCAGAGAAAAGGTGCTGTCAAAGCGTGTCACGTCCATGCTAGAACCTCTCTACCACCATCTATCTCTACTGCATCTAGATGCATCTATACTAGAGCATCGCTACTTAGCCAGTCTGGGGGATCTTAGGAGCATTCTGAAGACCCAGAGGAGGGGCTGTTTGTCATTTCTGTTTTTACAGCCAGTAAAACAACTCTTACCATTTGACACAGAGTGGCTGAAAAACACAAAGTGGACTTCCAATCTTCACAGCTTCGAAGCAAGTGGAGATTGTGGAGGTTGTGGAGTAACCAAAGAAACCGTTGATCTAGAAGCAGCCTACAGACTGTGTTTAACCAGGGCCTTGTATTGCCCTTCTGGCTGATCTGCCAGCAATTAAAGAAAGTCTCCCTGGCAAGCCAGCCCTGGAGTCACCCCAAACTTGGTGAAACCCATGAGATTGGAAAGGAGACAGTTGCACTCCATAAACTGCATGTTTCTGTGGTTTCTGCTTGCTTGGTTGCTTGTTTGCGAGGCTTAATTTGATTAGCTGTACGAGTTGGCAGCTGCCTACAGACAAATAGCTTATCAGGAGTCTAAACTGCGTGATTGCTCTCACTGAGAACAATGAATTGGACTTGACGTCCTTATGAAGTCTTTCCAGCTACGTTTTCTACCACTACAGAAATGCACCTGATTCTTTCACAAAGCTTACGGGTGCTGACTGGAAATAGTCCTCATCATTCTCCATTTCCTTCCTCATCTCCATTCTCTTTTGGCCCGTGAAGCTTTTCAGACCAGAGATGAAGATCAGCGCTAATACGCAGTTTGGGATTCTGCAAAGGAAAGGAAGAATCCTGCTGAAAACTCTTTTCAACCTCACCCGCCATCACCAAAGCAAAGAAGAGCAAAAGAACACCGCTTGATCACAGCAAGCATAAACTCGAGCATAGGTCTCCTGTAAGTGTAGCGGGGTTAAACAGCTTCCAAACAAGGTTAAGGAGCACACCCAGAATCAAGTCCATAAAGCCGTGTCTTCAAACAAGTGGTTTAAAGACTTAGGTTTTCTTACGCGTGAGGAATGAAAAAGAAAGAAAGAACTGACAAATTACCAGCACACAGTTTCCCTCTAGCTTGCTTTGCTTCATTCCGCACCTGAGTCTGGGCTCCCAAGCAGGGAGCAGCATTGTGTAGAAATGCCAAAGCCTCCCCAGCCGTGCTGGATCTTCATCCCCAAGGGCTTTGGCTCTGTTGCCTCCTCAGCAACATCGGCAATTGCCCAGGCAAGCTGGTGTCCACCAGCTCGACTCAGGAAGCGCAGCCCCCCCTTGCCACTCACACCAGGAGCCCCCGCGGCGGTGGCAGCCGTTGCACGGCGCTTGGTGCGGTGCGCTGCGCTGCGCTGCGCTGCAGGCAGAGGGCTGCGGGCTCCTTCTCCTCGGGGGCGGCTCCACCATGGGGCGTCCGCCACGGGGCTGCTGAGGCGGCGGGGGGCTCCATCCATGGGGGAGCGGAGGGCGCCGTGCGCTGGGGCTGGGACGGGCCTGGGGCTGGGGCACCGCAGCGCCGCCGCGATGCCAAGCGGCACTCCTGGCGTCTGTGCTGCAGAGCCAGCCAGTGTGACGCCTTGGCGATTGTGACTTCAGTGAATCACAGAAGCACAGAATCACAGAATTTCTAGGTTGGAAGAGACCTCAAGACCATCGAGTACCAAACAAAGGCAACTCTGCATTTCCTTGTTAAACACCCGGTTTCTTCAGAAAACAAACAAACAAACAAACAAACAAACAACAAAAACACAGAACTTCATCCCTCACCCGGGATTCCCGAACTGAGCCTGCAGGGGCTGCCCACAGGCAGCAGCTCCTCAAGCACTGCTCCCACATGGCTCCCTACCACGGGCTCCATCCATGCCCCAGGAGCAAACTGCTCCAGCACGGGTGCCCCACGGCTGGGCGCCATCACTTTCCTAGTCACCGTGGCCACTGTGTTGCTGATAGTTGGCCCCCTGCTACCAATACCTTGCCACGGAAGCCCACCACAGCAACCATTTTGGTCAAGAAAGTCTTCCTAATAAGCAACTGAAACCTCCCCTGGTGCAAATTAAGGTGTCTTGGTCTTGTCTTTTCACTCGCGGCTTGGGAGAAGAGACTGAGCCCCACCTCTCTGGAGCCTCCTTTAAGGTTACTGGAGAGCACAAGAAAGTCTGCCCTTGAAAGGAGCTCCTTTACTCCAGGCTAAACAACCCCAGCTCCCTCAGCCGCTCCTCACAAGACTTGTTCTCTAAACCCTTCACAGAAATGCCATATTTCAAGCATTTCAAGAACATAGAATTCATGAAGAAATTAATCTCTTTATGAATAAGAGTGTGTGACTAAAAAAAGACCCATGAGCTGAGTTTTTCATCCTCTGTTAGGATTTTCTCATCCAAAGGCAAAGAGTTTCTGGCTTTCGGGTGCCACAGGCAGGCACAAAAAGGCATCCTTTAAATCTAGTACCATGAACCAAACTTGGCTCTTTTCTAAGACTCTTCTCTTGCACATCCTCAGCACATTGAGCATGGAGGTCCTAGCAGCAATGAAGGGGCAGAACACCCTGTGTTTCCAAATTAATAACACATTGACAAGTGTGCTAATTTAAACCTTTCCCCATCTAAATCAGTCAGCCCTACGGAAATCTTCAAATACGTGAGAGGTAAGCCGTAGCCAATGGCGTCCAAAAGTGCGGTGAGATTTGAGAAATTAATCTGCATTTCTCTCAGGTAAGAGTTTTGTCCTTGTGTGAGAAGCAAGTGAGGGATTTTGCTGCCCTCGTGTCTTTTCTTTAACCTCCATTAATTAGGTGGTTACTACACCACATGGAGTCAAACGCTACTGTCTTCAATAAATGTTATGTCTTTGGAAACAAATTAGATGGCAAAGAATCTGTTAAGAGCTGACTGCCTTCTTCCCCCCAGACGCTTGACATGCATCTCTTTTGCCCTCTCTCAAGCATTTGCTGCTTTGCACTTCCTTTGCTTTCATTGCACAGTCAGATCAATCAGCTGCTTTGCACTAGTACATGTTCTTAGAAAGCCAGATGAACTCTCTTCAAACACTGCACTAACTAGAAAGCATTGCTTCCTCTAACTGCTGCTTATGCTCGAGCTGGATCTTCTAAATCCCATTGTACTGCTTCTGCTTCCTGAGGAGGTGACAGAACCTTCATAAGCGGAGAGCAGAGAAGAAGGACTTGGAGTTCTTTATAAAGAAAATATTTGCAAGTTTGGAAGATGTTTCCCCTGCTCATCTGCCACCCATATGTTACTCAATCACCTGATCTTTTGCATTGCAGCAAAAGTCTTGATTCAGTTATGAAGGAAAGTTATTTCTGACAATACTCAGCCACCTCTGGGCATGCCAAACCATCAATGGCACTGGGCAATACAAAGACTGCAGGGAGAAATCAGGTTGTGGAATGAATGGCAACATAACTCTTTGGCTTCACATCCAAAATGTCATTTATTTGACCATTTTATTTATGGCAGGACTCCCCAACTCTTCTTTCCCTTCCCTTTCCCTCCTTCCCCTTCCCTCTCCTCCCCTCCACTTCCTTCCCCGACTCTCTCCTCCCCTATACTTCCCTACACTCCCCTCCCCTACGCTCCCCTACACTCTCCTCACCTACACTCCCCTACACACACCTCCCCTACACTCTGCTCCCCTACACTCCCCTACACTCTGCTCCCCTACACTCCCCTACACACACCTCCCCTACACTCCCCTACACACACCTCCCCTACACTTCCCTACACTCCCCTCCCCAACGCTCCCCTACACTCTCCTCACCTACACTCCCCTACACACACCTCCCCTACACTCTGCTCCCCTACACTCCCCTACACACACCTCCCCTACACTACCCTTCACTCAGTTCCCCTACACTCTGCTCCCCTATACTCCACTACACTCTCCTCTCCTACACTCCCCTATACTCTCCTCCCCTACGCTCCCCTACACTTACCTCACCTACAATCCCCTCCCCTACACTACCCTACACTACCCTACACTACCCTACACTACCCTACACAGTCCTCTCCGTACCCTCCCCTGCCCTCCCCTGCCCTCCCCTGAAACCCCTGCCCTCCCCTGCCCTCCCCTGCCCTCCCCTGAACCCCCCTGCCCTCCCCTACCCTCCCCTGAACCCCCCTGCCCTCCCCTGCCCTCCCCTGAAACCCCCTGCCCTCCCCTGCCCTCCCCTGCCCTCCCCTGAACCCCCCTGCTCTCCCCTGCCCTCCCCTGCCCTCCCCTGCCCTCCCCTGCCCTCCCCTGCCCTCCCCTGCCCTTCCCTCCCCTCCCCTTCTTGTTTTTACCATTCCCTCCCCTCCCTCCCGTTCTCTTCATTCCCTCCCCTTCCCCCCCGTTTTCTCCTTTTCTCTTCTCCTCTCTTCTCCTCCTCTCCTTTCTTCTTCTCCTCTCTTCTCCTTTCTTGCACAAATTGGAATGGAGAACAGGGAGAAGCCTCACTTCAGATCACTTCCGTCGTTCTCGTAGCTTGTGTCACTGCCTGATTCGTGGCAATCCATCAGCAGGATCCAGAAGTGTTCCAGCTGCTGTGCTACTAGGTGAGCAGCAGTCTCCAAGTGGGAATCACGGACTTCTTGCTGTGGCTCGGACACGGCACTTTCAAGTCCACCCTGGCTTGGCCATGTCCTCTTGCTACGTCCCCACCCACATTACAGTTCTGCTTAGAAGCCGAAGCACGGTGTTGAAGTAGTTCCACTCCTTCCATTTGCGATGATTGAGTTTGTCTAGCCAAGTGGCTCCTGTCAATAGAACACAAGAAAGAGGTTTTGGTTAGAAACAACTCAATGAGGAGTTCTTTTCCACATGGGCAAGGAATAGTCACGCTTTCCTAATGGAGACTCCAGTGGAAGAGAGAATGACAGATCATTCCGAGAGCTTTGAAATATCCCTTGGGGATGCTTAGTGCAGAGGACCAGAGTAAATCTGTCGAAAGGACACCATGCAATCATTGTGAATTACTTCCTCACAGACGCACGTCCTTACTATGTCTGATACGGCTTCAGCTGGTTTCAGGGTTCTTGTTCACCTAAAACCTAAATTCGGAGTTGTAAATGAAGATGGAAAGATTGACAAATGTATAAATCACTGATGAAAAACAACAACAACAAAAAAAAGTGCTTTGAGAACTTTGGCCATTAGCCCTGGAAAGCATCAAAGTACTGTCCTCTGAAGCAAATGCCTTCTTCTCTTGATACCTAAGGAGGTAAATCAATCCAACGTTGTAACATTAAGCATAGGTTAGAAAAGCAAACACTAAACACAAGCAAAGGAGAAGAACAAGTAAGCAATTGCAATGCCTATGGGGCTATTGCAGGGTTAGGCAAAGAACTATTGTGCCATGAAATCTTGGGATAGAAGAAATATTATGTGCATTTTTTACTCTTTCATTTGTTGAGCTCTGTTTGGAAGGGAGTGAATCTATCAGGATTAGATATCTAATTTAGAAATGGAATTAAAATTGTTTTTTTTTTTTTTTTTTTTTTTTTTTCCTCTTGAGTTCACTCCTTTTTATAGGATTTCATAATAGAATAGGTATATATTAAAAAAAAAAAAAAATAAGATTCCAAGATTCCAAGCAGGTAATCATATTCACAATTATTTTTTCAATCCAGAAACAATAGCAAGGATGAGATTCAAAGTATTTCTATGCCATTAGAGTGTCAAGGTGTGTCCCATACATTAGTAACAGTCAGAGGATTCATTTTGGAGAACAAAAGATATCTTGAAATAAGTAAAGAAATACGTAAATATATATGCATGTATATCTCCCTCTCTATACAGAAACCTAAGAAACTCGTATGCAGGTTAGCTTCTTGCTGTCTCTTCTCAAAGTTCTCGTGAATACAGCATCAGTGCGTGTTCCAAACATTACCCTCAGTCCAGCACGGATACACACGAGAGGTCAGTCTGCAGGTTGCGCAGGCCAAGAAACTGCTCTGGCTTGATGGGAAGAGCCAAGACAGAAGCTGCTGTCAGAGAAAAGGTGCTGTCAAAGCGTGTCACGTCCATGCTAGAACCTCTCTACCACCATCTATCTCTACTGCATCTAGATGCATCTATACTAGAGCATCGCTACTTAGCCAGTCTGGGGGATCTTAGGAGCATTCTGAAGACCCAGAGGAGGGGCTGTTTGTCATTTCTGTTTTTACAGCCAGTAAAACAACTCTTACCATTTGACACAGAGTGGCTGAAAAACACAAAGTGGACTTCCAATCTTCACAGCTTCGAAGCAAGTGGAGATTGTGGAGGTTGTGGAGTAACCAAAGAAACCGTTGATCTAGAAGCAGCCTACAGACTGTGTTTAACCAGGGCCTTGTATTGCCCTTCTGGCTGATCTGCCAGCAATTAAAGAAAGTCTCCCTGGCAAGCCAGCCCTGGAGTCACCCCAAACTTGGTGAAACCCATGAGATTGGAAAGGAGACAGTTGCACTCCATAAACTGCATGTTTCTGTGGTTTCTGCTTGCTTGGTTGCTTGTTTGCGAGGCTTAATTTGATTAGCTGTACGAGTTGGCAGCTGCCTACAGACAAATAGCTTATCAGGAGTCTAAACTGCGTGATTGCTCTCACTGAGAACAATGAATTGGACTTGACGTCCTTATGAAGTCTTTCCAGCTACGTTTTCTACCACTACAGAAATGCACCTGATTCTTTCACAAAGCTTACGGGTGCTGACTGGAAATAGTCCTCATCATTCTCCATTTCCTTCCTCATCTCCATTCTCTTTTGGCCCGTGAAGCTTTTCAGACCAGAGATGAAGATCAGCGCTAATACGGAGTTTGGGATTCTGCAAAGGAAAGGAAGAATCCTGCTGAAAACTCTTTTCAACCTCACCCGCCATCACCAAAGCAAAGAAGAGCAAAAGAACACCGCTTGATCACAGCAAGCATAAACTCGAGCATAGGTCTCCTGTAAGTGTAGCGGGGTTAAACAGCTTCCAAACAAGGTTAAGGAGCACACCCAGAATCAAGTCCATAAAGCCGTGTCTTCAAACAAGTGGTTTAAAGACTTAGGTTTTCTTACGCGTGAGGAATGAAAAAGAAAGAAAGAACTGACAAATTACCAGCACACAGTTTCCCTCTAGCTTGCTTTGCTTCATTCCGCACCTGAGTCTGGGCTCCCAAGCAGGGAGCAGCATTGTGCAGAAATGCCAAAGCCTCCCCAGCCGTGCTGGATCTTCATCCCCAAGGGCTTTGGCTCTGTTGCCTCCTCAGCAACATCGGCAATTGCCCAGGCAAGCTGGTGTCCACCAGCTCGACTCAGGAAGCGCAGCCCCCCCTTGCCACTCACACCAGGAGCCCCCGCGGCGGTGGCAGCCGTTGCACGGCGCTTGGTGCGGTGCGGTGCGGTGCGCTGCAGGCAGAGGGCTGCGGGCTCCTTCTCCTCGGGGGCGGCTCCGCCATGGGGCGTCCGCCACAGGGCTGCTGAGGCGGCGGGGGGCTCCATCCATGGGGGAGCGGAGGGCGCCGTGCGCTGGGGCTGGGACGGGCCTGGGGCTGGGGCACCGCAGCGCCGCCGCGATGCCAAGCGGCACTCCTGGCGTCTGTGCTGCAGAGCCAGCCAGTGTGACGCCTTGGCGATTGTGACTTCAGTGAATCACAGAAGCACAGAATCACAGAATTTCTAGGTTGGAAGAGACCTCAAGACCATCGAGTACCAAACAAAGGCAACTCTGCATTTCCTTGTTAAACACCCGGTTTCTTCAGAAAACAAACAAACAAACAAACAAACAAACAACAAAAACACAGAACTTCATCCCTCACCCGGGATTCCCGAACTGAGCCTGCAGGGGCTGCCCACAGGCAGCAGCTCCTCAAGCACTGCTCCCACATGGCTCCCTACCACGGGCTCCATCCATGCCCCAGGAGCAAACTGCTCCAGCACGGGTGCCCCACGGCTGGGCGCCATCACTTTCCTAGTCACCGTGGCCACTGTGTTGCTGATAGTTGGCCCCCTGCTACCAATACCTTGCCACGGAAGCCCACCACAGCAACCATTTTGGTCAAGAAAGTCTTCCTAATAAGCAACTGAAACCTCCCCTGGTGCAAATTAAGGTGTCTTGGTCTTGTCTTTTCACTCGCGGCTTGGGAGAAGAGACTGAGCCCCACCTCTCTGGAGCCTCCTTTAAGGTTACTGGAGAGCACAAGAAAGTCTGCCCTTGAAAGGAGCTCCTTTACTCCAGGCTAAACAACCCCAGCTCCCTCAGCCGCTCCTCACAAGACTTGTTCTCTAAACCCTTCACAGAAATGCCATATTTCAAGCATTTCAAGAACATAGAATTCATGAAGAAATTAATCTCTTTATGAATAAGAGTGTGTGACTAAAAAAAGACCCATGAGCTGAGTTTTTCATCCTCTGTTAGGATTTTCTCATCCAAAGGCAAAGAGTTTCTGGCTTTCGGGTGCCACAGGCAGGCACAAAAAGGCATCCTTTAAATCTAGTACCATGAACCAAACTTGGCTCTTTTCTAAGACTCTTCTCTTGCACATCCTCAGCACATTGAGCATGGAGGTCCTAGCAGCAATGAAGGGGCAGAACACCCTGTGTTTCCAAATTAATAACACATTGACAAGTGTGCTAATTTAAACCTTTCCCCATCTAAATCAGTCAGCCCTACGGAAATCTTCAAATACGTGAGAGGTAAGCCGTAGCCAATGGCGTCCAAAAGTGCGGTGAGATTTGAGAAATTAATCTGCATTTCTCTCAGGTAAGAGTTTTGTCCTTGTGTGAGAAGCAAGTGAGGGATTTTGCTGCCCTCGTGTCTTTTCTTTAACCTCCATTAATTAGGTGGTTACTACACCACATGGAGTCAAACGCTACTGTCTTCAATAAATGTTATGTCTTTGGAAACAAATTAGATGGCAAAGAATCTGTTAAGAGCTGACTGCCTTCTTCCCCCCAGACGCTTGACATGCATCTCTTTTGCCCTCTCTCAAGCATTTGCTGCTTTGCACTTCCTTTGCTTTCATTGCACAGTCAGATCAATCAGCTGCTTTGCACTAGTACATGTTCTTAGAAAGCCAGATGAACTCTCTTCAAACACTGCACTAACTAGAAAGCATTGCTTCCTCTAACTGCTGCTTATGCTCGAGCTGGATCTTCTAAATCCCATTGTACTGCTTCTGCTTCCTGAGGAGGTGACAGAACCTTCATAAGCGGAGAGCAGAGAAGAAGGACTTGGAGTTCTTTATAAAGAAAATATTTGCAAGTTTGGAAGATGTTTCCCCTGCTCATCTGCCACCCATATGTTACTCAATCACCTGATCTTTTGCATTGCAGCAAAAGTCTTGATTCAGTTATGAAGGAAAGTTATTTCTGACAATACTCAGCCACCTCTGGGCATGCCAAACCATCAATGGCACTGGGCAATACAAAGACTGCAGGGAGAAATCAGGTTGTGGAATGAATGGCAACATAACTCTTTGGCTTCACATCCAAAATGTCATTTATTTGACCATTTTATTTATGGCAGGACTCCCCAACTCTTCTTTCCCTTCCCTTTCCCTCCTTCCCCTTCCCTCTCCTCCCCTCCACTTCCTTCCCCGACTCTCTCCTCCCCTATACTTCCCTACACTCCCCTCCCCTACGCTCCCCTACACTCTCCTCACCTACACTCCCCTACACACACCTCCCCTACACTCTGCTCCCCTACACTCCCCTACACTCTGCTCCCCTACACTCCCCTACACACACCTCCCCTACACTCCCCTACACACACCTCCCCTACACTTCCCTACACTCCCCTCCCCAACGCTCCCCTACACTCTCCTCACCTACACTCCCCTACACACACCTCCCCTACACTCTGCTCCCCTACACTCCCCTACACACACCTCCCCTACACTACCCTTCACTCAGTTCCCCTACACTCTGCTCCCCTATACTCCACTACACTCTCCTCTCCTACACTCCCCTATACTCTCCTCCCCTACGCTCCCCTACACTTACCTCACCTACAATCCCCTCCCCTACACTACCCTACACTACCCTACACTACCCTACACTACCCTACACAGTCCTCTCCGTACCCTCCCCTGCCCTCCCCTGCCCTCCCCTGAAACCCCCTGCCCTCCCCTGCCCTCCCCTGCCCTCCCCTGAACCCCCCTGCTCTCCCCTGCCCTCCCCTGCCCTCCCCTGCCCTCCCCTGCCCTCCCCTGCCCTCCCCTCCCCTTCCCTCCCCTCCCCTTCTTGTTTTTACCATTCCCTCCCCTCCCTCCCGTTCTCTTCATTCCCTCCCCTTCCCCCCCGTTTTCTCCTTTTCTCTTCTCCTCTCTTCTCCTCCTCTCCTTTCTTCTTCTCCTCTCTTCTCCTTTCTTGCACAAATTGGAATGGAGAACAGGGAGAAGCCTCACTTCAGATCACTTCCGTCGTTCTCGTAGCTTGTGTCACTGCCTGATTCGTGGCAATCCATCAGCAGGATCCAGAAGTGTTCCAGCTGCTGTGCTACTAGGTGAGCAGCAGTCTCCAAGTGGGAATCACGGACTTCTTGCTGTGGCTCGGACACGGCACTTTCAAGTCCACCCTGGCTTGGCCATGTCCTCTTGCTACGTCCCCACCCACATTACAGTTCTGCTTAGAAGCCGAAGCACGGTGTTGAAGTAGTTCCACTCCTTCCATTTGCGATGATTGAGTTTGTCTAGCCAAGTGGCTCCTGTCAATAGAACACAAGAAAGAGGTTTTGGTTAGAAACAACTCAATGAGGAGTTCTTTTCCACATGGGCAAGGAATAGTCACGCTTTCCTAATGGAGACTCCAGTGGAAGAGAGAATGACAGATCATTCCGAGAGCTTTGAAATATCCCTTGGGGATGCTTAGTGCAGAGGACCAGAGTAAATCTGTCGAAAGGACACCATGCAATCATTGTGAATTACTTCCTCACAGACGCACGTCCTTACTATGTCTGATACGGCTTCAGCTGGTTTCAGGGTTCTTGTTCACCTAAAACCTAAATTCGGAGTTGTAAATGAAGATGGAAAGATTGACAAATGTATAAATCACTGATGAAAAACAACAACAACAAAAAAAAGTGCTTTGAGAACTTTGGCCATTAGCCCTGGAAAGCATCAAAGTACTGTCCTCTGAAGCAAATGCCTTCTTCTCTTGATACCTAAGGAGGTAAATCAATCCAACGTTGTAACATTAAGCATAGGTTAGAAAAGCAAACACTAAACACAAGCAAAGGAGAAGAACAAGTAAGCAATTGCAATGCCTATGGGGCTATTGCAGGGTTAGGCAAAGAACTATTGTGCCATGAAATCTTGGGATAGAAGAAATATTATGTGCATTTTTTACTCTTTCATTTGTTGAGCTCTGTTTGGAAGGGAGTGAATCTATCAGGATTAGATATCTAATTTAGAAATGGAATTAAAATTGTTTTTTTTTTTTTTTTTTTTTTTTTTTCCTCTTGAGTTCACTCCTTTTTATAGGATTTCATAATAGAATAGGTATATATTAAAAAAAAAAAAAATAAGATTCCAAGATTCCAAGCAGGTAATCATATTCACAATTATTTTTTCAATCCAGAAACAATAGCAAGGATGAGATTCAAAGTATTTCTATGCCATTAGAGTGTCAAGGTGTGTCCCATACATTAGTAACAGTCAGAGGATTCATTTTGGAGAACAAAAGATATCTTGAAATAAGTAAAGAAATACGTAAATATATATGCATGTATATCTCCCTCTCTATACAGAAACCTAAGAAACTCGTATGCAGGTTAGCTTCTTGCTGTCTCTTCTCAAAGTTCTCGTGAATACAGCATCAGTGCGTGTTCCAAACATTACCCTCAGTCCAGCACGGATACACACGAGAGGTCAGTCTGCAGGTTGCGCAGGCCAAGAAACTGCTCTGGCTTGATGGGAAGAGCCAAGACAGAAGCTGCTGTCAGAGAAAAGATGCTGTCAAAGCGTGTCACGTCCATGCTAGAGCCTCTCTACCACCATCTATCTCTACTGCATCTAGATGCATCTATACTAGAGCATCGCTACTTAGCCAGTCTGGGGGATCTTAGGAGCATTCTGAAGACCCAGAGGAGGGGCTGTTTGTCATTTCTGTTTTTACAGCCAGTAAAACAACTCTTACCATTTGACACAGAGTGGCTGAAAAACACAAAGTGGACTTCCAATCTTCACAGCTTCGAAGCAAGTGGAGATTGTGGAGGTTGTGGAGTAACCAAAGAAACCGTTGATCTAGAAGCAGCCTACAGACTGTGTTTAACCAGGGCCTTGTATTGCCCTTCTGGCTGATCTGCCAGCAATTAAAGAAAGTCTCCCTGGCAAGCCAGCCCTGGAGTCACCCCAAACTTGGTGAAACCCATGAGATTGGAAAGGAGACAGTTGCACTCCATAAACTGCATGTTTCTGTGGTTTCTGCTTGCTTGGTTGCTTGTTTGCGAGGCTTAATTTGATTAGCTGTACGAGTTGGCAGCTGCCTACAGACAAATAGCTTATCAGGAGTCTAAACTGCGTGATTGCTCTAACTGAGAACAATGAATTGGACTTGACGTCCTTATGAAGTCTTTCCAGCTACGTTTTCTACCACTACAGAAATGCACCTGATTCTTTCACAAAGCTTACGGGTGCTGACTGGAAATAGTCCTCATCATTCTCCATTTCCTTCCTCATCTCCATTCTCTTTTGGCCCGTGAAGCTTTTCAGACCAGAGATGAAGATCAGCGCTAATACGCAGTTTGGGATTCTGCAAAGGAAAGGAAGAATCCTGCTGAAAACTCTTTTCAACCTCACCCGCCATCACCAAAGCAAAGAAGAGCAAAAGAACACCGCTTGATCACAGCAAGCATAAACTCGAGCATAGGTCTCCTGTAAGTGTAGCGGGGTTAAACAGCTTCCAAACAAGGTTAAGGAGCACACCCAGAATCAAGTCCATAAAGCCGTGTCTTCAAACAAGTGGTTTAAAGACTTAGGTTTTCTTACGCGTGAGGAATGAAAAAGAAAGAAAGAACTGACAAATTACCAGCACACAGTTTCCCTCTAGCTTGCTTTGCTTCATTCCGCACCTGAGTCTGGGCTCCCAAGCAGGGAGCAGCATTGTGCAGAAATGCCAAAGCCTCCCCAGCCGTGCTGGATCTTCATCCCCAAGGGCTTTGGCTCTGTTGCCTCCTCAGCAACATCGGCAATTGCCCAGGCAAGCTGGTGTCCACCAGCTCGACTCAGGAAGCGCAGCCCCCCCTTGCCACTCACACCAGGAGCCCCCGCGGCGGTGGCAGCCGTTGCACGGCGCTTGGTGCGGTGCGGTGCGGTGCGCTGCAGGCAGAGGGCTGCGGGCTCCTTCTCCTCGGGGGCGGCTCCGCCATGGGGCGTCCGCCACAGGGCTGCTGAGGCGGCGGGGGGCTCCATCCATGGGGGAGCGGAGGGCGCCGTGCGCTGGGGCTGGGACGGGCCTGGGGCTGGGGCACCGCAGCGCCGCCGCGATGCCAAGCGGCACTCCTGGCGTCTGTGCTGCAGAGCCAGCCAGTGTGACGCCTTGGCGATTGTGACTTCAGTGAATCACAGAAGCACAGAATCACAGAATTTCTAGGTTGGAAGAGACCTCAAGACCATCGAGTACCAAACAAAGGCAACTCTGCATTTCCTTGTTAAACACCCGGTTTCTTCAGAAAACAAACAAACAAACAAACAAACAAACAACAAAAACACAGAACTTCATCCCTCACACGGGATTCCCGAACTGAGCCTGCAGGGGCTGCCCACAGGCAGCAGCTCCTCAAGCACTGCTCCCACATGGCTCCCTACCACGGGCTCCATCCATGCCCCAGGAGCAAACTGCTCCAGCACGGGTGCCCCACGGCTGGGCACCATCACTTTCCTAGTCACCGTGGCCACTCTATTGCTGATAGTTGGCCCCCTGCTACCAATACCTTGCCACGGAAGCCCACCACAGCAACCATTTTGGTCAAGAAAGTCTTCCTAATAAGCAACTGAAACCTCCCCTGGTGCAAATTAAGGTGTCTTGGTCTTGTCTTTTCACTCGCGGCTTGGGAGAAGAGACTGAGCCCCACCTCTCTGGAGCCTCCTTTAAGGTTACTGGAGAGCACAAGAAAGTCTGCCCTTGAAAGGAGCTCCTTTACTCCAGGCTAAACAACCCCAGCTCCCTCAGCCGCTCCTCACAAGACTTGTTCTCTAAACCCTTCACAGAAATGCCATATTTCAAGCATTTCAAGAACATAGAATTCATGAAGAAATTAATCTCTTTATGAATAAGAGTGTGTGACTAAAAAAAGACCCATGAGCTGAGTTTTTCATCCTCTGTTAGGATTTTCTCATCCAAAGGCAAAGAGTTTCTGGCTTTCGGGTGCCACAGGCAGGCACAAAAAGGCATCCTTTAAATCTAGTACCATGAACCAAACTTGGCTCTTTTCTAAGACTCTTCTCTTGCACATCCTCAGCACATTGAGCATGGAGGTCCTAGCAGCAATGAAGGGGCAGAACACCCTGTGTTTCCAAATTAATAACACATTGACAAGTGTGCTAATTTAAACCTTTCCCCATCTAAATCAGTCAGCCCTACGGAAATCTTCAAATACGTGAGAGGTAAGCCGTAGCCAATGGCGTCCAAAAGTGCGGTGAGATTTGAGAAATTAATCTGCATTTCTCTCAGGTAAGAGTTTTGTCCTTGTGTGAGAAGCAAGTGAGGGATTTTGCTGCCCTCGTGTCTTTTCTTTAACCTCCATTAATTAGGTGGTTACTACACCACATGGAGTCAAACGCTACTGTCTTCAATAAATGTTATGTCTTTGGAAACAAATTAGATGGCAAAGAATCTGTTAAGAGCTGACTGCCTTCTTCCCCCCAGACGCTTGACATGCATCTCTTTTGCCCTCTCTCAAGCATTTGCTGCTTTGCACTTCCTTTGCTTTCATTGCACAGTCAGATCAATCAGCTGCTTTGCACTAGTACATGTTCTTAGAAAGCCAGATGAACTCTCTTCAAACACTGCACTAACTAGAAAGCATTGCTTCCTCTAACTGCTGCTTATGCTCGAGCTGGATCTTCTAAATCCCATTGTACTGCTTCTGCTTCCTGAGGAGGTGACAGAACCTTCATAAGCGGAGAGCAGAGAAGAAGGACTTGGAGTTCTTTATAAAGAAAATATTTGCAAGTTTGGAAGATGTTTCCCCTGCTCATCTGCCACCCATATGTTACTCAATCACCTGATCTTTTGCATTGCAGCAAAAGTCTTGATTCAGTTATGAAGGAAAGTTATTTCTGACAATACTCAGCCACCTCTGGGCATGCCAAACCATCAATGGCACTGGGCAATACAAAGACTGCAGGGAGAAATCAGGTTGTGGAATGAATGGCAACATAACTCTTTGGCTTCACATCCAAAATGTCATTTATTTGACCATTTTATTTATGGCAGGACTCCCCAACTCTTCTTTCCCTTCCCTTTCCCTCCTTCCCCTTCCCTCTCCTCCCCTCCACTTCCTTCCCCGACTCTCTCCTCCCCTATACTTCCCTACACTCCCCTCCCCTACGCTCCCCTACACTCTCCTCACCTACACTCCCCTACACACACCTCCCCTACACTCTGCTCCCCTACACTCCCCTACACACACCTCCCCTACACTACCCTTCACTCAGTTCCCCTACACTCTGCTCCCCTATACTCCACTACACTCTCCTCTCCTACACTCCCCTATACTCTCCTCCCCTACGCTCCCCTACACTTACCTCACCTACAATCCCCTCCCCTACACTACCCTACACTACCCTACACTACCCTACACTACCCTACACAGTCCTCTCCGTACCCTCCCCTGCCCTCCCCTGCCCTCCCCTGAAACCCCCTGCCCTCCCCTGCCCTCCCCTGCCCTCCCCTGAACCCCCCTGCTCTCCCCTGCCCTCCCCTGCCCTCCCCTGCCCTCCCCTGCCCTCCCCTGCCCTCCCCTCCCCTTCCCTCCCCTCCTCTTCTTGTTTTTACCATTCCCTCCCCTCCCTCCCGTTCTCTTCATTCCCTCCCCTTCCCCCCCGTTTTCTCCTTTTCTCTTCTCCTCTCTTCTCCTCCTCTCCTTTCTTCTTCTCCTCTCTTCTCCTTTCTTGCACAAATTGGAATGGAGAACAGGGAGAAGCCTCACTTCAGATCACTTCCGTCGTTCTCGTAGCTTGTGTCACTGCCTGATTCGTGGCAATCCATCAGCAGGATCCAGAAGTGTTCCAGCTGCTGTGCTACTAGGTGAGCAGCAGTCTCCAAGTGGGAATCACGGACTTCTTGCTGTGGCTCGGACACGGCACTTTCAAGTCCACCCTGGCTTGGCCATGTCCTCTTGCTACGTCCCCACCCACATTACAGTTCTGCTTAGAAGCCGAAGCACGGTGTTGAAGTAGTTCCACTCCTTCCATTTGCGATGATTGAGTTTGTCTAGCCAAGTGGCTCCTGTCAATAGAACACAAGAAAGAGGTTTTGGTTAGAAACAACTCAATGAGGAGTTCTTTTCCACATGGGCAAGGAATAGTCACGCTTTCCTAATGGAGACTCCAGTGGAAGAGAGAATGACAGATCATTCCGAGAGCTTTGAAATATCCCTTGGGGATGCTTAGTGCAGAGGACCAGAGTAAATCTGTCGAAAGGACACCATGCAATCATTGTGAATTACTTCCTCACAGACGCACGTCCTTACTATGTCTGATACGGCTTCAGCTGGTTTCAGGGTTCTTGTTCACCTAAAACCTAAATTCGGAGTTGTAAATGAAGATGGAAAGATTGACAAATGTATAAATCACTGATGAAAAACAACAACAACAAAAAAAAGTGCTTTGAGAACTTTGGCCATTAGCCCTGGAAAGCATCAAAGTACTGTCCTCTGAAGCAAATGCCTTCTTCTCTTGATACCTAAGGAGGTAAATCAATCCAACGTTGTAACATTAAGCATAGGTTAGAAAAGCAAACACTAAACACAAGCAAAGGAGAAGAACAAGTAAGCAATTGCAATGCCTATGGGGCTATTGCAGGGTTAGGCAAAGAACTATTGTGCCATGAAATCTTGGGATAGAAGAAATATTATGTGCATTTTTTACTCTTTCATTTGTTGAGCTCTGTTTGGAAGGGAGTGAATCTATCAGGATTAGATATCTAATTTAGAAATGGAATTAAAATTGTTTTTTTTTTTTTTTTTTTTTTTTTTTTCCTCTTGAGTTCACTCCTTTTTATAGGATTTCATAATAGAATAGGTATATATTAAAAAAAAAAAAAATAAGATTCCAAGATTCCAAGCAGGTAATCATATTCACAATTATTTTTTCAATCCAGAAACAATAGCAAGGATGAGATTCAAAGTATTTCTATGCCATTAGAGTGTCAAGGTGTGTCCCATACATTAGTAACAGTCAGAGGATTCATTTTGGAGAACAAAAGATATCTTGAAATAAGTAAAGAAATACGTAAATATATATGCATGTATATCTCCCTCTCTATACAGAAACCTAAGAAACTCGTATGCAGGTTAGCTTCTTGCTGTCTCTTCTCAAAGTTCTCGTGAATACAGCATCAGTGCGTGTTCCAAACATTACCCTCAGTCCAGCACGGATACACACGAGAGGTCAGTCTGCAGGTTGCGCAGGCCAAGAAACTGCTCTGGCTTGATGGGAAGAGCCAAGACAGAAGCTGCTGTCAGAGAAAAGGTGCTGTCAAAGCGTGTCACGTCCATGCTAGAACCTCTCTACCACCATCTATCTCTACTGCATCTAGATGCATCTATACTAGAGCATCGCTACTTAGCCAGTCTGGGGGATCTTAGGAGCATTCTGAAGACCCAGAGGAGGGGCTGTTTGTCATTTCTGTTTTTACAGCCAGTAAAACAACTCTTACCATTTGACACAGAGTGGCTGAAAAACACAAAGTGGACTTCCAATCTTCACAGCTTCGAAGCAAGTGGAGATTGTGGAGGTTGTGGAGTAACCAAAGAAACCGTTGATCTAGAAGCAGCCTACAGACTGTGTTTAACCAGGGCCTTGTATTGCCCTTCTGGCTGATCTGCCAGCAATTAAAGAAAGTCTCCCTGGCAAGCCAGCCCTGGAGTCACCCCAAACTTGGTGAAACCCATGAGATTGGAAAGGAGACAGTTGCACTCCATAAACTGCATGTTTCTGTGGTTTCTGCTTGCTTGGTTGCTTGTTTGCGAGGCTTAATTTGATTAGCTGTCCGAGTTGGCAGCTGCCTACAGACAAATAGCTTATCAGGAGTCTAAACTGCGTGATTGCTCTCACTGAGAACAATGAATTGGACTTGACGTCCTTATGAAGTCTTTCCAGCTACGTTTTCTACCACTACAGAAATGCACCTGATTCTTTCACAAAGCTTACGGGTGCTGACTGGAAATAGTCCTCATCATTCTCCATTTCCTTCCTCATCTCCATTCTCTTTTGGCCCGTGAAGCTTTTCAGACCAGAGATGAAGATCAGCGCTAATACGCAGTTTGGGATTCTGCAAAGGAAAGGAAGAATCCTGCTGAAAACTCTTTTCAACCTCACCCGCCATCACCAAAGCAAAGAAGAGCAAAAGAACACCGCTTGATCACAGCAAGCATAAACTCGAGCATAGGTCTCCTGTAAGTGTAGCGGGGTTAAACAGCTTCCAAACAAGGTTAAGGAGCACACCCAGAATCAAGTCCATAAAGCCGTGTCTTCAAACAAGTGGTTTAAAGACTTAGGTTTTCTTACGCGTGAGGAATGAAAAAGAAAGAAAGAACTGACAAATTACCAGCACACAGTTTCCCTCTAGCTTGCTTTGCTTCATTCCGCACCTGAGTCTGGGCTCCCAAGCAGGGAGCAGCATTGTGCAGAAATGCCAAAGCCTCCCCAGCCGTGCTGGATCTTCATCCCCAAGGGCTTTGGCTCTGTTGCCTCCTCAGCAACATCGGCAATTGCCCAGGCAAGCTGGTGTCCACCAGCTCGACTCAGGAAGCGCAGCCCCCCCTTGCCACTCACACCAGGAGCCCCCGCGGCGGTGGCAGCCGTTGCACGGCGCTTGGTGCGGTGCGGTGCGCTGCGGTGCGGTGCGCTGCAGGCAGAGGGCTGCGGGCTCCTTCTCCTCGGGGGCGGCTCCGCCATGGGGCGTCCGCCACGGGGCTGCTGAGGCGGCGGGGGGCTCCATCCATGGGGGAGCGGAGGGCGCCGTGCGCTGGGGCTGGGACGGGCCTGGGGCTGGGGCACCGCAGCGCCGCCGCGATGCCAAGCGGCACTCCTGGCGTCTGTGCTGCAGAGCCAGCCAGTGTGACGCCTTGGCGATTGTGACTTCAGTGAATCACAGAAGCACAGAATCACAGAATTTCTAGGTTGGAAGAGACCTCAAGACCATCGAGTACCAAACAAAGGCAACTCTGCATTTCCTTGTTAAACACCCGGTTTCTTCAGAAAACAAACAAACAAACAAACAAACAAACAACAAAAACACAGAACTTCATCCCTCACCCGGGATTCCCGAACTGAGCCTGCAGGGGCTGCCCACAGGCAGCAGCTCCTCAAGCACTGCTCCCACATGGCTCCCTACCACGGGCTCCATCCATGCCCCAGGAGCAAACTGCTCCAGCACGGGTGCCCCACGGCTGGGCACCATCACTTTCCTAGTCACCGTGGCCACTCTATTGCTGATAGTTGGCCCCCTGCTACCAATACCTTGCCACGGAAGCCCACCACAGCAACCATTTTGGTCAAGAAAGTCTTCCTAATAAGCAACTGAAACCTCCCCTGGTGCAAATTAAGGTGTCTTGGTCTTGTCTTTTCACTCGCGGCTTGGGAGAAGAGACTGAGCCCCACCTCTCTGGAGCCTCCTTTAAGGTTACTGGAGAGCACAAGAAAGTCTGCCCTTGAAAGGAGCTCCTTTACTCCAGGCTAAACAACCCCAGCTCCCTCAGCCGCTCCTCACAAGACTTGTTCTCTAAACCCTTCACAGAAATGCCATATTTCAAGCATTTCAAGAACATAGAATTCATGAAGAAATTAATCTCTTTATGAATAAGAGTGTGTGACTAAAAAAAGACCCATGAGCTGAGTTTTTCATCCTCTGTTAGGATTTTCTCATCCAAAGGCAAAGAGTTTCTGGCTTTCGGGTGCCACAGGCAGGCACAAAAAGGCATCCTTTAAATCTAGTACCATGAACCAAACTTGGCTCTTTTCTAAGACTCTTCTCTTGCACATCCTCAGCACATTGAGCATGGAGGTCCTAGCAGCAATGAAGGGGCAGAACACCCTGTGTTTCCAAATTAATAACACATTGACAAGTGTGCTAATTTAAACCTTTCCCCATCTAAATCAGTCAGCCCTACGGAAATCTTCAAATACGTGAGAGGTAAGCCGTAGCCAATGGCGTCCAAAAGTGCGGTGAGATTTGAGAAATTAATCTGCATTTCTCTCAGGTAAGAGTTTTGTCCTTGTGTGAGAAGCAAGTGAGGGATTTTGCTGCCCTCGTGTCTTTTCTTTAACCTCCATTAATTAGGTGGTTACTACACCACATGGAGTCAAACGCTACTGTCTTCAATAAATGTTATGTCTTTGGAAACAAATTAGATGGCAAAGAATCTGTTAAGAGCTGACTGCCTTCTTCCCCCCAGACGCTTGACATGCATCTCTTTTGCCCTCTCTCAAGCATTTGCTGCTTTGCACTTCCTTTGCTTTCATTGCACAGTCAGATCAATCAGCTGCTTTGCACTAGTACATGTTCTTAGAAAGCCAGATGAACTCTCTTCAAACACTGCACTAACTAGAAAGCATTGCTTCCTCTAACTGCTGCTTATGCTCGAGCTGGATCTTCTAAATCCCATTGTACTGCTTCTGCTTCCTGAGGAGGTGACAGAACCTTCATAAGCGGAGAGCAGAGAAGAAGGACTTGGAGTTCTTTATAAAGAAAATATTTGCAAGTTTGGAAGATGTTTCCCCTGCTCATCTGCCACCCATATGTTACTCAATCACCTGATCTTTTGCATTGCAGCAAAAGTCTTGATTCAGTTATGAAGGAAAGTTATTTCTGACAATACTCAGCCACCTCTGGGCATGCCAAACCATCAATGGCACTGGGCAATACAAAGACTGCAGGGAGAAATCAGGTTGTGGAATGAATGGCAACATAACTCTTTGGCTTCACATCCAAAATGTCATTTATTTGACCATTTTATTTATGGCAGGACTCCCCAACTCTTCTTTCCCTTCCCTTTCCCTCCTTCCCCTTCCCTCTCCTCCCCTCCACTTCCTTCCCCGACTCTCTCCTCCCCTATACTTCCCTACACTCCCCTCCCCTACGCTCCCCTACACTCTCCTCACCTACACTCCCCTACACACACCTCCCCTACACTCTGCTCCCCTACACTCCCCTACACACACCTCCCCTACACTCCCCTACACACACCTCCCCTACACTCCCCTACACTCTGCTCCCCTACACTTCCCTACACTCCCCTCCCCAACGCTCCCCTACACTCTCCTCACCTACACTCCCCTACACACACCTCCCCTACACTCTGCTCCCCTACACTCCCCTGCACACACCTCCCCTACACTACCCTTCACTCAGTTCCCCTACACTCTGCTCCCCTATACTCCACTACACTCTCCTCTCCTACACTCCCCTATACTCTCCTCCCCTACGCTCCCCTACACTTACCTCACCTACAATCCCCTCCCCTACACTACCCTACACTACCCTACACTACCCTACACTACCCTACACAGTCCTCTCCGTACCCTCCCCTGCCCTCCCCTGCCCTCCCCTGAAACCCCCTGCCCTCCCCTGCCCTCCCCTGCCCTCCCCTGAACCCCCCTGCTCTCCCCTGCCCTCCCCTGCCCTCCCCTGCCCTCCCCTGCCCTCCCCTGCCCTCCCCTCCCCTTCCCTCCCCTCCCCTTCTTGTTTTTACCATTCCCTCCCCTCCCTCCCGTTCTCTTCATTCCCTCCCCTTCCCCCCCGTTTTCTCCTTTTCTCTTCTCCTCTCTTCTCCTCCTCTCCTTTCTTCTTCTCCTCTCTTCTCCTTTCTTGCACAAATTGGAATGGAGAACAGGGAGAAGCCTCACTTCAGATCACTTCCGTCGTTCTCGTAGCTTGTGTCACTGCCTGATTCGTGGCAATCCATCAGCAGGATCCAGAAGTGTTCCAGCTGCTGTGCTACTAGGTGAGCAGCAGTCTCCAAGTGGGAATCACGGACTTCTTGCTGTGGCTCGGACACGGCACTTTCAAGTCCACCCTGGCTTGGCCATGTCCTCTTGCTACGTCCCCACCCACATTACAGTTCTGCTTAGAAGCCGAAGCACGGTGTTGAAGTAGTTCCACTCCTTCCATTTGCGATGATTGAGTTTGTCTAGCCAAGTGGCTCCTGTCAATAGAACACAAGAAAGAGGTTTTGGTTAGAAACAACTCAATGAGGAGTTCTTTTCCACATGGGCAAGGAATAGTCACGCTTTCCTAATGGAGACTCCAGTGGAAGAGAGAATGACAGATCATTCCGAGAGCTTTGAAATATCCCTTGGGGATGCTTAGTGCAGAGGACCAGAGTAAATCTGTCGAAAGGACACCATGCAATCATTGTGAATTACTTCCTCACAGACGCACGTCCTTACTATGTCTGATACGGCTTCAGCTGGTTTCAGGGTTCTTGTTCACCTAAAACCTAAATTCGGAGTTGTAAATGAAGATGGAAAGATTGACAAATGTATAAATCACTGATGAAAAACAACAACAACAAAAAAAAGTGCTTTGAGAACTTTGGCCATTAGCCCTGGAAAGCATCAAAGTACTGTCCTCTGAAGCAAATGCCTTCTTCTCTTGATACCTAAGGAGGTAAATCAATCCAACGTTGTAACATTAAGCATAGGTTAGAAAAGCAAACACTAAACACAAGCAAAGGAGAAGAACAAGTAAGCAATTGCAATGCCTATGGGGCTATTGCAGGGTTAGGCAAAGAACTATTGTGCCATGAAATCTTGGGATAGAAGAAATATTATGTGCATTTTTTACTCTTTCATTTGTTGAGCTCTGTTTGGAAGGGAGTGAATCTATCAGGATTAGATATCTAATTTAGAAATGGAATTAAAATTGTTTTTTTTTTTTTTTTTTTTTTTTTTCCTCTTGAGTTCACTCCTTTTTATAGGATTTCATAATAGAATAGGTATATATTAAAAAAAAAAAAAATAAGATTCCAAGATTCCAAGCAGGTAATCATATTCACAATTATTTTTTCAATCCAGAAACAATAGCAAGGATGAGATTCAAAGTATTTCTATGCCATTAGAGTGTCAAGGTGTGTCCCATACATTAGTAACAGTCAGAGGATTCATTTTGGAGAACAAAAGATATCTTGAAATAAGTAAAGAAATACGTAAATATATATGCATGTATATCTCCCTCTCTATACAGAAACCTAAGAAACTCGTATGCAGGTTAGCTTCTTGCTGTCTCTTCTCAAAGTTCTCGTGAATACAGCATCAGTGCGTGTTCCAAACATTACCCTCAGTCCAGCACGGATACACACGAGAGGTCAGTCTGCAGGTTGCGCAGGCCAAGAAACTGCTCTGGCTTGATGGGAAGAGCCAAGACAGAAGCTGCTGTCAGAGAAAAGGTGCTGTCAAAGCGTGTCACGTCCATGCTAGAACCTCTCTACCACCATCTATCTCTACTGCATCTAGATGCATCTATACTAGAGCATCGCTACTTAGCCAGTCTGGGGGATCTTAGGAGCATTCTGAAGACCCAGAGGAGGGGCTGTTTGTCATTTCTGTTTTTACAGCCAGTAAAACAACTCTTACCATTTGACACAGAGTGGCTGAAAAACACAAAGTGGACTTCCAATCTTCACAGCTTCGAAGCAAGTGGAGATTGTGGAGGTTGTGGAGTAACCAAAGAAACCGTTGATCTAGAAGCAGCCTACAGACTGTGTTTAACCAGGGCCTTGTATTGCCCTTCTGGCTGATCTGCCAGCAATTAAAGAAAGTCTCCCTGGCAAGCCAGCCCTGGAGTCACCCCAAACTTGGTGAAACCCATGAGATTGGAAAGGAGACAGTTGCACTCCATAAACTGCATGTTTCTGTGGTTTCTGCTTGCTTGGTTGCTTGTTTGCGAGGCTTAATTTGATTAGCTGTACGAGTTGGCAGCTGCCTACAGACAAATAGCTTATCAGGAGTCTAAACTGCGTGATTGCTCTAACTGAGAACAATGAATTGGACTTGACGTCCTTATGAAGTCTTTCCAGCTACGTTTTCTACCACTACAGAAATGCACCTGATTCTTTCACAAAGCTTACGGGTGCTGACTGGAAATAGTCCTCATCATTCTCCATTTCCTTCCTCATCTCCATTCTCTTTTGGCCCGTGAAGCTTTTCAGACCAGAGATGAAGATCAGCGCTAATACGCAGTTTGGGATTCTGCAAAGGAAAGGAAGAATCCTGCTGAAAACTCTTTTCAACCTCACCCGCCATCACCAAAGCAAAGAAGAGCAAAAGAACACCGCTTGATCACAGCAAGCATAAACTCGAGCATAGGTCTCCTGTAAGTGTAGCGGGGTTAAACAGCTTCCAAACAAGGTTAAGGAGCACACCCAGAATCAAGTCCATAAAGCCGTGTCTTCAAACAAGTGGTTTAAAGACTTAGGTTTTCTTACGCGTGAGGAATGAAAAAGAAAGAAAGAACTGACAAATTACCAGCACACAGTTTCCCTCTAGCTTGCTTTGCTTCATTCCGCACCTGAGTCTGGGCTCCCAAGCAGGGAGCAGCATTGTGCAGAAATGCCAAAGCCTCCCCAGCCGTGCTGGATCTTCATCCCCAAGGGCTTTGGCTCTGTTGCCTCCTCAGCAACATCGGCAATTGCCCAGGCAAGCTGGTGTCCACCAGCTCGACTCAGGAAGCGCAGCCCCCCCTTGCCACTCACACCAGGAGCCCCCGCGGCGGTGGCAGCCGTTGCACGGCGCTTGGTGCGGTGCGGTGCGCTGCGGTGCGGTGCGCTGCAGGCAGAGGGCTGCGGGCTCCTTCTCCTCGGGGGCGGCTCCGCCATGGGGCGTCCGCCACGGGGCTGCTGAGGCGGCGGGGGGCTCCATCCATGGGGGAGCGGAGGGCGCCGTGCGCTGGGGCTGGGACGGGCCTGGGGCTGGGGCACCGCAGCGCCGCCGCGATGCCAAGCGGCACTCCTGGCGTCTGTGCTGCAGAGCCAGCCAGTGTGACGCCTTGGCGATTGTGACTTCAGTGAATCACAGAAGCACAGAATCACAGAATTTCTAGGTTGGAAGAGACCTCAAGACCATCGAGTACCAAACAAAGGCAACTCTGCATTTCCTTGTTAAACACCCGGTTTCTTCAGAAAACAAACAAACAAACAAACAAACAAACAACAAAAACACAGAACTTCATCCCTCACCCGGGATTCCCGAACTGAGCCTGCAGGGGCTGCCCACAGGCAGCAGCTCCTCAAGCACTGCTCCCACATGGCTCCCTACCACGGGCTCCATCCATGCCCCAGGAGCAAACTGCTCCAGCACGGGTGCCCCACGGCTGGGCACCATCACTTTCCTAGTCACCGTGGCCACTCTATTGCTGATAGTTGGCCCCCTGCTACCAATACCTTGCCACGGAAGCCCACCACAGCAACCATTTTGGTCAAGAAAGTCTTCCTAATAAGCAACTGAAACCTCCCCTGGTGCAAATTAAGGTGTCTTGGTCTTGTCTTTTCACTCGCGGCTTGGGAGAAGAGACTGAGCCCCACCTCTCTGGAGCCTCCTTTAAGGTTACTGGAGAGCACAAGAAAGTCTGCCCTTGAAAGGAGCTCCTTTACTCCAGGCTAAACAACCCCAGCTCCCTCAGCCGCTCCTCACAAGACTTGTTCTCTAAACCCTTCACAGAAATGCCATATTTCAAGCATTTCAAGAACATAGAATTCATGAAGAAATTAATCTCTTTATGAATAAGAGTGTGTGACTAAAAAAAGACCCATGAGCTGAGTTTTTCATCCTCTGTTAGGATTTTCTCATCCAAAGGCAAAGAGTTTCTGGCTTTCGGGTGCCACAGGCAGGCACAAAAAGGCATCCTTTAAATCTAGTACCATGAACCAAACTTGGCTCTTTTCTAAGACTCTTCTCTTGCACATCCTCAGCACATTGAGCATGGAGGTCCTAGCAGCAATGAAGGGGCAGAACACCCTGTGTTTCCAAATTAATAACACATTGACAAGTGTGCTAATTTAAACCTTTCCCCATCTAAATCAGTCAGCCCTACGGAAATCTTCAAATACGTGAGAGGTAAGCCGTAGCCAATGGCGTCCAAAAGTGCGGTGAGATTTGAGAAATTAATCTGCATTTCTCTCAGGTAAGAGTTTTGTCCTTGTGTGAGAAGCAAGTGAGGGATTTTGCTGCCCTCGTGTCTTTTCTTTAACCTCCATTAATTAGGTGGTTACTACACCACATGGAGTCAAACGCTACTGTCTTCAATAAATGTTATGTCTTTGGAAACAAATTAGATGGCAAAGAATCTGTTAAGAGCTGACTGCCTTCTTCCCCCCAGACGCTTGACATGCATCTCTTTTGCCCTCTCTCAAGCATTTGCTGCTTTGCACTTCCTTTGCTTTCATTGCACAGTCAGATCAATCAGCTGCTTTGCACTAGTACATGTTCTTAGAAAGCCAGATGAACTCTCTTCAAACACTGCACTAACTAGAAAGCATTGCTTCCTCTAACTGCTGCTTATGCTCGAGCTGGATCTTCTAAATCCCATTGTACTGCTTCTGCTTCCTGAGGAGGTGACAGAACCTTCATAAGCGGAGAGCAGAGAAGAAGGACTTGGAGTTCTTTATAAAGAAAATATTTGCAAGTTTGGAAGATGTTTCCCCTGCTCATCTGCCACCCATATGTTACTCAATCACCTGATCTTTTGCATTGCAGCAAAAGTCTTGATTCAGTTATGAAGGAAAGTTATTTCTGACAATACTCAGCCACCTCTGGGCATGCCAAACCATCAATGGCACTGGGCAATACAAAGACTGCAGGGAGAAATCAGGTTGTGGAATGAATGGCAACATAACTCTTTGGCTTCACATCCAAAATGTCATTTATTTGACCATTTTATTTATGGCAGGACTCCCCAACTCTTCTTTCCCTTCCCTTTCCCTCCTTCCCCTTCCCTCTCCTCCCCTCCACTTCCTTCCCCGACTCTCTCCTCCCCTATACTTCCCTACACTCCCCTCCCCTACGCTCCCCTACACTCTCCTCACCTACACTCCCCTACACACACCTCCCCTACACTCTGCTCCCCTACACTCCCCTACACACACCTCCCCTACACTCCCCTACACACACCTCCCCTACACTCCCCTACACTCTGCTCCCCTACACTTCCCTACACTCCCCTCCCCAACGCTCCCCTACACTCTCCTCACCTACACTCCCCTACACACACCTCCCCTACACTCTGCTCCCCTACACTCCCCTGCACACACCTCCCCTACACTACCCTTCACTCAGTTCCCCTACACTCTGCTCCCCTATACTCCACTACACTCTCCTCTCCTACACTCCCCTATACTCTCCTCCCCTACGCTCCCCTACACTTACCTCACCTACAATCCCCTCCCCTACACTACCCTACACTACCCTACACTACCCTACACTACCCTACACAGTCCTCTCCGTACCCTCCCCTGCCCTCCCCTGCCCTCCCCTGAAACCCCTGCCCTCCCCTGCCCTCCCCTGCCCTCCCCTGAACCCCCCTGCCCTCCCCTACCCTCCCCTGAACCCCCCTGCCCTCCCCTACCCTCCCCTGAAACCCCCTGCCCTCCCCTGCCCTCCCCTGCCCTCCCCTGAAACCCCCTGCCCTCCCCTGCCCTCCCCTGCCCTCCCCTGCCCTCCCCTGCCCTCCCCTGCCCTCCCCTGCCCTCCCCTCCCCTTCCCTCCCCTCCCCTTCTTGTTTTTACCATTCCCTCCCCTCCCTCCCGTTCTCTTCATTCCCTCCCCTTCCCCCCCGTTTTCTCCTTTTCTCTTCTCCTCTCTTCTCCTCCTCTCCTTTCTTCTTCTCCTCTCTTCTCCTTTCTTGCACAAATTGGAATGGAGAACAGGGAGAAGCCTCACTTCAGATCACTTCCGTCGTTCTCGTAGCTTGTGTCACTGCCTGATTCGTGGCAATCCATCAGCAGGATCCAGAAGTGTTCCAGCTGCTGTGCTACTAGGTGAGCAGCAGTCTCCAAGTGGGAATCACGGACTTCTTGCTGTGGCTCGGACACGGCACTTTCAAGTCCACCCTGGCTTGGCCATGTCCTCTTGCTACGTCCCCACCCACATTACAGTTCTGCTTAGAAGCCGAAGCACGGTGTTGAAGTAGTTCCACTCCTTCCATTTGCGATGATTGAGTTTGTCTAGCCAAGTGGCTCCTGTCAATAGAACACAAGAAAGAGGTTTTGGTTAGAAACAACTCAATGAGGAGTTCTTTTCCACATGGGCAAGGAATAGTCACGCTTTCCTAATGGAGACTCCAGTGGAAGAGAGAATGACAGATCATTCCGAGAGCTTTGAAATATCCCTTGGGGATGCTTAGTGCAGAGGACCAGAGTAAATCTGTCGAAAGGACACCATGCAATCATTGTGAATTACTTCCTCACAGACGCACGTCCTTACTATGTCTGATACGGCTTCAGCTGGTTTCAGGGTTCTTGTTCACCTAAAACCTAAATTCGGAGTTGTAAATGAAGATGGAAAGATTGACAAATGTATAAATCACTGATGAAAAACAACAACAACAAAAAAAAGTGCTTTGAGAACTTTGGCCATTAGCCCTGGAAAGCATCAAAGTACTGTCCTCTGAAGCAAATGCCTTCTTCTCTTGATACCTAAGGAGGTAAATCAATCCAACGTTGTAACATTAAGCATAGGTTAGAAAAGCAAACACTAAACACAAGCAAAGGAGAAGAACAAGTAAGCAATTGCAATGCCTATGGGGCTATTGCAGGGTTAGGCAAAGAACTATTGTGCCATGAAATCTTGGGATAGAAGAAATATTATGTGCATTTTTTACTCTTTCATTTGTTGAGCTCTGTTTGGAAGGGAGTGAATCTATCAGGATTAGATATCTAATTTAGAAATGGAATTAAAATTGTTTTTTTTTTTTTTTTTTTTTTTTCCTCTTGAGTTCACTCCTTTTTATAGGATTTCATAATAGAATAGGTATATATTAAAAAAAAAAAAAAATAAGATTCCAAGATTCCAAGCAGGTAATCATATTCACAATTATGTTTTCAATCCAGAAACAATAGCAAGGATGAGATTCAAAGTATTTCTATGCCATTAGAGTGTCAAGGTGTGTCCCATACATTAGTAACAGTCAGAGGATTCATTTTGGAGAACAAAAGATATCTTGAAATAAGTAAAGAAATACGTAAATATATATGCATGTATATCTCCCTCTCTATACAGAAACCTAAGAAACTCGTATGCAGGTTAGCTTCTTGCTGTCTCTTCTCAAAGTTCTCGTGAATACAGCATCAGTGCGTGTTCCAAACATTACCCTCAGTCCAGCACGGATACACACGAGAGGTCAGTCTGCAGGTTGCGCAGGCCAAGAAACTGCTCTGGCTTGATGGGAAGAGCCAAGACAGAAGCTGCTGTCAGAGAAAAGATGCTGTCAAAGCGTGTCACGTCCATGCTAGAGCCTCTCTACCACCATCTATCTCTACTGCATCTAGATGCATCTATACTAGAGCATCGCTACTTAGCCAGTCTGGGGGATCTTAGGAGCATTCTGAAGACCCAGAGGAGGGGCTGTTTGTCATTTCTGTTTTTACAGCCAGTAAAACAACTCTTACCATTTGACACAGAGTGGCTGAAAAACACAAAGTGGACTTCCAATCTTCACAGCTTCGAAGCAAGTGGAGATTGTGGAGGTTGTGGAGTAACCAAAGAAACCGTTGATCTAGAAGCAGCCTACAGACTGTGTTTAACCAGGGCCTTGTATTGCCCTTCTGGCTGATCTGCCAGCAATTAAAGTCTCCCTGGCAAGCCAGCCCTGGAGTCACCCCAAACTTGGTGAAACCCATGAGATTGGAAAGGAGACAGTTGCACTCCATAAACTGCATGTTTCTGTGGTTTCTGCTTGCTTGGTTGCTTGTTTGCGAGGCTTAATTTGATTAGCTGTACGAGTTGGCAGCTGCCTACAGACAAATAGCTTATCAGGAGTCTAAACTGCGTGATTGCTCTAACTGAGAACAATGAATTGGACTTGACGTCCTTATGAAGTCTTTCCAGCTACGTTTTCTACCACTACAGAAATGCACCTGATTCTTTCACAAAGCTTACGGGTGCTGACTGGAAATAGTCCTCATCATTCTCCATTTCCTTCCTCATCTCCATTCTCTTTTGGCCCGTGAAGCTTTTCAGACCAGAGATGAAGATCAGCGCTAATACGCAGTTTGGGATTCTGCAAAGGAAAGGAAGAATCCTGCTGAAAACTCTTTTCAACCTCACCCGCCATCACCAAAGCAAAGAAGAGCAAAAGAACACCGCTTGATCACAGCAAGCATAAACTCGAGCATAGGTCTCCTGTAAGTGTAGCGGGGTTAAACAGCTTCCAAACAAGGTTAAGGAGCACACCCAGAATCAAGTCCATAAAGCCGTGTCTTCAAACAAGTGGTTTAAAGACTTAGGTTTTCTTACGCGTGAGGAATGAAAAAGAAAGAAAGAACTGACAAATTACCAGCACACAGTTTCCCTCTAGCTTGCTTTGCTTCATTCCGCACCTGAGTCTGGGCTCCCAAGCAGGGAGCAGCATTGTGCAGAAATGCCAAAGCCTCCCCAGCCGTGCTGGATCTTCATCCCCAAGGGCTTTGGCTCTGTTGCCTCCTCAGCAACATCGGCAATTGCCCAGGCAAGCTGGTGTCCACCAGCTCGACTCAGGAAGCGCAGCCCCCCCTTGCCACTCACACCAGGAGCCCCCGCGGCGGTGGCAGCCGTTGCACGGCGCTTGGTGCGGTGCGGTGCGCTGCGCTGCGCTGCAGGCAGAGGGCTGCGGGCTCCTTCTCCTCGGGGGCGGCTCCGCCATGGGGCGTCCGCCACGGGGCTGCTGAGGCGGCGGGGGGCTCCATCCATGGGGGAGCGGAGGGCGCCGTGCGCTGGGGCTGGGACGGGCCTGGGGCTGGGGCACCGCAGCGCCGCCGCGATGCCAAGCGGCACTCCTGGCGTCTGTGCTGCAGAGCCAGCCAGTGTGACGCCTTGGCGATTGTGACTTCAGTGAATCACAGAAGCACAGAATCACAGAATTTCTAGGTTGGAAGAGACCTCAAGACCATCGAGTACCAAACAAAGGCAACTCTGCATTTCCTTGTTAAACACCCGGTTTCTTCAGAAAACAAACAAACAAACAAACAAACAAACAACAAAAACACAGAACTTCATCCCTCACACGGGATTCCCGAACTGAGCCTGCAGGGGCTGCCCACAGGCAGCAGCTCCTCAAGCACTGCTCCCACATGGCTCCCTACCACGGGCTCCATCCATGCCCCAGGAGCAAACTGCTCCAGCACGGGTGCCCCACGGCTGGGCACCATCACTTTCCTAGTCACCGTGGCCACTCTATTGCTGATAGTTGGCCCCCTGCTACCAATACCTTGCCACGGAAGCCCACCACAGCAACCATTTTGGTCAAGAAAGTCTTCCTAATAAGCAACTGAAACCTCCCCTGGTGCAAATTAAGGTGTCTTGGTCTTGTCTTTTCACTCGCGGCTTGGGAGAAGAGACTGAGCCCCACCTCTCTGGAGCCTCCTTTAAGGTTACTGGAGAGCACAAGAAAGTCTGCCCTTGAAAGGAGCTCCTTTACTCCAGGCTAAACAACCCCAGCTCCCTCAGCCGCTCCTCACAAGACTTGTTCTCTAAACCCTTCACAGAAATGCCATATTTCAAGCATTTCAAGAACATAGAATTCATGAAGAAATTAATCTCTTTATGAATAAGAGTGTGTGACTAAAAAAAGACCCATGAGCTGAGTTTTTCATCCTCTGTTAGGATTTTCTCATCCAAAGGCAAAGAGTTTCTGGCTTTCGGGTGCCACAGGCAGGCACAAAAAGGCATCCTTTAAATCTAGTACCATGAACCAAACTTGGCTCTTTTCTAAGACTCTTCTCTTGCACATCCTCAGCACATTGAGCATGGAGGTCCTAGCAGCAATGAAGGGGCAGAACACCCTGTGTTTCCAAATTAATAACACATTGACAAGTGTGCTAATTTAAACCTTTCCCCATCTAAATCAGTCAGCCCTACGGAAATCTTCAAATACGTGAGAGGTAAGCCGTAGCCAATGGCGTCCAAAAGTGCGGTGAGATTTGAGAAATTAATCTGCATTTCTCTCAGGTAAGAGTTTTGTCCTTGTGTGAGAAGCAAGTGAGGGATTTTGCTGCCCTCGTGTCTTTTCTTTAACCTCCATTAATTAGGTGGTTACTACACCACATGGAGTCAAACGCTACTGTCTTCAATAAATGTTATGTCTTTGGAAACAAATTAGATGGCAAAGAATCTGTTAAGAGCTGACTGCCTTCTTCCCCCCAGACGCTTGACATGCATCTCTTTTGCCCTCTCTCAAGCATTTGCTGCTTTGCACTTCCTTTGCTTTCATTGCACAGTCAGATCAATCAGCTGCTTTGCACTAGTACATGTTCTTAGAAAGCCAGATGAACTCTCTTCAAACACTGCACTAACTAGAAAGCATTGCTTCCTCTAACTGCTGCTTATGCTCGAGCTGGATCTTCTAAATCCCATTGTACTGCTTCTGCTTCCTGAGGAGGTGACAGAACCTTCATAAGCGGAGAGCAGAGAAGAAGGACTTGGAGTTCTTTATAAAGAAAATATTTGCAAGTTTGGAAGATGTTTCCCCTGCTCATCTGCCACCCATATGTTACTCAATCACCTGATCTTTTGCATTGCAGCAAAAGTCTTGATTCAGTTATGAAGGAAAGTTATTTCTGACAATACTCAGCCACCTCTGGGCATGCCAAACCATCAATGGCACTGGGCAATACAAAGACTGCAGGGAGAAATCAGGTTGTGGAATGAATGGCAACATAACTCTTTGGCTTCACATCCAAAATGTCATTTATTTGACCATTTTATTTATGGCAGGACTCCCCAACTCTTCTTTCCCTTCCCTTTCCCTCCTTCCCCTTCCCTCTCCTCCCCTCCACTTCCTTCCCCGACTCTCTCCTCCCCTATACTTCCCTACACTCCCCTCCCCTACGCTCCCCTACACTCTCCTCACCTACACTCCCCTACACACACCTCCCCTACACTCTGCTCCCCTACACTCCCCTACACACACCTCCCCTACACTCCCCTACACACACCTCCCCTACACTCCCCTACACTCTGCTCCCCTACACTTCCCTACACTCCCCTCCCCAACGCTCCCCTACACTCTCCTCACCTACACTCCCCTACACACACCTCCCCTACACTCTGCTCCCCTACACTCCCCTGCACACACCTCCCCTACACTACCCTTCACTCAGTTCCCCTACACTCTGCTCCCCTATACTCCACTACACTCTCCTCTCCTACACTCCCCTATACTCTCCTCCCCTACGCTCCCCTACACTTACCTCACCTACAATCCCCTCCCCTACACTACCCTACACTACCCTACACTACCCTACACTACCCTACACAGTCCTCTCCGTACCCTCCCCTGCCCTCCCCTGCCCTCCCCTGAAACCCCTGCCCTCCCCTGCCCTCCCCTGCCCTCCCCTGAACCCCCCTGCCCTCCCCTACCCTCCCCTGAACCCCCCTGCCCTCCCCTGCCCTCCCCTGAAACCCCCTGCCCTCCCCTGCCCTCCCCTGCCCTCCCCTGCCCTCCCCTGCCCTCCCCTGCCCTCCCCTGCCCTCCCCTGCCCTCCCCTGCCCTCCCCTGCCCTCCCCTCCCCTTCCCTCCCCTCCCCTTCTTGTTTTTACCATTCCCTCCCCTCCCTCCCGTTCTCTTCATTCCCTCCCCTTCCCCCCCGTTTTCTCCTTTTCTCTTCTCCTCTCTTCTCCTCCTCTCCTTTCTTCTTCTCCTCTCTTCTCCTTTCTTGCACAAATTGGAATGGAGAACAGGGAGAAGCCTCACTTCAGATCACTTCCGTCGTTCTCGTAGCTTGTGTCACTGCCTGATTCGTGGCAATCCATCAGCAGGATCCAGAAGTGTTCCAGCTGCTGTGCTACTAGGTGAGCAGCAGTCTCCAAGTGGGAATCACGGACTTCTTGCTGTGGCTCGGACACGGCACTTTCAAGTCCACCCTGGCTTGGCCATTTCCTCTTGCTACGTCCCCACCCACATTACAGTTCTGCTTAGAAGCCGAAGCACGGTGTTGAAGTAGTTCCACTCCTTCCATTTGCGATGATTGAGTTTGTCTAGCCAAGTGGCTCCTGTCAATAGAACACAAGAAAGAGGTTTTGGTTAGAAACAACTCAATGAGGAGTTCTTTTCCACATGGGCAAGGAATAGTCACGCTTTCCTAATGGAGACTCCAGTGGAAGAGAGAATGACAGATCATTCCGAGAGCTTTGAAATATCCCTTGGGGATGCTTAGTGCAGAGGACCAGAGTAAATCTGTCGAAAGGACACCATGCAATCATTGTGAATTACTTCCTCACAGACGCACGTCCTTACTATGTCTGATACGGCTTCAGCTGGTTTCAGGGTTCTTGTTCACCTAAAACCTAAATTCGGAGTTGTAAATGAAGATGGAAAGATTGACAAATGTATAAATCACTGATGAAAAACAACAACAACAAAAAAAAGTGCTTTGAGAACTTTGGCCATTAGCCCTGGAAAGCATCAAAGTACTGTCCTCTGAAGCAAATGCCTTCTTCTCTTGATACCTAAGGAGGTAAATCAATCCAACGTTGTAACATTAAGCATAGGTTAGAAAAGCAAACACTAAACACAAGCAAAGGAGAAGAACAAGTAAGCAATTGCAATGCCTATGGGGCTATTGCAGGGTTAGGCAAAGAACTATTGTGCCATGAAATCTTGGGATAGAAGAAATATTATCTGCATTTTTTACTCTTTCATTTGTTGAGCTCTGTTTGGAAGGGAGTGAATCTATCAGGATTAGATATCTAATTTAGAAATGGAATTAAAATTGTTTTTTTTTTTTTTTTTTTTTTTTTCCTCTTGAGTTCACTCCTTTTTATAGGATTTCATAATAGAATAGGTATATATTAAAAAAAAAAAAAAATAAGATTCCAAGATTCCAAGCAGGTAATCATATTCACAATTATGTTTTCAATCCAGAAACAATAGCAAGGATGAGATTCAAAGTATTTCTATGCCATTAGAGTGTCAAGGTGTGTCCCATACATTAGTAACAGTCAGAGGATTCATTTTGGAGAACAAAAGATATCTTGAAATAAGTAAAGAAATACGTAAATATATATGCATGTATATCTCCCTCTCTATACAGAAACCTAAGAAACTCGTATGCAGGTTAGCTTCTTGCTGTCTCTTCTCAAAGTTCTCGTGAATACAGCATCAGTGCGTGTTCCAAACATTACCCTCAGTCCAGCACGGATACACACGAGAGGTCAGTCTGCAGGTTGCGCAGGCCAAGAAACTGCTCTGGCTTGATGGGAAGAGCCAAGACAGAAGCTGCTGTCAGAGAAAAGATGCTGTCAAAGCGTGTCACGTCCATGCTAGAGCCTCTCTACCACCATCTGTCTCTACTGCATCTAGATGCATCTATACTAGAGCATCGCTACTTAGCCAGTCTGGGGGATCTTAGGAGCATTCTGAAGACCCAGAGGAGGGGCTGTTTGTCATTTCTGTTTTTACAGCCAGTAAAACAACTCTTACCATTTGACACAGAGTGGCTGAAAAACACAAAGTGGACTTCCAATCTTCACAGCTTCGAAGCAAGTGGAGATTGTGGAGGTTGTGGAGTAACCAAAGAAACCGTTGATCTAGAAGCAGCCTACAGACTGTGTTTAACCAGGGCCTTGTATTGCCCTTCTGGCTGATCTGCCAGCAATTAAAGAAAGTCTCCCTGGCAAGCCAGCCCTGGAGTCACCCCAAACTTGGTGAAACCCATGAGATTGGAAAGGAGACAGTTGCACTCCATAAACTGCATGTTTCTGTGGTTTCTGCTTGCTTGGTTGCTTGTTTGCGAGGCTTAATTTGATTAGCTGTACGAGTTGGCAGCTGCCTACAGACAAATAGCTTATCAGGAGTCTAAACTGCGTGATTGCTCTAACTGAGAACAATGAATTGGACTTGACGTCCTTATGAAGTCTTTCCAGCTACGTTTTCTACCACTACAGAAATGCACCTGATTCTTTCACAAAGCTTACGGGTGCTGACTGGAAATAGTCCTCATCATTCTCCATTTCCTTCCTCATCTCCATTCTCTTTTGGCCCGTGAAGCTTTTCAGACCAGAGATGAAGATCAGCGCTAATACGCAGTTTGGGATTCTGCAAAGGAAAGGAAGAATCCTGCTGAAAACTCTTTTCAACCTCACCCGCCATCACCAAAGCAAAGAAGAGCAAAAGAACACCGCTTGATCACAGCAAGCATAAACTCGAGCATAGGTCTCCTGTAAGTGTAGCGGGGTTAAACAGCTTCCAAACAAGGTTAAGGAGCACACCCAGAATCAAGTCCATAAAGCCGTGTCTTCAAACAAGTGGTTTAAAGACTTAGGTTTTCTTACGCGTGAGGAATGAAAAAGAAAGAAAGAACTGACAAATTACCAGCACACAGTTTCCCTCTAGCTTGCTTTGCTTCATTCCGCACCTGAGTCTGGGCTCCCAAGCAGGGAGCAGCATTGTGCAGAAATGCCAAAGCCTCCCCAGCCGTGCTGGATCTTCATCCCCAAGGGCTTTGGCTCTGTTGCCTCCTCAGCAACATCGGCAATTGCCCAGGCAAGCTGGTGTCCACCAGCTCGACTCAGGAAGCGCAGCCCCCCCTTGCCACTCACACCAGGAGCCCCCGCGGCGGTGGCAGCCGTTGCACGGCGCTTGGTGCGGTGCGGTGCGGTGCGGTGCGCTGCAGGCAGAGGGCTGCGGGCTCCTTCTCCTCGGGGGCGGCTCCGCCATGGGGCGTCCGCCACAGGGCTGCTGAGGCGGCGGGGGGCTCCATCCATGGGGGAGCGGAGGGCGCCGTGCGCTGGGGCTGGGACGGGCCTGGGGCTGGGGCACCGCAGCGCCGCCGCGATGCCAAGCGGCACTCCTGGCGTCTGTGCTGCAGAGCCAGCCAGTGTGACGCCTTGGCGATTGTGACTTCAGTGAATCACAGAAGCACAGAATCACAGAATTTCTAGGTTGGAAGAGACCTCAAGACCATCGAGTACCAAACAAAGGCAACTCTGCATTTCCTTGTTAAACACCCGGTTTCTTCAGAAAACAAACAAACAAACAAACAAACAAACAACAAAAACACAGAACTTCATCCCTCACCCGGGATTCCCGAACTGAGCCTGCAGGGGCTGCCCACAGGCAGCAGCTCCTCAAGCACTGCTCCCACATGGCTCCCTACCACGGGCTCCATCCATGCCCCAGGAGCAAACTGCTCCAGCACGGGTGCCCCACGGCTGGGCACCATCACTTTCCTAGTCACCGTGGCCACTCTATTGCTGATAGTTGGCCCCCTGCTACCAATACCTTGCCACGGAAGCCCACCACAGCAACCATTTTGGTCAAGAAAGTCTTCCTAATAAGCAACTGAAACCTCCCCTGGTGCAAATTAAGGTGTCTTGGTCTTGTCTTTTCACTCGCGGCTTGGGAGAAGAGACTGAGCCCCACCTCTCTGGAGCCTCCTTTAAGGTTACTGGAGAGCACAAGAAAGTCTGCCCTTGAAAGGAGCTCCTTTACTCCAGGCTAAACAACCCCAGCTCCCTCAGCCGCTCCTCACAAGACTTGTTCTCTAAACCCTTCACAGAAATGCCATATTTCAAGCATTTCAAGAACATAGAATTCATGAAGAAATTAATCTCTTTATGAATAAGAGTGTGTGACTAAAAAAAGACCCATGAGCTGAGTTTTTCATCCTCTGTTAGGATTTTCTCATCCAAAGGCAAAGAGTTTCTGGCTTTCGGGTGCCACAGGCAGGCACAAAAAGGCATCCTTTAAATCTAGTACCATGAACCAAACTTGGCTCTTTTCTAAGACTCTTCTCTTGCACATCCTCAGCACATTGAGCATGGAGGTCCTAGCAGCAATGAAGGGGCAGAACACCCTGTGTTTCCAAATTAATAACACATTGACAAGTGTGCTAATTTAAACCTTTCCCCATCTAAATCAGTCAGCCCTACGGAAATCTTCAAATACGTGAGAGGTAAGCCGTAGCCAATGGCGTCCAAAAGTGCGGTGAGATTTGAGAAATTAATCTGCATTTCTCTCAGGTAAGAGTTTTGTCCTTGTGTGAGAAGCAAGTGAGGGATTTTGCTGCCCTCGTGTCTTTTCTTTAACCTCCATTAATTAGGTGGTTACTACACCACATGGAGTCAAACGCTACTGTCTTCAATAAATGTTATGTCTTTGGAAACAAATTAGATGGCAAAGAATCTGTTAAGAGCTGACTGCCTTCTTCCCCCCAGACGCTTGACATGCATCTCTTTTGCCCTCTCTCAAGCATTTGCTGCTTTGCACTTCCTTTGCTTTCATTGCACAGTCAGATCAATCAGCTGCTTTGCACTAGTACATGTTCTTAGAAAGCCAGATGAACTCTCTTCAAACACTGCACTAACTAGAAAGCATTGCTTCCTCTAACTGCTGCTTATGCTCGAGCTGGATCTTCTAAATCCCATTGTACTGCTTCTGCTTCCTGAGGAGGTGACAGAACCTTCATAAGCGGAGAGCAGAGAAGAAGGACTTGGAGTTCTTTATAAAGAAAATATTTGCAAGTTTGGAAGATGTTTCCCCTGCTCATCTGCCACCCATATGTTACTCAATCACCTGATCTTTTGCATTGCAGCAAAAGTCTTGATTCAGTTATGAAGGAAAGTTATTTCTGACAATACTCAGCCACCTCTGGGCATGCCAAACCATCAATGGCACTGGGCAATACAAAGACTGCAGGGAGAAATCAGGTTGTGGAATGAATGGCAACATAACTCTTTGGCTTCACATCCAAAATGTCATTTATTTGACCATTTTATTTATGGCAGGACTCCCCAACTCTTCTTTCCCTTCCCTTTCCCTCCTTCCCCTTCCCTCTCCTCCCCTCCACTTCCTTCCCCGACTCTCTCCTCCCCTATACTTCCCTACACTCCCCTCCCCTACGCTCCCCTACACTCTCCTCACCTACACTCCCCTACACACACCTCCCCTACACTCTGCTCCCCTACACTCCCCTACACACACCTCCCCTACACTCCCCTACACACACCTCCCCTACACTCCCCTACACTCTGCTCCCCTACACTTCCCTACACTCCCCTCCCCAACGCTCCCCTACACTCTCCTCACCTACACTCCCCTACACACACCTCCCCTACACTCTGCTCCCCTACACTCCCCTGCACACACCTCCCCTACACTACCCTTCACTCAGTTCCCCTACACTCTGCTCCCCTATACTCCACTACACTCTCCTCTCCTACACTCCCCTATACTCTCCTCCCCTACGCTCCCCTACACTTACCTCACCTACAATCCCCTCCCCTACACTACCCTACACTACCCTACACTACCCTACACTACCCTACACAGTCCTCTCCGTACCCTCCCCTGCCCTCCCCTGCCCTCCCCTGAAACCCCTGCCCTCCCCTGCCCTCCCCTGCCCTCCCCTGAACCCCCCTGCCCTCCCCTACCCTCCCCTGAACCCCCCTGCCCTCCCCTGCCCTCCCCTGAAACCCCCTGCCCTCCCCTGCCCTCCCCTGCCCTCCCCTGCCCTCCCCTGCCCTCCCCTGCCCTCCCCTGCCCTCCCCTGCCCTCCCCTGCCCTCCCCTGCCCTCCCCTGCCCTCCCCTCCCCTTCCCTCCCCTCCCCTTCTTGTTTTTACCATTCCCTCCCCTCCCTCCCGTTCTCTTCATTCCCTCCCCTTCCCCCCCGTTTTCTCCTTTTCTCTTCTCCTCTCTTCTCCTCCTCTCCTTTCTTCTTCTCCTCTCTTCTCCTTTCTTGCACAAATTGGAATGGAGAACAGGGAGAAGCCTCACTTCAGATCACTTCCGTCGTTCTCGTAGCTTGTGTCACTGCCTGATTCGTGGCAATCCATCAGCAGGATCCAGAAGTGTTCCAGCTGCTGTGCTACTAGGTGAGCAGCAGTCTCCAAGTGGGAATCACGGACTTCTTGCTGTGGCTCGGACACGGCACTTTCAAGTCCACCCTGGCTTGGCCATTTCCTCTTGCTACGTCCCCACCCACATTACAGTTCTGCTTAGAAGCCGAAGCACGGTGTTGAAGTAGTTCCACTCCTTCCATTTGCGATGATTGAGTTTGTCTAGCCAAGTGGCTCCTGTCAATAGAACACAAGAAAGAGGTTTTGGTTAGAAACAACTCAATGAGGAGTTCTTTTCCACATGGGCAAGGAATAGTCACGCTTTCCTAATGGAGACTCCAGTGGAAGAGAGAATGACAGATCATTCCGAGAGCTTTGAAATATCCCTTGGGGATGCTTAGTGCAGAGGACCAGAGTAAATCTGTCGAAAGGACACCATGCAATCATTGTGAATTACTTCCTCACAGACGCACGTCCTTACTATGTCTGATACGGCTTCAGCTGGTTTCAGGGTTCTTGTTCACCTAAAACCTAAATTCGGAGTTGTAAATGAAGATGGAAAGATTGACAAATGTATAAATCACTGATGAAAAACAACAACAACAAAAAAAAGTGCTTTGAGAACTTTGGCCATTAGCCCTGGAAAGCATCAAAGTACTGTCCTCTGAAGCAAATGCCTTCTTCTCTTGATACCTAAGGAGGTAAATCAATCCAACGTTGTAACATTAAGCATAGGTTAGAAAAGCAAACACTAAACACAAGCAAAGGAGAAGAACAAGTAAGCAATTGCAATGCCTATGGGGCTATTGCAGGGTTAGGCAAAGAACTATTGTGCCATGAAATCTTGGGATAGAAGAAATATTATCTGCATTTTTTACTCTTTCATTTGTTGAGCTCTGTTTGGAAGGGAGTGAATCTATCAGGATTAGATATCTAATTTAGAAATGGAATTAAAATTGTTTTTTTTTTTTTTTTTTTTTTTTTCCTCTTGAGTTCACTCCTTTTTATAGGATTTCATAATAGAATAGGTATATATTAAAAAAAAAAAAAAATAAGATTCCAAGATTCCAAGCAGGTAATCATATTCACAATTATGTTTTCAATCCAGAAACAATAGCAAGGATGAGATTCAAAGTATTTCTATGCCATTAGAGTGTCAAGGTGTGTCCCATACATTAGTAACAGTCAGAGGATTCATTTTGGAGAACAAAAGATATCTTGAAATAAGTAAAGAAATACGTAAATATATATGCATGTATATCTCCCTCTCTATACAGAAACCTAAGAAACTCGTATGCAGGTTAGCTTCTTGCTGTCTCTTCTCAAAGTTCTCGTGAATACAGCATCAGTGCGTGTTCCAAACATTACCCTCAGTCCAGCACGGATACACACGAGAGGTCAGTCTGCAGGTTGCGCAGGCCAAGAAACTGCTCTGGCTTGATGGGAAGAGCCAAGACAGAAGCTGCTGTCAGAGAAAAGATGCTGTCAAAGCGTGTCACGTCCATGCTAGAGCCTCTCTACCACCATCTGTCTCTACTGCATCTAGATGCATCTATACTAGAGCATCGCTACTTAGCCAGTCTGGGGGATCTTAGGAGCATTCTGAAGACCCAGAGGAGGGGCTGTTTGTCATTTCTGTTTTTACAGCCAGTAAAACAACTCTTACCATTTGACACAGAGTGGCTGAAAAACACAAAGTGGACTTCCAATCTTCACAGCTTCGAAGCAAGTGGAGATTGTGGAGGTTGTGGAGTAACCAAAGAAACCGTTGATCTAGAAGCAGCCTACAGACTGTGTTTAACCAGGGCCTTGTATTGCCCTTCTGGCTGATCTGCCAGCAATTAAAGAAAGTCTCCCTGGCAAGCCAGCCCTGGAGTCACCCCAAACTTGGTGAAACCCATGAGATTGGAAAGGAGACAGTTGCACTCCATAAACTGCATGTTTCTGTGGTTTCTGCTTGCTTGGTTGCTTGTTTGCGAGGCTTAATTTGATTAGCTGTACGAGTTGGCAGCTGCCTACAGACAAATAGCTTATCAGGAGTCTAAACTGCGTGATTGCTCTAACTGAGAACAATGAATTGGACTTGACGTCCTTATGAAGTCTTTCCAGCTACGTTTTCTACCACTACAGAAATGCACCTGATTCTTTCACAAAGCTTACGGGTGCTGACTGGAAATAGTCCTCATCATTCTCCATTTCCTTCCTCATCTCCATTCTCTTTTGGCCCGTGAAGCTTTTCAGACCAGAGATGAAGATCAGCGCTAATACGCAGTTTGGGATTCTGCAAAGGAAAGGAAGAATCCTGCTGAAAACTCTTTTCAACCTCACCCGCCATCACCAAAGCAAAGAAGAGCAAAAGAACACCGCTTGATCACAGCAAGCATAAACTCGAGCATAGGTCTCCTGTAAGTGTAGCGGGGTTAAACAGCTTCCAAACAAGGTTAAGGAGCACACCCAGAATCAAGTCCATAAAGCCGTGTCTTCAAACAAGTGGTTTAAAGACTTAGGTTTTCTTACGCGTGAGGAATGAAAAAGAAAGAAAGAACTGACAAATTACCAGCACACAGTTTCCCTCTAGCTTGCTTTGCTTCATTCCGCACCTGAGTCTGGGCTCCCAAGCAGGGAGCAGCATTGTGCAGAAATGCCAAAGCCTCCCCAGCCGTGCTGGATCTTCATCCCCAAGGGCTTTGGCTCTGTTGCCTCCTCAGCAACATCGGCAATTGCCCAGGCAAGCTGGTGTCCACCAGCTCGACTCAGGAAGCGCAGCCCCCCCTTGCCACTCACACCAGGAGCCCCCGCGGCGGTGGCAGCCGTTGCACGGCGCTTGGTGCGGTGCGGTGCGGTGCGGTGCGCTGCAGGCAGAGGGCTGCGGGCTCCTTCTCCTCGGGGGCGGCTCCGCCATGGGGCGTCCGCCACAGGGCTGCTGAGGCGGCGGGGGGCTCCATCCATGGGGGAGCGGAGGGCGCCGTGCGCTGGGGCTGGGACGGGCCTGGGGCTGGGGCACCGCAGCGCCGCCGCGATGCCAAGCGGCACTCCTGGCGTCTGTGCTGCAGAGCCAGCCAGTGTGACGCCTTGGCGATTGTGACTTCAGTGAATCACAGAAGCACAGAATCACAGAATTTCTAGGTTGGAAGAGACCTCAAGACCATCGAGTACCAAACAAAGGCAACTCTGCATTTCCTTGTTAAACACCCGGTTTCTTCAGAAAACAAACAAACAAACAAACAAACAAACAACAAAAACACAGAACTTCATCCCTCACCCGGGATTCCCGAACTGAGCCTGCAGGGGCTGCCCACAGGCAGCAGCTCCTCAAGCACTGCTCCCACATGGCTCCCTACCACGGGCTCCATCCATGCCCCAGGAGCAAACTGCTCCAGCACGGGTGCCCCACGGCTGGGCACCATCACTTTCCTAGTCACCGTGGCCACTCTATTGCTGATAGTTGGCCCCCTGCTACCAATACCTTGCCACGGAAGCCCACCACAGCAACCATTTTGGTCAAGAAAGTCTTCCTAATAAGCAACTGAAACCTCCCCTGGTGCAAATTAAGGTGTCTTGGTCTTGTCTTTTCACTCGCGGCTTGGGAGAAGAGACTGAGCCCCACCTCTCTGGAGCCTCCTTTAAGGTTACTGGAGAGCACAAGAAAGTCTGCCCTTGAAAGGAGCTCCTTTACTCCAGGCTAAACAACCCCAGCTCCCTCAGCCGCTCCTCACAAGACTTGTTCTCTAAACCCTTCACAGAAATGCCATATTTCAAGCATTTCAAGAACATAGAATTCATGAAGAAATTAATCTCTTTATGAATAAGAGTGTGTGACTAAAAAAAGACCCATGAGCTGAGTTTTTCATCCTCTGTTAGGATTTTCTCATCCAAAGGCAAAGAGTTTCTGGCTTTCGGGTGCCACAGGCAGGCACAAAAAGGCATCCTTTAAATCTAGTACCATGAACCAAACTTGGCTCTTTTCTAAGACTCTTCTCTTGCACATCCTCAGCACATTGAGCATGGAGGTCCTAGCAGCAATGAAGGGGCAGAACACCCTGTGTTTCCAAATTAATAACACATTGACAAGTGTGCTAATTTAAACCTTTCCCCATCTAAATCAGTCAGCCCTACGGAAATCTTCAAATACGTGAGAGGTAAGCCGTAGCCAATGGCGTCCAAAAGTGCGGTGAGATTTGAGAAATTAATCTGCATTTCTCTCAGGTAAGAGTTTTGTCCTTGTGTGAGAAGCAAGTGAGGGATTTTGCTGCCCTCGTGTCTTTTCTTTAACCTCCATTAATTAGGTGGTTACTACACCACATGGAGTCAAACGCTACTGTCTTCAATAAATGTTATGTCTTTGGAAACAAATTAGATGGCAAAGAATCTGTTAAGAGCTGACTGCCTTCTTCCCCCCAGACGCTTGACATGCATCTCTTTTGCCCTCTCTCAAGCATTTGCTGCTTTGCACTTCCTTTGCTTTCATTGCACAGTCAGATCAATCAGCTGCTTTGCACTAGTACATGTTCTTAGAAAGCCAGATGAACTCTCTTCAAACACTGCACTAACTAGAAAGCATTGCTTCCTCTAACTGCTGCTTATGCTCGAGCTGGATCTTCTAAATCCCATTGTACTGCTTCTGCTTCCTGAGGAGGTGACAGAACCTTCATAAGCGGAGAGCAGAGAAGAAGGACTTGGAGTTCTTTATAAAGAAAATATTTGCAAGTTTGGAAGATGTTTCCCCTGCTCATCTGCCACCCATATGTTACTCAATCACCTGATCTTTTGCATTGCAGCAAAAGTCTTGATTCAGTTATGAAGGAAAGTTATTTCTGACAATACTCAGCCACCTCTGGGCATGCCAAACCATCAATGGCACTGGGCAATACAAAGACTGCAGGGAGAAATCAGGTTGTGGAATGAATGGCAACATAACTCTTTGGCTTCACATCCAAAATGTCATTTATTTGACCATTTTATTTATGGCAGGACTCCCCAACTCTTCTTTCCCTTCCCTTTCCCTCCTTCCCCTTCCCTCTCCTCCCCTCCACTTCCTTCCCCGACTCTCTCCTCCCCTATACTTCCCTACACTCCCCTCCCCTATGCTCCCCTACACTCTCCTCACCTACACTCCCCTACACACACCTCCCCTACACTCTGCTCCCCTACACTCCCCTACACACACCTCCCCTACACTCCCCTACACACACCTCCCCTACACTCCCCTACACTCTGCTCCCCTACACTTCCCTACACTCCCCTCCCCAACGCTCCCCTACACTCTCCTCACCTACACTCCCCTACACACACCTCCCCTACACTCTGCTCCCCTACACTCCCCTGCACACACCTCCCCTACACTACCCTTCACTCAGTTCCCCTACACTCTGCTCCCCTATACTCCACTACACTCTCCTCTCCTACACTCCCCTATACTCTCCTCCCCTACGCTCCCCTACACTTACCTCACCTACAATCCCCTCCCCTACACTACCCTACACTACCCTACACTACCCTACACTACCCTACACAGTCCTCTCCGTACCCTCCCCTGCCCTCCCCTGCCCTCCCCTGAAACCCCTGCCCTCCCCTGCCCTCCCCTGCCCTCCCCTGAACCCCCCTGCCCTCCCCTACCCTCCCCTGAACCCCCCTGCCCTCCCCTGCCCTCCCCTGAAACCCCCTGCCCTCCCCTGCCCTCCCCTGCCCTCCCCTGCCCTCCCCTGCCCTCCCCTGCCCTCCCCTGCCCTCCCCTGCCCTCCCCTCCCCTTCCCTCCCCTCCCCTTCTTGTTTTTACCATTCCCTCCCCTCCCTCCCGTTCTCTTCATTCCCTCCCCTTCCCCCCCGTTTTCTCCTTTTCTCTTCTCCTCTCTTCTCCTCCTCTCCTTTCTTCTTCTCCTCTCTTCTCCTTTCTTGCACAAATTGGAATGGAGAACAGGGAGAAGCCTCACTTCAGATCACTTCCGTCGTTCTCGTAGCTTGTGTCACTGCCTGATTCGTGGCAATCCATCAGCAGGATCCAGAAGTGTTCCAGCTGCTGTGCTACTAGGTGAGCAGCAGTCTCCAAGTGGGAATCACGGACTTCTTGCTGTGGCTCGGACACGGCACTTTCAAGTCCACCCTGGCTTGGCCATGTCCTCTTGCTACGTCCCCACCCACATTACAGTTCTGCTTAGAAGCCGAAGCACAGTGTTGAAGTAGTTCCACTCCTTCCATTTGCGATGATTGAGTTTGTCTAGCCAAGTGGCTCCTGTCAATAGAACACAAGAAAGAGGTTTTGGTTAGAAACAACTCAATGAGGAGTTCTTTTCCACATGGGCAAGGAATAGTCACGCTTTCCTAATGGAGACTCCAGTGGAAGAGAGAATGACAGATCATTCCGAGAGCTTTGAAATATCCCTTGGGGATGCTTAGTGCAGAGGACCAGAGTAAATCTGTCGAAAGGACACCATGCAATCATTGTGAATTACTTCCTCACAGACGCACGTCCTTACTATGTCTGATACGGCTTCAGCTGGTTTCAGGGTTCTTGTTCACCTAAAACCTAAATTCGGAGTTGTAAATGAAGATGGAAAGATTGACAAATGTATAAATCACTGATGAAAAACAACAACAACAAAAAAAAGTGCTTTGAGAACTTTGGCCATTAGCCCTGGAAAGCATCAAAGTACTGTCCTCTGAAGCAAATGCCTTCTTCTCTTGATACCTAAGGAGGTAAATCAATCCAACGTTGTAACATTAAGCATAGGTTAGAAAAGCAAACACTAAACACAAGCAAAGGAGAAGAACAAGTAAGCAATTGCAATGCCTATGGGGCTATTGCAGGGTTAGGCAAAGAACTATTGTGCCATGAAATCTTGGGATAGAAGAAATATTATCTGCATTTTTTACTCTTTCATTTGTTGAGCTCTGTTTGGAAGGGAGTGAATCTATCAGGATTAGATATCTAATTTAGAAATGGAATTAAAATTGTTTTTTTTTTTTTTTTTTTTCCTCTTGAGTTCACTCCTTTTTATAGGATTTCATAATAGAATAGGTATATATTAAAAAAAAAAAAAAATAAGATTCCAAGATTCCAAGCAGGTAATCATATTCACAATTATGTTTTCAATCCAGAAACAATAGCAAGGATGAGATTCAAAGTATTTCTATGCCATTAGAGTGTCAAGGTGTGTCCCATACATTAGTAACAGTCAGAGGATTCATTTTGGAGAACAAAAGATATCTTGAAATAAGTAAAGAAATACGTAAATATATATGCATGTATATCTCCCTCTCTATACAGAAACCTAAGAAACTCGTATGCAGGTTAGCTTCTTGCTGTCTCTTCTCAAAGTTCTCGTGAATACAGCATCAGTGCGTGTTCCAAACATTACCCTCAGTCCAGCACGGATACACACGAGAGGTCAGTCTGCAGGTTGCGCAGGCCAAGAAACTGCTCTGGCTTGATGGGAAGAGCCAAGACAGAAGCTGCTGTCAGAGAAAAGATGCTGTCAAAGCGTGTCACGTCCATGCTAGAGCCTCTCTACCACCATCTATCTCTACTGCATCTAGATGCATCTATACTAGAGCATCGCTACTTAGCCAGTCTGGGGGATCTTAGGAGCATTCTGAAGACCCAGAGGAGGGGCTGTTTGTCATTTCTGTTTTTACAGCCAGTAAAACAACTCTTACCATTTGACACAGAGTGGCTGAAAAACACAAAGTGGACTTCCAATCTTCACAGCTTCGAAGCAAGTGGAGATTGTGGAGGTTGTGGAGTAACCAAAGAAACCGTTGATCTAGAAGCAGCCTACAGACTGTGTTTAACCAGGGCCTTGTATTGCCCTTCTGGCTGATCTGCCAGCAATTAAAGAAAGTCTCCCTGGCAAGCCAGCCCTGGAGTCACCCCAAACTTGGTGAAACCCATGAGATTGGAAAGGAGACAGTTGCACTCCATAAACTGCATGTTTCTGTGGTTTCTGCTTGCTTGGTTGCTTGTTTGCGAGGCTTAATTTGATTAGCTGTACGAGTTGGCAGCTGCCTACAGACAAATAGCTTATCAGGAGTCTAAACTGCGTGATTGCTCTAACTGAGAACAATGAATTGGACTTGACGTCCTTATGAAGTCTTTCCAGCTACGTTTTCTACCACTACAGAAATGCACCTGATTCTTTCACAAAGCTTACGGGTGCTGACTGGAAATAGTCCTCATCATTCTCCATTTCCTTCCTCATCTCCATTCTCTTTTGGCCCGTGAAGCTTTTCAGACCAGAGATGAAGATCAGCGCTAACACGCAGTTTGGGATTCTGCAAAGGAAAGGAAGAATCCTGCTGAAAACTCTTTTCAACCTCACCCGCCATCACCAAAGCAAAGAAGAGCAAAAGAACACCGCTTGATCACAGCAAGCATAAACTCGAGCATAGGTCTCCTGTAAGTGTAGCGGGGTTAAACAGCTTCCAAACAAGGTTAAGGAGCACACCCAGAATCAAGTCCATAAAGCCGTGTCTTCAAACAAGTGGTTTAAAGACTTAGGTTTTCTTACGCGTGAGGAATGAAAAAGAAAGAAAGAACTGACAAATTACCAGCACACAGTTTCCCTCTAGCTTGCTTTGCTTCATTCCGCACCTGAGTCTGGGCTCCCAAGCAGGGAGCAGCATTGTGCAGAAATGCCAAAGCCTCCCCAGCCGTGCTGGATCTTCATCCCCAAGGGCTTTGGCTCTGTTGCCTCCTCAGCAACATCGGCAATTGCCCAGGCAAGCTGGTGTCCACCAGCTCGACTCAGGAAGCGCAGCCCCCCCTTGCCACTCACACCAGGAGCCCCCGCGGCGGTGGCAGCCGTTGCACGGCGCTTGGTGCGGTGCGGTGCGGTGCGGTGCGCTGCAGGCAGAGGGCTGCGGGCTCCTTCTCCTCGGGGGCGGCTCCGCCATGGGGCGTCCGCCACGGGGCTGCTGAGGCGGCGGGGGGCTCCATCCATGGGGGAGCGGAGGGCGCCGTGCGCTGGGGCTGGGACGGGCCTGGGGCTGGGGCACCGCAGCGCCGCCGCGATGCCAAGCGGCACTCCTGGCGTCTGTGCTGCAGAGCCAGCCAGTGTGACGCCTTGGCGATTGTGACTTCAGTGAATCACAGAAGCACAGAATCACAGAATTTCTAGGTTGGAAGAGACCTCAAGACCATCGAGTACCAAACAAAGGCAACTCTGCATTTCCTTGTTAAACACCCGGTTTCTTCAGAAAACAAACAAACAAACAAACAAACAAACAACAAAAACACAGAACTTCATCCCTCACCCGGGATTCCCGAACTGAGCCTGCAGGGGCTGCCCACAGGCAGCAGCTCCTCAAGCACTGCTCCCACATGGCTCCCTACCACGGGCTCCATCCATGCCCCAGGAGCAAACTGCTCCAGCACGGGTGCCCCACGGCTGGGCGCCATCACTTTCCTAGTCACCGTGGCCACTGTGTTGCTGATAGTTGGCCCCCTGCTACCAATACCTTGCCACGGAAGCCCACCACAGCAACCATTTTGGTCAAGAAAGTCTTCCTAATAAGCAACTGAAACCTCCCCTGGTGCAAATTAAGGTGTCTTGGTCTTGTCTTTTCACTCGCGGCTTGGGAGAAGAGACTGAGCCCCACCTCTCTGGAGCCTCCTTTAAGGTTACTGGAGAGCACAAGAAAGTCTGCCCTTGAAAGGAGCTCCTTTACTCCAGGCTAAACAACCCCAGCTCCCTCAGCCGCTCCTCACAAGACTTGTTCTCTAAACCCTTCACAGAAATGCCATATTTCAAGCATTTCAAGAACATAGAATTCATGAAGAAATTAATCTCTTTATGAATAAGAGTGTGTGACTAAAAAAAGACCCATGAGCTGAGTTTTTCATCCTCTGTTAGGATTTTCTCATCCAAAGGCAAAGAGTTTCTGGCTTTCGGGTGCCACAGGCAGGCACAAAAAGGCATCCTTTAAATCTAGTACCATGAACCAAACTTGGCTCTTTTCTAAGACTCTTCTCTTGCACATCCTCAGCACATTGAGCATGGAGGTCCTAGCAGCAATGAAGGGGCAGAACACCCTGTGTTTCCAAATTAATAACACATTGACAAGTGTGCTAATTTAAACCTTTCCCCATCTAAATCAGTCAGCCCTACGGAAATCTTCAAATACGTGAGAGGTAAGCCGTAGCCAATGGCGTCCAAAAGTGCGGTGAGATTTGAGAAATTAATCTGCATTTCTCTCAGGTAAGAGTTTTGTCCTTGTGTGAGAAGCAAGTGAGGGATTTTGCTGCCCTCGTGTCTTTTCTTTAACCTCCATTAATTAGGTGGTTACTACACCACATGGAGTCAAACGCTACTGTCTTCAATAAATGTTATGTCTTTGGAAACAAATTAGATGGCAAAGAATCTGTTAAGAGCTGACTGCCTTCTTCCCCCCAGACGCTTGACATGCATCTCTTTTGCCCTCTCTCAAGCATTTGCTGCTTTGCACTTCCTTTGCTTTCATTGCACAGTCAGATCAATCAGCTGCTTTGCACTAGTACATGTTCTTAGAAAGCCAGATGAACTCTCTTCAAACACTGCACTAACTAGAAAGCATTGCTTCCTCTAACTGCTGCTTATGCTCGAGCTGGATCTTCTAAATCCCATTGTACTGCTTCTGCTTCCTGAGGAGGTGACAGAACCTTCATAAGCGGAGAGCAGAGAAGAAGGACTTGGAGTTCTTTATAAAGAAAATATTTGCAAGTTTGGAAGATGTTTCCCCTGCTCATCTGCCACCCATATGTTACTCAATCACCTGATCTTTTGCATTGCAGCAAAAGTCTTGATTCAGTTATGAAGGAAAGTTATTTCTGACAATACTCAGCCACCTCTGGGCATGCCAAACCATCAATGGCACTGGGCAATACAAAGACTGCAGGGAGAAATCAGGTTGTGGAATGAATGGCAACATAACTCTTTGGCTTCACATCCAAAATGTCATTTATTTGACCATTTTATTTATGGCAGGACTCCCCAACTCTTCTTTCCCTTCCCTTTCCCTCCTTCCCCTTCCCTCTCCTCCCCTCCACTTCCTTCCCCGACTCTCTCCTCCCCTATACTTCCCTACACTCCCCTCCCCTACGCTCCCCTACACTCTCCTCACCTACACTCCCCTACACACACCTCCCCTACACTCTGCTCCCCTACACTCCCCTACACACACCTCCCCTACACTCCCCTACACACACCTCCCCTACACTCCCCTACACTCTGCTCCCCTACACTTCCCTACACTCCCCTCCCCAACGCTCCCCTACACTCTCCTCACCTACACTCCCCTACACACACCTCCCCTACACTCTGCTCCCCTACACTCCCCTGCACACACCTCCCCTACACTACCCTTCACTCAGTTCCCCTACACTCTGCTCCCCTATACTCCACTACACTCTCCTCTCCTACACTCCCCTATACTCTCCTCCCCTACGCTCCCCTACACTTACCTCACCTACAATCCCCTCCCCTACACTACCCTACACTACCCTACACTACCCTACACAGTCCTCTCCGTACCCTCCCCTGCCCTCCCCTGCCCTCCCCTGAAACCCCTGCCCTCCCCTGCCCTCCCCTGCCCTCCCCTGAACCCCCCTGCCCTCCCCTACCCTCCCCTGAACCCCCCTGCCCTCCCCTGCCCTCCCCTGAAACCCCCTGCCCTCCCCTGCCCTCCCCTGCCCTCCCCTGAAACCCCCTGCCCTCCCCTGCCCTCCCCTGCCCTCCCCTGCCCTCCCCTGCCCTCCCCTGCCCTCCCCTCCCCTTCCCTCCCCTCCCCTTCTTGTTTTTACCATTCCCTCCCCTCCCTCCCGTTCTCTTCATTCCCTCCCCTTCCCCCCCGTTTTCTCCTTTTCTCTTCTCCTCTCTTCTCCTCCTCTCCTTTCTTCTTCTCCTCTCTTCTCCTTTCTTGCACAAATTGGAATGGAGAACAGGGAGAAGCCTCACTTCAGATCACTTCCGTCGTTCTCGTAGCTTGTGTCACTGCCTGATTCGTGGCAATCCATCAGCAGGATCCAGAAGTGTTCCAGCTGCTGTGCTACTAGGTGAGCAGCAGTCTCCAAGTGGGAATCACGGACTTCTTGCTGTGGCTCGGACACGGCACTTTCAAGTCCACCCTGGCTTGGCCATGTCCTCTTGCTACGTCCCCACCCACATTACAGTTCTGCTTAGAAGCCGAAGCACGGTGTTGAAGTAGTTCCACTCCTTCCATTTGCGATGATTGAGTTTGTCTAGCCAAGTGGCTCCTGTCAATAGAACACAAGAAAGAGGTTTTGGTTAGAAACAACTCAATGAGGAGTTCTTTTCCACATGGGCAAGGAATAGTCACGCTTTCCTAATGGAGACTCCAGTGGAAGAGAGAATGACAGATCATTCCGAGAGCTTTGAAATATCCCTTGGGGATGCTTAGTGCAGAGGACCAGAGTAAATCTGTCGAAAGGACACCATGCAATCATTGTGAATTACTTCCTCACAGACGCACGTCCTTACTATGTCTGATACGGCTTCAGCTGGTTTCAGGGTTCTTGTTCACCTAAAACCTAAATTCGGAGTTGTAAATGAAGATGGAAAGATTGACAAATGTATAAATCACTGATGAAAAACAACAACAACAAAAAAAAAGTGCTTTGAGAACTTTGGCCATTAGCCCTGGAAAGCATCAAAGTACTGTCCTCTGAAGCAAATGCCTTCTTCTCTTGATACCTAAGGAGGTAAATCAATCCAACGTTGTAACATTAAGCATAGGTTAGAAAAGCAAACACTAAACACAAGCAAAGGAGAAGAACAAGTAAGCAATTGCAATGCCTATGGGGCTATTGCAGGGTTAGGCAAAGAACTATTGTGCCATGAAATCTTGGGATAGAAGAAATATTATCTGCATTTTTTACTCTTTCATTTGTTGAGCTCTGTTTGGAAGGGAGTGAATCTATCAGGATTAGATATCTAATTTAGAAATGGAATTAAAATTGTTTTTTTTTTTTTTTTTTTTTTTTTCCTCTTGAGTTCACTCCTTTTTATAGGATTTCATAATAGAATAGGTATATATTAAAAAAAAAAAAAAATAAGATTCCAAGATTCCAAGCAGGTAATCATATTCACAATTATTTTTTCAATCCAGAAACAATAGCAGGGATGAGATTCAAAGTATTTCTATGCCATTAGAGTGTCAAGGTGTGTCCCATACATTAGTAACAGTCAGAGGATTCATTTTGGAGAACAAAAGATATCTTGAAATAAGTAAAGAAATACGTAAATATATATGCATGTATATCTCCCTCTCTATACAGAAACCTAAGAAACTCGTATGCAGGTTAGCTTCTTGCTGTCTCTTCTCAAAGTTCTCGTGAATACAGCATCAGTGCGTGTTCCAAACATTACCCTCAGTCCAGCACGGATACACACGAGAGGTCAGTCTGCAGGTTGCGCAGGCCAAGAAACTGCTCTGGCTTGATGGGAAGAGCCAAGACAGAAGCTGCTGTCAGAGAAAAGATGCTGTCAAAGCGTGTCACGTCCATGCTAGAGCCTCTCTACCACCATCTATCTCTACTGCATCTAGATGCATCTATACTAGAGCATCGCTACTTAGCCAGTCTGGGGGATCTTAGGAGCATTCTGAAGACCCAGAGGAGGGGCTGTTTGTCATTTCTGTTTTTACAGCCAGTAAAACAACTCTTACCATTTGACACAGAGTGGCTGAAAAACACAAAGTGGACTTCCAATCTTCACAGCTTCGAAGCAAGTGGAGATTGTGGAGGTTGTGGAGTAACCAAAGAAACCGTTGATCTAGAAGCAGCCTACAGACTGTGTTTAACCAGGGCCTTGTATTGCCCTTCTGGCTGATCTGCCAGCAATTAAAGAAAGTCTCCCTGGCAAGCCAGCCCTGGAGTCACCCCAAACTTGGTGAAACCCATGAGATTGGAAAGGAGACAGTTGCACTCCATAAACTGCATGTTTCTGTGGTTTCTGCTTGCTTGGTTGCTTGTTTGCGAGGCTTAATTTGATTAGCTGTACGAGTTGGCAGCTGCCTACAGACAAATAGCTTATCAGGAGTCTAAACTGCGTGATTGCTCTAACTGAGAACAATGAATTGGACTTGACGTCCTTATGAAGTCTTTCCAGCTACGTTTTCTACCACTACAGAAATGCACCTGATTCTTTCACAAAGCTTACGGGTGCTGACTGGAAATAGTCCTCATCATTCTCCATTTCCTTCCTCATCTCCATTCTCTTTTGGCCCGTGAAGCTTTTCAGACCAGAGATGAAGATCAGCGCTAATACGCGGTTTGGGATTCTGCAAAGGAAAGGAAGAATCCTGCTGAAAACTCTTTTCAACCTCACCCGCCATCACCAAAGCAAAGAAGAGCAAAAGAACACCGCTTGATCACAGCAAGCATAAACTCGAGCATAGGTCTCCTGTAAGTGTAGCGGGGTTAAACAGCTTCCAAACAAGGTTAAGGAGCACACCCAGAATCAAGTCCATAAAGCCGTGTCTTCAAACAAGTGGTTTAAAGACTTAGGTTTTCTTACGCGTGAGGAATGAAAAAGAAAGAAAGAACTGACAAATTACCAGCACACAGTTTCCCTCTAGCTTGCTTTGCTTCATTCCGCACCTGAGTCTGGGCTCCCAAGCAGGGAGCAGCATTGTGCAGAAATGCCAAAGCCTCCCCAGCCGTGCTGGATCTTCATCCCCAAGGGCTTTGGCTCTGTTGCCTCCTCAGCAACATCGGCAATTGCCCAGGCAAGCTGGTGTCCACCAGCTCGACTCAGGAAGCGCAGCCCCCCCTTGCCACTCACACCAGGAGCCCCCGCGGCGGTGGCAGCCGTTGCACGGCGCTTGGTGCGGTGCGGTGCGCTGCGGTGCGGTGCGCTGCAGGCAGAGGGCTGCGGGCTCCTTCTCCTCGGGGGCGGCTCCGCCATGGGGCGTCCGCCACAGGGCTGCTGAGGCGGCGGGGGGCTCCATCCATGGGGGAGCGGAGGGCGCCGTGCGCTGGGGCTGGGACGGGCCTGGGGCTGGGGCACCGCAGCGCCGCCGCGATGCCAAGCGGCACTCCTGGCGTCTGTGCTGCAGAGCCAGCCAGTGTGACGCCTTGGCGATTGTGACTTCAGTGAATCACAGAAGCACAGAATCACAGAATTTCTAGGTTGGAAGAGACCTCAAGACCATCGAGTACCAAACAAAGGCAACTCTGCATTTCCTTGTTAAACACCCGGTTTCTTCAGAAAACAAACAAACAAACAAACAAACAAACAACAAAAACACAGAACTTCATCCCTCACACGGGATTCCCGAACTGAGCCTGCAGGGGCTGCCCACAGGCAGCAGCTCCTCAAGCACTGCTCCCACATGGCTCCCTACCACGGGCTCCATCCATGCCCCAGGAGCAAACTGCTCCAGCACGGGTGCCCCACGGCTGGGCGCCATCACTTTCCTAGTCACCGTGGCCACTCTGTTGCTGATAGTTGGCCCCCTGCTACCAATACCTTGCCACGGAAGCCCACCACAGCAACCATTTTGGTCAAGAAAGTCTTCCTAATAAGCAACTGAAACCTCCCCTGGTGCAAATTAAGGTGTCTTGGTCTTGTCTTTTCACTCGCGGCTTGGGAGAAGAGACTGAGCCCCACCTCTCTGGAGCCTCCTTTAAGGTTACTGGAGAGCACAAGAAAGTCTGCCCTTGAAAGGAGCTCCTTTACTCCAGGCTAAACAACCCCAGCTCCCTCAGCCGCTCCTCACAAGACTTGTTCTCTAAACCCTTCACAAGCTTCAGAGCTCTTCTCTGGACACGCTCCAGCACCTTGATGGCTTTGATGAACACAGTACTCGAGGTGCGGCACTCACTAGAGATGAACACAGGGGGACAATCACTTCCCTAGTCCTGATGGCCACTCTGTTTCAGAGACAAGCCAGGATGCTCTTGGCCTTCTTGATCACTCTTCTTGACCGCACGTTCCACAAGAACAAGTTTTATTTTGGAGTGTGGAAAGAATATCATTCAAACAGAATAACAGAAAATCAACACTGCATGACACCTGAAGTACATTTTAGGAAGTTAAAAAAATATCTTAACTGTATACCTCTATCGTCTTTTTTAGCTGGTTGTTTTACATATGGTAACGATAATAATGGGAATGGCAATAATAACCATGGCAATGCAAACTACTCTTCATACTCCATTGCTTTTCTTTCTGTTATTTCTCAATGCCTGAGAAAATCACAAGTGCTAGATTTGGAATGGTTAATGGATTCTAGCATGAAGCACTAATTGCTTTCCCACTCAGGAATTTGTCTAAAGTAGGAGAAGCTGAAGAAATGAGGTCTTCACAAAGACAGGAAGCTAACTCTGGATTGGTTCAGAAGAACGGAACCTGATCTTGCGAGAGCAGTCCGTTGTGCTGGATCCTCACAAATGCTGTCAGAGCAATCCTGGCTTCACTCCAATGTTTTACTTATTGCTGAGAAAGGCTTGCATGGTGTTAAGGCTTTCCATGCGTTTTCTTTTTATTATTATTATTTATTTGTTTTTCCACATTGCCCTGCCACTGAGGATGCTGTGGTTGCAAAAAAGCTGCAGAGCAATACAGCCAGGACATGTGAGCCAAACTGGCCAAAGGGATATTCCATAACATCATAGAATGGTTTCAGATCTTTAAGGCATCTTAAAGATCATCAGGTTCCAACCCCGCTGCCATGGGCAGGAACACCTCCCGCCAGACCAGGTTGCTCATTCATCCTAGCCTTGAACACTTCCAGGAATAGGGCATTCACAGCTTCTTTGGAAAACCTTTTCCAGTGTCTCCTCACCTTAATAGGAAAAGTTTCTTCCTTACCTAAGTCTATCCTCAGCCTGTCTTCATAGGAGAGGCACTCCATACCTGTGATGATCATTTTTGTGGCTCTGCTCTGGACCAACTGCAGGTCCAGGTCTCTTTTGTGCTGGGAGCCCTGCTACTCCATACCCTGGACTCTTGAGGGCAGAGTAGAGGGGGAGAATCACCTCCCTCTCCCTGCTGGCCACGCTGCTTTTGATGCAGCCCAGGATACAGTTGGATTTCTGTGTTGCAAGCGCATATTGCTGGCTCATGTTGAGCTTCTCATCAACCAGTAGCCCCCCCAAGGGCTGCTACCCACAGGGCTGCTTTCAAGGTATTTCTCACCTAGTCTATACTGGCGTTTCAGAGAGCCCCTCTGCTCATGCATTAGATTGGGAGGCTGGGCATCTGCTTTGGATTGTTGGGACCCCTTATCTTCAAGAAGAATTAAAACTGAGGATTGGACATCTAGAACAGTAAATAGGCATTTTCTCCTGCTTTTGTGCTAGGCAATGGGCATAGCTGAAAGACCTCTGAAACAAAACTCTTCCCAGCCAGCACCGTTCCAGACAGACCCTTGAGGATGTCTGGGTCAACCACTGTGCTGCAAATTGTAGACCTCATATTAGTATTCTTTTTAAAAGCAGTTAAACTTAATAAGCAATGACTTTTATTAGAACACTAAAGAACGTCTATTCATCAAAGGCTGCATCTATAGTAGATGTGGGGATGGAGCAATAATGTATTTTTGCAACAAATGAATATTTGTTATAACAAATGAGTATTTGCTATTGGTGCTCTGTGAGTAAGTGAACGAATGAAGTGGCCCTGTGGCTGCTGCACCTTCTGTGATGATGGTAGCAAGGAATGCCTATGTTTCTGCCGGAGCTCTTTCTAGATTGTGAATTTATCCAAACTGTGTTTTGTTCCCTTGGAAGTATAGTAACAAGCAATACAGTCCAATTGCAGAAGATCAGTAGACCAAAGCAGCTAAGGCTAAAGGCCTTACGTTATTCGTCATGTGGTTCCAGCGTATATGAGCATTAGACTAGATTCATGTGGCACCATTGGAAGAAAATGCCTGCAAATTTTCATTAAAATCTATCCAAAGAACAGGTGATTAGTTTGGGTTTTTATATCCTGTTTAGGGTTTGCAATACATTGATCTTGCACCTGAAACAGATCTTTAATTTCTGTTTCTTTAGAGAGAACATTCATTCAAGTACCACTAACCCTCTCTGAAACTACAGCTGGATGGAGTAAATGTGATTACTGGAGATTTATTGCAAAACTACATTATGGCTCCATCCCAGCATATACTAGAGATGCAGCCTTTGAGGAATAGATTTTCCTTAGTGTTCTAAGAAGAGCTGCAGCCAAATAAACTGGGTTCTCCTAGGACCACTACAAAAATATTTCTGCTCTCCATAGCTTGACCAGCACAGGGAGTCTTGGTCAAAGCACAGTCGCCTCTGATGCTTTGTGCATGACGCTTAACAGAGACTCACAGTTTACACTGAAGTCAATCTGAAAATGAGAATCATGTTGGAGATGAGAAGGTGACAGAGACATACTTAGGGTAAATGAGTAATTTCTGTGCCCATTTCTTCCATGCCGTATAGGAACAAAGGGAATTCATTAACACTTGTCGGTAACTTAGATCACAATAGATTTTATGTCCTAATTGTTCTGATAGTACATTTTCCTGTCCACTGTGGGTCTGTTCCACTTCCTAGAGCAGTCAAGATGGATTCTGCCATTTGTCAGCAGAATTTTACATAAACTTCTACTGAGCACAATCTACATGGATAGAATATAAACCGTGTTTAACTACCTCCATCCCGCCAAATGAATAAGTATTTTTTTTAAAGGACTAAGCATATTTATTTATTTATTTATTTTTGGGGGGTGGGGGTCTGTTTTCTAGACTTCACAAAATAGATCATGGCAACATTCTATTGAAAAATACAAAAACAGTTATCTTAAGCAACAAAAATGAATACCAGCCAAGTGTACTAGCCAGTTGAACTTGAACCAAAAGAGACAGGAAAATTCTGCAGAAAACAAATAAAGACAAGGAATCAATCCTCGTCTATCCATGCCTTGGTCAATCTGATCTGATGGAAAGCCAGGAAGATTTAGAGTGAGCATTTTTTTCATCTGCTGTAATAATAATAACAAAAAAGAAATATGTTTAATATGCAACAAATTCAATGTAGATGATCAAGCTGGGGATTGGTCTGCATGAAAATGATACAGAATCTGTGGTGGGTATTTTAAAGAAAGAGTTAAATAAGTCTGCGTTGTTGTGATATCATTGATGCTGTCTGAAGAAAGTTATTGACCAGGAAGTTTCTGAAGTTTTCCACAGGTGTCTGAATTCAAGGATAGCATTGCTTTTCCAGAGAAATGAACTTTAGAAGAAAAGAAAATCTGAGGGAAGTGAGAGCAGGAAGGCTTATACCATGTCAAAAAAAAAAAAAAAAAAAAAAATATCCTGGGATAAATGCTTAGCTCTACAGACAAAATGAGGTTTCCATGCAGGGAAATTGTTTGCCTGAATTTTCTGTAAGAGTGTCCCAGTGACTAAGGAAATTAATGGGAAAGGACTCTCTTGAGCATGTCCTTTGTTCTTACAGGTCCCATTTCAATACATACTATGATATGTCCAGAGGGAAATCTGTTTCATCCTCATTTGGTTCACTTTGCTGTGAGTCTGATCAACGGAGACACAGGGCAGCCATGCACAGTAGTCCTCTCAGGTTAGAAAGCGTTCTCCTTCCAACAGGGATGTCAGGGTGAGCTCTGTAGTGAGACAGGGAACAAGATGAAGGCTGGTGATTCCTAGGTCTGAGCGAGCACCATTGTAGGCTAACGACCCAAAGATAAGGGTGTACAAGACTCTATGCATAGATCATGGAACCAGCAAGAACTGGCTGACTGCTGAAGTCTGTCAAAGACAGGAAAGGCTGAGGGGATTAGCAGCGAGGAAGACTTCTGCCCTTCAACAGAGGACCACCAGAGTGCGCCGGACGAGCACCCAGGGACTCCAGTACGCATACGAATAGAGACGGGAACCTACGTGACTGATTCTTAGGAGCCCTGATGACTATGCAGGAGACTTATGGGGTAAATGAAATGAGGATGGCTTCGTCCCGCTAACAGAAGCACACCGCCAGCAGCCGTAGGTGGGCGAGTTAGGTGGAGCTATAGCCCCGTGCGCCCGGCGTGTGTGCGCAGCGCCGAATAAACACGCCTGGTTTATAACCATTCCGAGGCTACAGAGCCTGATTTCCGCAAGTCAAAGCGTCCTTTTTCCTGAAGTTCACGGTTTCTGCTCACATCTCTTGCCCAGTCTGCTCTTACTGATTGCACTTCGCAGAGCAAGCCCAAACCTGCTCCGTTTTGCACTCCCTTTGCACAGACAAACGACTTAGCAATTGCTAGCACTCAGCACGTCCCATTTTTGCGTATGTGCCCTGTTCGTAGCCGTTTTAGCCCCGCCAGCAGCGATCTCGGGGCTACCCGCAGGCAGATAACGCCTGATAACCCCCCCACCACCACCAGCACACAAAATGGCGGCGCGGCTGCAGCCCCCAGCGCGGGGCGCGGGGCTGGGGCCGTGAAGCTGGCGGCGCTGGGGCCGTGCCTGACTCGGAAGCGCTCCCGGAGGGCGGTGCTCGGTTAGCAGCAGCTCTTCCGGAGCGGCCTCGCTCTTCCCCCTCCGGGCCCGTTCGCCACGACGCCTCCGGCTCCGTGCCCCGGCTCCGGCTCCGGCTCCGGCTCCGTGCCCGCCCGGCTCCGTGCCCGCCCGCTCCGTGCCCGTCGCCATGCCGCCGCGGGGCTGCGCGGCCGCGGGGCTGCTGCTGGTGCTGCTGGTGCTGCGGGCCTGCGCCGCCAGGGCCTCGGAGATCACCTTCGAGCTGCCCGACAACGCCAAGCAGTGCTTCTACGAGGAGATCGCGCAGGGCACCAAGTGCACGCTCGAGTTCCAGGTAGCGGGGTGAGGGGTGAGGGGTTGGGGGGGGAGCCCCCGGTCCCGCAGGGCGTCTGGCTGCCGGAGCCTCAGAGCTGGGCGCTGGCAGGAGTGGGGCTGTGTGACCCTGCCCTACGTGTGCCACATCTTCCCCAAGTGTTTCAGCGTCCTCTGGCACGGGAAGAGCAGAGAGGTGGCTGGGGCTCGGGGAGGCCGTCCTCAGAGGGCTTTACAGCTCTCCCAGAGCTTCACCGTCAATATGTAAGCTGTCCCCTCACAGGGTGTGTGGGAGGACTGAGAGCGAGCTACTCTCACTGATAATTGATAAACAACATGCCCCTGTCGAATGTGAAAGCGTGCTTTAAAGATGAACCATCATTTTACTACAGAAACTATTTTTTTAATTCTAACCAGATAGTCATTTCCGTATGAAAATCCCCATTAGATGCAGACATCCACAGGGAGACATCCATAGACATCCAAAGTTTTCTCGATTTTTGTCATCACATTTGTGGTAAAGCAAAACTTGCCAGCTGAATTTTTTTTAAAACTTTGTCTGCGGATCAGCTAATTTTTGGTCCTCTTGTTATTTCAGCTTTACCACTAACGCTGTGGTTTTAATAACTTGATGCATAGAAAAAATGATGTGGATATAAACAATAATATCTGCAGTGCACGTATCTGAAGTGCAGATGCCCAAATGGTTACATAATAGATGCTAAAGTATATCAATGAAAATAAAATCTTTTTTTTTTTTTTTTTTTTTTTTTGAAGGTTTCTGTACAAACACAAAAGGGACATACCTTAAGATACAAGTCTTGTAGTTTTCCAGCATGCTTTATCTTGAAAGGAAAAGGTTTGGAGGTTAAAACTACAAGTCTGAGCATCCTGAGAAAAATAAATTACAAGCACCTAAATTAGCAACAGGCCTTATCATAGAGGTAGCATATATCTTGTCAGAAAAAAAGTGGGGAAAAAAGTGAGTCAGTCATGAAGTTCAGAGATGCTCGTAGGCGTCATCTGAATATTGTGATGTTGGAAAGTGCTGCTGCTGACTGCACGAGACTGATGCAGCAGATCCCTCTATGGCATTGCTTTGTTGACAAGCTCACAAGCTCATAGAAAGACTAGCCAGGCTGTAATACCTGTTTTACTGGTCATATGTCATTCCTACCTTGTCAAGCAGCTTGACCTCATAGGGTAGTTATGCTCTTTTGGCCATACAGAAAGGAGCTGCCTTATCTCATTTTAACAATCTCAACTTGCAGAATTGATTCTTCAGAGGGCTTGTGTGTATATAATAAATGGCTGTTTCGTTACGGTACCATCTTTGCTGCTCTGTCAAGTTTTATCTCCTGTAGCCTTTGCTGTAGTACAATTAGCTGTAACAAAGTAACTCAAATTTCTGTCATAACACTGCTTGAAAATGTAGTTGGTGTCATATATCCAGAACTGGAAATATTTTGAATTTTCCATGTGCCCTGCATAAGAGAATGATTTTTGTGAACTGGCTTTGAATGATTTTCAAATTAATGCATTATATTTTAAAAGATACTTCTCAAAGCAAAAAAATTTACAGTAAGTGTCTGTTTTGTTAAAAGGACAATTTCTTGTTTTTTGTTTTGAGGTGATCACTGGAGGCCACTACGATGTTGACTGCCGGTTGGAAGATCCTGATGGCATTGTGTTGTACAAAGAGATGAAGAAGCAATATGATAGCTTCACGTTTACTGCATCCAGAAATGGAACGTACAAATTCTGCTTCAGCAATGAATTCTCTACTTTCACACACAAAACTGTGTATTTTGATTTCCAGGTTGGAGAAGATCCACCACTGTTTCCTAGCGAGAACAGAGTGACTGCACTTACCCAGGTAAAATGCTGTTGTGTTTGACAGCAACTGTTAGCTTGAAAGAATGATTTTGTTGTGGTTTTTTTTTTGTTTTGTTTTGTTTTGTTTTGTTTTGTTTTTGCAGCTGCATTAAATGTCTACATAACTTTTGAACATCACTGGAATGGAGATGTTAACAAAAATGAGTTATTAAAAACAATCTTTTTTCAGGAGATATATTTTATTCAACATAAAGAAGAGCTGAAAATAAATTCCAAGTGCTTAAGAGAAAATTAGAGTAACTTAAGCTTTAGGCCATTATCTTTTTTTTTTTTTTTTTTTTTTTTTTTTTTAAGGGAATTTACATTGAATATCATCGTTCTGTGTCCTATGAAGTATGCATTTCACAAACTAGAGTATCAGGGGATTAGGGTTTTCAAAACTTTCAATTTTTTGGGAAGCTTTGAGAATTATTTTCATACTTAAACTGATAGTCTTTCATGGAAGAAAAAACTTAAGCTGGTCTGTCACATAATTCTTATTTTTAAAAATACAGAAGAAAACTCCATAACAATCTACAAGTAAATAAAAGCCATATTTAGCTGGCTGATAGATGTTTGTAATTTATGTAACATTCAGAAGTGTCAAAGTACAATTTTTAAATTAAAAAAAAATAAAGTATATTTTTTACTTGAGATTTATTGGATTTACTTTCCAAATATTCCCTTTTTCTTCAGCATTTTTGCAGTTTTACACCACCTCTTCTAAACCCACCCAGACTTTCCTTGGAACTCTTGCTCCATGAATTCTCACGAATGTTCTTGCACTATATCCATCACCAAACTTTTTAAACAGCCATTAAAGAATGCTGGCTGTGGTCACTATTTTCCTAGTCTGGACTCAAAGGTATAAATAGCACTTCCCAAATGCCAATCTTACTTAATTTACCTTGCATTAAGTCTGCAGTTGCTAAGATTCGTAGTGAGTACATGACTTCCTGTGAGTTGAAGTACAGCTCTTACCTTCCTGTCATTCTTCTGCTCTGCCTTATTTTATTTTCTGATTCTTGATGCTGTATTTGATCACGTTCTTTCCGTTAGTCTTCGTTGCGTTCATTCGATGCGTCCAATTTTCCTTTTGCTGCCTTGGCATCAGTCAGCAAGGGAAGCATCAACAAGGCAAGAAATGGTTGCTGGATGCAACCTCTCTGCAGCCCCTGCTTACGCTGTGGGAGAAGATATAAAATAAAATAGTTATCATTGTGTTGTAGCATACACAATGCAAGCAATGTATTCAGAGAAGGGAAAGCTAACTTTCAGTGTACCTTTAGTAAGAAGGCTCTTGCTGCAGTTTTCTTGAGGCTTGTAGCATGACCAAATTTGGGCAGCCTTTCACAGGGACAATAGAAGGTAAATGCCTGAAATCAGAGGAGCTTGGTGTTTGAATTTAAGATCCTTTATTCAGATCTGGAGGGTTCTATAATTTATCAGTGAGATCAGTGGCAGAGCTTAATTTGGGAAACCTCTTTCTGAATTTTGTTGAGAAGAATATCTTAGACTTGTTCAGACACTCACCTTGAAACATAACCTACTTGAAAAGATGCAAGTAACAGCTGTAAGTAACTGCAAGTTACTACAGATGTAAATAACTGCAAGTGGCCTTACTTGGGTGTTAAATGGTTCCTTTCAATATAGGTTGTGCTGTTTGATCTTCAGGAAATACTGTTTTTAAGACATAAAAACAGACTAACTGATCAGAACCTAAGTATTTTGAAGATCCATTGATTAATTTCTTGATGATCTAAGCACAGTGAGGAGTACTGACTTACAGAAGATAAGTTGAAATGGAAGACATTTATGTGAAAAATGATCTAGGGCGTGGAAAACTGGCAACAGTTGGGCAACTCTTTCTGAAGAAATTGCTACTATGTTATGGACAATTCAGCAACACTAAAATAGGACAGAATTGTGTCCTTTCTCTGATTACTTTTTGCATACATGTGTACCAGAAGGATCTCTTGCCAAGAGAACATACTGAGTTTGGTAATGTAGATTCTGAGATGTTGTAGAACTTAAGTGAGAACTGTACAGCGAAGAACGTCTTGGGAAACACAATATGTATTAAATACTGATGTATCTTAATGATAAAAGAAATTGAGGCTACAATAGTTCTTCTAATGTTCACTTTTAAACTCACATGAATTTAATGTTTGTTTTGTGGGTCTAAGAATGCATTGTTTTTGTTAGATCTAGTTTTACATGCTTCTGTATTTACGAGTCTGTTACATTCCTGTTTGTAGAAATGGATCAATATAAATTTAAATGTTACTGTTTTTATGGTATTTCAGCCTAACAATGAAGTGAGCCAACCATTCGTCTGTAAGGTTGCACAAATCCTAATTCTAAGTACTAAAGCACAAAACAGAAAAAATATTAGAAACGTTATTAATTTAGAGATATGTATTTGTTTGCTTCTCTAGATGGAGTCTGCCTGTGTTTCAATTCACGAAGCTTTGAAGTCTGTCATTGATTATCAGACGCACTTTCGATTGAGAGAAGCTCAAGGCCGCAGCAGAGCAGAGGATTTAAATACAAGAGTAGCCTACTGGTCAATAGGGGAAGCAATCATTCTTCTTGTTGTTAGTATTGGGCAGGTATTTCTCCTCAAAAGCTTCTTCTCAGATAAAAGAACCACAACAACCCGTGTTGGATCATAACTGGCAGTGATAATGCTTCAGGTCATTGTGTGCTATTCATCTGTAGAGTTACTGTTCTCCAATTAATTGTTAGGTACAAATGATCTAAGTATGTGTAACATTCAAATCTGTCTACCACTCATCCATTTAAATCACAAAAGATCCAAAAAGTTATAGAAGGGACACATGATTTGAAATTTAAAAAAAAATTAAAAAAAAAAAAAAAAAAAGGAAAACACTTTGGAACTTAAATACTTTCTGATTTCTGTATTAAACATCTTGCATTGACTAGCCTCTTCTGTAGATATTAATTCACACTGAGTTTGATGTTTGTTTTTTTTTCTACCAGTAAGATTACCTATTTGCGATATAAGACTTTAAAAGAACCAATCAAGTGTCAGATGTGCAAAAGCAATGCATATGAAGATGTGATTTGACTATAATTTCCAGGCTGAATGTATTTGCTTATAAACAAGCAAATATGATGAACTGTAGTGTGCTGTTTTGATTTGCTATTTAAAAAAAATATATAATTTCCTTATTTGTAAATCGGTTGCAAGCTTGACAGTTTATCCTGGCTCATTTTCCATCAGCCTGGGAAGTCTCCTCCTTCAAAACTTGCTAAATTTTATAGTTGAATGCATTTGCTTAAGCACACATTCTTCTATAGTGAAATAAAATGAGCTTCTTATACAATGTTTGTTTTACTGAACAGATTATAAACTGAGACAACTCAGGAAATACATTTTCTGTCTTCAAAAATCCAAATCTCCAAGTTTATGTTAAAAACATGCAATAAAATAGGGAGTCCTCTAACTTTGTCAGTAAAGCCGTACAGTCTCTGTACTTATTTATGTTGCTGCTGCTTTTTGGATTTAAGACCGGAGGTAGCTTGGTTTTTTAGGCAGCGCAGTACCAGCACTGGACAAGGTTATATTACATTTGAGGCACATACAAGGCTTTTTACTAAATTGATTTCCTGTTAAGAGGCCAATTTTAATATTGATACTGCATTGCACGTGTGCTGTAAATTTTATTTCCCTGTGTGTGGTGCACTAATACATTATGGCCTTGTGCATCTAATTGCCACTCTTTTTTGCTAGTGGTCAGGAAATGAATTAAATATTTGAGGTTATCTTTTTGGTAGTTAATAGTTACATTGTTTCCACTGCTCATGTATTTAGCAGCTTATGTACTGTAATGTCTTGTTTTATTTGGATGTGGAAGATAGTAAATGTATGTATGTACAAGTAGCTTAAATTGAGCTGGTCAAGTCCTTCAGGTGGCTCTGGAGGAATAAGTAAACTGACCAATTCTTAAGTGCACAAATTAAACGAAAGTAAAAAAAAAATAAAAATAAAAATAAAAATTGTCATCGTATTACTGACTAATTCAAAATATGCTTAAGCAAGCAGAGCAAGAACTCTAAATCCTCATTAGTAGCCTGTGTTATCTCTAGCAAAAAGTTGAAGTCACGTGTACAGCTGACCACTGAGCATTCTGAAGAACTGATGAAAGATGACTTCATTTTAAAATGTTTTGATGTTTGCAAAAAAAATGAGCAAGCATGCTCCTAGTCTCTATTCTGAAATAAACTTCTTCAGAAAGTGAATTAAAAAATGAAGAACGGTGGCTCAAAAACAAGTAAAAAGGTCACAGAGGTATTAAAAAGCTTAATGTAAAATTCAGGATTGTGTGTAATGTCTTTCTATCTTGTACCAAACTTTAAACACTGCATTCCCATTTTGTGATGCACGCTTCCCAGAAACAGTTAGATTCACAAAGGTCAGAAAGCAAAAAGCTAGTTCTTTCTTCTTACAAAACAAATCTCTGCCTGAAATAGGTACAATATTGTTGGTTATACCTGTATGCTTCATTTTTGTGTTTCAGCAGCTGATACTTAGTTTTTGTACTGCTTTGCACACAATAATGAAGTAAGTTGTGCACTTTGGGTGCAAGTGTCAGAAGAAAACACGATTTTAATTTTGAAAGTACCCACTATACTCTTCTGAATTTTAAATGTCACTTGTTTAGCTTTAATCAGAACAAGTGCATTTGCTTTAAAGATTGAAATGTGTGTTTTTTTTCCAACTGAGTTGTTCTGTGTGCTCTCAAAATTGGTAACAATGGGATAAAGCAGATACTGGATGGCCATCGTGTACATGTCTCTATTCTTTCATACCGTTGGAATGTGTGACATGGGACTGTTTGGCTCAGAATTATTCCCACTGCAGAGGCTTAGTGGACTTGACTTTTGCATTGAAGTTAGGTATATGAACCAATCCTCTGATATCTTGCTGCATAATATGCAGCAGTAGCTTAAAAATGCCTTTATTTTTGTGTTATTAAAAACATGGCACAAGTACACGTTTAAACATAGCTGTACATAGTTTTTAAAATGTGACTGAATAGGATATAATAAACACGCTAACATGCAGTGGGTGAATAAATGCTTTGTGACTTTTTGTTAAAGCTATGTCTTTTTATATATGGAAAGCATAGTTTGATTAATGGTGTGATACGCAAGTAAATCACCATGCATTAAAGGGGATACAACTGTGTTTTTAGCTGAAACCCAGGGCTTTTAGTAGTTTTTTTCCTGGATGTTTGTGTTTACGCAACTTATTTTCATGTTCAGGAATGTCAGTTCTTGTTTTAGTTTGGAAAAAAAAATAGTTTGAATAAGACAAGAAGCAGACCCTGTGAATACTGTATGGGTAAATAAAAATTAATATATGAATATGGCCTGATTGTTTTGTTTGCATTTGGGAAGGGGGAGCATTACGATTTGAACAGCTTTGAATAGTGATTTGTTCATAGAAGCATCGGATATCTGAGTTGGAAGGGGCTCAGAAGGATCATCAAGTCAAACTCCTGGGTCCCAGAGAACCACCAAAAAAGAAAAAAATCAGATTGTGGCTGAGAGCGTTGTCCTACCACTCCGGCAGCTCTGTGCCATGACCACTGCCCTGGGGAGCCTGTCCCAGTGCCCGGCCACCCTCTGGGTGCAGACCCTTTCCCTAACCCCCAGCCTGACCCTCCCCTGTCCCAGCTCCATGCCGTCCCCTCGGGTCCTGTCGCTGTCCCCAGAGAGCAGAGCTCAGCGCCTGCCCCTCTGCTCACCTTGTGAGGGAGCTGCCAGTCATGTTTGGGGGTGTCTTACACTGACCAAACACTGGGAGGTCAGACCTTAAAACTGAAGCAAGAAGTGAATCTCATGGTCAAAGCTTTTTTTCAGATATCTTGGTTTTCTTCATAAAAAGAACTGTAACCGAATCAGCCTGAAAGCTGTTTGTGTTGCTAATGAGGATGATGATTTGCATATCTTTGAATAGAAAAACTATAGCCACAAGAGAAGAAAAAAAAAAAAAAAAAACTTTAGGGATTAAAAATAATAAAATTCAGAAGCATTGTCTGAATTATACACACACAGAATGGTGTCTGCATGTGTAATGGTTTATTGTGGGGTCATAAGGCTGCAATGCTCGCTGCATATTTCCTGAGGGCTGGGTGGTTGAGGTGGTGAAATGAAAGCATGGAAACAGCAGAGCTCACAGAGGAAAAACATTTGTGCTTGAATGTGTCACAGGCAGTCCACAGCAGCCTCCCATGACCTTTGAGTACTATTGAAACAATTACTCAAGTACATGGAATTTCTGGTACTATACGGTATACGTAGAAACTGCTGAGCAAAAGGAATCAGAAAACAAGGAAGGCTGGAACAGATTTTTGAAAGGACACGCTGCTTGAAGTCCTGCTCAGTGGCATCCTTTGGAGGGGGCTGATGGACTTGTCTGTACTCAAACCCAGCTTTGAAGCAAAACATTTCTCTCTGCAGAGATTTTAATCTCTGGACCAGATGTAAGCAGGCATAGACCACACAGGTGTTTTTGCTGGGGTGGGTGCATGTCAGGAAGTGACACGCGCTGCATGCAGCCAATCCTTGGCTGGATTTCCCTGGGTCTGTAGCAGGTCTGCAGTGATGGGTCGAAATCTCCAGCAAGGGGGCTGCCAACACCCCAGCTTTCACCCTCCCCAGCCCTCTGATGGGACCTGATGCTCCTGAAGGAAAGGAGTTCAAATCGCAACCAGCTCTGCGGTCACCATTATTTTCAGATTGGCATAGGCACATAGCATCTGAAAATGGCTTAATTTCATATGCAGGTCTGAGCACACTTGATACAGGAGGTGATCTGCTGGGAAATGGGCTGTCCTGTGAAGGACAGCAGCATAGACTGAATGGCTTGTTTCTTTTTTCTCTTTTGCTCTTGCGTTCTCCGTGGACAACAGTGTTCAAAAAACCTGTTTTTATCTATCATCTGGAAAAAGTGCATGTGACTGCTTCTGTTTTAGGCTTTCATTTGTAAGCTATTTTTTCATTTGTAAGCATTTTCCATGGAAACATGGAAAGGAGTGACAGGAGAAAGTACATAAACATTAAAATATCTTTTTCTTTTGACATTTCTTCTAGCTGGAAAAGTTCATTCTTTTATGTAAAATTGTTGTTTACTTGTAGGAGTGTGAATAATCAAAAACAGCTTTTGGGAAATGTATGTTTTACATTTTTTGCTGCAGCCCACAAAGTAGGGCTTCACTGAGACAAGACTGATCACAATATTCCTTTCTGCAATTCGTAACATTCACAGCTCTTTTCCACTTCTTGTCCCAAAAAAACACTAGCACCATGCCAAAAATCAGATGGCCCAAACTGTTGAAACATGCACAATAAATATTGGCATACACATTGCATGAAAAAGTTGTAACATTGCCTTTTTGTCCTCTACAGAGCAGCTCTCTTCTGTGCTTAAAAAGGTCCAGTATAATCCCGGCCAGCATTGAGGTAATGACCTAATGCCAGTTTGACTCTGATTTGCTTATTTGGAAGGTTGTAATGTTATATGTGGAATATGAGGGAATAGGAAATCACTGCAATTCTTCAAGGAAGCACAATGCATTGCTGTGCTGTGCCTATGAAAATGCAGCTCCCAAGGAGTGGATCATGATTATGTAAAACTTCATTTCCAAAGGATTTAGGAGCATTTGGGCTGCCCATGTGAACAGAGCAGGTCCCAACAACCATGCCTTGACCCCAGTGCAGCCTTGACGCTGTCACCAAGTGCTGTAGGCATGAGTCACGCAGCGATGCTGCTGCCCCTCACAGCAAAATCTCTTCCAGTCCTGCCAAGAAAAAGCAGACTGCTGCCACTGTATGCATGCATCAGTTTGTCTGCATGTCTGTAAGTACATGTGAGCTTTCAGATGGTGCAAGAGGAGCTCACCTGTCTTTCATGATTGTTTTAGCTGGTAAGTTGGATGCTGGGTTTTTCTTGTGCTGAACCTGTGCAGCTAGTGTGCATCCCTCTTCAAAAAGAGCATTGAACATTAGGACCAAGAAAGTGATAAGCAGGCCCTGGGTATTATGTGGAAGAGCAGTAAATTACCAGAGAAGAAAGGAAGAAATAAAAGTTTTAAGCTTCTTGAATGTAGTGATTAAAAATAAATAAATAAATAAATAAATGATGTAGAAAACAGCCTTTTCAGTTTATAAATCACTCAACAGAGTTAGAGTCACAGTTCTGTTCTTCATTAGTACACACTTTTCTTGATGTTAAGCTTCCAAGTAAATATTTAAGATGTAAAAACTATCAGCTGATCTCTTAATAAAGTAACCCATTGCATCATTATTAAATTTTGTTATTGACTTGCATTTTTGACAGGAGGATATTTTGTCATCAACATGATGGTCCTAAGGACAATGACTGCACATGGGTTGCTTTAACAGATAATAAGTTTTATTAAATTTTTGGTATGATAAAAAGAAATGACCAAACTTTAAGGCACTCAAGCCCTTCTTCAGATTTGCAGGTCTAAACACCCAGAAGCTTGCATTTTTTTTCAACTATATCAGTCTGATAACATCTACTAGCAAACCACATTCAGCTGCTTTGGAGTTAGCATAGGTTTATCAGGACAAAGGAGCCCTGACTTCCAGTGGAACTGTCAACTGACAGACCACTCTGGACCAAATAAATTTAACTAAAAATTTGCAAAATAACATCTAGGGTTCTTAGTTGCATTCATGCATTGTAAATGACCATTATACAATATATTATTAGCTGTCATAAATTATTTTTTTGTTGCTTTCTGAGTAAAAAGCTTTTCTGAAAAGTCTGAAGTCTATTTCTGTGATTTCTTACACACTGCTTGAATTCTGGCAGATTTACAGAGAGCATTCTTAATGCAAGCATGCTGGCTTAAGCAATTCACTTTTCCCTGATTTTGTTTCTCTCATGCGCCATTGCACATCTCTGTTGTTGCAGGTGTAGATGAATTAAATAAAAGTCTTGGCCAGAGACAAGTTCTTTCCTCTGTAATGCACTTTTCTCATCATGTAACACATGGATAATGCCACTTTGTAGCAGGTAGGCTTCCTACAGATCCCATTTCAACCAGCAAGAATCTTTTCACTGCTTTAGGTCTGATTCCAATTTCCCACATGTGTTTCTTCAACTCATTTGGGGAACAGATTTTGAACTTTAATTAAAAGATGTGTTTATCCATGTTTGTGCATTTCATTAACCATGTGTTCAACAATGTGCAGGATTTGGTATATTTTTACCACATCCATTAAAAGAGCCTTAATGGACTGCACAGCAGGTGCCAAACACCCCCAGGCTCCTCTTTTCTGGACCCTTTGTGCTGACCACTGCCTCGGGTTTACTTTTTTGCCCAGCAAAAGAGTAAGGCACACCAAAGATCTTTTTTCAGCAGCTTGTGAGAGTTTGCTGATGGGTGAAAAACTGCTAGAGCTCTTTGGACAGCAATCCTACCACTGGGTGCTGCTTGTGCTCCTTGACCAAGGCTAGTCACAGTATCTGTATGACTGCTGGCATGTGCTATGACAGGGCTCTGATCAGCTGCTGTTATTCGAAGTTTTACAGCATCATTTCCAATGTCACCATCTAGATCTCTTCTTCTGGTAATGATAATGTGATTTTTGGCGGCTCCTCCAGTTTCTTTGCTGACTCTGTAAATGTCTTTATACCCTGTCATTCCCCCCCCCCAAAAAAAAAAAGAAAGAAAGAAAGAGTATGGAGACTCTATTTCCCTCTCATTTGTTTGAGTTGTGACTATCTAAGTAACACTGTCACACTCAGTTCTTTCTGGCTCCTTGCCACCATCAGTGTGGTAGTCATCACTGGATAAGAATGTGCTGAGTCACATGATGCTTCCCGTGATGTTTGCTCTTCTTTTTAGGAGACCTCATTGTGACTTTCACTTTTCCATCACAGACTCTGTCCCCCTTGGACTTCTCATCATGTTTTTCTTTTTCATATACCTTGTCTCACTACTTGTGGATTGTCTGAAAGACTATCTTCACTTGCGTAGCAGTCACCAAATTTTGATGACCTTTTCCTGGGGTCAGTTGCTCTCCCTAGGCTTGTGCTCTCTTCAACTTCATTCTCCATGGGGCAAGTTTTGTACTTCCTTTTTCCAGCAGCCTTCCCACATTTCATTCTGCCAGGCCCCCAGGAGGGGTTTTTGACCTGTTGCTTGATTGACTCCTTGAGCTGTATCATGAAAGCAGTAGCAGCTCCTGTAGGGCCTCCTTCACTCTGCAGATCTGTCCTTTCAATAGAGGATTTTATCCTGTACTCTGTATTAGGAGATTGCCATGGATCATGAGCATTAGACTGAATGCTCTTCCTGAAGGAGGATTCATAGCCATCTCCAACCTTCTTTTGATTATATAAATCAGAACTCTTCCAGTATCTTCTTTCCCCATTGTCTCTTTTATAAAAATGATCACTGTCTCTATTTCTTGATCTCCTTTTTACATGGTCTTTGCTACATGATCATGATCATTTCCTTCTCTGGATGTAGTGTTCTTGTGACTTAGAGAGCCTCTCTGGCTTTATGGAGAGATCACAGAATCACAGAATGGTTGAGGTTAGAAGGGACTTACTCTTGGTGGAAAACGATCAGGTCAGGAAATACTGAAGCAAACTGGACATATGTTCAAGGACCATGATGGGATGCATCCTTGAGTGCTGAGGAAGTTGGCAGGTGTCATTGCAAGGTCACACTTGATCAAACATGTCAACTGAGAGAAGTGTCTGGAGACTGGAGGAAAGCAGATGCAACTCCTTTCTTCAATAAGGGCAACAAGTAAGATCCAGGGAACTGCAGGCCAGTTAGCCTCATGTCAGTCCAGGGACACAAAGAAGAAAATCATCAGGAATAGTCAGCGTGGATTCACCAAGGGGAAGTCATGCCTGACCAACCCAATAAGCTTCTATGATGATCAGCCTGATGGATGAGAGGAGAGCAGTGGATATTTTTTACCTGCTCTTCAGTAAGTCCTTTGACACTGTCCCTCATAAGATACTCCTAGAGACACTGTTGAAATATGGGCTGGATGGGCAGACAATGAGGTGGATTATAAACCAGCTGAATGGCCATGCCCAGAGGGCAGTGATCAGTGACATGATGTTTAGTAGGAGGCCATTATTGAGTGACATACCTCATGGGTCAATACTGGGTCCAAACCTGTTTCACATGTTCATTATCATCTGGATGATGGGGCAGAGTGCCCCCTTAGCCTCCTCAGCAAGTTTACATATGACATAAAACTGGGAGAAGTGGTTGATATGATACAAAGCCATGCTGCTGTCCAGAGTGACCTGGACATGCTACAGAAATGGACTGACAGGAACTTCATGAAGTCCAAAAAAGAAAAGTACAAAGACCTATATCTGGGGAGGGAAAGCCTCAGGCACCAATATATGCCAGGAGCTACCCAGCTGGGAAGCACTTTTGCAGAACAGAACTTGGGGGTCATGGTGGAAACCAAGATGAACATGAGCCAAAAATGTGCCCGTGCCCTAAGATGTTTTGCTGTCAGTAGGTGTATGGAGATGATCAAATTATGCTACATGTGAGTTTTCAAGAGATTTTCTAAATGGCTTTGCAGATACAAAGTTAAGAACAAAGCACTAGGCCATATGGCATAAGACTTTTCATAGTACACTATCTTCTTGCATGTTATTCTTTCTTAGCTGCACCAAGTCTACAGGTGCAACTCAACTTCAGTCAGCTCCCAGCACATAAGACTTCATTGCTCCTCTGCTGCTGTTAATTACTGTTCTGCTCTACTCAGCATTGGTGAGTCTGCACTGGGTGTACTGTGTCCAGATTTGGGCCCCACAGTACAAAAGGGATCTAGATGTACCAGAAAGAGTCCAACAAAGGGCTACAAAGATGATGAAGGCACTGGAACATCTCTCCTGTGAAGAAAGGCTGAGAGAGCCGGGACTGTTCAGCTTGGGAAAAAGAAGGCTCAGGGGAATCTATCAATATATGTAAATACCTGAAGAGAGGGTGCAGAGGGGATGGAGCCAGGTTCTTTCCAGTGGTGCCCAGTGCCAGGGCAAGAGGGCACAAACTGGAACATGGGAGATTCTCTATGAACATCAGGAAACAGTTCTGTGCTGTGTGGGTAATGGAACACATGGCTGAAGTTTGAAGGGGCCTCTTGAGGTCATCTTGTCCACTCATCCTGCTCAAGCAGGGACACCCAGAGCAGGTTGCCCAGGATCATGTCCAAGATGCTTTTGTAGACCTTCAAGGCAGGAAACTCTACAATCTCTCTGGGCAACCTGCTCTGGGCAGCCATTCTGTGATTAAGGTGCAGAATAATTTTCAAATACTCCTTTTCATACTTTGCCTTACTACTTGAGATGTTGCAAACTATCAGCTTTCCTTGCAGAACAGAGAAATAAACTGTGCTCCTAAGAGAACCTCTCTGGAGCTGAGGTGCAAGGTTGTTCAGGTGACATGAGAGGCACAACAAAGAGTCTTCAATTTTCTTCTGAGAAAGGTGAGCGGCATTATTTTGCTGAAAGTTAAATGATATTTTGACCACTTTTGCTGTAAAGGTATTCTGTTGAAGCTCAGTAAGGTGAGCTGTGCAAAAATATTTTTGACATGTTATTCTGCAGCAGGAATAAAAGGAACAAAGCACTTTTAGAAGCTGAATATATAGAGAGCTTATTTATATTACAATCTCAAAATTCACTAACATGAGTGTTATAAATCTGCTCTGTATATGTTAATGTAACCTAAGGCAATGTTCTCTATTCTTCTTGATAGTTATCTGTATATCTTTACTGATCAAATTTTTTATGATGTAACCTTAATTCAGAAGGGATATTTTCATGACTCAGTTCTGTGTACTTCTCCAGGTCCTTATCTCTACACTTGCAGCATTTCTGAAGCAGCTCGCCAACTTCTGAAATGGCTGGGTTTGCTTTGGGGTGGTCACAGTCATTGAAAAGTTAAGAGCTGGGATTATTTTTTGTGGTAATCTTAAATGCTAATTCATAGAAAGAGAACAAGAGACTTGCTATTGTGTTTTCTAAGTGTTGTCAGGAATTCAAGGAAGTCAACACTTCTTGAGAAACAGATGTATACAAGTTACACATTCAGTGCTTTTCAAAAGCAGAGCTGTGGCATGTGTAGTGGATTCTAGGAACCCTTAGATGGTGCCAGCATTATGTTCAACCTAGAAATAAGGAGGTGAATTTAACAGTTTACTTCTGTGATATGTAGTAAAGCTAGTAACAATATTGATGCTTTTATTTATTTACTCTCCCTTCCATCAAATAGAAAATGTGCTGTTGGAATAGAAAATATTGTTTCAAGACCTTTTTGTAAGAGGGGGTTTTGTAGTTTGGGTTTTAGAGTATAGTGAAATGAACTTAGCTACATTTGTTATAGATTATGGGAGAAAAAACATGTTTCTAGGTTTAACTTGTAAACATGGAAACTAAATTATTCTGGTGTTGTCTTATAGCATACTAAGTTTGTATTGTTTTGTGTACGTCAAAAAAAAAAAAAAAGAAGTATTTCTGAGTAAAAGCATTTTGTAGTTAGTGCTATAAAACTGGTAAACAGTAGGTTGGAAATACCTATGAAAAGATAAGATAAGTTACCTTGAAATAGAGAAAAAAAAAAAAAAAAAAAAAAAGAAAGAAAAAAAAAAAAAGAGTTATAATGAGAACTTAAGACCAAATGAAGGCAAAAGGTCTGACAGCTTCTGTATATGACATCTCAGAAATGGGTATTCAAATTGTACTGCACCGAGTACTCACTTCTCACATTTTATTTAACAGAGGTGAATCAAAAAACATGTCTCTTTGTTGAACAGAAATTCTTCAGTTTTTCAGGTGTTTCAGTCAGTCAACAGATTGAGTCATTTTGTCAGTTTTGAAGAGCCCCTAAGTTCATACTGATCTTCTGAGTGACACCAGAATACAGTATCAATTTTTACATATATGCAATTTCTTCATTTGAGCATGTGTGTGAACATAAGTGATATATATTCACTTTGACAGCATCAATGGCTAAAATGGAATCATAGAAGAGCCAAAAACACAGTTAAAGGAGAGATTCTATTAGTTCAGAAAATAACATTTACCTCCCATTAAATCAAGTTTTGGGTTTAAAATTTAAAAAGTAAATTAGAATAAAAGAAGGATTTTATTCCTTAGAGCTCAGATCATTTTAGAAATAGTTGGTTGCTGGAAGAATCATTAAAATGAAAAGTTTTCTTTGCCTTTTATGTGAGCACATTGTACAGATCATGAAAATAGATGAAAACTTGATAACTGAACAAAATACATCTGAAGTATGATTTACATATATTTGCACTTGTACTTTATAAAGAAGAAATTTGTGGGTAAAGCAAGTTGGGCATACATTAGAACTGGAATGAGTAAACAAGAATGTCAGCTTCTCTTTCAGAAAAGATATTTATTATTCAAATAAGCACTTGGCACCTTAGCTTTTGTTTAAGGTGCAAACGTGGAATTAAGTATGCTAGGCACCTGGCTTATTGTATTAATTATTTTCTCTTAGTGTACTTATTTATAAAACCTCTTCTGTTCATTAAATTATTTTTTTCCAGTTTAGAATATTAACAGTAGTGATTTAATAATTAGAGACCTCTTAAAAATAAATATATATATAAACATGTTTTATCATAATTATATTGTTGTTTTTTTGAAATTGTGCTCATTGGAGAATGACTTTTGGTTAAGGAAGATAGGGAGCACCACACTAAAATGTGGAGAAGGAAGGGGGAGGGAAAGGAAAGGGAAGAATTCATTCAGAAGGGACCTTCAAAGACCATCAGGCCCAACTGTCTGACCACTTCAGGGCTACCCAAAAGTTAAAGCATGTTAATGAGGGAATTATCCAAATGTCCTTTGAACACTGGCAGGCTTGGGGTACCAACCACCCATCTAGGAAGCCTGTTCCAGTGTCTGACCACCCTTGAGGTACAGAAATGTTTCCTCATGCTCCATCTGAATCTCCCCTGGTGCATCTGTGTGCTGCTCTCCTGTGCCCTCCCATCACTCACCAAGAAGCAGAGACCTGCACCTTCCTCACTGCCTCCCCTCCTCACGAAACTGCAGAGACCAGCAAAGTCACCTCTTGGCCTCCTTTTCTCCAGACTAGATGAGCCAAGTGTCCTCAGCCTCTCCTCACACACCATGCCCTCCAGCCTTTTGCCAGCTTTGTTGCCCACCTCTGGATGCTCTGAAGGGCCTCAACACTCTTTTTATGTTTTCGAGCCCAGCACTGCACACAATATTTGGACCATCTGGCTGTGCTGTGTTTAACTCACCACTCAGTGGGGTTTGCCCTCCAGGCTGCCAGGGAACACTGCAGGCTCACGCTGAGCCTGCTGCCACCAGCACCCCCAGGCCCCTTTCTGCAGGGCTGCTCCCCAGCCACTCGCCTCCCAGTCTGTGGCTGTGCCCGGCACTGCTCCATCCCAGGGCAGCACCTGGCATTTTCCCTTGTTGAACTGCAGGTTGTTAATCATCCAGTGCTCCACTGCTCCAGTCTGTCTGCTTCTCTCTGCAAGGCCTCCCTTCCCTTCAGATGACAAAGAAAAATAAAATTGATGTTTCAGAAGAACAGGAGATATAAATTTTTAGTGGACAAGATGATTACATCTTTCTTTTCTCTGCTCGGTGGAAAATAAAGTACTGCAAAAGTAAGAAAACTTTGACTCACTCTTCCTTCTCAATGGGTAGAGAATGTCAGTTGCTAATAGCAAGGTTTGCTAAAGTAAGGCTTAAGGTGACCTCTAATTCACGTGTATAGTCATTAAAAAGAGTATAAAAACAGTAATAAATGTTTGTGGTAACTGAGATTGCAGCTGTCTGCATCTATTATTTAAATAATACACTCTTCAATACAGACCTACTACATGAGTGTAATAAAATCAGACAACTCTAGTTGTATTAGGTTCATGTGCTGTCACACACACAAAGCTATGTAGATAGACACCATATTTGTTGCTTTCTACAAAAGCAAAGTTTACTTCTCATGCAGAGCAATACACAGTTGTGTAGTTATGTTTGGCACGTCTGTGTTCCCAAAGGTTACAAAAGCACCCTGCAGCCTCTCAGCTATTGCTTTCCTAGCTGTATATACTGTTTCCTTCTGCTGTCTTCCCATTTTCTTTCAGCGCTATGTTTCCCTTTAAGAGATATACATGCTTACTCCTTTAGGAGCTGAAAGGTTCTTCCACTTCTCCTTACTGCCCTGCCTCTCTTTCTAACTCTCCAAAATACCTTCTGCCTTCCCACTGTTGAAAATGCTATTTTTATACACTCAGATTCTGTATATTTTCTTTCTGTCTGCTGCCTGTGTATGGCCACAGTACTGTTTTCTAACACTTAAAAACTGATTCACCGAAATTTGGTGCTTATACTATAGCACTATTGGCACTCAGCTAAGTGAAGATCGATAATGCTATTGCCTGTCCAGAGTTAGTTAATAATTCATAGCAGCAATTCCAAAATCAACTGAGGAGAAATAGTGATATGAGGAAATATGGAAATAATTAGATTAACTTTATTATACAGAGCATGATGTAACTAATTATTTGCTGTTGACTGTGTAATATAGACTGACTGCACAATTAAATATTTATGCCTATATGAAGAATTTTCTGAGAACTCAAAACTCTGTAACCTAGATGTTGGTAGAGTCAGCAGTTGCTAAAAATCCTGCTCAATACAAGTGAAAATAGTTATACCTGTAGTAACACATCTCTGTTCTTGCTTCCATCTAATGTACATTTTAATTTTGAGTAAACCATCCGAAATCTATGTTTGTTTTTTTTTCTAGCATTTTGGTAGCATGCAGTAATGAAATGCCATTTCCAATATAATTGCTATCAGTATCAGGATTTCATCACATGCCTTCTGTGGGAACAGAAATGTTGTTTTTGGAGAGTTACATTGTTTAATGGAAAGGAATGTGGTATTGAGACATGCTTGCAGTGATACGAAAGCTTGGCAGACTACCTTGCAAAATGCAGACAACCAGAATCCTTAGAGCAATTAGGCAGAAATCACCGTGTAAGAAACATTACCACCTCAAAGAGTATAAAAGTCAAAAGAAATGTGTTTTATAACAGGCCGGCAACTGAAAGCCATGTATTGTCTGTGAAGCACCGGATAGATTGTGACCCTGGATTACCCAGTCAATGAGGAAACAGGGGAGGGTCCGGGTCCTCGAGGAAAAAAAAAAAAAAAAGTGTATAAACTGTGTTACGGAACTAGTAGGTGCGCTCTCCTGCTTGTGGGGCACCCGCTATTGCAATCGCGAATAAATTACTACTTCACTGAGATCCTCGCCTGAGCCTAAGTTATTGGCAAAGGAGTGTTTCTCACAATTTGGGGGCTCATCTGGGATCCTGCCTACCGGGAAGCCCCACCACCTCAGCAGCAGGAAGGTATGCTCCGAGACTGAGGCAGGATACGTGATATAGTGGGGAAGCGAAGAAGGTTTTAAGAACCTTTAAGAAGTTGTTTTTGTTTCTTTTTTTTTTTTTTAAGAAGTTTTTTTTTTTTAAAAAAAAACCAAAAACTCCGGGTTTTAAGAATTGATCCAGTAACTCTGTGCACAGACCAAGGTAAGAAATATTAAGTATTGCCTCGGGGGACTCTGTGTGATGTGTGATTGAGACGTGCTTTTGTACGAAGCGGGTGTGGAGTCCTGATCCGCGGTTTCGTAGCTCCGCGAGGGGTGCGGCTGGAGACGGACGAAGCGTGAAATAAGAGAGAAAAAGGATGAGTCTCGGGAAATTTGGTGTATGGCAAGCCCTTGCACGGGGAAGTGCTTGGCAGTACACCTCCATTTTCCACAATCGGAACGTTAGTGTGTGGTACCCTGCAGGAGGGAAATTTCAGTAGCAGCACACTGACAAGGTCTAGGAAAAATGGGAAATATGGGTTCCAGGGGACAGGGAGATGTCCCTGGGGGAGTGCCTGCCGACAGTTCTTCCTGAAGAATGATAAGAAATGGGAAAAATAATCTCAAAATTAGAGGAGATGATAAATAATAATAATAATAATAATAATAATAATAATAATAATAATAATAATAATAATAATAATAATAATAATAATAAGTATTGTGTATCAGTCTGGACAAAAGAACCAATTAAGGAAACAGCAGTATTTTGGCCAAAATACAGGTCTGATGAAAATTCAGGCTTTAACTTTATATGTAAACAATAAGATTCCTTTTTCGGAGAAGGAGCCAAGTTATGCTCCCTATAATATTGCACTGGTGGCAGCAGCAGTTGCTCCAGGAAGGGAGACAGGGACTGCAATTAACACTGTCCTTAAAGAAGGAGCATACTCTAGGCTCTGGGAAGAATTAGAACAAGGTAGAAGAGATATTGAGAATTTTGCCTTCCCTGATACTAACAGTACTAACACTAACTGTGTATCCTCTTCAGTGAACTACCCCCCACTTTACCAGCAGAGAGGTTAGGACTTTGAAGAAGGAGATGAAGTCTTTAACTGAGGACTCCAACAGCCTAGCTGAACAATTAGACCAGTTCCTAGAACCTAACTTATACTCTTGGGGTTGGGGGGAGGGTATGTCTCTAAGTATGTTGTTTGCAGGAGAAGAAATGGGAATGATCAGGAGGAGAGCTGCTATACAAAAATGGGAAAGAGCCCATCCTCCAGGACCATGGGTAATACCGGCAGAGCAGAAATACCCACTTGGTGATCCTGGCTGGAATAGCAACAGTGTGCAACACAGAAATCATATGAGAGACTTGGGGTCAGAATGTGAAAATACTCAGGAATGAATCCCGAGGACACGGTATCCCAAGGGCTCTTGAAAGTTCATTTTGTGATTAAAGCATGGCAAGATCCACAGAAAATGCTCCAGAAGGTGGGGTGATGTAGCGAACAGTCACTGGGGGGCCCTCCAGTGGGAGGCCCTGAAGCTGTATGTCAGGAGGGGAGATGAGAAGGAAAAGCAGAGAGCGGAACTAATGGTATTGACAGTGCAGCAAGTAGTGGGGCAGAGGGTTGGAGAAAGAGGAGGAAAATCTTCAGGGGGAGTCAGGGCCAGGATGTAAAGGACAGGAAGAGAGATGAAGGAATGGCAGGCAAGGAAGGCTGCCTGTGTTGCGGCCTGAATCCTAGCAGGGACAGGCTTTGATTCGATGTTTTTAGTGTTGCTGGGCTGGCCACTTCGAATAGAAATATCCTGAGTGGAAGAAGATGGAAAGAAGGAAAATGGAATTAAATATGGTATTACTGATATGTCGTTTCAGCATCCTGGAGGGAGAAAGGTATGGAATTACGTTGGCCAATGAGTGAGCCTTTGGTGAAAGTACAGGCTGGAGAAAGATACAAAGAAGTATTAAAAAGGGTTACTGAAGGTGTTAAAGGTGTGGTATGTGGTGTTTGATAGAGCTGTTTGAGGTTGAATGAGCAAGGAAAGAGGATGTAGACATTATCTAAGTAACAGCCTAGAAGTTTTGGTATATTTGCTGTGGTGTTTGGTCAGTTGCCCAAGTATCAGGAAGGGAGGGGATGGCGGGGGAGGACAGCCTGCTCCACCAGGAGCCTGTCCACAGGCCGCAGGGGAGCTTCGGCTCCAGCGCCTGGAGCGCCTCCTCCCCCTCCTTCTGTGCTGACCGTGGTGTCTGCGGGGAGGTTTTTCGCTCCTGGCTCTCTCAGCTGCTGTTGAGCAGCAGGTTTGTGTTTGTTTGTTTTTGTTTTCATGGATGTGCTCTCACAGAGGCATGGACTGTGTTGCTCATGGGTTGGCTCTGAGCACTGGTGGGCCCCTTTGTAAAGTATCAGGGGTTAAATTAACCAATGAAACCCTAAAAAGGGATGATCCTAAGTTATTGGCTACTGAATGTTTCTCATACTTCTCACTTAACAGAATATTGTTGAGGTACCTTACCTATTTTACCTAAGGCACTTCTGCGATAATTGCTTAATTCCTGTTTGATTTAAAAACAAGTAAACAAACAAAACCCATCAGTGACTTAAACGCTCAAGCACAATGTTTTTTTTCATTAATCTCAATATATGAGTATTCGATCTGTCTACACTGTGGAATAATTAGGCTGTAGGAGAACTCTGGAGGTCAACTTCAAAAGTAGATCAGGTGCACAGGCCCATTATAGATAAAGTTTGGAGCATCTTTCTAGATGAAGATTTTTCTTCTGATATGGATGATGTCTGAAGAGTCAGTGAATGACATGTGAGCACTGCTGATGTCCTCTGTAGTAACTGAAAGGTAACTGTCATTTTACATATATATATATATATATATATATATACATTTTCTGTACTTTTAAATTGAACTTCTAGATTTTTCTCTTGGTGTTTATGAGGGGTAGAAGGCAATTATTATCTTATAAATTAACAAGAATTAAGCCATATTGCCCCAAAATTTTAATACAGTATAGGTGATAGCGTATTGTTAGTGAATTCTAAACTACATCAAATGCAGGGGAGATGCAGGCCATTTGTCTACAGATTTTGTCCAGCTTCAGCCAGGATTCTATTTTAGTGTGCATTTTTCAGGTTTATTTAGTAAGGTTTTAGTGGCATGGGAGCTGCAGGGCTGGTCTCTGTTAGAAGATATGAGGAGCTGCCCCATGTTAGGTAAGAATCAGTTCCAGATGGCTCTGAAAGGGCCCTGCCACTGGCCAAAGCTGGTCTCACCAGCTAAGGTGTTTGCACCTCTGTGAAAATATACCTAAGAAAAAGTGAAAAACAATGTGTGGTGGCACAGGACTTGAGAAAATGTGAGAGAAACAGCCTTGCAGACCCCATGTTCAGTGAGGAAGGAGGGCAGAAGGTGCTCTGGGCATGGAGAACAAGTTCCCCTGCAGCCTGTGGAGTGGCCCCTGGTGGAGCAGGCTGTTCCCCTGCAGCTCATGATCAGATCTCTATGCTGCAGCCCATGAAGGAGCCCCTGGTGGAGCAGGTGGATGTGGCCTGGAGGAGGCTGAGGACCAAGCAGAGCCCCCACTGGAGCAGGCTCCTGGCAGAATCTAGTTTACAGAGGCACAATTAGAGATGAAATACTGCTAATAATTTCTGCAAGTAAGTTGAAGTCTGTGCAGTTTAACAAACTTTAAACTGTTGTCTAAGTTTAACAAATTGCTGCTGATTTGTTTTATGTGCTCATCAGAAATATTTGTTCATGAGATAACAAAGTTCTGGGTAATTTCTTACAGCTGAATTGATACTGCCTACTTGTGAGAAAAATGTTGGCTTGCATGGGAGAGGAATTCTATAATCAAAGGATTAAAATTTTCAGGAAACTTTAATGTCCAATGATAGGCCAAAATAAATAAATAAATAAATAAAAATTAACCAATTTTATCTCAACACATAAACTCTAACTGCTTATCTCTTTTCTGGATTCATTCATCAGTAGTTTGTGTGTAGTCATCCAGCAGACAAAAAGAAGATCACTGTAATACCTTTAATGGTACAGGATATATACATTAATTATGGCCTAGTCACATTTGTAATTACCATGGTCTTCTTTCTTGACTTTCTTAAAAATTGAAACATTTGCTAGCTTCCAGTCAACAGGGACCTCTTCAGATTCCCCAAACCATAGAAAAATAATTGAGAGAGGTCTCATAATGACATCAGCCAGCTCTCTGAGTACCCTTGGATGAATCCCATTGGGCCCCATGCATCCAGCTGGAGCAGCAAATCCCATACATGTTCAGAGATGGTTCGGAGGTTATCGTTCCCACAGTCATGGTCCTCCAGCTTGGAGTTTGAGAATTAAGGAATTAAAATAAGCATCTGTCTTTCTAGAAGTGAGGGTTATGTGATGCTTTACAAATATGCAAGACAGGGTCCTCATGCTGCAGTACTTAAAAATCATTTTCCCTTTGTGATTGCACAGATTTCTTCAGATATTAATCTGAATCATTATTAAGTAAATTGAATTTCGTCACATTATTGCCCTGTTGCTTGGTGTCAAAAAGTACTTGCATAGCTCTGACAGCCATAACCTTAGCAGAAAACCTAGGTGCTACAACAGATCTCTGCAGAACTGTGTTTGCAACTTTTCTCCACTGAAGTAGTTAATCATTAACTCATGCCCCCACCCACCACTCGTATCTATTAATAATTAATCAGGCTTTACAAATTAAGTCATTCTTTCAGGCTTAAGGATTCTTTTAAAAGGCTTTAAGGGACTTAGTGAGAAGCCCTTTGGAAATCTAATAGACTACCGTAGCTTGATCTTCATTGCTTACTGATCCCTTTCAAATAGAAAAAAATAGAAGTAAGAAAAAATCAAAGTTTGCAGTACATTTTATAAAATGTGTAACATGAGGCAATCTAAACGATGGTTCATGCAGAAAAATTTGTTTTGTATAGTATGTAATCCAAAAATCATTGTTCAGACAGCTGGGTTCTCCCTGCAATGTTAATTATTTGTAATAAAAGACTTTATGTCTTTAACTAAGGCCTTAACATCCAGACGAATTCATTATGTAGGCTATGTAATAATAACTCTACATCCTAAATACACAGTTAATGAGCAGTAGGGACTTTTTATTTTGTGGAGGTAATCCATAAATATGTTTTGGTAATGTGATAAACACTTTAAATATATATACACTGGATTTGTATCTAAAATAATTCAAATATATACATGACAACATAAGTAAACTTATGAATTATTTATTTTTCAGCGTCTTTAATCATATATGCATCGTCATCTACCCAATATGATGCTGGTGATTATTCTCTCAGCTCAAATTACTCTTTTTCAAGCTGTTGAGAAGCTACCACTGAATAGACATATCAGGAGGTAAACTTTTTGTTTACTTTCTTGAAGATCACTTTTTTTTGAAAAATTAAGGGGGGAAAAACAATTTTCGTACAGAAACATCTTTAGGGTACACATAGGGATGTGACATTTTCACTCACAGCCTGATCACTTTGTACTTTGGTTCTCAAAAGTTTTTCCAGATCAAATCAATTTTGTACATTTGAATTTTAGTAGCAACATTTTAACTGCAGTCTTGTTTGTAATCCTTGTTTAGCTTTCTTTTCTATTGTATCAAATATTTGTTCTCTGTCCTAGATAAAATCTAGGATAAAATGTCTGGACAAACTCTTCATTTTTACAATCAAAAAGATTTAAGTGATAATTAAATTGAGTTGATACAAACAGTACAGAATGCTTTGCACATTGCTTATCATGACAAAAAATATTAACCTGGAACTTAGATAAAACTGTATTTACGTGTAGTGTTAGATAAGAGATGTAAGAAAAAAGATATAAAGAGAAATGATCCTTATTTCCATTGATGCAGTTATACATCCATGGAACTACAAAAAATATTTTAAGGAGTGCTTCCTCTGAAATTAGATTGCAGCACTAGTTTTTATCTTGTGGATTTTTTTGCCTATCAAACTACTGAGAGTACCATATATTGTGTTTTTACCTTGCTGGGCGTCTCTCTCACTCCCCCTCCTCAGAAGAAGGGGAGAAGAAAGTATGCTGGAAAGGAAAAAGACTCACAGGTTGAGACAAGGGTTGAGATACAGCAAAAAGGAAGAGGGGAGGAAAAAAAAAAAAAAAAAGGAAAAAAAAAAAGAGCAAAGGTTGTGCAAAGCACACTGAGAGAGAAAAGAAATTACTCTCTACTTCCCATCAACAAGTGATGTTCAGCCAAGCAGGACTTCCATATGCACAGTGGATGTTTGGGAGGACAGACTTCATAATGAGAGCCCCCCCTTCTCCTTCTCCTTCCCCTTTCCCAGCTTTTATTGCTGAGTGTGACACCATCTGGTATAGAATATCCCTTTGGTTGGTTTAGGTCAGCTGCCCTGGCCATGTCCCCTTCCCACCTCTTGCCCATCCCAAGCCCACTGGATCTTAGAGGGGTTTGGAGGGAGTCTTGGTGCTGTGCCAGCACTACTCAGCAATAGACAAAACTTTGGTGTGATACTAATGCTGTTCTAGCTACAAGTGCAGAGCACAGCACTGTATGAGCAGCTGCAGGGAAAGGTAACTCCATCCCAGCCAGACCCAGTACACCACAGGTTTTTTTGGAACAAAGTTTTGTTTGTTTGTTTGTTTGTTTGTTTTTATAAAACTACATCTACTGAAGCTTCTATATTAGAATGCTTGGAAAAAAAAAAAACACATATAAATATATTTTCAATTACAAGACTATAGTGATCTACATACAGATTGTTTAGTGCTAGTGGAGTGACACAGCATGATATACTGTATTTTGACTCTACCTTGCCTTCTGAACCATGGGGTTCATTTATACCTCTAGAGCCTCAGATACATGTCTATGACCTTGGTATCTCTGAAACAGAAAAAAAAAAGCTTTAATTGTGATGATCTTTCTAATAAAAGGTGTGATTGTGATCACACCTAACTGAAATGAGACTAACTTCATTTTCTTAACCAAAAGAAAGAGTTTGTCAGGGCATCTGACAAAGTGTTTCACAGTTATCACTGTAGGATTGTTTTCTTAATTTAATTGTGAAGTTAAATACAGACTGTATGATGAAGTCTGTATTACCCAAGAACCACTCTGAAACCCAACATACGTACTAAACACTGTTGGCACAGAGCCATGGAACATAATACTGAAGGTAGCAACAAGAGAAAAGAATACATATAGCTTGAATTGGCAGTGATGAACAGAGGGTATTACAGTCAGAAACCAGCAGCTGTTAAGCATAAGTGATGGGGGGACATGTGTGGTGCGTGGGCAGTCCCCTCCTGCTGCAGCAGCTCCTGGGTTGGTAGAGCAGGAGACTTTTTTTTTCATGGTAATACATGGTTGGTAGGTTAAAGGTTGAGGTAGTTGTTGACAGAGAGCCAGGCGTGCCAGATTTAATTGAAGAAAAACAGGACAAATAAGAATGAGCAGGATGGATTCCCTTTTACTTTGAGCCAGCGCAGTGGAGGTGAGCTGCCTTGCAGCCAGCCGCAGCTCAAGCAGTCATGAATTAAAGCAGAGGAATGGGAGAGTGACCAAGTATCACTGACTAATTTAACAGATTAATGTACTACAATGGCATTCGCTAAAGAGATACTTGTCTGCGCTGAAGTGCCCCTTTAGCTACTTGGGTGGGCTAGAAGGTCAAGCCAGCATCAATACAAGTTCCCCCTGCTTCCCCTGAACTGAATTCCTGGTATTCCTGAGCTGAATACTAAACGACAGGACGCTCCCTGCCCGCCCTGAGCCATGCAAGAAACCCAAAAAAAAAAAAAAAAAAAAAAAAAAAGCGAGTACAACAGCGACAGAAGTAAATTTAAGGAAACCTTCCTTGCTCCGGGGCCGCTCTCCCTGCGGCTGCCCCTCGGGGCTCGCCGGGTTTCCGCCGCTCGGGTCCCGCCCGCCCGGAAGGCGCCGCAGGTGAGGCCACCGGGGCGGGCCGGGCCGGGCAGGGTGCGGAGCCCCGGGGCCGCTGCCGCAGCGGGCAGGTGCCGGGGCTCTTCCCCCGCCGCCGCCGCGCCGAGCGCCGGCCATGTCGCGGAGCGCCTCGTCCCCGCCGCCCGCCGGCTCCTCGCCGCCGCCGCTGCCCCTGCAGCCGCCCTGCGGCCCCGGCGGCGGCGGCGGCGGCGGGGCGGCCGAGCTGAAGCCGGTGCGGCGCTTCGTGCCCGACTCCTGGAAGAATTTCTTCAAGGGCCGGCGCGGCCGGGAGGCCGGCTGGGGCAGCACGGCGTCCGACATCAGGTACGTGTCGGATGGGGTGGAGTGCTCGCCGCCCGCATCGCCCGGCGCCAGGCGGGCAGAGCCCCGGTCGGTGCCCGGCTCCTACCGGGAGCCCTATGGAGGGTCGGGGGGCAGCTGCCCGTCGAGGAAGGAGGCTGAAGCCATGCTGCGCGGGGACTCGCTGGGGTCGCTGGAGCAGCATGCGCCCACTGGCATGACCTACAGCGAGCGGGTGGAAGCCTACCACCAGCGGTACGCCTACATGAAGTCCTGGGCTGGCCTGCTCAGGATCCTCGGCGTGGTGGAGCTGCTGCTGGGCGCCGCCGTCTTCGCCTGCGTGACGGCCTACGTGCACAAGGACAACGAGTGGTACAACATGTTCGGGTACTCGCAGCCCTACAGCTACGGGGCCAGCGGCACCTACGGAGGCTACTACTACAGTGGACCCAAAACTCCTTTCATCTTGGTGGTAGCCGGCGTGGCGTGGATAGCCACCATCGTGCTGCTGGTGCTCGGCATGTCGATGTACTACCGGACCATCCTCCTCGATTCCAACTGGTGGCCGCTAACAGAGTTTGGCATTAATGTGGCCATGTTCTTTCTGTACATGTCGGCGGGCATAGTGTATGTCAACGACATCAACCGAGGTGGTCTCTGCTATTACCAGTTCTTTAAGACACCGATAAACGCCTCTTTCTGCCGCATAGAAGGAGGTCAGACAGCAGCAATCATCTTCCTGTTCGTCACGGTGGTCGTCTATCTGATTAGCGCGTTAGTTTGTCTGAAGCTGTGGAGGCACGAAGGAGCCAGGAGGCACCGGGAGTTAATGGAACGAGAGGTAGGTCCTGAGCAGCCGCCTTCTCTCTGGTGGGTATGGCATGGCGGGCACCGCTCCAAGATCTTTCCCTGTGTCAAAGACTGGTCGTATCAGGTGTGCAGCAAGCACAAAGCCTTTGAGGGTGGGCTTTCACAAATCTCAGAGCACTGAATAAAAGGTGCATTGAAGATGCCTGGCCCAAAATCTTTTTTGTTATTGACTTTGGTAGGGAAAGGGCTCTGTTCACTTTGGAATACTGGGTTCTCTTCCTGCAGCAGGTGATGAACTGCTTCCTGGTATGTGTTTTCCAAACAAAGGAAGAAATGAACAATGTGCCTGTTCAGCTCTTTAGTAGGGCTGGGCTTAAAGCCACCTAGCATTTCTTTGAAGAATGTGCTTTCAGCATGTGAAGTGCTAGCGTGAGCCACAATAAGAATATGAAATATGCATTTGGACTTACAAGCAAAATTCTAAGCTACTTCTTTTTGTCTTTTTAGCTTTGCATATAGCAGTACTAGGCAATAATGGTGATAATAGAGCTGCCTAGATCTAGGTGTCTCAGATTTCAAGTAATTTCATCTTTTGAATTAAACTATCTTGCATTTGCAGCTGGCTTTGCCCCTACTAGAAACTTTCAGTGCTCACCTAGTTAATGATAAACTGTAATAGTGGAGACCTAGCACTATCAGCTAGAACATTCAAAGTCATCTGCGTAAAAACCTCTTTCACGTGAATGCCCCAACAACAAAAAAAAAATAATAAATCAATAGAACTTAATGTACCTTTAAAACTTGCAGTGAAACCTGTGAAAGCCTAACTTACTGGGGGTCAGTATTTAAATAACTTTAGTAAGAGATACCAAGTTGTTTCATCAGCTTTATGATTGCAGTTTGTTGATTTGTAGCATTTTCATTTAATGCTGTTTTTTTTTTTTTTTTTTTTGCCAACATGTTCAATGAAACTGAGGCTCCCCTTTTAAAAAGTGAATTACAGATGTATGATAAAACTTTATTTTTAACAAATTTGCAAATATGTCCTTCAAGATTGAGGTGATTGTTGGCATTACATAGAAGGTTGCTCAGACATTCTTCCCTCTTATTATCAATGTTCTTTTATTCTAGTTACTTAAGATTTTTATTTTTTGTAAGCCAATACTTCTAAAGCCAATTATACAGGTCAGGTGAGAGGTTAGTCTGAAGAGTGCTCCGCAAAACAGCTGCTGGTTGAGTTACTGGTTAGCGCACTGTTGTGTTTGCTAGGCAAAGAACTAGACTGCAGAATGTCAGCAAGTTAATACAGGCTGGAATGTGAAATAATCAAGGTGATTGGGAATTGGATGGAGTATTTCCTGTACACTGCTGCATACAGCTGTGCTACAGAAGATACTGTGGGTTTTGGTGATTGTGTTCATTCCAACATTCTTAAATAGCCTTTAAAGAAATTGATCTGAAAGTATTCCTTATGCTAAATTTATTCATACTTGAATATAAATACATAACGATCTGTACAGCATGACTCTGGGGGGTGGGGGAGAAGTTTAAGTGTCTGTGTGTTGTTTTTTTATCTTATTATTACTTAAAATAAAACATTAAAGGTCGTGGGTTTTTTTGTTTGTTTGTCATTTGTTTGTTTGTTTTATAGATGAAAACACAGTCGTCTTTACCAGAAAAGAAGGTAGGAAGGAAATTTATTTTTCTCTTTCTTTAGTAGCATTTCAGTGTGTATTCTTTTTCTTTTGACTCTTCGTTTTGGCTGACCTACCAACTCAGGGAGGGGAGGAGGCTAGGAAAAGATTAGGTTTAATTCTTCAATGTAGTTGGGATGGTGTTCTACCTAGAAGATTTGGAAGAAGCTTGTGAAGAAGTTATCACTCGTTAGTCTAGGTTATAAAATTTACTGTAGACAGAAAATCTAATGTCTGTTTCTGTATGTGACCTTACTCTCTTTCATGAAGTGACAAGTTCTATAGCACTTATCATAGAGTTTTGCAGACTTACCTGTAACAGCAGAGTGTCTGATGCATTGCACATTTTAGGGATTTTTTTCCCTCCTGGTTGCTTACTTAGATTGGAGAGTAGCCAGTGGAAGCACAGTAGTAGGTGCTCTGTAACTTCAGTTTGCTTCTGTGACTCTAAGACTACTTCAAGTCCCCTTTGCAAGCTTTGAAATATCAGCAAAAAAGAGGATTTTAGTGCTTCTGCTGCAGAAAGAAGCAGGTGCATATACTACAGAGTTTGAATGGGATCTTACTACAAAAGATGTTGATGATTCCCAGAGAACTTCTGGTGTTTCTTTCAGTCCTAAATGTCTTCCAGTAGATACTGTGAATTTCCCACCACTGTCTTCTCTGTTGCTTACTTCAGTACTGAATCAGGAGACTTTTTTTTTTTTTTTAACGTCTTCTGCAACGACTCCATGAGCTATTATTTCTGGATTAAGGGATAAACTGTAGAATATTATGCAAGGGGAAGAGGAAAGTCCAGTTACTATATGAGAAGCATTACTGTAACTCTTTCCTAATTTTCTCATTATAGTAAAGGTTGTAAAGAATGTACTGCTGTTCAGTTCTCTTATTAATGTCTTCATATTAATCGGATACTTCACATTAATTGGTTACTTTATGGAGTTTGTTATATTGCATTTGAAGGACAGCTGACTTTCTATTTGGAACTAATTTTTTTTTTTCCTTTTAAAACTTAGTATGACAGTGATGATGGACCAAGAGAAGAGGCCAATTACAGTCAGCTTAAATCAGTGGAAAGGAAACAGGAGCTACTTAATGGTCATATACCTGCAGGACACATTCCTAAACCTATAGTGATGCCAGACTATTTAGCGTAAGTGTCTTGACTTTGATAAAAGAACATAATGGAGAATACTCAGATGATGTTTTTCACTCAATATTTCTCATATATATATTCATGTTTTATGTGTCATACTGTGTGTACTGTGGGAACTCATAATTCTTTATCAATGCTGTAGACACAGCAATGTAAACAAGGAATCTGGACTTTTAAAAACAAACAAATCCCCAAACACGACCAAAATGTTAGAACACAGTTATAATCTAACGTGTAGAATAATTACTAGAGTGTAAGTACCACCACATAGGGTGGGAAATTACCACATATGTGGGAAATTACTTTTTAGCCACTGAAAATTGACTGATCTTCTACTTACTCTAGTGCTAAATTGATAATATACTCCCTTTTAAAGAGCAGGCCTTTACATGGTCAAGTATGAGACGATAAATCGATTTATATACTATTTGTCATACCTTTCAATGCTTTGCATACATGAAAATTTCAGCAGGTTACAAAATTAGCAGTCAATACAGGAATACTATATTGATGTCAAGGGTCTGTGTGTTTTTTGAAGTCATATGTCTAATACTAGTTCTTGAAAATCCTTTTTCTGAAGGAAATACCCAGCAATTCAAACAAATGAAATGCGAGACCGGTACAAAGCAGTATTCAATGATCAGTTTGCCGAGTATAAAGAACTGTCTGCGGAAGTTAATGCTGTATTAAAAAAGTTTGATGAGCTGGATGCATTGATGAGACAGCTTCCTCATCATCCTGGAAGTATATACGTAAGTACCTGTGAAGTGGGCTTATGGAAAGCACAGGTAATATTAAGCAGATTCTGACTGACTTTCTTTGGGCACAACATCTAGTAATACTGGCAATGGCTCAGTAGGAGAGACAGTTTTCCCCAAATATGTTCTTTCTTGTTTGGTCATCAGTCAAGGCTGCTAAGTTGCAATTAGATTGTATTGGTGTGTGTTTGTTTGTTTGTTTGTTTTTTCCAAAGTATTTTCATGCTATCAGCTTTTAAGTTGGAGTAAATTAATTATTTTCACTATTTCCCAAGTTCAGAATGTACAACTAAAATAAATCAATAAATCTGATCAACTGAGAGATTGACTTCTGACAAGTATCTTGTAGAATTTACAAGAAGATTAGGAGTGTACTCAATGTGTTTAAAAATGTGTGGTCTCTCTTCTTAGGAACAGGAAAGGATATCAAAAGTTCTGCAAGAATACAAGAAAAAGAAAAATGTGAGTGATTTCAGCTTTACATTGCTCAAGAATCTAAAGAATAGCAAAGAGAATGTAAATATCAGCATTTCTGATACTAGGTACAGTTTGCTAGTTCAGGGTAACCCTAGCAATTACAGGGCTTTGTATATTTTGTCTTTTAAAACTGTAGCATACTACCCACTTCATTCATGTCAACAACCTGTTTTGAGACTAATGATTTCACTAGTCAGATGTGGAAGAAAACACTTTTGAGTGTTTCAGTCTTCTAAGAGTACATCTCATCTATTAATATTCCAGAGTCCTTTCAGAGGACTACTTAGTCTTTGGGATCCAGTTCATATACATTCACTAGCTGGCACAGACTACAGATACATTAACAGAAAAGATAGTCTTAGCCTTCAAAAGAAGTTTTGTGTTTTCTTTGTGGCATGAAATTAAAGTGGACTTCCAAAAATAATTTCCATTGTGGTCCAAAAAGTTTCACTTTGTCATTTTTAAATGCCAGCAGTATTCTATTAAAAAAAGTCATACATTAAAAGTACCCTTTTTTTCTCATAAAATTCAAATTTTGTGTCCATGCTAAGTTTCATTGCTCTTTTGGGAAAGGGGCTTATTAGACATACCAGAACACATGCATAAAATTATGTAGTAGAATGTCACTTATACGTAGAGATTTCTGTTTAAAAGCTGCTTTGTTTACTGTGTAGCTACAGCTCATTAAAGCAGAACTTCTTCCTGCAGCCCTTCACAAAGGAACGGGAAACAGGAAGGAAATAAGAAAGAATATGATTTTGGAGAATAATTGTATAATGTCCTTAATCAAGAACATCACTGGTAATAGACTACTTTTGGATGAAACTGAAAACATGAATATTAATATAAGGGTTTGTGTATTTTTGGCAGGATCCTGCATTTCTGGAGAAAAAGGAGCGTTGTGAATACCTCAAGAATAAGCTTTCTCACATAAAACAACGAATTCAGGACTATGATAAAGTTATGAATTGGAATGTACAAATATAGCAGTGCCTTGACCTCGGGGATACTACTTTCTGGTTTTTAAATCAATATGCATATTTTAAAATATTTATTTACTTTCAGAACTGTACACTTTCTACGGGGATACTGCCTAATCATTTTGTCACTTATTTAGATATTGTATGTTATGATCAGGTTTTGTATGCAGATCAGTTATAAATCCATGTAAAGAAGCTGTCAGATATGTTTAGAATACCAGTGTTAACATTATGCTGTCATCAGCCAGTACACAGCCTGGCCTCTTAAGGGTGCATACTTTATCTGAAAATACTGTATCTGCAGAGTCCACTAAAAAAAGCAGTTCTAAATACTGTATCAAGAGTGTGTATATAAATGCTGTAACAATTTCAGATTTTATGTATAGATGACATCTTAATGGTATCAGAAAGAGTTGAGCTGTTCCTCGTGGCTGGGGTTTGGCAGAGTAATTCATGACACAGAAGTACTCTATAGACTTGTTTTCTACTTAGAAAGTAGGAAATCAGTTTTATAAGACTCCTGTATTTTCAAATTCTCTGCTGTATGTCAGAAGTTATCTGGAATTTCACCTAATAAGGGATGCAGAATAAGTTCCTGTTTAAGCAATAATTGTATGCTGGGTTGTGTTTTGTTTCCTATGCTCCTCTGTCAAGATGACACAGCAAATATGTGGCCTTAAGGGAAGAGAGGTACAGAGTTGGAATCATGTTTAGTGGTCCACTAGCATTGCTAGTGTTCTCTACATGTATTTTAGGGTTCATCTTAGTAGGTTTCCATGGCCTTAAAGAAAAGGAAAACACTCATTTTCTTTGTCTGCAAGATACAGGACTTTTTGTTTTGGACAAGTTTTAAGATTACCTTGGTGCAAGTGTTTGAGAACTCATTATTCGGAGAATTAAATTGTTTCCCATTTGAAGTATAAATTACTAGCATCTTTTATAAGGGCAGGTAGGATGTTTTGTGTATTTTCTAAAGCATACGTTTTCATATTGTGTCTTGGAGATACAGGTTTGTATATGCAAATCTTTCCACGAGCTAGCGAATTCTCTTCTTTGTATGCTTTTTTCACATCTTTGTTTACTTTTTTACTTAGTGAAATTGTTAGAAGCATTGGTAGTTTCTTTGTACAGTTTTCTATACCTGCAATTTGACTTTTCTTAAATACATTTTAATTAAAAAAAAAAGGCAGTGTAACCATGTTATTCTATTGTTCATAAAGGCATTTGGTTGGAAAGGAGGTGCTCTGCTTAAGGTTATTTTAATACTTGTTTTACTGATTGTGTTTTCTTCAAAAGAAAAGGTTTCAACTTTGGCATTAATGCAATGGGAAGGTGTAGGAAAGCCGTTTCCAGTTTTGAACAGTGATGGTAGTGCTGGTGTAGCCACAATTGTAATTGTTGGAAGTGCATTGCTATACCTCTCTCTGAGCGTTAATTCCCTTTTGAGTTTTGAGCCCTTATCATTTATGATGCAATCGTGATGGCTGCAAACTCACATTCATATTTTTGAAGTTGACATTCCAGTTTTATCAGCCACTTAAATTCCATGAGTTTTAGTGGATGAAGTAAATAACACAAGACACTATGGGAACAGAGAGAGTTAGAAAACTTGGCACCTATTCATTTGAAAAAACTTCAGTCTGATCCACCTGAACAGTCTTTCAGTATTTCTGTCAGCCTGAGGTCAGACAGCAGTAAGTGTTATACTTTGTTCTCCTACTTGTCTCAATTGTCTCTTCTCCAGGTAGCTCTCCTTTTCAACTAGGAAGAAACCTTTCTACCTTATAAAGGAGCTAGGCCAAGTGTTTTATACCTATTGTGCTTTACATATGTTAAAAAATTAACTTCTGTTTGTAAGCTCCTTGTCCAAGACTGCAATCTAATGCCCTTTCACTGTACACTCAGACTTCTTGTTGCTCTCAGTGGAAATTCTGAGCTTTGTGTCAGTACCAGAAGATGACTAATTGAAGTTTAAGGATCAACTGATGTTTATAAAACGCTAAAAAAGAAGCTGACTTTGTTTTCTGGGGAATCATAGAATGGTTTGGGTTGGTAGAGACCTTTAAAGATCATCTAGTCCACCACCACGGGTTGTGAAAAGCCCCACCCAACCTGGTGGAAGGGGCATCAACAACTTCCCAGGGCAACCTGCTCCTGTATCTAATCTCCCTCATAGTAAAGAATTTCTTCGTATGTCTAATCTAAATCTAACCTTTTTTTTCCAATTTAAAACAATTACCTTTTGTCCTGTCACTACAGTTAAAATGTCTAGCTCCATCTTTCTGATAAACTCCCTGTGTATATTGAAGTATTGCAATTGTAGAATTGTAGAATGTCTCCGGTTGGAAGGGACCTTAAAGACCATCTCCAATCCCCATGCCATAGGCAGGGACACCTCCCACCAGAACAGGTTGCCCAAAGCCCTATCCAACCTGGTCTTGAATACCTCCAGGAATGGGGCATCCACAACCTCTCGGAGCAGCCTTTGCCACTGCCTCACCATGCTCTGAGTGAAGAATTTCCTCCTAACCTCTAATCTAAATCTTTCCTCTTTTAGTGTGAAACCGTTCCCCCTTGTCCTATAGTTACCTGCACAACCAGAAGTTGTTCTCCATCTTTTTTATAAGCCCCCTTTAAGTACTGAAATACTGCAGTCTAACAAATCTGTATCTCACCAGTCTAAATGCAAGATTGTTGTGGAGGACAGACCATATCAAGGCCTTACAGAAGATTGTCTGCATGCTTAGTTGGCCTTTCTCACATAGGAACACTGAGATGCATCTTCAGCCTCCCCTTGAAAGTGGTTTCAGTTTCAGTCTCTGGGAAACTGGCTTCTGGACCCTCAGACAGTGTTTCTGCATACCCTTTCCAGAAACATCATGCTTCTCTTCCTGCTGATTTCCCAACAAATAGGTAGGGAAAAGGGCACACAGTGCTAGAAAAAGGGAAAAAGCTCAGCAGAGACAGTTGAGTGTGGCTCTCTCCACTGTTCCTAGCAAGGTGCCACAGGAGAAGGCGTTTACCTTCACACCTTATGAAATCCGGTAGGGCAACACTACGACCTTTGTGTAAATCGCTTGCTCAATCCTGAGTCTGTCACAAGGCCAAAGGTTGCTAAGCAGGCAGTTTCGGTGTATGCAATTGGTGAGCTGGTTTTGATCTAACCTATCAAAGGACGACTGAAAAGAAACTTGGCTACAGTGCTCTGACTGCCAAAATAGAAACAAAGACATTCTAATCTCTTGGAGAAATCAAGATTAGTGAAATAACTAATGGCTGGGAGTTGAAGCCAAACAAATACAAGATAGAAACGTGGAGTAAATTTACTGAAAATTAGTTGCAATCATTGAAAGTGATCTCTTGATACCCTTAAAGAACAGAAAAACTGTAGGTAAACTGTATTTACTAGATGATTATCACCTAGATCTCTCTATGCAGTCTCTTTACTCCTGACTTTGTTAATCTACATGGCTAAATGTACATGTAAAGAGTCTGCTATGTGACCTTACTAGTGTGACTGGGTTTTTTGCAGAAGGTGGTTATCATTTATTTGAATCTTAACACGTAATATTGCTATACATAGCAAACATTCAGCATGCATTTTCACATAGGGTCTATCTCAGACAATGAGTTCATGTAGGAAGACCTTCTATGCTTCAGTCTTCGTCTGAGAAAATGCTCACCTGTCTCTGCAGATCCACAAAGGCAAATGTCCAAGAGACCTGCAGTTTCCAGGAACATAAGAGTTTTCTAACTGGACTTAAGTTTGAAAGGGGCAGTATTCATAAACTCTTTGCTAATTTGTACCTTTAGCACTGTCTAACGAATATACACAGGAGTTTGCATCACATAGTAGGGCCAATTGGCTTTAATGACAACATAGCAACTAAAGATACTGGTGCTAATGAAAAACCAAATGGGTATGGATTTGAATTTTTAGTTGGTTCATCTCAAAATTGTTATGGGATTTGAAACATTTGGACTATCATAATCTGACAGATGCATTTATAGATGTCTTGCATCTGAAAGATGCATTCCTGTCCAGAATTAAAATTCTTTGCCTTGATAATAAAAAGTATCCTTGTTCTGAAAAAAAGCATAATTTCTCCCTATTTCTGCTAGAATTGTTAGCTTGCACCTGTCTTTTCATGTTGACAATTTATAAATTGGACTTTTTCCTTCTTAAGAAAGGATGGTGTGTGACCTAGTGGGAGTAGATCAAGTTACAACTACATACTAGCTTATATTAACTTATTAAAATTTAGGTTTTTTGTTTTTTTGTTTGTTTGTTTGTTTGTTTTTAATTGTAAGTAGTTTTCATTGTTTTCCTTTTAGATGTCATAGATTTTTCCCAGGTTTGATTTAATTGAAAGCCAATTTCTTTCTCATCTGTTTCCTGTGTATTTATAAATTGCTCCTGATAAATGCTGCAGTCTGAAAGATACTGAAATGGTAAGTTTTGCTAAGTTCCCTGCTCCTGTTTAAGGAAATACTACTTTTGTTTAAACATTATCTTCCTCGTTTCTTGTCTTACTTGGATGCAGAGTGACACCCCTTAGAAACGGATGCTTGGTGACTTTCCTGTAATTCAAGAGGTCAAAGCCAGTTTTGGCATGTTTCCACTGTATCCAGTAAAGCTGTGATTGCTCTGCAGAGCTGTTGGCTAAAACAATCTGTGCTTCATTATGATGCTTACAAAATTCTTGGTAACTTAAGTCTACCTATTTGTATTACCCACCTACAGCACATTGGATCAAAGTAATGAATAAGTGTGCTGTAACAATATAGTTTTTCACCGATGACAATGTATAGAGTAAAATCTTCCTGTTGATCAATTGATTCTGCAAACCTGAAAGGGTTTGAATTTGTAGAAATAGCTGCTCAGCTTTTAGTATATTAATAAGTAAACTAATATTTGTAGAGGATTTGAATGCTGAATACTTGAGTTAGGGGTGGAACAAGAAACAAAGAAAGAAAACCTGGAAAAAACAAGTTAGTCTTATTTAGGGCTTTCAGATCTGTTTCATTTAGGATTATACATTTTTTTTTTTTTTAATAATGTATTTATTACTGATACGACATGCTTTTTTAACAACCACACTTGAATTTCAAACTATACTTGAAAACATCTATTAACTGGTATAAAGGTCAGTACACTGGCTGTAAAGTAGTTGTGCTTCTTTCAGAAATTCAATACTGATGTTAAGAATAATCATGTTAAGTGCTCATTCACATAAGGACTGTTGCTTGGCTTTGCTGCTGCTGTTTCTTACTTGGATTCCAGTTTTTGCAGTTCAGGTAATCCTGAAATTAGAGTAGGAGAAACAGTTTTTCAGGTTGGAGGTCCCAAAAAATAGTGCATAGTACCATTTCTAATACCATGCACAGAGCCTTACGAAAGGCTTCACTGCTGTATATTGGCTGCTTGTTCATCTGCAGATAGGTCTCCAGTTCCCACTTTCTCAAAGATGTGCTAACTAGTGCATGTTTTATGCAGTAGTTTTGTTTGTTTGCTTGTTTGTTTGTTTGTTTTAAGTAGCTTGGTAGTTTTGTAAACTACACTTAAACTTATAAATTACACTTATAAACTACACTTAAACTTATAAATTCTTACAATTTGTCAGATAGAACTGTTTTGTTTTTACATAATTCCCTCTTCCACCAAACCCCTTACATGTATCTTTCATTGTGTGCTGCCTCTAAGATGAATCGATGCTGCTCATAATTATTATAGGTACAAGCAAAACATAATCATGAAACATCAAACTGCCTGAAACTAATTATTTACTTTTGTACTTTTTATGTCAATCTGAAAAGATTTCCAACTGTTTTTATGCATGAAACAACACGCTTTTATGTAATTACTATTTCTTTTCACTTGTCTTGTGGTAAATCAAACACATGCAAGCTTTTAAAACTGCATGTAATTTTCATTCCAGCAAATAATTTCAGACATATTCAGGTGTATTCAGAATCCACACTAGGAGATTTTAAGTATAGGTTTAGACCTTGTGAAATTACTGGAACATGTAAAGCACCTGTGATATGTTTGTTTGTCCCAAAAAAATACATATGCTCTCCTATTCCTACAACACATGTACTCTTTGGTGTCACTGGCTTTCTTCCTCTATGCCTATAATTCAGCAGTTAAGGTGATTATTTTTTTTTCTACCGCTGTGTATCATTCTGTTTCAGAGATACATAAAAATTATATGTAGGCAAGTGTAAATAAAATGTATGTAGTTTTTCATTTTCACAACAGATTTCAGATGTTTAATGTTTCATAATTTTTATCCAGTTTTTCTGTTACTGAATTTGTTCTGATAACAAATCTGTCACCTTGTTCACTTCTGATCTTGTATGTGTGTTTTTCCCTGCTGCTTCATCTCCACAAAGGCCAATCCATCCTACAGCAGCACAGCAGCCATGTCTTCTCAAGCAATGTGACATGAATTCATACAGATGAAAACACATTTATTTAAACACATCATTCTCTAACTAGTGCTGTTGTAATGTAGGGACTATGTTGTGCTTCACTGGTCATCAACTGATGTGATACTACTGCAGATTTTTTTTTGTCAATGGTTTGCCACATTGTTAAACGTGGTATTAAAACCTTTACTACAGTAGTTGTAAAAGGTGGTTAGTCAACTCTTGTAAACAAAACAGTGCCTTTTCAGTGTGAGTAGCACAAACAAAATCTTCTGTCTGCCTATGAAGATAATCACTATTACAAGGGCTTCAAATTTCTTCTTTAGAGAGTATATTAAAAGTCCCTCTTGGGCCTATCTATGAGACAAGAACACAGTTTTTCTACTGGATGTTAAAACTGTGACAGGTTGTTTCTTGGTAGTTTGTGTCTTGACAGAGTTTTGTGCAAACAATGGAATATCAAGGCTGTAAAATGAAATAGTCTGTTGTCCTGTCTTGAAAAGCAAGTGAAAATAAAAAGCTTTAGGAAGTTTTCATCTCTAATTCCTCCTACATTACACCATCTTCTGGTGTACCACTATGGTATTTATAGACAAAAAATAAACCTTTTCAAGGTCACATTGGTATGTATGGTTAGAACTCATCCAGTTCAGTATCATGACCAGTACATTAATCAATATCTAAAAGCACTTCTGCTGTAATCTGTGATGTCAACAGCTGTTGGATATGAACTGAAGAGGTTTTCTTCTATCATTCAGTCTCTTTAACCATTATGCCGGCCCTTGGAGTTAATTGTATGCTTGCAGAAGAGACAAATGATAAATGTAAAAGAAACTTGAATGATAATAGGATCATAGAATATGTGAGTTGAAAAGGATCATTGAGTCCAACTCCTGGGTGCCTAAAGGACCACCCAATAAACAAATAAACAAATCTCATTAAAGATAAGGGATGCTATATCAAAATATATTTCTGCTCTCCCTGAGAAAATTCCTGCCAGAACCATTCAGAGGAACGCTAGATGGCTGAAGGTCAAGTAACGTAATTACTGCCCAACCCTCCATCCACCCAGTTCACAACCCGATACTCCCAAAGCCACTTGAGTTGTTCACCTTGCTAATCCTCACTGTCATCTGGCTGAGTATCAACTTGAGACTAGTTTCCAATGGATCACATAGTATAAGAGCAATTGTGTGCAACTTCTCAGTACTTTCACTTCTCAGTACTTTGGACTGTTTCTACCACATTTGGCAGAAGAGTAACACCCAAAAATCCAGTTTTAATTTCATAAAAATGTATATTTCCACTTGTGTTCCAACACAAATGCTTCATTGTGAAATTACCTGCTACTAAATGAGTAACACATAAGAAACTCCACACAGAATACTACAGTCCTTGAAAAAAAAACTTTTACTTTCCTGCTTCCAGTGAGATGGGTGGTCTGAAGGAGGTCTCTAAGCAGCAGCAGCAGCAGATCATCACTAAACTGCCTCCATTCACTTAACAAAGAGAAGCTTAAATATACAATGGGCTGTATTTCTTACAAGCAGAAGAGAACTGGCATTTTGGGGATGAGAGAAATCAGCTGGTACTCACATTTTTAAAACCAGACAGGGATAGGAACTGGGGTTTTAAATAGTAAGTAGTGAACAGCTACATCATGTGCAATTAACATGGGAGCAAAAAGCATACCTGTAATACACAATAAATGTTTGTTCATTGTCTTTTGTATTATAAAACAAGGAGTTCCGTTTGAGGAGCAGGAGTTGCAAAAGCTCCCTGCTGAAGTAAGATGTATAATACTTGGCTAGACACTATGAAAATTCTTTTGCTTAATGTAACAAAAAAGAGAACCCCCTCCCCTTCTCTCCTTCTGCATCTCAGTTGCCTCTTTTGTTCAAAGACACTGCTGCAAAGTTCATGTAACCATCTCCTGATAAGTTGCTAAACTACTGTATCAACATCCTGCATTCCTGTCTCACGCTGGGCCAACATGACCAAATAAAAAAAAAGAAGTTGAACCACAACGCGGAGGAAGACTACGGCCTTCATCTTCACAACCACCAGAGGGACAGAGACGACCCCCTGCAACAGTGCGCGCAGTCGCAGAATATACCAGGATGTGCTGCGTAATCCCAGAATTACCAAGATATAAAAAGGGACCCTGGCGGGGGTGAGGTGCGCGCCGTTGGTGGAGCCGAGACTCCCCGGCCGCCCAGCGCTGTTTTGCTTGCTATTGCTTACTCAATAAATTCCTTTCTATTATTAATGCAATGCTCTCTGAAAATTAATTAAGGGGGCAACTTATAACAATACCTGTGCTGCGGAATCTCAACATTGCAGCGTGCTTTTGGAATGCAACTGGGAGTTGGCTGTTGTACTGGCTGTACATGGCAAGGTTTTGGCAGCAGGGGGGCTGCACAGGTGGCCTCTGTGAAGCTACCCCATGTTAGATAAGGGACGGTTTCAGCTGGCTCCAAACGGACCCACTGCTGACCAGAGCCAAGCCAGTAAGTGATGTTTGTGCCTCTTGGAGAAGAGATTTAAGGAAGAGAAAGAACTTTCCTGCAACAGCAGCTGGGAGAGAGGGCTGAGAGCCAGCCCTGCAGCCCCCACGGGCAGTGCAGCAGGAGGGCAGGAGGTGCTGCAGGCAGGCAGCAGCAGTTCCCCTGCGGGCTGTGCAGGGAGAGGCCCCTGGTGGAGCAGGCTGTCCCCCTGCAGCCCATGGGTCCCACATGGAGCAGATCTCCACGCTGCAGACCCCCCATGGGTGGAGGAGCCCCCGGTGGAGCAGGTGGATGTGGCCTGGAGGAGGCTGCGGCCCATGGAGAGCCCCCGCAGGAGCAGGCCCCAGCCCGTGGAGAGGAGCCCATGCAGGAGCAGGGGGTCTGGGGGGAGCTGCCGCCCACCCGTGGGGGACCCGTGCTGGAGCAGTTTGCTCCTGGAGGATGGATGGATGGATGGACCCCGTGGGACGGAGCCGTGTGGGAGCAGTGCCTGAAGAGCTGCTGCCTGTGGGCAGCCCCCCAGGCTCAGTCCGGGAAGGACGGCATCCCTGGGAGGGACCCCACGGGGAGAAGGGTCAGAAAGTGAAGCAGCGACGAAGATGAAGCGCTACAGACTGACTGCAGCCTCCATTCCCTGTTCCCCTGCTCCGGTCGGGGGGGAGCTGGATGGTGAGAAGAGTGGAATGCTGGATGAAGCTGGACGGTGGGAATGCGTTTGTACTTTGCTTTTAGTTTCTCACTGCACTAGCTTGCTAGTAATAGCTAATAAACTTTATTAATGTCCCCACGCTGAGTCTACTTTTGCCCGTGATGACGACTGCCGAGTCATCTCCCGGAACGGCGGCTGCGAGGCGCGGCCGGCGGCCGGCGGGGCTTGGCGCCGGCACCGCGGCGGAGGGGAGCGGGGAGGCGCTTCCGTGCGCGGCCGGAGGGCGGCGGCGGGCGCAGCGTGAGGAGCTGCGGGGCCCGCACCCGTCCCCGGGGCACCCTCGGGTCCCCTCCCGTGGCCGCAGCCCCCTCGTCCCGCCCCGCCGAGGAGCCTCAGCCGGCGGCAGCCGTGCCCGCGGGGGTGTCAGGGCAGCGCCGCCGCCGCCATGGATGAGGAGCCCGAAAGGACCAAGCGCTGGGAAGGAGGCTACGAGAGAACATGGTGGGTGCGGGTGCTGCCTCCCTTCCCCTGCCCTGCCTGCTCAGCCCCGGGGAGCACGGGGGAGGCCCCCCCGGTGCTGAGGCAGCGGCTGTTTTCGTGCAGGGAGATCCTGAAGGAGGACGAGTCGGGATCGCTGAAGGCGACCATCGAGGACATCCTGTTCAAGGCGAAGAGGAAAAGGTACAGCGCCTGCAGCGCTGCTTTCGCTTTGGGCCCCTTCGGCCGGTGGTGTCAGCGTGGCTGGCAGGCTGCATTTGGCCTTGCACCTTCAGCTGATGTGACAGTGCCTGGGAAGGAGAAGAAATAGTTTCGGATGTGTGCTAGCAGGAAGGTCAGGGCTTGCTCTGGGGGAACACTGTAAAGCTTCGTGATTGCCCTCCTGTGGAAAAGGGCTGAGAGGGATGGGGACACTCAGCCTGCAGAAGGGAGGGATCCAGGGAGACCCCATCGCAGCCTTTCGGTACCTAATGCTTGTAAAAATAATAATAATAATAATAATAAAAAAGTACCTAATGCTTTCAGTACCTAAGGCTTGTAAAAAAGCTGGAGGAGGAATCACTACTGGGGTAGATAATGATAAGATAAGGGGGTACGGTCTTAAACTAAAATAAGGTAGTTTTAGACTAGACATTAGGAGGAAATGCTTCACGCAGGGGGTGGTGAGGCACTGGAACAGGTTGCCTGGAGAGGCTGCGGGTGACCCATCCCTGGAGGTGTTCAAGACCAGGCTGGATGAGTCCCTGAGCAGCCTGATCTAGTGGGTGGCATCCCTGCGTATGGCAGGGGAGTTGGAACTGGATGATCCTCAGGGTCCCTTCCAACCTGCGCATTCTGTGATTGCAGTAGTTGGACTGATGAGAGAAAACCCTTCAAAGGTTTTTTAATATACAAAACATGTTTCAAGCTGTTTGTTGGTATGATGGCGGCAGATTTTTGCTTAAACTTCTCAGAAAAGCTGTTAGATAAAGTCTGAGTTTGTTTTGTTCCTGGTTGCATTAAAATACTCAACGCCACGTAAAACATTCAGAATTAAAGCTCATGACAATAACTGTATTTTTATTTTTATTTTTTGAGAGGCATGAAATCCATTTATAATTAATGGTTGACTTTATAATTTCCTCTTGTTTTCAATGGAAATAAGTGTCCATGGTTTATGGTTGCTTTATATTTGCCCAAACTCCAGTATTGGATTTGTTTCAGAGTTTGTTTTAGGCACTGCACTATCCATTCACTTGCAGCTTATGTAACTTTCTGTGTGTTTTAATAGACTCCACGAACACCATGGACAAGTTCGACTGGGAATGGTATGTTAATGTCTTCCCCTTGACTGTCCTGAGTCCAGAACTGCCTGAGTAGAGGTGGTATGCCTAAACAGAAGTAACTTTTGCTGACTTAATTTGCTTGAGACCGAAGTTTGCGTTCTCCATCATGCAGTCTTTTCTAAATGCTTTTTGCGTGCTCAGTGGCAGCAGGGGGTGTAAAGCATCAGTAGTTTTAGTGATTGAGGTCTGATGTGTTCGCTGCTGTATCAGGGTGTGAAGGTGTGCTCTGTGGCTGCAGTCAAGTTGCATATGCTTGCTATATTGAGTTTTCTCCATGTGAAAAACCTGTGTAATTTTAAGGAGTTGTAGATGACATTATTGCATGATGCGTCTGAAGTTTTACGTAAAGAGATTAAATGGGTGCAAACTATGCTTATTTTGTCGCTTATTTTCAGAGATAGAGAGTGGTGGGTGTTTTTCAAGATGGACTTTTGTTTCATTTCAAAGGAGAAATGGAAAAATGCATGAATTTTTTCAGTTGTTGTTTAGGGCATAGTCCTAAAAATAGTGGTTCAGCTCCATATTCTAAATTTTCCCTGTTTGAAGGAGGAAGTTGTTGCTTTTCTGAGTAAATAAAATAATGAACAGTACATTTAAATATCTGTTCTGTGAGCAGTAAAACTTGATCCTTCTGTTAAAATGTGAACCTGATGTAGAATTAACGTTTTATGTCAATAATGCAGATGCGTCACCTTTATGTGGTTGTTGATGGATCAAGGACTATGGAGGACCAGGATTTAAAACCAAACAGACTCACCTGCACTTTGAAGGTATTTCCATACAGAAAATTTTTCTCTTTATTAATCTACTGTTTCTATGTAAATCAATTTCATCTTGCGTTTAAAAGAAAGGCAGTCTCTTGCAATTGTGTTTTTTTTTTTGTTTTGTTTTTTGTTTTAACATATCCTCATCTCTCCTCTCATCCCTACTGTTTATTTCCCTTGTCTCTGTTGCTAACCTATAACTTTCCTTGGGCAGTTTGGCTTTGTTTTTTTTGAATAGCAAAAGCTGTATGGCATTAGTGTGCCTTGCAGGAGTACTTCTGTACAGCAGAAACAGCAAAACACTTCTGCAGTGTGGAAGCTAAGATAAAATGTTGTGTGTAATAATGGATGGAAGATCAAACACGCTTTCATTATACATTTAAATTTTTTTTTTTTCTTACCATAGTGTTTTCATAAATTCTGATTTGGATGGATTTTAGACAGGATTTGGATTGCTAGTTCAGACTGTAGAGGGCTCGAACTGTGTTTGCAGTGTTGTTAGAGAAAGTCGTAATACAAACCACTAAACTCTGAGTTTTGTAGATTTTGTACAGATTTATGCTTTTTAGTATATCTTAAACGTCTGTTTGAATAAACACTGATCTAGAGCTGCAGCATATAAAGCAAATTTGCTTTACAAAGTAAAGGATAGGAATAAAAAATTATGAAGGAGAAGGGTGGAAATGCTTGGGCAAAAGGAGGACAGTGGAAGGGATGGGCTTATTCCTCTTTAAAAAAAATAACAATACTGAATGTTTTGCAGGTACAAATTACTTAGGTATATGTGAAGCAAAACTGTATTAACTGTATTACTGTATTAACTGTATAACTTTACTGTGTGTAAAGAAAAACAGTCTCGGTTTTTCTTTATAGTTACTGGAATATTTTGTTGAAGAGTACTTTGACCAAAATCCTATTAGTCAGGTGAGTACAACCATGCAAGAAACAGGTAACAGAAATCTGTCTTTAAAAAGTTATTATTAGTAAACTTTTCAGTTGCTAGGTTACTTTCCACTCTTTTGTGATCAGTCTAATGAAATTCTTGGTTTTGCAAGAACTAGTGGAAATAAGAATTTATGTATTCTTTCCGTACATTCCTAAACATAAATCGAACACAGAAGTCTCAATTATATTACTTCAGATATTTGGAATTAAAAAAAAAAAAAAGAAAGAAAGAAAATAAAAGAAAAAAAAAGTGCCTTGTTGTAAAAGTAAATTGAAGTTACAGGAAAATGTGTTAACTGATCCATAGTGTTGTGGTGTTGCTGTTACATGTTCAGGAAAGCCTGTGTAGTTAAATAATTGTTGATCTATAAAGAAGTACGAAGCAAAACATAGCAGAGATGTAAATCAATGTATTTTTAAACTCATTAAGAAAAGGTTGGTCTTTTTGTTTCACCCTCCAGATGGGCTTAATTGTAACCAAGAGTAAAAGAGCTGAAAAAATGACAGAACTTTCAGGTAGGGAGGTGGTATCTTTTGTAAAAACTTCAGAGCTGTTGTCAGTATAGTTAATTTTGCAACCCGTTGATTAATTTTGTATTTGTTGACATCTGTGCATTCCTTGAGATTTGACAGGATGTTATAAAGCAAGGTTTCTTGAGTTCCTGCCTTCTGTCGCTAGCAAGCTATGTGTTTTCAGAAATGTAGTTTTAAATCTTGTCTTTTTATCGACCTTTAAAACCGGAGCAACTTTATTGAAGAGTCGGAGAATTCCGTAATGCTTAAAGTTACTTTGAGGTTAACAGAGTAAAATGAGTTCTGCCACTATTGAAACACTTTGTGAGGCAGTTTTCACTGTGATTCTTTGTTCATGTGAAATGCTTAGCAATATACAATGATTTTCTTCCTCTTTTGCTTCTTAAAGTTTTTAACAATGGAATATTTCTGGAGTAAATGTCTTTTTGTTGACAGATTGTTTTCCACGTTCTGACCATGAAGTTCAATTCTAAGGATGGACTTAGAAGTCATAGTTTGAAAACTGTTTCTGTACAAGTATATTATAAACTCATAAAATATATTCATTAGTCATAAGATACAAAGTTTAAATACTTAAATTCCTTTAACACGTTACTTTGAACTGTTTTATTCACTCACAGGTAACTCAAAAAAGCACATAACTGCTCTGAAGAAAGCAGTGGATATGAACTGCCATGGAGAGCCATCTCTTTATAATTCCCTAAATTTGGCCATGCAGACTTTAAAGTTAGTTTGTAAACTCTTTTGTTTTTGTTTTCCATAGTCATTGTAATGCTGATTGTGAATTTTTGAGAGGACAATTTTTTGCTGTTGTGTTTTTCTGGTTTGTTCTTGTTTGTTGGTATTTGTTCTTTAGAAGTAGTTTCTTGCATTGGACTGGTGTGAGTCTTTAAAAGGTAGCTTTACATCCTCTTACAATACTAACTGTTAACTTGTAGGATGATAGCATATTTAACTTTCTAACACAATCTCTGTTCAGAGATGTGCTTCTTACAGGAAGCAACAATATTTTAGAAATAAGTTTTTGATGTTAGGTTGTGTATAAATATAGTGATGATAGACCCTGCAGTGAATTTTTACTAGAGAGCTAAGGTATGAGACAGCAGAGTTTGGGATTAATAATGGTAAGAGACCAGTAAAATAAATAAGTTTGAATCTGATAGAAGTTTTTGACAGACTTCAGAAAGATAGACTTTTAAGTAAGTTAGATTTACAAACTTTATTTGCTGTGTGAGATCACTGAGATCAGAAAACATTTGCAGAAGAATGTTTATCAAGTAAGTTATAGCTAGAAACATTACCAGAATAAAACTGGCAGTCAATGTCACAGAAATGATCTGAAGGACTAGCTGAAAGAGAGTTTTCAATTAAGAAGTAAGAAGAAAGACAGGAGTTAATAGGTTTACATCTATAAACTGATCAGATATTTTTAAGAAGTTAGCAACACTGTAGTAAGTCTTCCAAGTTTGGAGGTTAATTTTACCTGTGAGAGTGTAAGTATAACTTAAACATTAGCACAAACAATTAGGTAACAATTAGACTTAATCAAATCTTGTATCTTAGAGAAAGTTTTGGGGTTTAGAAAGTGAAATTCTGGTGCTCAAAAGGAGCTTACCAAAGTTTTTCTTAGTTTATAGGCAACTTCCTGTCATGTCTTCTTCTGACTTTAGTACGTTGAAGTCCTTGCAAACTTTAGCATATGTATAGCTTGGTGTACAGAAGTCAGTTAACCATATACTTTCTTTAGGCACATGCCAGGACATACAAGCAGAGAGGTTTTGATAGTCTTCAGCAGTCTGACAACATGTGATCCAACCAACATCTATGATCTAATTAAGGTACAGAAGTGAAGTTTGACTACTACTTTGAACCTCCAAGCTGTTAGACTAAAAACAGATGGTTGCAGTGTCATCATCAATAAGTTTTTGTTTAAAACTTCAAACCTTTACTGGTCAGCATACAAATTTGATTATTCTTTCTTTTTCCACATGAAGTGTTTAAAAGCAGTTAAGATCAGAGTGTCTATCATTGGTCTAAGTGCTGAAGTTCGAGTTTGTACAGTACTTGCCCGGGAAACTGGTGGTATGTATCTGAACTTTTACAGTTATACTAATAAAAAAAGTTTAAAATCAAAATTAAGTTATTAGTTGGTAATTTTCTTCAATGCATGTTGGCATTAAAGGATGAGTGTTCTGTCATGCTAGTAGAAAATACAAAAGCTTCTCAAATCTGTGAAGTACAGTATTCAGTGAAATAATACAAGCTGCTAGACATATCTGTAGAGAGAAGAAATGTGTCTTAAAGCAGGCTTCTACCTATAAAACTGTATGATGTGGAACTTAGTGCAGCATGTTAATACCAGTTACTAAAAAAGTAACTCTTACAGTAGAATTACTACAGCGTAATGTTGGAGAAAATAAGGGCCCTGTAAGTAAACGTGCTGATGTATTAGTTGTAAAGCTTCTATTCAGAAGGATTTCCAAGATTATATTTCATATTTTTTTAAGATTTTTTTTTTTGACTTTTTACATGTTGTTGTTTTCTCTTATTTGTAGAATATGTTTGCATTACTTACCTGGTCATAATATGAGAGTAACGCATTTCTTTCCTCATGACAGGAACATACCATGTTATTTTAGATGAATGTCATTATAAGGAACTGCTAATGCATCATGTTAGTCCTCCACCTGCCAGTTCAAGTTCTGAGTGCTCCCTTATTCGAATGGGTAGGATATGGTTTTGTTGCAGTCCTGATGCAAGATCTGTAAATCTGTCTTTTTCTGCCTTTCTGTCTCTGTTTTAAAGCAAAACAAATGATTTTGCTCAATTTTTTGCACTTTTTTCAATTTAATTTTTACTTTACTAAGTAGATTTTTATTTATTTAATATTATTCCTACAAAGTAATAAGCATTTAAAGAAACCAGAAAAAATAAGATAAATTACACAACTGCAGTTGGAAAAAGTAAGGTGAAATAACACTGCCTGTATAGTAACTGGTGTGAATGTAAAGTGTTTTTTTTTTGTTTGTTTGTTTGTTTGTTTTTTTTAAAAAAAAGATAAACTGTATTTTGTTCTCCCTCTGTATTTACCCCTGCACAAGGCAGCCATTACAGAAGGGTAATGGTTGCACAAGGCAACTGTTAATTGTCTGCAAGACCCTTCTATTTGGACACATAGTATGTAGTTTGTTAGCACCACTGTTGTAGTGGTCTTTCATTCATTTCATTCAACAAATGGATTAAGTACCTTTTCTTCTCCTGATGTATTTCTCAATAAAATTAAGCCTGGAGTTAAACTAGAATAGCAACACTAGTACCACTGGTTAGAGCGTTAATTTCTCATCCATGCACTTTCATAGATAAGAATATATTTATACATAGATTTAAATACTGAAGCAATTTACTCATTGGAGATAAAACATAAACAGAAGTAGTGAAAATAATCTGGCTATTTGAGATGATCTGTAAAAAAAAAAAAAAAAAAAAAAAAAATTGGCATAGAAAGACCAGTGTCTTCTACAGCCTCCATGAAGTGCTATAGTCTCGTCTGTCATCATAACTGCACTTGGAAGAAGAGTATGTTCTTGGCGTATGCTTATTATTTTTGCCTTACTAAGAAATCACTGTTCAAGCAAGCATTCTTGTAGTGCCCTTTCTGCTTTCCTACTGTTGCACATCATCATCTTTTTTAATTGGTATTCAGAAACTTGCTCCAATGGGTTTCAGTTAATATAAAGTTAATGAAAAGCTGTTCTGTTTTTTATAGCTGGGGAAAATAAAGGATTTGTTGGTGAATGTATGTAGAAACTGTTAGGAAAATTTGCTCCCTGTTAAGAATGCCTTGCATCCTGTAACAATGAACAAAAAAAAAAAGAGATTCATTAAGTGTTTAGGATAATCTTTGAAATTCTGCATTACCATAAGAAAATGAAATACTATTATTATGTTTAAAATCAGACTTTTTTTCTTCAGGTTTTCCTCAGCACACTATTGCTTCCCTGTCTGATCAAGATGCAAAGCCATCCTTTAGCATGGCGTAAGTAGACTTGATTATAATTCAATGAACTGATTAGAATGCTAGGTTAGAATTCAAGTCATACTTAGCCATATTTAGCAAATCTGATTTTCAGTGAAAATACCACAAAATAACATGAAAAAGGACTAGCAAGTAATGTGTTATGACTTTTCGGTTGAAATCTTGCTTTTATTTGCAATCCACTATGTGGCCATAGTTCTCTCTTTAAAATATGCTTTATAAAATTTGTATTTAGAATTTTTTAAGATAGTAAATAGCTTTTTTTTTGGTACATTTATGCATACTACCAATTTCAAATGCATTTCTTAATTCAAATATTTATATCCTTATAAAGATACAATGATGATAAATAAGAGTATTATCTGTAATAAAGTTTTTTATTTATTTACCGAGGTGACATAAAAGGAAAATTTAAAACAGAGGCCTTGTTTGCTTGGTGTGCCAGTGCTCATAATGAAAGGAATCATAGTCTTCAAGGATAATATGAGAGTCTGAATTTTCAGAAGGAAACAGTCTGCTCTTTGAAAGAATAGGTACTGATGTACATCTTACAGTCAGTACAGGATGTTGGGAGGCGAGTAGGAATATTGATACGGATGTCTTGAGTACCTTTTTTTCTAACGTTTTATTGACTCTTTTACATGGGAAAATTCTGGTCTTTGTTCTGTTTCCATAAGAAAATGTGATTACTGATATTTTACCCATATTAGTAGTTTTCTGACACTTCCATATGCTTGGAAGTGTTGTATAGAAGCTACTGTAACTGCTAAAACTTTGTTTTGAGAACCGTACATTTTTTCAGTTTGTTCTCGTACATATTTGATTGTCTTTCTTTGTTCCAGGCAATTGGAAAACAACAGTGAGCCAGGTCTTACACTGGGTGGGTACTTCTGTCCCCAGTGCAGAGCAAAATACTCTGAACTTCCTGTGGAATGCAAAATCTGTGGTGAGTAACAAGAGAAAGTGAGCAGATGCATTATGTGTTAGTGATTAAGAGTTACGGGGTGGAGAAATGAAACTATACTTAGCAATTAAAGGACAGTTCTACCTTAAGAAGCCTTCATTCATGTACTGGAATTTCAGCTTCATACAAGAGTCTTTCCTGTACATACAAGGGACTGTGCCTGTAATAATAAAACTTTATCATACGGGTAACAGTAAATAATCTCCTGTTGTTCATGTGCCTGTTTCTGAATTCCAGAGTGTGTGCAAAAATGTTACTGACAAGAGCCTAGATGGAGCATAAATGTATCTTGTTATGTTAAATTGCATAGAATATATGTTTGCAACAGTTATATCAATTGTTGCTGTTGTCGCTTTCTGGGATCAAGGTGATGATAGAAGGGAAAGGCAAGAACACCAGAAACACTTGCTAATGAGCATACGTTGTAGTAATACAGCAAAACATAGTAAGTTGTAGGTGTTTTACTACCCTTACATCAGTGACTAATAGATGTTCTGGATTGACCAAGTAACTGACAAGCTGTCATTCACATTTGTGGAAGAGATGAGATTGTTGTATGAAGGATGTTGAAAGAGGTTTATACACACCAAGATTTACTTGCAAGGTCTGTAACTGATTGCTTGCAGTCACCTTAATAGTAGGAGTTGTTTTCAGGGAAAATAAACATAAAGGAGTTGGCAGATGGAGTGAGGGGATGATGGAAGGAGTGACTGCATTGTTTAATCAGGATCAAAGAAAGCTCTTCAGCCTTCCAAAGCTTCACAAACTGCAAACAGTGGTGCTTTTCCCTGCTCAATGAGGGCGGGAGGATGGATTAACATCTTTTGTAGTATTAGTATTGTGTGAGCAACAGCGATCCACCTGTTAACTTCCACAGGCATATGACTAAAACGCGGTAAGTCTTATCAAGATACTGTATTTGGCAACAGGATGAAATAGTTTGGAATCATCTTGTTCTAGTTTGATTTCCAAATGTTGTTATCAACATTAGTTTCATTTCAGCAAGGTAATAGTGTAACTCAGAAATTCTTTATATCAGGAAGATATTCTCCACAACTGCAACAGACAGCAAGAGAACAGAACAAGACTCTGAAAGTTTATTTCAAGTGTGAGTGGGTGACAAAGAATTTTGGGCTAGCTCATGCTCCAGCATGAACCTTTGTCAGCTTAAATATGCCTATGGCATGCTTTGCCAGTGTTTTAGCAGGCTGCAGTATTACCTTGTAGTGTGGCACCATATTGACTGGTCATTTAATACAGCAGTATCATCACTACCAATGATGAATGCTGCAACTAGATTTAATTGGAAGACCCTTCTATGATTGTGTTTTGTTTTTAAGATGAAGATGAGAAACTTGTTAAGTTTTCAACTCTGTGTTGTAAACATACTTCTGAAGATTGACTTAAACCTTCTAGTCAGAAATCTCAACAAAACAGAATCATTACTTGTAAGATTTCTCATATAATAATAACAATGTATTTTTATTTGCAGGTCTTACATTAGTGTCTGCACCTCATCTGGCTCGATCTTACCATCACTTGTTCCCTTTGGATGCCTTTCAGGAAATGCCACTGGAAGAATATCAGGGAGAAAGGTATGCAAGTAATATTTGTGATAGTGATAACATAAACTATAATAGTGGTAGTGATAATATAAGAATATCTAACAGTAGCTTTCATACTGTGGGAGACACTTTTGAATGTTTTGTGATTTTTGGTCTCCTCTGGCAAGAAGTGCTTCTAGTTACCATTAGTAGTTATCCTGTGTATCCAGTTGAATGGCTGAAATGGTTCCTATTAATGGTTATTATGTATGATTAAGATGTTTTTTTAACACCACTATATATAATCTTGTCACTTTTTTCAGTTAAAAAACACAATTTTTCTTCTAGGTACTGTCAAGGCTGCCATGGAGAAATCAAAGATCAAAATGTAAGTATGTTGAACTGCATTGCAACTTGCATTGAGATATAGAAGACAAGTAGAGATAATCCTGTTGACTATTTTTCTGAAGGCCAGAAAAATACTTGGGGAAGTTTTTCTCATGTCATAGTTCTCTGTTATAGTCAGACAATTGTTGCTGTACTGTAGTGCTGTAATTTTCTTCTAATTTAACTTGTTTCTCTATCTTTTCCACACAGGTTTATATATGTAAAGTATGCCAGAATGCATTTTGTGTGGAGTGTGATGTGTTTGTTCACGATTCTCTGCACTGCTGTCCTGGCTGTATTCATGAGCACCCTGCTCCCATATCTGTATGATTTCATCTCTTTTTTAGAGATTGTCATGTCAGTTTCATTCTTGTATAAACCCATTTTGTTTATTCAGCCTTGGATTTCAGTGAGGTGCCTCAGAACAAGAAGGGCCTGGATGATTTCAGAAGGTTGGATACTGGGTTGGGAGCAAATTTAATTTTTACTTACTGTATTAATGATTTTATAACTGTTAATATATTCCTGAATTATCTGTAACTGATTTATTTTTCAAGTTTAGAGTTTTCTTGGTGTTACTGTTGATAACATGTACATTTGTAAATGTAGTAAAACTGGTTTTAAACTATTAACATGATGATTTGTGTCTGATTTGTTCAAAAAAAAGCTCTAAAAATATATTTTATCTATTGTTTTCAGTGGGTGGTGAATTATTCTGTTACGTTATATAGGGCAAAATATTTTTATAAAAACAAAGTTAATTTTTTTTGCAATTAGTTGGAGGGTAATTCAAAGAGAATTAATTTCAACAATGGTGACTGTTCACCTCAGCCTTCAGTAATGCTACTCAATTTCAGCTGCTACAAATGTGTTGAAAGTGCATGTTAGATTATAATGGTAAGGTCAAAAGTAATTGAATTCTGTTACTGCTGTGTATGTAGTTGTATGTTGTAAGTTCCACTTGCTTGTAGGTGTGCAAGCTTATTGAAAGGCCATTGCAGAGATGTAAGAGTTGAATTCAAGCAAACTGTGCTTAGGTAGTCAAAGAACTGAATGTAGTGATCTGTTTTGATTCTGAGTCTAGAATGAAGTAGCAGAACTGTAAGTCAACTGCTCCCAAAAGCAAGAAAGAATGGAAACTGAGAGGAATGTAAGATCACAGAATCACAGAATTGAAGGGGTTGGAAGGGACCTTGAAAGATCGTCAGGTCCAACTCCCTTGCCAAAGCAGGTTCCCTAGAGCAGGCTGCCCAGGTGGGTGTCCAGACGGACCTTAAATATCTCCAGATTAGGAGACTCCACAACTTCCCTGGGCAGCGTGTTCCAGTGCTCTGTCACCCTCACCTTGAAGAAATTCATGTTGGTGCAGAATTTCCTGTGCTCTACCTTGTGACCATTACTCCTTGTCCTGTCCCCACAAACCACTGAAAAGAGGTTGGACAAATCCCTCTGTCTCCCACACCTCAGGATTGATGTGATCCCATCTCACTCTTCTTTTCTCCAGGCTGCACAGACCCAGGTCTCTCAGCCTTTCCTCATAAGGAAGATGCTCCAGGCCTCATATCATCTTTGTGGCCCTCCGCTGGACTCTATCCAGGAGATCCCCGTCTTTCTTGTACCGGGGAGCCGTACTCCTCCCGAGAGGACAGGCCCTTTTTCCATGTTACATAAACCTTCCTCTTCCTTTTGATCTTTTGAGCTTCTTACTCATCCACACACATTTCCTGCCCCCCTTCCCCGATTTCCTACTCTTAGGGATGCACCGGTCCTGAGCGTGGAAGAAGTGCTACTTAAATGTAGCCCAGCTCTCACAAGCACCCTTGCCTTCTAGCAACCTAGCCCATGAGATACTCCCAAGCAGGTCCCAGAAGAGGTTGAAGTTGGCTCTCCAAAAGTCCAGGATAGCAATCCTTCTTTTAGCCTTACTTCTTCCACCAAGTTCCATCTTGAACTCTACCATCTCATGGTTGCTGCATCCCAAGCTGCTCCCAACCTTCACATCCCTAACCAGCCCATCCCTCTTGGTAAGGACAAGGTCCAGGAGCACCCCTCTGCCTCATCGCCTCCTCCACCACATGCATCAGAAAATTATCTTCAACGCATTGTAGGAACCTTTTGGACTGTGCATGCCTGGCCGAGTTGCTTATCCAACAGATGTCTGGAAAATTGAAGTCCCCCATGAGAACCAGCGGCCGTGATTGTGAGGCTACTACCAGCTGCTTGTAGAAGGCCCCATCGACCTCCTCCTCCTGATCTGATGACCTGTAGTACACCCCCACAACAGTATCACCCATACCAGCCCACCTCTTAATTCTCACCCATAAGCTCTCCACTTGTCCTTCACCCTCCCCCAGATGGAGCTGGGTACACTCTAATTGCTCCCTCACATAAAGGGCAACCCCACCCCTTTGCTTTCCCAGCCTGTCTTTCCTAACAAGGACATATCCCTCCGTGACAGCGTGCCAGTCATGCGAGCTGTCCCACCATGTTTCTGTGATTGCAACGAGATCGTGGACCTGCAACCGAACACAAATCTCAAGCTCATCCTGTTTATTACCCGTGCTCCACACATTGGTATACAGGCACTTTAGGGAAGCAGCAGGCACCATTACCCCTGGAGAAATGCAAGAAGAAGGAAATTCGAGACAGCGTATCAGGATCATTACCTTCTCTGAGGAGCCCTCGGACGATCCTATGGGACAGCTCAGAGGTTTTTCCCTACTATCTTCAACAGTGACAGCAGTGACAACTTCCCCCAGCCCTTCTCTGTCACTTTTAGCTCCCCTCCCTTTCCCCCATCAAAGCTAGCTTAAAGCCCTGGTAATCAGCCCAGAGAGCTTGCTCCCCAGCACACTTGTGCCCAACTTTCTGAGTTGAAGTCAGTCAGCAGCCCACATACCCAGCGTCTCAGAGGGCTACCAAAGATCGAAATAACCAAATCCTTGGTCCAGACACCACCCCCTCAGCCAGTCGTTCACCTGTCCTGTTCTTCTTCTTTCTGGGTCCTGGTCACCCAAAGGGAGGACAGAGGAGAACACTACCTGCACCCCTGATCCCTTCAACAACCTTCCCAGGGATGCAAAGTCCTTTTAAATATTCCTCATTTTTCTAGTTGTGGCTTCCTGGGATCCAACCTGAATGACAAGAGGATAGTAATCCTCTGGTTTAAAGAGCTGTGGCAGAGCTTTCCTAATGTTTCTGACACGTGCCCCAGTGTGAACCTTTGTTGTAAGATTAGAAACGGCAGTAATCTAACCTAAACACTTTTTTGTTTAAAAACAACAACAAAAAAATCACCCTATCTTAAATTTAGTTCTTGGTGGTTTTCTTTTTTTCCTTTTTTTCCCTGTTTTTTTTTTTTTTTTTTTTTTCCTTGCTGGATGTTGGTTTTTTGTTTGTTTGTTTTTAACACCACATACAAACAATACATGCTACTTTCTTTTTTTTTTTTTTTTTTTTGGTGGCCAGTTTTCATTTCCAATTGTTTAAAAATGCAAGTTCTCTATTGTCAATATAGCACCTTCTGTATTTTCTCTAAAGTTTTTATGCCTGCAGGCTGGCCAGAAGGCAGTAATTCCACTGTGTTGGCAAAAAGATGGTTTCAGCATCTGTTTCATTCTGTGTGAAGTGAAACAATCTTTATAATCCCTTTGTGCTATTATGTGATTGCAGTGCCTGTTACCATTAGCCTGGTTATTGGGCTGTTTAGCCAAGCTATGCTAGGGTGTCCTAAAATGTAGCAGGAAGAGGGACATATTCATGTGTTTTAGTGTGGTTTAGTAGGACATTTGAAGCCAAGGGAATGCCCTAAGCATATGTCTCTTAGTTAATCTGATATTGGTGATGGTGTCGTGTATGATGCTTTCTAGAAATGTTTTCATCTTTAGTGTCATCACTTCCTTATGGGGGAAGAAAGAATGTCAAAACATTTTAAATCCATTCTAGCCCTTCCTCTTGCTAAATAGTAAAATAATGTAATAGAAAGTAGAAGCTGTTTAGAAGTCGTAGCTGTGTATTCCATTGTCTGATAGTGATCTGAGCAATAATTTGGGTTGTCCTTTTCTACCCTTCTCATTAAATAGAGCAGTTACAGGTACATCCTGAAAAAATGCTATCAGGACAATATTCCTCCTGACAGATGAGGAATTTCATCTTGTTATAAATGACTCAGTCTTCAAAACAGGATTATAATCAAAGTTTACAATTTATTAAAGGAATAGAGGTAAGCAAACAGCACTGGGTGCGCCGGGAGTCTCCGCTCCACCAGGACGCACACCAGTTACATCAAGTAGCTGATTTTTATGCTCCTAGACTAATACATATTCATTACTACTTCTAAAAAAAACTGGGACATGTGCAATTTTCTTCATTTCCTTTACAAGTTCATTTACAGCTTTTCTTTCTGTTGTGGTTTAACCCAGCGGACAGCTAAACAACACACGGCTGTTTGCTCACCTCCCCCCCTCCTTCTCTGGGATGGGAGAGAAAAATGGAAAAGTGAAGCCTGTGAGTTGAGATAAAAACAAGAAAATAATAATAATAATAATAATAATAATAACAATAATGATGATAATAGTACTACTAGTAATAATGTGTATGAAACAAGTGATGCACAATGCAATTGCTCACCACCTGCTGTCCGATTCCCAGCCTAACCCCGAGCAGTCTGGCCCTCCTCCCAGCTCTTGCACCCCCAGCCTGCCCGCTGGCAGGACAGAGTGAGAAGCTAAAACGTCCTTGGCTTCGTGTAAGCACTGCTCTGTAACAATTAAAACGTCAGCATATTATTAGCATTCTTCTCATCCTAAACCAGAACATAACATTCTACCAGCTACTAGGAAGAAACAACCTTATCATCAATCTTTAAACAGCAATTACTAAAGTTAAATTTTCCACAGACTTCTCCTTCTTGTGCTAGTAAATAATCCAAAGCTAGGCGATTTTGATACAAACCAGTTCTCATCTTGGTATTTTGCTTTGCAATTAATCCAAGTGCATCTCCGGTTTTATTTATAACAGTCTGTTGCCTTAATTTAAATCAGCACGGAAGAAAAGCTTCCTTCATCTATGCTCCTTGCTAGGATTCACTAGATCTCAGCAGTCGTTGTTCATATCCAGTGAGTTCTTGTTCTTGTTTGTTTTCTTGTTTATTGGATCTGCCACAATGTTAGCTGACCAATGAGATCGTTATCAGGAGTGTCAGAAATTATTGTGCTTTCTGAGGTTGTTACGTATTACTCAGATAAAAAATGCTGAGGGAAGAGACATGAATGTATACTGTGGCAGGGTTGGGGAAACCATTGTGTTGGGAAGTTTGAGGCTGAAAGGCACTCTCAGCCAGACAGAGCACTGCTGTTTGGAGTGAAGTGGGTATCTCAAAGGTAAGTGCCCATGTTTTATCATGCACTTCATACTTGCAGAAATTAAATTCACCATTTGCAGTAACAGTCATAATTAATTTCCAAGACTGGAAGTGCTGAAAATAAATAAAATACAATTAAAAGAAATGTGGTTATTTTTAATAACCACAACTTGTGAAGAACTTGCCTCCTGTTCTATGGATGTCTAACTTGGGCAATATAAGGAAGAGTTTTAATTCTATATTTTGATATAATTTGTGGATGGAAAAAATGTCAGAACAAACTCATCACTGGTTTGTGCAGCCTCCTGACTGAAGGAGTGACAGTCTGTGCATTTTAATTTAAAAATTCATAAAATCTGAACTAGAATCACTTTTTCATATTTAGTTTTGCAGCATTTCTTTGCTGTGGGATTTGAAAGCATTGTTTAGCACACATTTTCCTAAGGGAGTACATGCACTGGTTAAGGTGTGGAATGATTATGGATTTGTACAGTGGCAATCTTGCCTTTGCTGCTTCAGTTTTATATCAACAGCAAATGTAGTCAACTCCTTTGCTTGCCCTTGTCTGAATCATTCATGCTGCAATCCACAGTGCAGATCACATTGCTGGGCCCTGTAGTCCCACCATTGACCTTCCTCTTTTGCTAGAACTGACCATTTGTTTCCCATATTTGCTACCTGTTTTTAGCCAGTTACTTTTTCTCCATTGTTATGGCTCAGTTCCCTTAAAAAACTGGAAATCCAGGTGGATGTTATCAATCTGATTGCCCATCTGTAATGTACTTGTTGATCCCTTCAAAGAACTAAGGATTTGCTTTTTACGAGCCATGTTGACTCTTCCAAGTAGTTCGTATTTATCCAGGCAGTCATTCTAGCATTTTTGTTGCTTCTGCTGATCTGCTTGTAGCAGATATTAGGCTTAAGGACCTGCTGTCTTTTTCCCTTTACCTGAAAGATGTGAACTGTTTTCTAAAGATTGTCATAATATTTTCCCTAGGAATCTCTCTGAATTCCTCTGCAGTGAACATTAATACAAATACTGCAGAGGATGGCACTTCAAGGTCTCTGCCATTGCATGGTCTCTTTGAACAGTTCTTTAATATCTTTTATAGTGGATTCTACCACCTCTCTTCACTGGCTTTTTGTTTCTGCTATATGGAAGAAGGCTTAGATTCCTTTAGCTTCTTACTATTAACCTTTTCTTTATTATTGCTATTATGCCTGATTTTATTTTTTTTCATATTTCATCTGCTACACCCTTTGAGCCTTCTGTCTTATTTGCTCAAAAACTACAGTTTTCTGATATATTTTCTGATAATCTGATTTATTTTCCTGTCAGTCATACTGATTTCCTGTGACTTTTCACAAATCTTTTCTAATAAATATCACAGATTTGTGTTGCAATTCCATTATAATATCTTACAGGAAACTCTCAAATGACTGTAAGATATTTTTTTATTATTTGGTTGCCAGTTTAGTTGTATGGTGTCATTTTTTTTAAGTGATCATTTTCAATTTTCTTATCTTTACATAGGTCTTGTTTTTGAAGTCTAACACAGCCTTATCAGATTCCTTGTTCCTGTGGGGATGTTGCATAGAAATAAATCACAATCATTCCTACAGTAATATTTCGTAAGGAGACTTTTTGCTCCTCCCAGCACAATTCTCATTACCAATTCAACTTCCTCTAGTAAACTTGCTAGTCACCGTCTAAAGAAAGTCACCTGTGCTTTGCATCTCAGTGTGGTGGCATCAGTGCAGTACACTTCGTGGACAACTGGAGTCACTGGATACAATTCTATTTTTTGCCCATGTTGCTTCTTTCATTTCTTTGTGCCTTAAGACCATTTCCTGCTGTGAAATGAAAGTTGACATAAACTTTTGCTTTTGTTTTTTAAATACTACTGTGATGTTTAAACATATAATCAGCTACATGTTTTTGGTTGTATCAGACATTGTGCCTCTGCAAAAAGACTTTTTTTTTTTTTTAATTAAAATTTAATGTTCAAAAGTTGAAATGAGGTAAAAGTCTCCAAATAAAATAAATGGGTGTCAAATAGCAACATTTTTCTTCCAAATGGAAACAAATGGAGAAATGTATTATACTAACTACTGTGTCTTTTGAAAACACTGCTTGGAATCTAATCAACATAACAGCCTACACAGTTTTGTGCTAATTGTGAGAAACATCTCAAGTAATTTTCTTCAGACAGGCTCTTCTGTGAAGCTATTTTATTCACGATTGCAATGGCAGGCATCCTGTCAATCAGGAGTGCATCCCAGCAAACAAGTCATAACCTTTTATTCCCTATTACCCGATGCCTGATCACCTTCCCTGTTTCCTCATTGGCTGAGTACTACAGGTTCACAAGCTACTCGACACTCCTCTATACCATATATGTACAATTTTTCTTTTTTTTTCCAACCCTTTAATTTCTCCTTTTTTATGTTTTGAGAACTTGTGATCTTTGTTTTACTGTTCTCACACTGCTTGTCCTGTTTTTTTCAAGCTTCTACCTTATTTGGGAACAGTGAGGCCTTCTATTGTCCACTTACCTACTTAGCATTTCTCCTCATTATGACTACACAACTACCTTGGAATACAGAAAAACAATTCTCTACTGCAAAAACACAACTTTGTTTCTCAAAATTCCCCCTTCTTCTTTTCTTACTCCTATTGTTGTTTTTGCGCCTCTTCACACACCGCTCTCTTGAGTTTTTCCAACATTAAGGTGCAATATTCTTCTTCAGATGTCACGGGATGATAGATATACAATGCTATTATTATTACAATACCAACAAGTAGTTATTTGAGCCAATTCTATTCAGGTAATCACAAAATTAGTTTCTCCCAAATGTTTCTAAATCCCCAGGATTCTTCTGGTGGGATTAAATAGCCCCCTTTCTCCCACTTCCAGAGAGTGTCTCCTGGAAACACTCCAACCCCTTTTACTTATTAATTCATTAAGAATTCTTCTAAGGAGAAGTTAAAGGTTTACAACAGATAGCTTTAACAGTTTTAACCTTAAAAGTCTTTGTTAATGCAGTCTCTCTGGTATCAGGTTTAACTGATGCTTTTACCCAGGTACGAATCCATCATTTCTCAGCCATTCTTACTGTCATCTTGGTAGTCAGGAGCACTTGGAACAGTCCATCCCACTGTAGTGGGTTTACGTGGCAAGGTTTTGGTAGCAGGGGGCTATAGGGGTGGTTTCTGTGAGAAAGATCTAGAAGCTGCCCCATGTTTGGGAAAGGCCCCATTGTTTTCCAGATCTGAGCCAATAAGCGATGCTGTTTGCGCCTCTGTGAGAGCATATTTAAGACAGGGAAAAAAAAAACGCTGCGCCACACAGCAGCCGGGAGAGTCAAGGGAGTGAGAAACAGCCTGCAGGTGCCAAAGTCAGTGTAGAGGGAGGGGGAGAGGTGCTCCAGGCGCCGGAGCAGAAGTCCCCTGCGGCCTGTGGTGAGGACCATGGTGAAGCAGGATGTCCCCCTGCAGCCCATGGAGTACCACGGTGGAGCAGGGTTCCACGCTGCAGCCCGTGGAGGAGACCACGGTGGAGCAGGTGGCCCTGCACCGACGGAGGCTGCTGCCTGTGGAAGACCCCTGCCGGAGCAGATTCCGGGCCGGACCTGTAGCCCGTGGAGAGGAGACCACGCAGGAGCAGGTGACCTGGCAGGAGCTGCTGCCCGTAGGGGAGCCAGGTTGGAGCATTTTTCTCCTGAGGGATGGACCCCGTGGTACAGACCCATATCTGGAGCAGTTCTGGAAGAGCTGCTGCCTGTGGGAAGCCCACGCCAGATCAGTTCATCAAGGACTGCATCCCGTGGGTGGGACCCCACAGCACAGGGGACGAGAGTGACCGAGAAGGAGCGGCAGAGAAGAAGTGCTGTAGACTGACCATAACCCCCATTCCCCCGTTCCCCTGCGCCACTCGGGGGGAGGAGGTGGAAGAGGGCGGATGGGGGGGGCAAGGTGCTTTTGGTTTGCTTTTTTTTTCCTTTGTTTTCTCACTTCTCTCACTTGTTAGTTGTAGGCAATAAATCTTACTATCTCCTTATGCTGAGTCTGTTTTGCCCGTTACAATAATTATTGCGTGATTTTCTCGTCCTTATCTCAATCCTTGAGCCCTTTTTCACATATTTTCTCCCCATTCCTCTTTGAGGAGGGGGAGTGAGAGAGCGGCTGTGGTGGAGCTTGGCTGCCCACTCGAGTGGAACCACGACACCCACTCAGGTTGCAGTTTCAGTTCTCTCCATGCTTGCATCAGACCCCAATCTCCTTCTTGGAATGGATGGATCAGGGCTTCCAAGAGTGGGGTTTGACCTAACAGTCCATGGGTCCTGAGAGATGACAAAGAGGACAACAGCCCGAGTACATAGTTCTTAAAAAAAGTATCTTTTGTCTCAAACTGAGGTAATTCATTCCCTTTGTCCATGTACAGCAATCCAAATAATATTTCGTATGGTAAAACTCCCACATCTTTTCTTGGTGCAGTTTGAATTTGGAGAAGTGCCAAATGTAAACACTTCATTCAGGAAAGCCGAGTTTCCAGAACTTAGTCAATTGCTTCCTTACTGTCTGATCCTCTCCACCCTTCCAGAAGATGAAGGATGCCAAGGAGTGTAAAATTTCCACTTAATTCCTAGAGTCCACATTAGCCCTTGTGCTATTTCTGACATAAAGTGATTTCCTTGATCAGAGTCAGTATTTTCAACAATTCCATACCTGGGAGTTATTTGTTTTAAAATTACTTTAGTTACAGTTTAGTTTTTAGTTTTTTAGTTTTTGTTCACAGTAGCAGATACTGAAGGGAAAGCTTCCACCCACCCTGACAAAAGATCGACCAAGACTAATAAGTATTTAAATCTACCTACTCTAAGGAGTTCTGTAAAATATACCTGTACATTTTGGAAGCGTTGAATTCCTGTTTCTTGCCCCCTTTGGTCTGACTGCAGACAATTTTCCTTTTCACCTTTTGACATACTACACAACCACTGAGTACTTGTTCAGCCAGAGTATATATATATTCCTACACATACTTTCATAGCACCACATCACATTTTGCTTGAACTCCCCAATTACCCTCTGTAAAACAGTTAACATTTGTACAACAATTAATATTTGCCTCATTAGCACTTTATTCAGCATTTCTCTCCCATCAGGGAGTATCTGTTTTCCTTTGGACTTTTTGACTCCTACTTCCTTAAAAACCTCTTTCTCTTAAAACTTTTACTTCCTTTTAATTTTTTGTAGGGGTAGCTCAACAGTTCCCTGAATCCTCTCTGGATTTATTCTTTGTTCCCTCTCAGACACCAGATGCCATAAATACTTGACTTCTCCTTCTACGTACTGTAATTTATTTTCCAATACTTTCAAGCCCTGTTTTGCCAGAAAGTCAAATAGCTTGTTAGTGGCTTTCTTCTCAACTGTTTTCTTCTGTCCTGACAATAAAAGATCATCCACATAATGTAACAGTAACACCTCTTTTGGAGGTTGGAATTACTCCAAAAGTTTGTTCTAGAACTTGCCCAAATAAATTGATGGCCCAATAAACCTCTGAGGTAAAATTGTCCATCTGTATTGCTGCTTCTGCCCCATTTCAGGGTCTTTCTAATCAAAAGCAAATATATCTTTGCTCTCAGGGTCTGAGAGCATCCCATTAATAATACCGTTATTCCAGCCTAACAATTTATTATTTGAATGCCCAATTTCATTATCAAATCCTTTCCCAACAAGTTAGTCCCTGCCTCACGTGCATGCAATAATTGCCCAGTGATCATTCTATAACTAGTCTCAGCTTGGTGTCCCCAAAAAGTGGCACTGTTATCCCAGTCTCTTCTACCCCCATCACATTTAGGGTCTTATTAGTTAATTTAAGCCTTGATACTTTACAGGCCAGTGATGACCTAGCTGCCTCAAAGTATTGGGTTCACATGGCAAGATTCTGGTAGCAGGGGGGGCTGCAGGGGTAGCCCCTGTGAGAAGAATCCAGCAGCTGCCCTGTGTTAGATAAGGGACAGTTTCAGCCAGCTCCAAAGGGGCCCAGTGCTGCTCAGAGCCAACCCATGAGCAATGCAGTTTGAATCTCTGAGAGCACACCCGAGAAAAGGAAAAAACAAAACAAAACAAAACAAAAACTGCTGCACAAGAGCAGCTGGGAGAGTGAGGAGTGAGAAACCTCCTGCAGACACCTAGGTCAGTGCAGAGGAGGGGAAGTGCAGTGCAGAGGTGCTGCAGGTGCCGGAGCCAAAGCCGCCCCCCGCGGCCCACAGAGAGGTCCCCAGTGGGAAAGGCAGACCCCCGCAGCTCATGGTGTAGTGCAGCAGAGCACATTTCCACGCTGCAGCCCATTTAGGAACAGCCCAGGAACGTCCCCACAACAGAGCAGGGGGGAGAGTGACTGTAAAGGGGCAGTGGAAATGAAGCACCACGGACTGACTGCAGCCCCCACGGACTGACTGCAGCTGCCACTGCCTCCGGTGCAATGTTAGGATTATAAGGAGCATAACTTGATTGCTCCTCCAAAAAAATGAACTTTATTGTTTGCATATAAATTTCAAGCCTGAATTTTCATCAGACCCGTATTTTGGCCAAAATACTGAACTTCCTTTTATTAGCTTTTTAGGCCAGCTGGGGTAGGGGGCCAGCTGCTTGGGGTTAGTCTGGGCATCGGTCAGCAGGTGGTGAGCAATTGCATTGTGCATCACTTGTTTTGTACGCATTATTATTATTAGTACTATTATCATCATTGTATTATTATTATTATAGTTATTATTATTTTCCTGTCTTATTAAACTGTCTATATCTCAACTCACGGGCTTCACTTTACATTTCTCTCCCCTGTCCCAGAGAGGGAGGGGGGAGGGTGAGCGAACGGCTGCGTGGTGTTTAGCTGCCGGCTGGGCTAAACCACGACACAAACAAACAAACAAAAAAAACCAGAAATGAACTTACTGTGCAACTTGTTTGCATGTTAAGGCCAGCGTGATTCCTTGCAATTCTAGCTATAAAATAAAACATAGGCCATCTGATTTTAAAAAAGTGGTAAATTTAAACAGGAGAACAAAACTGCTGCTGCCATTCATGTTTAGTAGCTTTGGTTGGGAGAGAAGTAAAGTGCACAGGTGTAGCTATGACAACCTTTATTTACCCTTGTTCACTATACAATGAATCTTTAGTGTTGTAACACTTTGTCATTCCTGAAGGGAAAGGGGTGAAGTCTGCAGCCAAACTGATTATTCAGCAGTGTCTACACCTGCAGCAGATGCTTCTCATTAATTCCATATTTGGATCATGACAGCTGTTTGGAAATAAGTGACTTTAAAGGAGAGAACTTCGAACATGAAATAACGTTTAAGAGCAGAGATCACACTGCTTCGAGATAAATTAATTTTATGTTTGTATACATTACAACAGTGACAACTTACTTGTTATTCTCTCTTACCGCTTTTTCTACATTCAGCCCCAAATATTTCTTGCTCACCAGTGTATTCAGACTGCTCAGACACTGGACTTTGTTTAACACTTTGTGTAAAACTTCTTTTGAAATGTCTCAATTTCCTGTCTTCCACAAAACATGTAAAATATTAAAAAAACAATCACAGCGCAAAACCAAAAAGAAGAAAAAAAAAAGCAATAAATGACTTAAACTAGAATTTCATAATTTGGTTGGTAGTCTTATTAGCTTACCTCTTACCACTGAGATGCACTAGTCGTTAAAACAGTGCATTACCAAAATATTTATTGAATTTCATACTTGATAGTAGTCTTAAAGCTAGTGTCTCATATATGTGACTGAAAAAAAATGATTCATTTCACAAGCAAATGCTAAGTCTGTCCTATAATTTTCCTCTATTTTTGACATATATTTTAGTATACCAGTAAACCTCATCAACTTGCTTACTGGAGTTCTGTCTTGTAAATAACCTGACCATAAGGCAAGACTGAAAAGCTGTGCAAGTGGTTGTATAAGCTAGTGTTTTATTTGCTTTGCTCCGTAACAGTGATAATCACACACCCATCAGCACACTGATATATTTTTTCTGAGGCATTAATATGACAGGTAAAATACCCTCTATTTTATCTCTGTCCTTAGCCTGAGGCATTAAAATGCTTAATGATGTGAGTTCAAAGTTCTACATTTTTCATCTTAATAGCAACAATTCTGTTTTATTTTAGATGTACAAGTCCTCAGCTTCACTGTATCTTTATTCATGTTCGAGATGGGTTTGAAGCATCTTTAAATCCTTGGTTGAGTTCTGCTTCTTTTTGCAGCAAAGGTTGCACAACCTGTGGAGGTTTCCAAAAGGTTGAAAAGTGCTCTCCTCTCTCTCAGTAAATCACAAAGTTACAGACATTGGTCAGAGAAACTTCTTTAGAACTCTGAATTTAAGAAAGCCTGATTAAGGAAAGCTGGACATTAGTCATGTATGTTAACATATCAGATGAAAGCCAGTACATCAACAGTCAGAGCTTCTGTCCACTTGTTTCTCAATTGTCTGGCCTTGTGACAGTTAGGATGCATGGCTGGCTCCTTGATGCAGAAGACTGTAAAATGTTTGATGTCATGAAGGTGCATAACCCCATCTAGGAGTTGAAAATATCTTGGCAACTGCTTTTGCACTTTCACCAATTGTTCAAGACTAAAAACATTTGAAAGTGTTTTTTTCATTGCTGTATGAATTATGCACCTATATTTCAAATAAATACGTTGTAAATTTTTTACCACAATGAAATATGCGAAAGGATTAAGACAGAATTAACTAAATTGAAAAACCTGACCTGCTTTACAAATATATTGTAACTAAGTGATGCCTTCTACAGAAAAATGTATAATATGCTTAAAGACTGTTTAAAATAAATATTATTTCTATTCAGTTGTTCTGCTTGGAATTAAATGAATTACATGAATCATTTGCTTTTAAATATAATCAAAAAACTATCTGTAGCAGCACTGCACTAAAAAATAATATTGGATGCTAGATTTCACTAGTATTAAAAACTGATTAAGGCCACTTGAAACTTCATGCCAGAAACTATCACAGGACTAGCTATAGAGGTGGACGGCAGCTGTCCCCCTCAGCAACAACCATTCGATAACCTGGTTTATACCATTTGCATGACAGTGAGCAATCTTAATCTAGTTTTGCTAGGCAATGAGGAAAAACTTCCCTTTGAATACTATGATTTCAATTTCTCTCTCTCTTTTTGATCAATTATTTATGGGAAAAATGATTTTCTGGGAAAAATGATTTTCAGGGATTTGGACATCGTAGGGAAAGGAGTCAAATATATAGCAAAGTTCCAAGTCTGAATTACTCTACTTTTCCCACAATAGATACTGCTGGCTTTAACTAAGTAACAATCTAGTTTTATGTGTATAGACTCCGTACTACAGGACTAAAGACTGTCAGTCTAAGACCGCCAAAGTCTTAGTCCACAATTTCAGTTATCTTTGCAGAGCCTGCTACTACAACTTTTGCATTTAATGTGGTACCACAAGAAACCCAGAAAAAGGCCACATGCCAAAATGTTACTGTCCTATTTGAACAATTCATCCAACAGGAAGACTTCTATGGAAGTCTAAAAATAAACAAACAACATGCCTAAATTAAGTTTGAAAAGTTTTATTAACAAGCACGTGAAAAAAAACACAAGTCCTTCTGAATTCAGCTGCCATACTCAGACCCATAAAATAAGGTATCTTTTTCAGGTCATTGCCACCAGTAGCCACTGTAACATAAATTGTTGCCATAAACTGAAAATACTGTAATTGCTCGTTCATGTGTTGTCAGTCAGGTAAAAAGTCAAAAGAATACAAGAGAAACTAAAATAAAGGATAAATTAAATCTGTCAAGTGTTTTTTTTTTCAATTCATATTAGACTTAAAATTGTGTTTCAAGAACATAAAAAAAAAAAAAAAAAAGCAAAAACACTTCATTGCTGCAGTGCTTTCTAAATGCGTTTGCTTGGATGTCTTTATGACAACGCACATACAACTATCAGCTTCAAGTAATCTGTCTACTTGTTACCAGGGGCAGATCACTGTTAAGAAACCATTCAGATTAATTGTCTTGATAACATTCTGATCTTCGCCATCAACCAATGCACAAAGTGATACACACCTCTGTCAGAAACATTTGTACCTGGCTTTAAAAAAAATTAAACAAGCAAGAATTAGTAAAAGACTTTTTTAAAAAAACAAGCAAACAAGTACTCATTAGCACTGAAATGCAATGCTTGTCACAGAAAATAAGAAAAGCAAGTTCCCATAAGAACACAGTTTTTTCTATGAAGAACTGGAGAGTTCTAAACAAATGATTCCAAGTAAAAGCAAAGCACTGAAGTATTGAGAAGGGAATAGTTCAGCAAGATAAACCTGAAATGCTGATCTTATCCAGAAAACAAATTAGAGCTACATATCCCGCTACATCATCTGTATAAAGAAGCAGTTGCTTTTGAAAATGCATACATAACTGTGAAAATTGTATTTTAGTTAACAACCCTTTTACCTTCAAAATAACCCTCGAGCAGATACAGTAACTCTTAACAGTTTAAGTTGTGTTAATTAAAAAAGTTTTAAAAAAATAATAATTAGAGTTTTAATCATGACATAAATGGCGAGAAAGGTATGAGTGATGAGAGGTAGTTAAAACCTCTCATCACAGCAATAAAATACTTTCCTTCACTCTAGCTAAGAAAATACTATTCCACTGCTGCTAGGCAAAGAAGGAATTAATTATGGCAGAGAAGATCTCTGTAGAGAGCCATGACAGCAGGTGGAAGTCCTGAAGCATGAAGTTTTTGCATGGAATTCAAAACTTTCCAAGAGCTAGACAAATTTGTCAGGCAGCTGTGTATCTCAATTTAGCATAAAATTACCACACTTACAATTGTTCAAATCAGTGATGGATATTTAGTTATTTTGTATAGGATTCTCTCTCCAGGGCTGCTTCCATTCGACTCTGTTTTAAACCCTACAGGACACAATGTAGTTAGAGCTTTAACTTTCTTGTAAAAACAAGATGTTGTCACAAAATAAAGATATTTACAGACAACTTTTTTTTTTTTTAATTCCTTAACAAATCAAGAGATCAGACATCGAGCATTAAACAGGACAGAAATTAAACTACCTGTCCCCATTACAAATAGTATTTTTACGAATGATTAAAGATCTCTATTTCTTGACCAATGAAAATTGTATTAAAAAAAATCACTTATATAATCTGAAGCAAGATATACTAAAGTTAGTCCTTCAAGGAGAACCTAGAACTAAAACATCAACCATACAAACATCCAGGCTTATGTGACCCCTACTCAAGGACATGAATATGCATATAATCCAAAATACTTTTAAATCTAACTATTATAATTTAAAGCAGCAGCAACACACACACACACAAACAAAAGCAGGATGACAAAGACACTTCCAGACAGAAATTGCACATACCAGGTAATAGCCAGTGTGATAACCACTCATGTACCAGGCTATCAACATGCTTCCCAATGCTTCATCATCCTCAGGAGAATCTGGCCCCATAGGTGGTGGAGGAGGAATCAGCTAAGAAAACACCAAGGAAACGTAAGTTGTTTGTTTCAGTGGAGTACAGGCCATGTTAGATAGCAACCAATTCTAAATGACCAAAATATAATACTGAAAACAAGGAACATATCCTCAATGCACTCCCTGGAAAGGAGTCAAGCAAAACAATCTTTTCTAAAAACATTTGGTTTCCAAAGCCTGGGAGGAGCAGGGTTCCTGTAGATTCACTGTTCAAACAAACTTTCATTAGAACAAGAAAATACTTATTTGTACCAGTGAATGCTGTTAGTCAAATTTAAGGTAATAAGTGGAGACCAGGCCCCCTGATCTAGATCTCTGCAATATATGCAATTGAATGGGTTGTCAAATATTTGGAAAACACGGAGTCTAACACAGAAATGTGTCCTAAAACCAAGTGTTGTGGTTTAACCCAGCCAGAAGCTAAACACCACACAGCCATTCGCTCACACTCCCCCCTCCCTCTCTGGGATGGGGGACAGAAACGGGAAAGTGAAGCCTGTGAGTTGAGATAAAGACAGCTTATTAAGACAGAAAAAAAATAGCATAAATGATGATAATAGTACTACTAATAATAATGTGTACAAAACAAGTGAAGCACAATGCAATTGCTCACCACCCGCTGACCGATGCCCAGACTAACCCTGAGCAGTCCGGCCCTCCTCCCCCTGGCTAGCCACCCCTATATATTGTTTAGCATGACCCCAGATGGTTTGTAATACCCCTCTGGCCAGTTTGGGTCAGCTGTTCTGGGTCTGTCCCCTCCCAGCTCTTGCTGCACACCCCCAGCCTGCCCGCTGACAGGACAGAGCAAGAAGCTGAAACATCCTTGGTGTAAGCACTGCTCTGCAACAATTAAAACATCAGCATGTTAGCAGCACTCTTCTCATCCTAAGCCAAAACATAGCACCCTAACAGCTACTAGGAAGAAAATTAACTCTATCCTAACTGAAACCAGGACACCAGGTGATCAGCACACTCGGAAAACCTGTGATCACCAATACTTATCTCTGACACTTTTTACTCTTACTTACTGGCGGTCCTGCTGGAAAGGGTGGAGGCCAGCAAGATAAGAATGGCGGAGGTGTTCTGAGTTTTGATCCAGACTATATTGAAGCAATTGAACAATGAAAGTTAAGAAAAAATATTAAGACATTAGATTTTATTAAACACAAATATCTGAAGCAATGCACAAGCCTTAAACTAAAGACAGCCCATCCAAGCAATTTAAGGAAACTGAATTAAGAACGTGGGATGGCTATTTCTGGGGAGCATTCCGTGACTAGAAGAGTAGAACTTGTATTAAATATGCCCCGAGGTAACCACTGCTGAAACAGGGTTCTATTTAGCACAAGCTTTCAAAAAAGTTTTTTTAAACAGAAGTCTACACAGAAGGCATCTGAATTTTTACATGAAGAATCTATGATACTTCCCACAGGCATACAGATAATTTCTCTGTTCCATTGTGGCTGGGGACACATGCTGACTAGATTCACTGAACTCAGTGTGCCATTTTCATTACACTCATGAATGTACTTGCTTAATATGAGCTCAAATACAAAGCTATAACACGGAAGATTAAAAAAAAAAAAAAAACATTATAGAGATATCTTGCACAAATGGCAATATTTAGAAAACACAATGCAGTATTTAGCTGCCTTATCATTTTAACTTCTGCACAACACAAAAACTGAAGGGCCACCCCAGCTAAATCAATAGAGAAGCTACAGCTGAGGGCTTCTGTGACACCTGGACATCACTCTGCTTGCCTTCAGTGCCATGTGAAATGAAATGTATCACTTGTCTTGCAAGGTGTAATATGAACAGCTTCTACCACAGTTCTACCACAAACAGCATGATGATGGTCCAAGGAACAACATCCTCTTCTAAGCTACAAGGCAGCTGCAAAGCAAGTGCTAGCTAAGGAGAAAGCCTTCTTCACTAGCCAGCAGCTCTGCAAAAGTTCCACACTGTGGCCAAGTTGTTAAAAAATTACATACATATGGGTTGTAACCAGCACATCTATTCTCAAAATGGTATTTTGTTTCTAGACAATGACAAAGGTTGTCAGGCACTGGGACTGGCTTCCCAGGGCAGTGGTCACAGCACTGATCCTGTCAGACTGCAAGAAGTGTTTGGACAACACTCTCAGATATAAGGTCTGATTTTTGGGTGGTGCCATGTTGAGGCAGGAGATGGACTCAGTGATCCTTGAGGGTCCCTTCCAATTCAGGTTATTCTACGATTCTGTGACTATATGACAAATATTATGCCATTGTCTCAGAATTTAGCGAGCATGCTTAACAGTGGTATAGGAATTATTGCAGATAACACTGAGCTTACCCTTCCCAGGCTGGGGGCTGCTGGTGGTATGGGAAAACGGAAGTTCTGGGGAGAGAATCTTGCCTTTGTGCAGTTGTTTTTGTTTTGAGGTGACTGGAAAGATTTTTCGCTTTCATCTGTTGAATATGGAGTCTCGTTTTCATTCTGGAAAACCAAAACATTTTTATGAGATGCACTAAACATGAGTCTGCAGAACGCAATTTCAGCGTGAAAAAGTGTGGACAGCCCTCTTTCTTTCCCTCCCAATCCTACTGAGGAGATATCTCATCATCCTACCTGCTCATCACGCTAGCTAGGTTTACTTTTACTCATAAATTTCTTGTCTCCCACGCTGACTTCTGTAAGTAAGGGGATGCTTTTTCCCCCTGCATCAGTTTGCGTTCTTTCACAACGCAATTGGGTTTTCAGCCTCACATAACCCATCTGGTCACAGCAGCGGTGCCAGAAACGCTGGAAAGCGCCCCTCGCCCCCCCGAAATCCCCCATCGTACCGTTTCGTCGTTGGCTGGAAGAAGTAGATCGGAGAGGTTCTGCTCCTCCTTGTTCCCGTATCCGTCGTACGTAACGACACACGTGCCCCTCTTCTGGTTTATGGAGACGATGGTGGCCAGGTACACGTTGCCGTCCTCGGACCAAACCGCGTTGCAGCTGTCACCAACTTTCCACTGCAGCAGAAGGGAGAGAGGCAGGTAGGTTAGTACAGCAGCGACTGGTGAGGAAGAAGCCTCCTTCCGCCCCGCTTTTTGTCCCAGCCCCTCGAACGGGTAGCGGGACGCGAGGTCTGCGGCGCTCTCACCGCCCCCCCACCGCGGAGCGCTGCTTTTGAGGTAAAAGCGGCTCGTTTTGGGTCCTGCCGCCGCGAGCAGCGGGCGGGGGGCCCCGCGTCACCTGCAGGGCGCTGCTCTGCTTTCTGTTCCTGTTCTTCTTGTTGTTCTTCCTCTTCATCCCGGGCCGCTGCTCCTGCTTGTCCGCGGGCTGGGCGCACTCCCCATTCCTCAGGGCGCTCTTGGGGCACAGGCAGGGCGCGGCCGTGAGCACCGGCCCCGCGCCGCCGCGCCCCGGGGGAGGTAAAGGGGGGGTCCCCCCGCGCCGCCCCTCACCTTGAAGGACGCCACCGCCTTGTCGTACGCCTTGATGAGGGCCGTGTCGTCCCACACGTCCGAGTCGTCGCTCTGCGGAGGCCACACAGCGCCTTACAGCCGCCGCCATCGCCTCACCCCCCCCCCCCCCCCCCGCCCTCCACCCCCACCCCGTCTCCCCTCCCCGCCGCCCACCTGCCCGGTGCCGCGCCGGAACAGCACGCGCTCCGACATGGCCGCCCCGCCGCACCGACACGGCGCGCACTGCGCACGCGCCGCGGGGAGCTCCCGGGAGCCGTGAGGCCACGCCCCCCGCCCCTCCCGAGGCCACGCCCCCCCTCCCCCCGCCCCCGCCCCCGCCCGGTGATGACCCGGGACAGGCGGGAGGTCATGCGAGGTGTCTTTTTTATTGTAAAAATAGTTAAACAGGGGAGATCCGCGCGGCTCGGGTCCCCGCGAGCCTCGGCAGGCGTTACAGGCGTGCTGCACCGCGAGCCCAGCGCAGCTTCTGGGAAATGCGGGAAATAAAACCTGGTCTAAGCGCAGGCGTACAGACCCGTGGCCGCAACCGTTCGGCGGGAGCTGCAGACGCGGCGCAAGCCCGGGCACAGCGACGGCCCGGTGCTGCCATTGCTACACATGCAGAGCAGCCGGCTGGGAAACAGCATTCCAGACTACTACACCTACGCTAACCAGAGGACAAACTAACGCTAGCTGAACAAGGCTGCAAAATTAACACCTAAATCGTTTAATGGCTGGCCATTTTCACAAATGATCCTCTAGGCCTTTCTGCTTCAGCGGCGCACTCCTGTCTGCTCTGCAGGGGTGCTTCATTTTGCTTCTGCCTGCAGAGACTTCCTTTCGTTAGCCGCCTTCTGTTTCTGCTGCATGATTTCAGAGTCCCTGTGAAGAAAAAAAACATTGCGTTTCAGGTAACGGCTTGCTGCTTCTCTAACCAGTCTCCTCTAGCTTTTCTACAGCCCTTTACATCAACCCCGTTTTGGTAACGCGAAAATACTAGAATAAAACATCTCAGCCATTATCACACTCTTACACTGGTCCTTTCATCAAGGTACGTCATGATTTAGAAAAGCTGCTTGATTAACGCGTTGTATCTAATTCTGAGTTTTATAACTACAGGGTGCAATGAAACAAACATCTTCAAGAAAGCGTTATACCACTGTTAGCATCATGCAAAAAGCTGCTAAAAAGAAATAAAAGCCTTTCCAGGTCTTGGAAGAAAAATAAATGTTCAACAGCAGATGCAGCAAACCCTACATCCAGGGTTTACACTTTGGCACGTGAGTTGAGCAAAATACTTAAATCTGTTTAAGGTAAGACACTGGATTTTTCTGATCCTTCCCATTTTGCCCAACCTCTTCAGTGCTAGATTTCTCACCTCTGTTTTCTCTGAGAAGCAGACAAGCTATCCTCTTTCCTTTTCCCTTTGTGGATTTCCTGAGTCTTCTTCAGGTTCTTTTGGCGGGCAAGTTCACGTTGGTTCCCACCTAGAAGATACCGTATAGTTTATATAGGTCCTACCACTTTCCACATGCATTTTGTGTGTGTAGGAGTCGATTACAAAGGTGGCAACGTTTGGCTCTGCCTGTTAGCAATGGCAGTATTTTCTGTCATGGTCTCCCTATCGGGTGCACAGTGAGAGGCAAGACAGCCTATTACTTCTCACGCTTAGATTCCTACAGGTCATGCTCAAAGGATCACCAAAATCCATCTCAACATTCCTTGCAAAATGTGCCATTTTTCCAGGTGCACAATGCAGTTTCCCCCAAAAGACTGAAGGCAGACCATCCCATCAATGACCTGGGCAAAACAGTGACAGCTACTCTTCCAAAGAGGAGCCATCCTCCAGGAGCCTTGAACGTGATTCCAGCATCCAACAGAGCTTACAAATTAACTTTGGACTGGAATTACATCATTAAAATTAAGGCAGTCTGAGAGAGCTTATAAAACTTCCTCAAACTCTTCCCAAGGCCTTCTTAAGAAGCACGTGGCTGTACATATTTGGAATCCAGACGTGTCTACCTGCTTTCAGTCTGTCATGCTGTCGTGCAAAATCACTGATGTTTGATCACATCCCATGGTCAAGCAGCCAAACCTTTTAGATCTTGCTCATACTTACTAAATAGCAGCTGGGAGCCTTGCACCCATGTGTAGAAGAGCACACTTCCGCTGATGCCACTTAGAGGATGACCAGTATGGGTAAGACAGATCTGAGAACTTTGACCTTACATTCTATTAAAGTCCCCCACACCACTTAATGTGGGATTAATAACGCACACATAACCCAGAAACTCAGGACTATGAATTGCTAAGAGTTGCCTTCCTCTAGCACTATGAAAGCAGAGAAGACCATTTAGTATACAAGCAGCTGTATGGATGTTTAATTCCCTTTTGCTGCAAAGCAGCTGACCTGTACTCAGTACTAAGGCAGCCAAAGAGCTCCAGCCGAAGGTTTAGTTTACAGACAACACAGAGCACCCTGTGAAAGAAAAGGGGCTCACAAAGCTGAATACCGACTCAGAACTACAGGTCCTCATCAAAACTCCTTGCTCCCTCCTCACCACCAGCATTAATGAGATCCTGTCCCTGAAGTTCTGCCATGTAGAACTGTTAGTAGTAGAGTTGATTAGAACTTGATGACTCATGAGCAGATGATACTTTCCAGGCTATAAATGGCCCCTGGATTTTGTAGAGCTCAAGGAGGACTAAGTGTAGTCTTTTACCATGACAAAAAAGGAGGTGAGAAGCCAAAACACACTGCTACAGACAGAATTCATATAGCAGTCATCCTCCACCCTTAACCTTATACCTTTCTTTCCTCTCCAGGCAAATATTGTGCAGGGTGTCCACAGAACACATGTAAGACTGAAAGCTCAAGAAGCAAGTTGAATGGCATCAATGAAAAGCTTGGCTGCTATTTCTGCAAAGCAAAGGAGAGCAGAGGGGAAGGAACAGCAGTATAGTATACACACAGAACATACAAACCTAAACTATTATTTGAAAAGAAATACTCCTTTATCATCTCTGTTTTCCAAGAAAATATTGCAAAAGGACTGTTCGGCCCCAGCACTTCACCTGAGATGCTGAGTGAGAATCCCTAGCTCCACCGGAGATGGTCCTGTTTGCTACATTCCATAAAATAAATCTTCATCTTCCATGAAACGTGGTCCTAACAAGATGCCAATTCCACTTTCTGTCATGTGAAATTCAGGCATTAACAGCTACTTAAAGGCCAGTACATACTTCCTGCTTATACCTGTGCTCTAGCACCCCAGTCCCTGCCTGCCTCTGCAAGACATACAGCCTTGGTTCTGCCTGTCCCTCCTCTCCCATCTCCCAGGATCCATTTGTCCTTGAAGAGAAAGACAAGCAGAAGGCCTCTGTACAGCACTGGAACAAGCAGCAATCGTCTTTACTGGAAGGAGGTCAAAGAGAATGGCTCTAAGGGTTGACTACTAAGGTCACGATCCCTGGACTACTTTCTGAGTAGCAAAGGATCTAATCACAGTCAGAACTTCCAGCTGAATAGAACTGTCTGCAACCACATTCCCAAAATAGAACACTAAAGTAAACAGTGGAAGACAAGTGCCAAAAAAAAGTTCTCCAATTCATCTAGCAATGAACATCTTCACAAATCTATTTTGGTTCCAGGTGTTTGCACTGCTTCAATCTCACGGTGCAACAATTACCGTGAATTTATGAATTCAGAGGCACAATTACTAATAAACAATCTAATCTTATTCTGTTTTACCACGTGACTACTTGAAGTCAGAAGGAGACCCACGTGACCAATACCAAAGCTCTGAACTGTAAACATATCCCACAGCAAAGACCAAACAGCAGAGTGGCATACCACAACTGCTACACCTCTAGCATTTCAGTACTGTATTAAAGTAGGTCACAGAACGAAATGCAATCGCTCTGTTACAATTAGTTGTGGGACACTGTACCTCTCCTCAAAACTTAAGCCGTAGTTATCCTAGTATCACAAGAACAGGAAAAAAAACATCAAAAGCCATCAAACTGCTTCTTCAAATTCAAGGTCTGATCTGCACATAGACTGTTTATCATCTAGTCCTTTGTGCTTCCAGCAGTACAGTGTATAATATAGTGTATTTGAGGGTGTGTTTTCTGTTTTTTTTTTATAAAGTCCAAACTTAAAAACAACTCCTTAATTAACCACGGGCAGTTTCAGTGCTGCGAAGCGTACTACGCAGCAGAGGAGCCGCAGCACCTACTGGGTTAAACGGGGGCATTCTAGGCTCCGCTATTTTAGAGTAGATCTATCCACGTTAGTTTTGAACAGCACGCTAACGCCAAAAAACAAAACAAAACAAAACAAAACAAACAACGTGCTATTAACTATTTGCAACCGCACAGAAACCCTTTTTTATTTTTTTTTTACAGCCTGGCCGACAGCCAGGCCCGAATCCGACCGTTTCTTCCCGAGCGCGCTGCCCCGGTCCCTCCTCCTCCCCTCACGGCCGCTCCGTGAGGGCCGCCCCCGGCTCCCCGAGGCCACCCCGGGCCCCGCACAACCCCCGGCTCCCCGCTCCGCCTTTCCCCGGTGTATCCCGAATCCCCGCTCCGTGACAGGCCCCCCCCCCCTCCGCACTCACGGGTCATGGCGGAACGCTGGGGCCGCGCAGCGCCGCAGCCGCCGCCCCCCAACCTCCCTCACCGGCTGCTAGAAGCTTCTGACGGCCCGCCCGCCGCGCTCTCCCCTTATAAAGCCTCGCCCGCCGCTACGTCACGCGCCGCGCGCGGGGAGGGGGGCGTGGCCCTCAGCGGCGGCAGCGCGCGCGCCGATGACGCGTGCGGCGGCGCCGGTGGAGGAGGAGGAGGCGGCGGCGGCGGCGGCGGCCATGCCGTGAGCGCGCCGGGCTCGCGCCGCCCGCGGGCCGTTAACGCCGCCTGGGGGCCGTTAACGCCGCCTGAGCGCAGCCCCCGCGCGGCGCCGCCGCCATGTTCCGCCGGTCCCGGCTGAGCGTGCGGCCCAACGTGCGGCCCGCCGGCAGGGAGACCCAGGGGTCCCCCGCCGCCGCCGCCGCCGCCGCCGCCGGGGCTTCTGAGCCGCAGCCGCCGCCTCCAGCCGGGAGCCGTGGTGAGGGGTGAGTGCCAAGTGGGGTCGGGGGGGTTGTGGTGTTGTCCCCTCCCGGCTTTTTGGGGTGTTTTAGGGGCTTTCTGTGGCCCTTTTTGGGGTGGGGGTTGCCCTGCGGAGCAGCCTCCCCGCTGCCTTTAGCTGGCTGTACGTGCGCGGATACCGGCGTTTTTTTCCTTAAAATGCCCTTCGTGGCGTTGCGCGCGGTCACAGAGTCGCAAAGTAATTTCTAGGTTGGAAGAGAGCTCGGGATCACCGAGTCCAGCCTCTGACCTAACACTGCCAGCCCTCCTCTAAACCATATCGCTAAGCTCTACACCTAAACGGTCGCTTTACAACATCTTTACTTCAACGAGTAACTCGGGTGTCAGCGTGCCTGCGGTCGACCCGTGCTGCCTTCAGTCCAACTCCTTTCTTGCGTCCCGAAAGCTGTTCCACAGCACGTCGTGAGGGTGTTCCTCTTCCAACACTCACTTATAAAACGTGTCAGCTACAGAGAAGAGATCAGTGGGTCTCTGGTTGGGCAGAGCTTAATCCTGAAACGACGAGGCGGTTCGTCGGTTATGCGGCAGAGATGCTGACTCAGCAGATTTACCCTTCTTTTTATTATAGTTTAATGGGTGTGTTAGCATGATGTAATTTGCAAAACTAGACACTAACGCTGTTCTGGAGCGGAGAATATTCTACGAAATCATGACTTGAAAAAGTAGACTTTTACCATGTAAGTAGCAGGCTCTTGGCTAACAGTAAACACCACCACAAATATCCGTGCAAGCAAATCCTGATCCTGCTGTTTTAAATAAAAACTAGAGCAGTTACATTAACCTTCCACTACCTGTGGTGGAGGTTATTTCAGAAGTAGTGTAACACCTCCAGTTCGTTAACCCAGTGAGATGTGTGGGGTGGGGAAGAGGCCTAGAAAGGAGCTTCTTTAGCAACGTGCAGGTTTGGGAAGTGATGTGCTTACAGGAAGACTCTTATGGACCACTCCTACGGTGGCTTCTGGAGTGCAGGTGAAGGTAGAAAGCAGCATCTGCCTGTAAGTGCTGGGAGACTCAGCAGTACTGAATGCTTAGTCCTGGCAGCAGGTAGTAGGGGCACAGGTGAGAGTTTCTCCCTTTTGCCCCATATGTTCACCCCTGAATTCCACAGAATTCATAAAGCTTCAGCATGGTTTTGAAGGCCTGTACTAACCAAACAGGAGAGAGTAGGTGTCCTGGTTTCAGTTAGGACAGAGTTAATTTTCTTCCTAGTGGCTGTTAGGGTGCTACGTTTTGGCTTAGGATGAGAAGAGTGCTGCTAACATGCTGATGTTTTAATTGTTGCAGAGCAGTGCTTACACCAAGCCAAGCATGTTTCAACTTCTCACTCTGTCCTGTCAGCGGGCAGGCTGGGGCTGCAGCAAGAGCTGGGAGGGGACAGACCCAGAACAGCTGACCCAAACTAGCCAAAGGGGTATTCCAAACCATCTGGGGTCATGCTAAACAATATATAGGGGTGGCTAGCTGGGGTGGGGGGCCGGCTGCTTGGGGTTAGTCTGGGCATCGGTCAGCGGGTGGTGAGCAGTTGCATTGTGCATCACTTGTTCCGTACGTGTTATTATTCTCAGTGCTATTATCATCATTTATGCTATTTTTTTTCTTTCTTAATAAGCTGTCTTTATCTCAACTCACAGGCTTCACTTTCCCATTTCTGTCCCCCATCCCAGAGAGGGAGGGGGGAGAATGAGCGAACGGCTGTGTGGTGTTTAGCTGCTGGCTGGGTTAAACCACAACAGTGGGCCAAGGGATTTATTGCAGTGTAAGCAGTAGTAGCTTCTTGAAGAGCTGTCTCATTGCATTTTAAAAACTGGCCGCCAGGGTATTTCAGAAGATTCAGGAAGAGTGGATATGAGGGAAGGCAATCTGATTTCTTGAGTGCAGTAATTGGTAGAATACAGCACAACGTGGTTTTATGTAGTCTGCAGAAGAAGGGAACCGAGAAGTCCCTGAGCATAAGGTTACTGCTTTTCATTTTTTAAAAATGGTGTCTGCTAATGTTGGTTAATTTTAGGAGGCTGCACACTCATTTCCCTGCAGTGGGATGGAAAGAGAATCAGAAAGGTAAAAGAGAAAACTCGTGGGTTAAGACAGAGACAGTTCAACAGGTAAAACAGACTCTTTTCATGCAAGCAAAGCAAACTAAGGAATCCATTTGCTGCTTCCCATTCGCCTGCAGGTGTTCAGCCACTCCCAGGAGAGCAGGGCCCATCATGTGGAATGGTTCCTTGGGCAGACAAAGGCCATCGCTCCACATATACCCCTTCTTCCTTTTTTCCCCGCTTTTATTGCTGACCATGACTTCACATGACATGGGACATCTTCTTGGTCGGTTTGGCCTGCTGTCCGGGCTGTGTCCCCTCCCCAGCTCCTGGTTCCCCCTCAAGCCTCCTCGCTGGCTCTTTGTAAGCACTGCTCTGCCACAGCTGAGACATTGGTGTTTTCACCACAAATCCCACGGACAGCACCAAATGAGTCTGTATGAAGAAAGCTGTCTCTATACCAGCCAACACCAGTACAGCTGAATTTAATTGGCCAAAATCTAGTGTGGTACTCTAGGAAGAACATGTAAGCTACAGGTAGTGCTGAGAAGATAAGCAAAGAATTACTTTCCGCTGTCTCTTGCTGTACCAAAAACAGAGAATATTGAACGGAGGTTGTAAGGATCTCATTCAAAACACAGATAGGCAGCATATAGTGAAGTTGCTCAATGCCTTGTTAAAGGATGTTGTATGCTCTGAGAATGTGTATGAACTCACGGCATGGGATAAATTGATACAGAAAAGTCTGCTGAGGCTGTTAAATAAGACATCATCTGTAGCCCATGCCTGTTCCACAGAGTATCTAGAGAGGTTTTGGAAAAATTGTGCTGTATATTTTTGCTTTCCTCCTATTCCTTCTACTTGCTTTTCTTCCTGTTCTTTCAAAGGCATTTGCTTGAGTATTTTTGGAGATGGATAAGTAAACCATAGGCAGGATCATCCTTATGTACAGAAACAAGGCATAGTTCCAATGTGAAATTAAAAAGGTCTTCATGACTCATTTGTAATTCTGCTGTAGTTTTACTGTCAGCAACAGCCAGGGAGTCAAATACTGGAGCTGTTTTCAAGATTTTGGAAGATGATCATGGTTTTTGCAATTTTGTGAATTATTTCTGTGTAAAGGATGGAAACAATACTTAAATTAAGAAAGGTTACCAGGAAAGCTGGAACTTGTTGTCCCCAAAAGCCCAGTTTTGAGTTGTTCATTGGAACAACAGCCAGTTTCACAGCAGAGGACTTTTTTTTTTTTTTTAATCACAGTTTAGATTTTATCTACTTACAAGTGTATAAGAGGATGGCTCAGGTTGGTTGTGATGAAAAATCGTAAAACTACTTGTGGTGTATACCGTTATTAAAATGTTCTTAATGTGTAACATGGTATGTAGGGTATTCTTTACAAAGCTTTATTGAGTTTATCGTACTATGATGTTTGGTATTCTTAGTTGAAAGTCGAGAGCTTTCCAAAAAGAGGGCAGAAAAGGATTGCATGAGTTTAGCATTACTGGTCAACCAACTTGTAGAGAGCTAATACTTAATATTAGAGAATAATACACCAGTTTTTGTATCTGGTTAGTTTGAATGCCAGGCGTAGGTTGGTTCAATTGTGACTTGCTGTATATATCTTTAATTTTCTGTACTACTACATTCATACTGAGTGAAGCATGTGTCTTGATAGTAAGAGTTCTGAATTTGTCACTGAGAAGTATTGCAGAATGTTTCCTCTTAAATTTTCCAGTGATGACAAGGCTGATAGCTCAAATGATGCTGGAGAAACTAGTAAAGCTACAGAGACACCTACACAGAGAAGAAAACGTATTTCCACTACGCCAAATCTTGTCAAACCCAGAGCTGGGCCTTCATCTGTTCAGTGTTCTGTATCAAAACCGCAGAGGCGAGCATTGCAGGCTCCTGATGGCAGTGCTTCAGTTCAGAAGGATTCTTCTGCATCAGAAAAGAGTAGTACTGAATGCTCTTTGAAGTCTCCCATGCTGCCTGAAAAGAAAACGCCTGTGCCACAAGTGCCGCAGTTTTCACCCCTAAAAAAGTCTGTAAATAAAGAACAAACTGCCAGTGTAGCTGCTCAAAAAAATGATGATACCTTGCCGAAGAACCTACCCTCTCCACTCAAGGAGAGACCAACACAGGAAACGTCAGTGACAAAGGAGGAAAAGTTACCTACAAAACCTGCTCCCACAAAAGAAAAACGAATCTGTTCTGATCGTGAAAGGATCCTCAAAGCTCGGAAGTTGAGGGAAATGCTTAGAGAAGAGCTGAAGAAAGAGCGCATGGTAGGTCTGCCTTGAGCAGTGCTGGTTTGTGAAGCACAGGGAAAGATTTGATTCATCTAACATTGTCACTGCTGCGTTGCTGTAGTGTTTTCTGACAATGATCATCACCTGCTTACTGCTAATGGTTTGTGATGTCTCATAATTATGTATGGTGTTAGTTTGTTTGTAAGCAGTAACAGCACTTCCCTCATAGAGATTTCATGGGAAACAAGGTATCTTTCCTTTTAGTTAGACTTGCAACCCTTTTTGACCTGAGACATGCTTTGTAGTAGTCACCTTTCCAATCTTCACAGCTGATAATACCTTGGGGTGGTATGTAAGAAGCTTGGGATGCGGGGCTTCTTGCATTATTTTAGACTTGCTTATTTACTGAGTTCTATGACTTTATCTCTGCTGAGTGTTGAATTTCTTTGAGAGGACAAACCACTCAGAGGTCTATGGTGACAGACATTTGTCCTCTCCGACAAATGTACACTCTTAAGATAAACTTTTCAGTTGAGTGTAAAAAAAAAAATAAATAAAAGCACCACGAACAGCAACACCAAAACACCACCCCAACAGCAACAGCAAAAACCAACAATTTTCATCTGAATGGTACTTAATAAACAAAGAAAAATATTAATTTGTGTAATATAAAGTATTTCCAGGCTGAATTTCTATTTTGGTTTTATACAGAAACAGTTAAAACACAGGCCTCCAATTATCGAAGGGCGTTCTCCACCAGATCGCTCTAAAATGACCATGAGAGACTTGATATACTATCTGCCAGAAAACAACCCTATGAAGTAAGTATGACTTTTTCCTGCTCCTTAGGTTAAGTAATCTTTTTTTTTTTTTTTTCTGTCATTTTAATGATTGTGAAAAGGAGGATTCTTAAATCAATTAGCACAGATGCAATATTTTTGCAACGGCAATAAAAGCTTCCATATGTCTTTTCACATCTGTTCAGTCCTTGTACAGAAATGAGAAAGCAGGTTAGTGTACCTGTTGAAAGATAAAAAGACAAACCTTTCCCCACTGCCGATTTATCTCTGTACAAATGCAGAATTATAGTAAGTTGCCTTTTGTTAGCTAGCTTCTGTTAAATTTCGTTTTAGGGACTTTGAGTCACTACCAAATCTAGTGGACTTGAGGAAACAAAGCATTTCTGCTTTCTGGCTGCTGAATTATAGAATATGCTGCAAGTCCCTGGAGGTGTCTCTGTCCCATCTGGATGGATGTGGCTGTTGCTGTTCCTGAACAACAATCACAAACATATGTATGGTTATCCAAGTCCTGTTCTTCCTTTCTGGTTGATCAGAAGTTAGATAGTGAAATGAAAACACGTGTGCTCACGGATCCCTTGAATGCAATACAGCTTCAAAGCCTTGTATCATGTTGGAAACATCCCCTCATCTTCCAGGCAGTACATGCATTTCTGACATCATGGCTTGTTCAGACTGATGTTTATTGGTAGAACAGATGTATGTGCCCTCACGCTCATTTTACAAGTACCACTGTGATCGTGAATCTCTTGCATAAGTGTGAGCTCTGCCTTCCTAAAGTCTGTGTCTGGACCCTGGGCCTTTATTGAGTTACTTGCTGGGTTAAGCAAGCTGTGTGCATGTACACATCAACATGCATGCAGGGTTAAATGGTTAATAAAAACACAACCTGGTCTCTGTAGTTGCTGGCACTTAGTGTCTCTGTGCACACTACCACCAGCTGCTGACCGTTCAATCTACAGGCATTAAGATCTGTGGTGTCTCCAGTAGCTGGTGTGCAAACCTCACCTGCCTGCGAGCCTGCCTGCCTGCTTGCACCTAGACCCATCAGCCCAGTGAAATGCAGCCTTTTCTCCGATTGAGTTTTAGTCCCTGATTCACTCACAGAAAGTGAGATTATCCATGGAGGGGAAAAAATAATTCTGAATGGTTTGAATTGGAAGGGATGTTTGAAGATAGCCGAGTTCCAATCCTCCTGCCAAGGGCAGGGACACCTTCCAGTAGATCAGGCTGTCAAAAACCCCATCCAGCCTGACCTTGTACAGTTCCAGGGATGGGACATCCACATCTTTTCCAGGCAACCTGTTCCAGTGTCCCACTACCCTCTGAGTGAAGAATATCTTCCAAATATCTAATGCAAACTTACCCTCTTTTGGTTTAAAACCACTATTCTTTGTCTTATCACTACACTTCCTTACAAAGAGCTCCTCCCCAGCTTTCCTTTTGGCACCTTTCAGGTACTGGAAGGCTGCTGTAAGGTCTCCCTAGAGCCTTCTCTTTCCCAGTCTGAACAATCCCAGCTCCCTCAGCCTGTTGTTACAGGAGAGGTGCTGCAGCCCTTTGATCATCCTCATGGCCCTCCTCTCGACTTGTTCTAATGCTTCCATATCCTTCCTGTGCTGGGGGCCCCAGAGCTGAATGCAGCACCCCAGGTGGGATTTCACAAGAACAGCAGAGGGAAAGAATCACCTCCCTCCACCTGTTGGTCATGCTGCTTTTGATGCAGCCCAGGGTACAACTGGCTTTCTGGGCTGCAAGTGCACACTGCTGGCTCATGCTCAGTTTTTTGTCCACCAACACCCCCACACAGTTCTGCTGTCAGTTCATTTTATCACTGAGTTTGTATGTTCATATAAGTTCATATAATCCCACAACCTCTTTCTGAATACAACAATAGGTTTTGGAGAGTCCCCTCAAGCCCTTTCAAATATCCCACAAGATTCTTAATGATTACAAAATGTAAGTTGACCTTTAAAGCTATGCCTGAGTAGTTCCTTTCATCAATCAGTAGCAGACAAGTTTGAGGTTCATTATTGTCCACTATTGTGTGCTCATTAATGTTTGTGAGCCTGTCTTTTATTTAACACTTACCTTGATTTTTTTTTTTTTTTTTATCTTTTACACTGAGTAGTCCTTAACCAGATAATGCAACATATGCTCTTACTTTTCATACGTTCTTATAATGAATATATTGTGCCTTGCAACCTAGCTGTTACATGCTCTCTTAGCTTAATTCAGTTAATTCTTACAGCAGCATGTGCCTTGATGCTGTTGACTCTAGCAGTTTGGGATGGTGTGTAGATGGTGCAAGGAGAAGGAGCAAAATGTTAGATTTGGTAACCTGATGAAAAGTTAGGGAGAAGTATGGCCACTTGACCTCCAAAGTACAGTGGTTACTGGAAGGATCAGTTTCACAAAAGAAGTGTCATTGATTTTTCATACTCACAGAACTTGCTAGTCAGTGCAAAGTGGAGTTGTTAGTGTGTACTGCATTGTTTTACCATCAGCTTTCGGTATTTCTGTCTCAGTGACTGATGGACCACTGTTCATCTTCAGTCTCTTGTGATAAGGCAATCTGAACTTCTAATTAAAAAGCTAAGAACTAATGTTCGCAAAGTGTTGATCACTTACTATAGTCTCAAGGATTATAGCTTGAAATCTTTGATTTGTTCTTCATCAATTTATGCTCATTAAAAGCAAAATTCACTAGGCAGTGATAATTGTTCAGTTATACCAAGTCTATATGCAGTACAAAGACTTGAAAATAAGAACGTTTTATGTTTCTTTGTCCATTATTCAGTGAAAGTGGGTTTAGGGGAATGAAACTGAAGTGTACTTGTACAATCTTTAATCTCTAACTTTTTAAAAAATTCTAGGTCTTCATTGTTAGAAGAAAAGAAAACAGAAAAAAGTTCTGCACAGTGTCAAATGAAAGAGTAAGTCTTGGTGACAGAGGTATTTAGAGTAAAAAAAAATTCTGATATTTGGTATGAACATGTGTAAATGTAGTAATGTTAGCAATGTAGGTCTTTGTTTACTGTAACGTAGCCCTTATTTAAAATAAACTGTAATTTGGGAGGGGAGGGTAGTGAAAGCATTTTGCTTTTCATTTTTATGGTTTTGGACTTGTTCACTGTACAACAGAATGAAAAGCAGATTCCAGAGTCTGTATTGACTAACTTGTGTATAGGCTACATTGCTGAGTGGTTAAGCCATTGAAGATCTGGCATACAGAGCAGCAAATTAGAATGCTGACAAAAGTAATCTTTTTGCTTGGTCTCTTAAAATTGTAGGCAGGAAGAGAAAAGTACTCCGGATCATGAAGAGGAAGATGAGGAGGAAGAGGCAGAGAATGGGGAGGACAGTCAAGATGGTCCACTTCTAGTTCCTCGTGTGAAAGTAGCAGAAGATGGTTCAATTATTCTGGATGAAGAAAGGTAAATCTCTGCCTGACTCGTGGACAATATGTGCTAGACTGCTACTTCATTTGTAAATAGAACAGTTATTTTGGATAGGAAGAAACATGAATGTATTAATATGATGACAGTTGAGCTATCCTGATTAAGAAAACAGTGTAAATACGTGTCAAAATATGAGCAACAATTATCTTATTATGTGTCTTAGTAGTGGCAAAATTTCTCTGAGAAACGTGGTTTTGGAGAAGGATACAAAAGAGGGTACCATGCTTTGTTACAGGGAATAAAATTTGTCAGTATTTGTCAGACTTCCAGATGTGTCCTATCTAGTTCACTTCTTTGATTCTCACAGTTTCGATAATCTGCTCATTGTTGTTCAGTTGTCGATATGATTTGCTCTAGCTTTATCTCTTCCATGTTGCTGCTCTGTTCAGCTGTCAGTGCTTTCAGTACGTTTGCTTAGAATATGACTTTTAAAAGTATTAGGCTACCAAATTACTGAGTTCTCAAAAGGCATTATTACCATGAGATTTAGGCCACGATGTAAAAGAATTTAGAGAGGCCATTGTGTGGTTTTGCAAAATAAATTCTTGGATATTAAAAAGACAGTCTTTTTTCTTGCAGGTATTTTAATTTTATCTGTTTGTACTAAATCTTATAAAAGTGGAAAAAAACAAGTTTACAAATGCCAACTATATGTCTTGCTAGTGATATTGTCATATAAGTCTTTCTGTGTTTGCTTTTCCAGTTTAACTGTAGAAGTTCTAAGAACTAAAGGTCCTTGTGTTGTAGAAGAAAATGATCCTATCTTTGAGCGTGGCTCTACAACTACGTATTCCAGCTTCAGGAAAAGTTTTTACACCAAACCATGGTCAAATAAAGGTGAGAATACTTTTGGTTTCATGTTTTAAGTGTGCAGAAAAAAATACCTGTTTCTACCAATGCTTTATATTTGATGCATTTTATTCCCAATGAAGTTGATGGATCTGCTTAAGTGTGACATGGTCTCAACCCTGGAATTCTTTGCAGCAAGCAGAGCTTTGATGTTTGCTATGAAAATAGGCAAATTAAAAAAAAAAAAAAAAAAAAAAAAAAAAGTCCAGTGCCTTTTGTAGGGTACCCATGACTGCTTCTGTCACAGATGTTTAGATGCTGTTGAAATGCTAGCGTGCTTTCTCAGATGTGTAATTTTGGATGAACTTGCCATCACTGTCGGTAATCTGAAAGTTATCTATCTATTTGTTTTAAGTTTGAAAATTGTTTTTAAGTGTGTGTGTGTTTGTATGCATAAGTATTTTATTTATTTGTTTCCTCCCAGAAACAGACATGTTCTTTTTAGCTATCAGCATGGTAGGAACAGACTTTTCCTTGATTGGACGATTGTTTCCTCACAGAGCCAGATCAGAAATTAAGGTAAAGATTAAGGCACTTAAATCAACTGATTAAAAATGTGTTTTCCCCTTTTTTTTTTGTTTCTCTTTCTCTGTTACTATGCTTCCTATCGGTACTGGTAATTTTAATGCTAATTGGCTCTGTAGCAGTGGTTTTTATAAATGTTTCCAGGAGGTGGAAACGTTAAAGTAATCTAGTAAATCTAACATGTCTAGGCACAGTTTGTCTTGATTTTATTTTAATTGAAAAATGCTGATAAACATATTGGATGTTTGATGAGGCTCTTTTGTGTTACTTCTTTCTTGGTATGCAGCTGGGAAAACCTTCTGTATTTCAAACTATGCCTAGACTGGAAGCAAGGACAAAGATGTTGAAAAGAATCAGAAACCATGGCTGATATGTATTAATGAAAGAAAACAAACCTTAGCTTTTGTATGATAAACTGAATAGCAAACTGGTGGTTTTACCGAGTGCGTGGCCAAGCTCCACCACAACTGCTCTCTCGCTCCCCCTCCTCAAAGAGGAATGGGGAGAAAATACGATGAAAAGGGCTCGAAGGTTGAGATAAGGACAAGGAGATCACACAGTAATTATCATGACAGGCAAAACAGACTCAGCATAGGGAGACAGTAATAGGTAATAAATCTTACTAACAAGCTAGAGAAGTGAGAAACAAATGAAAGAAACCAGCACCTTCCCCCCGATCCACCCTCCTCTACCTCCTCCCCCTGAGCGGCGCAGGGGAATGGGGGAACAGGGGTTATGGTCAGTCTACAGCACTTCTTCTCTGCCGCTCCTTCTCGGTCACTCTCGTCCCCTGTGCTGTGGGGTCCCACCCACGGGATGCAATCCTTGATGAACTGATCCGGCGTGGGCTTCCCACAGGCAGCAAATCTTCAAGGACTGCTCCAGATATGGGTCCGTACCACAGGGTCTGTCCCTCAGGAGCAAACTGCTGCAACCTGGGTCCCACACGGGCAGCAGCTCCTGCCAGGTCACCTGCTCCTGCGTGGGCTCCTCTCCACGGGCTACAGGTCTGGCCCGGAATCTGCTCCGGCAGGGGTCTTCCACAGGCCACAGCCTCTGTCACTGCAGGGCCACCTGCTCCACCGTGGTCTCCTCCACGGGCTGCAGCAGGGAACCCTGCTCCACTGTGGTACTCCATGGGCTGCAGGGGGACATCCTGCTTCACCATGGTCCTCACCACAGGCCGCCAGGGACTTCTGCTCTGGCACCTGGAGCACCTCTCTCCCTCCTTCTGCACTGACCTTGGCGCCTGCAAGGCTGTTTCTCACTCTTCTCACTCTCCCAGCTGCTGTGTGTCACAGCATTTTTTTCCTGACTTAAATCTGCTCTCACAGAGGCGCAAAACAACATCGCTTACTGTCTCAGCTCTGGTCAGCAGTGGGGCCCTTAACAAACATGGGGCAGCTTCTAGATCCTTCTCACAGAAGCCACCCCTATGGCCCCCTGCTATCAAAAGCTTGCCACATAAACCCACTATACAAACTTACGTTCTGTCAGCGTGCTTGCAAGTTTTTACAACTTTAGTTTGTAGAATATTTTGTTGCATTAAAGAAGGCTTACTTTGATCTGCTGTATTTTACCATATCTTGTTGCATTTCTTGCTTACTGAAAAGGACATTTTTATTTTTTTTTTTAGAACAAGTTCAAACGTGAGGAAAGAGCAAATGGATGGAGGATAGACAAAGCTTTCAGTAAGTAAAGGAAGCGTACCCCACCCTACAGTGAGTCAGTTATGTGCTAGTCATCTTTCTTCATTGTCATTTTTGTGTTTTGCCTTGCTTGAATTAATTATGACCAAGGTTCTTGGTCATAGGTGAGTTTAGAAGCTGGGGCATATTAATTTTTTTTTGAGAAGTATGGTTGACAGTTACGGTTATGTTTATTTTTGTTGTTTTTCTATACATCTGAAACATGAGATTAATATACCCTTTTCCGTATGCATTCCGTTCATTATCCTAATTCATGAAATTTTTTTAGCACAGTTACTAATTGTGAATTCCTTTGAGAATTTTTAAATGTTTTGTATGTTATCTGAATGAGATATATAAATCTTGAATCAGCATGTTAATATATGTTAATGTATTTCGTGATACTACGGTGAGTACTGTGACCTTTTTACTGTCTGTTTTTTAAAACCAAGTTGCTGTAATCCTTAGTGTTTTTTTTGTTTGTTTGTTTGTTTTTTACCTCTAGTGCCTGGTCAGGTGATGCAGAAATTATTTTCAAAAGATTCTTTGTTTAAACATATATAACACCTGTATTTTAGGCCATAACATGTACTACTGAGTATTTCACAAAATAAAAACTTGGAAAAATTCTCACCTTTAATTTTTTTTTATTTCTTTCCTTTAATCTGATAGAAGAGAAGCGGCCCTTTGATTTTGAATTGTTTGCCCAGCTACTTGAAAAAGTCTTGGCAGATGAGGAAAAGAGGAAGCAAAAGACAGTTAGAAACCAGAAGCCAAAGGAAAAGAAACCACCAAGGCCTCGTAAGAAGCCAAAAGGTATTTCAAAAGAGTGCTTGAGTGCTCTTAAGAGCAGTGGTCAGTAATACGTTGCTAGCATAAGTAAAATCATGTAGTGAATCTCTTCCTTTCCTGTTCTAGACAGAGTGAGAGAATCCTGGCTTCATAGTGTATTTATGTTTCAGATGTAGTTCATTAATCTGCAGGGTGGTAATCATAGAATCATTTAGGCTGGAAAGGGCCTTCTAGATCCAACCTTCAGCATGACCTACCAAGTTGCATCTCTAAACCAGGACACTAAATGCTGTGTTCACACCTCTTAAATACCTCCAGGGATAGAGGCACTACCATTTCCTTAGGCAGCCCATTCCAATGATTGACCACGTTCTCAGTGGAGAAATTCTTCAGAATATCCAATCAAAACATCCCCTGGTGCAATTTGAGCTTATTTCCTCATTTCTTACCTACCCTAGTAACAGGTAGCAGCCAATTTCCTGAGGTGCTTTTTCTTGAGGCAGGAATGTAAGATTACACTGAGATTATTGATTCACTGGTCTTGAAGTACTCTAATTCTAAATGGAATATTCTACTCTAAATTTATAAGAATCTCTGCTAATAAATTTGCTTTCAGAATCCTTGGGGCAAAACCATATTTTGGCACGTTCTTTCTTTTTCTTTTTTTTTCATTACTTTTTAATTACATTTTTCTTATATTTTAAACCAATTTTAAAGATTCCGTTTTCCCTATACTTAGTTTAAGTCACAAGTCTGAATGATTCTTTTGTCTTCCCTTCAGGGAGTCTTGTAGAAATTGTTTTACTTCCCAATCTGTTCAAAACTAATGACAATGATTCAATTTTATTACTATTGATCACAATATAGTATCTTATTATTTCTGCAACTGTGAAAGATTCTTTCACAAATGTGCTTAAATGAAAAAATGCATGTACCGACAGCAGTTTACAAGTTCAGTGCTGATTCTGAGTTTTTTTTTTTAATATTTTGTCCATAAAAACACATTTGTTTGTAAATAGTATTGTGGAACAAACAAAAGAACAACCCTTTTAAGGAGTATGCCAGCTAGGAAGCAGCATTTCAGTTAAATTCTTAAAATTGATGCAGCTGTTTTTCCCTAGCCTTGATTTCAGATTTGATCAAGTAAAATGTTCCACTGAGAAGGTCTTAAAGTTGTTTGTAAAAATTATGTTGATAAACTTTAATGGGTAGCTTAAAGGTATTTTGTGGAAAGCAATATATGAATGCTTTTCTACTTCTACTGCATTTTAACTTTCTTACTTAACAGGGGAACAAGTTAGTATACTGATAATAAAAATGATGGGGAAAGGTGTTTGGTGGTTGTCTGATGTTCTGCATGAACTGAAGATGATGACAAAATGTTCTAGAAAAGGCAGGAAGAATTTTGGAAATGCCTTAAAGCCCTAACAGAGCTTATGAATTATTAGCTAGATAATAATTAAAGTTTCTTATGGAAAACAGGAATTATTAATCACAGTACATCTGTTGATCAAAATTACATTTTCCTGACATAGTTTCTGTAACCATTATTACTTCTTTCTACGGAGATACAAAAATTCTGCTTAGGAATAACAATATCTGTTTTTACTGGACTCAAAAATGAATACGTAACCTGGTCAAAAATATAGGAACAAGAATATTTGTTAAGTGTATTCTTTATTGCCTTTATACTTGTAGAAGTGTTGTCCCCTCTACAGAATGTGTTTTGTGTTTAGTGTTGAAGTAAATCTATGCTGAAGCGTTTCTGTTTTCTGGTAAGATATTGACACTGAAGTATGAATTCACAAAATATTACTAGTGAGAATAGCTTTAAAATGTATGACTCCTAATATTCTACCGATGTATTAACTGGGAACCACATTGTCTCAGTAGCAAAAGCTGCCAGCACAGAAACTCTTGATGATCAAGATGATCTTCAGGAGGCCAGAATTTCTGATGCAGAAACAGAAGCAGATGCTGTTACGGCTGAGAAGGAAAATGAAGAGTCCTTGGGCATTTCGGAACAGGCTGAAGAACAGGTTGCATTAGAGCCAGCACTTGCAAAGAAGAGAAAAAAAAGGAAGAGAAAGGATGATCCTGAAGAGGAAGTGGACAGTTTTCCAGAACAGCTGGCTGTCCCTTCAGAAATTGAAGAGGAAAGGAAATCCTATAAGAAAAGTAAGAGGCAAAAGCACTTTAAATCTAGACACCAAATCTAGACTAAATATATTTTAGGTGACAACATTTTTCTTAAATCATAATAACTGGTAGTCATGCTCTGCTGGAATTTTTTTCTTGTCTTAAATTAACACTTGGTTCACAGTAGCTAGGATACAAGAACTGAAATTCTTAAGCTGCTGCCCAGAATGTCCACATTTATTTAATTCTTTTTTACTAGCAGGAAAAAAAATGGTATGCGATACAAACACTGATGATCGTATTACCTGCAGAGAAGAATTGGACACTGTTATTGAAGAAAAACAAGATGGTCCTCCTGCTAAAGAGGAGGAGAGATTGCAGTCCTGTTTACCAGTGGATGACATAACAGAGAGGGAAAGTGATCTCAGTTTATGCAGGTAATGTTTGTAGTGGAAAGCTTAGAAAAAATAAAAAGTGATTTGAAGTTTTTAGTTGTAATGTAGTTTTATTTTTTTTGTAATAATTTTTAAAATTTGTTCTTACTGTCACATTAAGTAGCAGAAAATGGGCAGTTTTTTAGATTCTAAGGACAGTGCTGGGTAAGCAGCTTTTAGTTTTTTAGTTTTTAGTTTACATGGTCAATATATTCTCTACCCTGATGCACTGTCCTTGGAAAATAAATTTACGTTAATACCAAAGTTCTATCTAAAACTCCTTTCATCATGAGGTGATAAGGAATGGATGTTCATGAAGCCTGTTGGATTATCCTCACCTCTAATAATTTCTCTTAAAACGCTGCTTGGTAATGTTGTTAGGTATTGTTACTGCACACCTGGAATTTTTTTCTATTTTTTAATATATATTGTTGTTGTGGAAAAGGAAGGCTGCTTGGATTTTAGTGTTGAACTTGGGCAGAGAGGCGGGCTTTTGTTTTCAATCTTCGGTATTCTTTTACTAAAAAAACAAACAAACAAACAAAAAAAACAACTTGTTTTGTTAAACTTTGATATGAAAGCAGTAAATTGAAAAAGTCATTATGAAGCTGTTAGTACTACTTGATCATTTTATATGCTCTATAACTGCTTTGTATAGTCACACTGTAATTGTTTTGTTATTTTATACAGTTTCCCAGAAACTTTTATGTGCTTTAATTCCTCATTGGAAGTACATGAAAGAACAGTATTTGTCCTTGAGCTCAGCATAGTTACAGAAGATGAGGGAAAAAATCGTCTGCATACAGTGTTTATATCAGTAAAGTCTGTTTGTAAAACTATCTAGTCTAGAATACTCAGGTGAGATTTTAACATCTTGCATTGAAAAAGTACAAAAGTTGTTTTAAAGCTCACATCATGGGAATATCACTACAATTTTTCAGATTCTCTGAAAAATATAATTATTAAATATCAAAATTGCATACTGCTGTAAATATAAATTTTTATGTGGAATTTGATCTGTCTGTAAACAAAACTAGCTTTTTATCAGAGTACACTAATGTTGTGTCTTTTATTGTGCTTTTATTGATTTCAGTTTTCAAGATAGCAATGATGTTATACTTGAAACAGAATCTGCTCAGCTGGGAACTCTAAATATCCCAGACGATATATCACAGGAAATCCAGCTTTCAAATTTGCCAGTTTCAAGGATTAGAAATGAAGAAAGACAATCTGAAGAAACTAGAGAAACGATGGTATTTTTATTTTTGTGAAATTCTATCTTCTTAAAATCTTTGTCTTTCTTGTGAAGTGTTTATAACACTTATTCAAAGTTGCTTTTTGGTTGTGTTTTTTTTTTTTTTTGTCATGCTTTTACCATCAGGAGTGAAAAAGGCAACAAGCTTGGGAACAACACCAAAATCTAAATATTTTCAGTGTTGTTAGCTTTAATGGGCTGTTATACTAAACTCGTTCAGAGAGTATAGTGCTCATGCCTGCCTTACCTTGCAGACAATTAAAAAAGCTGAACGCTTTGTTTATTCAAAATTAAAGTAGTACAACATCAAAAGTAATGATGTACTGCTTTAGAGCAATTTTCCGTTGCTTGCTAGTGGAACACTGGCAGCTGAGCAGGATGATCATTGCATTGTTTGTGCTGCCTCAGAATGGAAACCTGTCTAAACTTTCACCTGCTGGTACTGCCTGGTTTGAGGTATTCCAGAAAAGATAAGAAACTGGACCAAAATTAAGTGGTCTTTCTTCAGGTATGCTGTAATCAGTTCCATCAGTTTAGAAACTTCCTGAGATTGCAACTGACTTTTTTTCGTAGCCTTTATTGGGGCTTCTATTCATGATTTATTTGGCAGCTTTTTTTTGCATTTTCCTTTACATTTGTTGTCAACTGCATTGTACAGCTGAGACTTCCTTACTTTAATTATTAACTTAGTAAAAAAAAAAAAAAAAGCATACTCTTCAGATTGCTTTAAGCTTCATGCATGTAGCTTAATGCATTGCACCCTTTATTATGATATAATTTATTATAAATTTATTATAATAAATTATTTATTATGATATGATTTATTATATCATAATATGCATTGCATCCATTATTATGTTCCTGTTCATCATCTTCAAGCTATTCTTGTTTTATAAAACCATTTTTTTCCACTGTTAAGCATTATTTTTTTTCAAGCTGGAGAGTCTTAACCTTACACTTCTCCTTACGTAGAGACTATTCTGTTCCTCTGATAATCATTCTATCCTTGTGCAGTTACGTTGGTTTTGTAACTTAATATACTGTTTGAAGACTTGTATTTGAGCAAATTAATTAATTTTTCTTCGTCTTTCTAGGACAAAGAACAATCTTACGACTAAACTTTACAGTGAGAGATTAGGAAATTTGAAGTATTAGTGTTTACCTAAGGGCAAATCATTCCTGCTTTGGCCTTTTAGATTCTGTTTCCTAAAGCAATGTCTTCGTCATAGTGGAAAACTAACTGCTTACAATCTTCACAAACAGTAAATACCCATGGTTGGGAATGTTAGAACAATGCAATCTCCTGATACTAGTTGGAATGATATTTATAAAAATCAGTGAACTGAACAGGGCAATTCTTTATATACATCTGTCTATCATATGGTACATAGTAGCCAATGTAGCTAAGCTCAGCTCTCTGTCCAATTACTTATGCTGTTTGGCATGTGAAAAGGTAAAAGTAAATGATTTTGAAAGATCTCGATTGTCAGTTCTAACTGGCTTGGCCTGCTGTGGTTGATTTTCTTTACAAGTAATGTGAACAGAGATCTAAAATTAGAAATAACCAACTAGTAATGTGTGAAATGTAATTCTATCAATATGATTAAAGAAATGAATAAAGTAGAGAAATAGTGTTTGCATGCAGTAGATTTTTATCTTAATTCTGTAGATAGGTTCTGTAAAAACTTCACTGTAATTGGGATTAGTTTGCTCTTGTCACATCCCCCTCTTCCCCCCCGCCCCCAAGTTATGGTCCATATTCTTTGGGAAACTGGTTTCATACTAGACCTGGAAACTTACTACTAACCGATATTGCCTAAGGAGTCTGTTATCAGCTTCATTCAGTTAAAAGATGAAGTTACTTTGTGAGCGTTTCTTCTTGTTGTTAACTTACAGCAAAGAGTTCTTCATGTTTATCAATTTCCACACCATTTATTTTTCTTCTTACTTAGAATGAAGACACACATGACTTACATAGACCAGAGGAAGAGCAGAGTGCATCAGAAAGTGATTCTCTGCCTGAAAAAATGTAAGTAGAATTAGATTAACTTGTGGGGGTACTTGTGCTAAACCTGTATTGACTTCATTTGGGTATAATTGTTTCACCGGAGTAGGTTCAACAACATAGTAGATTGTGATGATATTTTTTCATATTCAGGGAAGTTTTTTTTTGATAGAAATTCTGATTGCTGAGGAGCAAATGATGCTTTGACTAAAACGTAATGTTTGGACATGAGAGAGGATTAACTGAGCTTAGAAAAAAGCTAGTCCCTCTACACTGAATAACAGCAAGAAACTTTTCTGAAGAAATGTTGTGATTTTATGGGTGAGCCTTTGTTGGGAAAGTTGATCTTGAAAAAGGACTTCACTGTATTCTCTGAAAGTGGCATATGGCCATCAGAGCTTATTAGCTGCACACAGCCCGTGTGCTATATTGAAACGTTCCTGACTGGAAAATTTTGCTCTTTGGAATTCGAGAGTGTAAGCTGAGACATACCTTTCCAGAAGGTACCCCACTCTGTTTCAGCTGCACTCCTTTATGAGGTTAATCTTTGTGACTATTTCCTGTACTTACCTATGTAACTGAGCAGTGATGTTTAAACAACTCTGTGCTCAAAGTTTCCATTCTATATGATCAGAGATGTAATAATCAATGGTATAATTCTTTAAAGTTGATTTTGAGATGGTCTACTAGTTTATGCTAAGGTAGATACTCTTTTCAATATGAAAGTTTCATGCTTCTGCTGTTAGCTTACTGATGGGCAACTCATTTCTAAAGGCGATCAAAGTTTCATTTACCCTGTCCTGGGAAGAGGATAAGAAAAACTAGTAGTTTCCAATCTGAAGATTATCACTCATCTGTAGGGCTCTGGCAAGTAGCATCTGAATCCTGAGATTCTGTATTGCAATAGTTAATAGGATACAGAGATTGATACATGTACCCCATTCTTCAACAGTGTATGGTACTCAGCAGTAGGACAGAGTTTGTCAATAGCAGTTCATAGTTCTTGAGCAGGGTAGCTTTGAAAGGGGATAGAGGGACAGAAAAAGGGATTAGCAAATTTTGTATGTCAAACAGATCTGCTGTACTTTGGAGCAGACTTGTTGTCTCTGTTGAATTCAGTAAGCCTGTTCACACTGGTGTCAACTGTGAATCCCTAAAAGAATTATTCCTATTTATTGAGAATCAAGAAATGCTTCCTTCAAGTATTTTTAAGTAGATTGCACTGAAGGCCATCAAAGGTATTAAGGTTTATTTGAGATTCTGTGCTTAAAGTAGTAATGTATATTATATTTTTCTGCTATTACAGTTTTCTTCAGTTTATTGGTACTACCAATGCAGTTTGTACTGCTCTTAAAGTACATCTTGGACCATGTAGTGTTTTAGTAATAGTAATATAAACTACGCCTTTTTATGTCTTAAGTAAAACTGAAAAGCCAGCAGAGAGAGGACACTTGCAAAGACCTAAACCCAATTTCACAAGATCCTCAGGAAAGAAAGAAGCAGCAAACCAAGAGAAAATGGAGGCCGAGACTTCCTCTCCAAAACTTGTGAATACAGCTGAAAAGGTCAGAAAGAGAAATGTTCCTTAATATGCTATGCACTTGTTGCTGTATCCATTTTGATCAGTGCTGATCCTGTAGACAAACTGCAGTGTAGTACGTAAAATTCTGAGAACTACCTCTGAGGTATCTATCTGTGCATTTGACCAAGATTTCTTGCTTTTTTTTTTTTTTTTTTGGGACCGTGTTAATTTTCTTCATAATAGCTTGTGTAGTGTTCTATTTTTGGATTTGTAATGAAAATAGTGCTGATGAATGTTTTAGTTATTGCTGAGCACTGCTTATACAGAGTCAAGGGCTTTTCTGTTTATTGAACTATCTGCTATAAAGTAGGCTAGAGGTGCATGAGAAGCTGGGAGGGACATAACCAAGACAGATGACCCCAGCTGACCAAATAGACATCCCATACCGCAGGACATTGTGCTCAGCATCAAAGTGCTGGGAGATGTTTGCGAGGGCTGCTGCTGTGGAGGGACTGCCTGTGCATTAGTGCTGGACAGTTGAGTTTTGCATCCCTTGTTTTTTCTTGGTTTTGATTTTCTTTTGTTTATTTTTTTGATGCATGAAGCTGTATGTCAACCTGTGAGTTTCTTAACTTTTACCCTTGCGATTTTCTTCCCCTCCATCCCTCTTGGGGGAATGTGAGAGACTGTGTTAAACCACACCTCTTGCCTTAATTACAGGGCTCTGAGCAAGACAGTAGAAGAAACAGAGATGAAGTCACAGAATTGGAGAATATGGATTTGGATACGAAATCTGAGTAAGTATTGAGATCACTTTTCCAGTTTCATTAGTATTAACTGTCCATAATTGTTACTTCATTCTGCATAGTGCTGTTATAAAAAGACAACAGTGAAGTCAAAAACTTAATATGAATCTTAAAATCAACTTTGGCATTTTCTTGGATGATTCCAGTAGTGGTACTACAGTAGAAGATACATGCTGCTTTTCTGGGAAATTGCAGAAAGTATTACTTTATAAAGTACAAATGTTATTTGGAATTTGGGTGGAAAAAAAGGTGATAACAATGGCTTGGCTATCCTCCCACCCCATCTACCAGTTCATGGCTCCATTTCTGACACTTGCCGGAGCAGGAGTGGCATGTAGTCTATTTGGGTTCCTCACTTGTGTGATAACTTCATATCTTTTCAATAATTAGATAAATGAAGTTTCCACACCCTTAAGACTGAATATAGCTTGGTACTAATGTGAAGGAACTTGCATAATTGTATGCAAATCCTTCTAAAGACAACTCAATGTAATATTGACTCCCAGTAAAGAAAGTTGCACAACTCATTGAATATAAGGCTTGAATATTTGAATATAAGAATAAATTTAATTGTTTTGAATCCTTTGTGCAGAGAGCCTGAGAAAACTGTAATTGGAATGACAAGAGTTAGAGGATGTCGACAGAGATTTAAACCTAATGTTACAAGAGCATCTGGAAGGAAAGAGCCTGAGAACAGTTCAGGAAATGATAAAATGTCTCATCCAGAGTCTGAGGAGGGAACTAAAAAGGTACTTTGTGGAGTAAGATAACTGGAAATAATATGTTAGCTAGGAACCTGTTGGGCAACATTCTTCTTTTTTTTTTTTTATTTTTAACTTCTTTTTTTTCTTTTTCTGAATATGACCAGGAATCAGCACTTACTTAACCAGTAGTGACTACGATTACTGTGTAGGGATCTCAGCTTAGCTGGGAGATTGTCACATAAATAGTATATGCCAGTAATCTCTCATGTCCTACAGCAAACACAGCTTTGTTTGTCTGAACTAGATTTTACTGCACCTTTCTGACTGTGTGAAATGTAGTGTGTAAGAGTCCGTATCTGTCATGAGAAACCCATTTTGCATCCTGTTAAGGATAGTTACCTGATCTATTATTAAGTGCAGCATTACCTAATGGAAAATAATTAATGTTTTAATGTTCTATTTCTATTCAGAATATTGACCAAAGTAATAGGTCTGATACTACCAGTGGAGAAGCTGCAGAAAAAGATGATAAAATCGTGGAGACAGTGTCTCAGTAAGTATGTGAAAAATGAAAAAAACAAACGAACAAACCACCAATGTGTTACTTTCCAACAACTTGCTGTACTTCTCATGTCTGGTAATATTACATAGTATGGTAGTTGTAGAAGTTTCTTGAGAAATTTCTGCAATGAGATAGAAATTGAGGGAATCTTTTTTTCTTTATGCATGAAATGAATTAACCATTTTTGTGTATAAAGCAGTTCTTTTAAATGAAACATCAATCATGATGAATGCAAAAAAAAAAAAAAAAGGAAAGCTAGTCCTTTAAAAACTATAACAAGCTTTCTTTAATAGCTTTAATACTGAAGTACCATTTCAGTGGCAGAAACTGAGTATTTAAACAATACTAATCAGTGCTTATTCTTAAAGTGTTGTTCTTAAATCACGGAATCATGTAGAGACCTCTAAGATCACCTAGTCCAACCTATGAGCTAACACTAACCAGTCCTCCACTAAACCATATCACTAAGCTGTCTAAAATGTCTAGCTATCTAAATGTCTTCTAAAGACCTCCGGAGATGGTGACTCAACCACTTCCCTGGGCAGCCTGTTCCAATGCCTCACAACCCTTTCAGAAAAGAAGTTCTTCTAATATCCAACCTAAACATCCCCTGGTGCAACTTCAGCCCTTTCCCCCTCATCCTGTCACCAGGCAAGTGAGAGAATACACCAACCCCCACCTCACTACAGCCTCCTTTAAGGTTCCTGTAGAGAGTGATAAGGTTGCCCCTGAGCCTCCTCTTCTCTAGACTGAACAATCCCAGCTCCCTCAGCTACTCCTTGTAAGATTTATTCTCCAGACCCCTCACCAACTTCCTTGCCCTTCTTTGGACACAGTCCAGCATCTAAAGTGTTAGGTGTCTTTCACAAGGGGGGAAAAAGTCTAGTGTGGACAATTTTATGTGAAGGTAAATTAAGAAGTATTTCCTGTATTTCTGTTCAGTGGAGAAATTACAGCTGTAGTGTAAGAGGAGAAATGTGTTTTATAAGAGATTGAAAAATACAAAAAGCTTTTCCTACTACATTGTAAAGGGGAAAATAGCAGTGTGGAGGACAGGTAAACTGGGTTTAATCAGGTAGAAAAATAATTCATCGGTTGCTTCTTTCATCATTATTCTTTCTCGATATTCTTGCTATATAACTTGGCTCTCAGGGTGTAAATGCATAGAAGCATCTGGTAGTTGTAGGTGCATCTGATATAAATAACTCAAAGAATATATTATGTCAGTAAGATTATGGAATGTTTATGATTTAAACATGTCATACCCTTCATTAAACTAGGTGCATTTGCCCCTAAACCAGATACAAAAGAATATAAGAAGAGCCATTATGGGTCAAGAAACTGTCTAGCATGGTATTCTGTTTTCAGTGGGGAAAGATAAAGAACAATGCAAGCATGAATTCTTACTTCTCAAGTACTTTTTCAGTCTAAGACAGACACTTCTAACTTCATTGTTTCATGAACTTAGGAATACATAGCTCCACTTTTAAGAAAGTGTGTCTTAATAAATGCTTGAAAAAATGAAAATATCATTTCTTTGGAACTCTTACAATTTTAAATGTCTTAGATACTTACAGATCTTATATATTTTTCCAGGTCTAATGAAATAACCTGTTCACAAGAAGACAGCAAACTGAGTGTGCTGAAACCAACACCTCTAAAGAGAGGCCGAATGCAGAGACCAAAACCAAATCTAGGCAGAACTGTTGCACGGAAAGATGACCGATCACATGAAAAAGATGCTGAAGAGGAGAAAGCTGAAAATGGAGAAGTAGAAAAGGGTGTGAAACACCATAGAGATGAAGACAGTGGTTCGTGCCTCAAAAGTGTAAGTTTCTTGAACAGCTGCATATACTGCATAGGTTTTAGTGGGGGCCCAAACAGAAGCTTTTAGTAATAAATATCTAGGTGCATACTGCTTAAGTTGTAAGCCTGGCATTTGTATAACAAATTCTTTCAGGATAAACTGAATTGTCATAGAATTTTCTAACTCCTGCATTTAGATTCTGTTTTCCATGGAGAGAGAGATTGTATCCCACATTGTTGTGTTATGGGTGATACAGCTGTGAAAAGAGAAGTGTGTATAGAAGGCATGGTCTTGGAAAAGAGACCATTTCAGGTGGAAAGTATACAGAAAAATAACATTTTTAATTTTTAAAGTATAAAGTGGTTTCAGTTGAATGCACGGGAAGTGAGGGATCTTTTAGAGCATTTTTGTAAGAGCTACTGAAAAATAACCTTTTGTCCTCCTGCCCTTCTAAAGCAGAGGTTGACCAAATCTTTTTCCTTAATTGAGTGAAACTTTTATTCCCCATAGGATGTGATGGTTCACGAAGACCTACAGCCATGCATCGTGATGTTAGAAAGGGATGTTTCAGCAGATTCTGAGTTGAACTCATTACGTACAAGGCAGTGCTCCCAAGAAAAGTCCTCAGAAGCTGGAGGCTGTGAAAGTGAAAAGGGATCTTCAGATGACATAAAAGTTGTTTCAGATTTCAATGCAGGGTAAGGTTATTTTTTAAATGGAGTAAAGGGATAGTTCAAAGCCATCAATATCTCTAGGCATTCCATGCTTTTACATTCAACTCCAGAATCAAATACCTTGTCACAGATATAAAACTTGCTTTTAATCAGGATTATACTATACTTAAACAAAACAAAATCCAAAAAGTCATGGTGATTCCAGTTTTCAAATAAATATCTAAACGTTACTGAATTCCTGTGCTTATCTTCTCCATGTTGGTTCTACCAGTACATCCCCATATCCTTACGTAAATCCCCAAGTGTAGGGCTTGGTTTCCTATTAAGCTGTCTGTAGAAAATAATAAATAAAGAAATCTATTGTGTAGTTCTGGCCATGATGAGACAAAGAAAGGAATTTTTAAAATACTTACATTCCTCTTAGAGTGTGACTGGAAGTTGCGGTTGTTCTGAAATCAAACATCAAAGTCCTGTATCTTATAAATAGGTCAGCAAAGATAAGTAAAAAAAAGAAGCAATGTGTTTCTTTTGTGTGTTTGATATGTTCTTTTTTCACAATGTTGATAACTTTGCTGTTGCTCTGAGAAAATTACTGTGTTTTATTTGGCTACTGCAGTGGACAAAACTACATACGAGTATGTAACATATGATTTGGAGAACTAGTGCTGTCCCATGCCTTTGACTGTTGTTCTTTTTGCTTTCACAGGGAGTCTGGTCCTGAGAAGCAAGAGGAAAAAAATGTTGCTTCATCAGCACGGCTACTGAGGAGTCGATTCCAAAGACCAAAGCCAAATTTAAGAACAATAACTAGTAGAAAGGAAGTACTGGATGTAAATAAAGATGTATCACAGAAGCATAATAACAAAGAAGAAAGTTTGATGCAGTGTGATGGTGAATGTGGTAGCCTGCCTGACACAGATGTAAGGCTTTTCTTTTTCCCCCTTTTAGTTGGACTTCAGCTTTTGAGTTTATGGAACTGAAAGAAACATCTGATGATTTAAAAACAAAACAACACAGATTAATCTTTTCAGAAATAATCTTTTTTCTAAAGTTAGGATTTTGTATGTGAAAACTGCTGTACTTGAGCAACACGTGTGAGGAACACGTACAATCCATTCTGTATTTCCTGTTATATGTACAGATATCTTTTTGACTTGGATTTGCAGAGATGTTAGGGAAATAAAAGTGCTAATAAAAGATGGCAAAGAAGAAATCTAGATTTCAAGGTATTTTAAGAGACAAATATGTGTTCTTGGAAAGCCTGGGAGGTTACCAGTGAGCAATTAGATGAAGGTGGCCTAATTTGACAGGAAACACTTTGGGGAGTGATTAGCACAGAACTTTATGGACAACATAACATACCTTATTTTTGGTTTTATATCTTGACTTTTTCATTTGTGTTTTTTTTTTCTTCTTCCAGAAAGCTGGAAAACGTGAAGTCCTGCAATCATTGGAATCCTTAGGAAAGGAAAAGTCATTTGGCCCTCTGGATGCTTCTGAGAGGCAAAGTTGTAAGTCCCCACAGACACTTTCAAGATCAGAGGATGGTGAATTGAAGTCTTACCTACCTGTAGAAAAAGATGGGACCTCAACTACTACTGTTGGGTAAGGGCGTAGCTAGTCAGTTTCATTCTTCATTTAAAACACAGGCATTTTAAAAGGAAATCATTGTGCTGATGGATTTCTAATTGGCAAATAAAGTCTAATAAAAATACTGAATGAGGTGTCAGCTCTCATAGTATCAACACTAGTTATATTAAAACTCCAGTTATTGGTATTCTAAGTATTAAATTAATGAGCATTAATTTTAGGATCATAGAATGGTTTGAGTTGGAATGGACCTTTCAGGATTGTCTTGTTCTAACTGCCCTGCCATTGGCAGAGTTATCGTCCACTAAATCAGGTTGCTCAAAGCTTCATCCAGTGTGGTATTTGAACACTTTTATGGATGGAGCATCCACAGCTTCTCTGGACAACCTGTTCCTGTATCTAACCACCATCATAGTAAAGAATTTCTTTTTAATATCTAATCTAAAGCTCCTCTCTTTTAGTTTAAAACTGTTAATACATGTTCTATCATTATAGACCTTGGTAAAGTCTTTCTCTGTTACAAGCCCCACTTTAAATGTTGAAAGATCTCCCAAGAATCTTTTACAGGCTGAACAACCCTAGAAACAACCCTAGAACTGTCTTTCTCCATAGGAGAGGTGCTCCAGCCCTTTGATTCACCTTTGTGGCCTTCCATTAAGGGATTACTGACTCCAACAGGTCCATGTCTTTTGCTTTGGGTCCTAGAACTGGGTTCAGTGCTCCAGGTGTGGTCTCACTAGAGCTGTGCAGAGGGGGATAATCATCTTCCTTGACTTGCTGGCCATGCCTCTTAATGCAGCCCAGGATACAGTTGGTTTTCTCAGCTGCAAGTGCACATTGCTGGTTCATATCCAATTTCTCATCCCCAATTTCTTCTCCATGGGGCTGTTCTCAATCAATTCAGCCCTAACTCTGTACAGATAGTGAGGATTGCCCTGACCCAGGTGCAGAACCTTGGACTTGGCTTTGTTGAACTCCATGAGGTTTGCGTGGGCCCACTTTAGCATATCCAGGTCCCTGTGGATGTCATCCCTATCCTTCTAGGGGATCAGCTGCACCACTCACCTGGTGTTGTCTGCAGACTTGCTGAGCGTACGCTCAATCCCACTGTCCGTGTCATTAACGAAGATATTAAGTGTTATTGCTCCCAGTATGATCTTTTAAGGGACAATGCTTGTTACTGGTTTCCATTTGGATATTAAGCTGTTGATGGCAGCTCTTTGGATACGTGCATCCAGCCAATCCATCTAATAGTCCATGCATCAAATCTTTATCTTTTGTGTTTAGAGGCAAGGGTGTTGGGGACTGTATCAAAGGCATTACAGATATCAAGGTAGATGACATCAGTTGCTCTTACTTTATTGTCCAGTGCAGTCACTCCATTGTAGAAGGCCACTAGGTAAGTGAGGCATAATTTGCCTTTTGTGAAGCCATGTTGACTGTCTTATCACTTCCCTGTATTCAACATGTCTTAACATAGCTTCCAGGAGGATCTGCTCAGTGATCCTACCAGGCATAAAGGTGAGGCTGACTGGTTGGTAGTTCCCAGTGTCTTCTTTCATACCTTTTTTTTTTAATTATTATTTTTATTTTTTAAATGGATGTGATGTTTCCCTTTTTCCAGTCACTGGGGACTTAGTGCCATGACTTTTCAAATGTGATGAGGAGTGGCTTAGCCAGTTCATCTGGCATTTCCCTCAGGACCCTGGGATACATCTCATCTTATGTCCCTTGGACATCCAGCTTCCTCAGGTGGTCTTGAACCAGATCTGTGATGGGTGGGACTTCATTCCCCCAGACCCTGGCTTAAGTTTCAGGGACCTGGGAGATGTGAAAAGAGCAGTTGTCACTGAAAACTGAGATAAAGTGGAGCACCTCAGCCTTTCCCATGTCAGATTGATTCCCAGGTTCATCAGAAGGGGTACGATTTCTATTGTGTTTCTTTTCTGACTGATGTCCCTATAAAAACCCCTTCTTACTGTTGTTCTCATCCCTTGCCAAGTTTAGCTCTAGCTGAGCTTCAGCTTACCTGATCTGATTCCTACATTCCTGGGCAGTATCCTAGTATTCTTTTCAGTGTGTTTGTCCCTACTTTCACTGTCTGCATTTCCTTCTTCCTAGGCAGTATCCCACTATTCTTACCATTCATGGTATTCATACCACAAGGTATGAAACCAACAGGATTTCAGTGATGGTGATCAGACTGTAGCTTTCCAGATGGACAGTATCTATCAGCTCCTGTTTGTCTCCCATGCTGTGTGCATCGGCATAGAGACACTTCAGATGAGTTGTCAACAGTCTCACCTTCCTGGTAAAATCTTTTTTTAGGCATTCATCCCTTCTCTTGTAGGTGCACTCTTTTACCTTACTGCTTGTGAGTATAGAGGAATTACAAAGCATTAATTCTTAATTCTGTTGTGGAAGAAATTAGGAGATGAATGGTTTGAAATTTTTGCTGAAACAAAGGTTTGTGTGCATAACTTACACTCAACAGAACTTTACGTTTATGTGATGTCTTTTAAAAACTAAGCTGTGTTCTGTATGTTAATTTAATTAACCTGTGGTTTTAATGACATGCTTTTGTATTAAGTTTCAGATTTTTTTTTTTTTTTATTTCTATATGACTTATTGATAGAAAAAATACAGCTCAAGAAGAAAGTAAACAAACACTTCAACCTGTCCAGTTTGTGAGGGCCCGATTCCAGAGGTACAGGCCAAAATTGGGAAGAGCTGGTGGAAAGAAGGAGTTACAGATATCAGAAGATAATGAAGGGCAGAACAAGTCTGAAGCAGACGAGTTGGAACTGCAAAAAGATGAGTCTACCAGTCCTGTGTCTGCCATGGTACGTCTGGGAAGAATAATTACTTTGCTTTCAAAAATGTGGCTCCAAGTTGCATGTTCTATCTTCTGAAGCTGTATTAAAACATTTAAGTTGCATTCTCTGAGGCAGAGAGACCATATGATAAGAAAGTAATTCCCCAAACCATCATATGCTGAGGTTTTGTAGATACGAGATCAGTGAAGTCTACAACTTGTAGTATTAATGTCTTCTGAAAACTGAGATCTTACTTTGCTTAGACTACACGATAAAAAAAAAAAAAAAAGGTTTATGCACATTTAGGTAAATAGAATAAAAGTATGTTCTATATAAAAATAGGTTTTTATTGCTCATTTCATCTTTTCTGTTTAGATTATTAAAATTTGTGTTGAGGAGTCCAGAAAGCATCAAGAGAAGGCAGAGTATAGCTATTTTTCTGTAAGAGTGAGTTAAGGTTTTATTAATTTTGTAAACTTCAGCTTCACCATTATAGTGCCTGACACTTCTCTACTTTACACAGGTAAATAGTCATATTTACATACACTGTGTGTCTCACAGACACTTTACAAGGCACTGTTAAAGGTACTGAAATCCTTGACAGCCAATATAGTATCAACTCTCTGTATTCATTTTGTGGGTTGCACATGAATCATGTCATGGCTGTCTCTTTGTAGACTCTACTTAAATCTCAAATGTAGCTAAGCTTTATAAGAGTGACTCATTTTTTTTGGAGTGGTTGTAGCTCTTTTTATTCTTGAACCCATGCAGAGCTAGCTTGGAATGCTTGTGTGCTGTATTCTCAGAGCAGAGCATGAGCACACTGCCCCTGTTTCGGTGCCACAGTAGTATATCACTCCCAGCTGAGAGAGTTGCTTGTGGTTTGGCTTCGTCTATTCTAGACCTTTGTGGCCTGTGAACCATGCATGTACATCTGCTTTGTCCTGCACAAATGCGCAGATTCATAGCTGGTCTGATGCTTTTCTATACTAATGAACCTGTCTCAGACCTGGAGAGATGATGGACGTGTTTGAGCAGTTTCTTTGTGGAACCAGTGTGGCAAATACAGAATTAAAACTAACGAACCCTTCAGAAACTGAGGTTATGTTGTGGTATGTTGGATGTGTCTGTATCGTATGTGAGAGCATCTAAATTTCAAAGGTTTTTCCATTTGCAAAAGTATTTTTTTTTCCCTCATGCCTTGTATAATAGAGTTGATTGAATGCTAAATAGAAGAGTGCTACCCACTTGTTTGAGTGCTGTTGATAGTGTTTACAAGCCTAACTGTAGGTAGCCCAGGACTGAAAAGAGCTATGTTCCCACTTGCCTAGAAATTGCATTACGTGCTCAGGAAGGTTACTCCCTATAAACATAGCATGATTTCTTTTTTTTTTTTTTGATTCAAACTGGGAAATTAATGCAGAGATGTACATGTAGTTAGTATTTTTATAAATGCACTTCTGTTTTAAAACCTTGTTTGATTCTCCTTTTTTCTTCGTGCTATGTTGCATAATGTTTTTATTTTTACTGCAAATCGAAGGGTGAAAATGAAGCTGTATTGCATCAAGCAAATGTATTGAGCAATGAGGAACAGACACTGAAGGAAGCGCCTCAGGTGCCGTGTATTTCTGAAAACATACTGCATGAACAAAGCAGGTGAGATTAGAGTTTAGCAAAAATCACATGTGAAAAGTTTTTATTTGTTGCATAATAAGACACTTTTGCAAGAGTCAATTCTTTTGTTCATTTTGAGCTGACTTTCTGTGATGCTTAGGTTTCAATGCCTACAGGCAGCTTTGTCCCATGTTTTCAGAGTACTCTTTTTAATTAAGATGAACTACTTGTCATTGGTTATCTGGCAAATACTTGATCTTGTGGCTCTTTTGATGAAGCTTTTCTTTTACTTGGTTTGTATTCCATGTACAGTGGTCATACACATAACAGATAAATTTTGGAAAATATTATATTTGTCTTTTATTGATCCCAATGTGCTGTCCTATTTTACTGTCATTCTTGATAAATTATGGGTTTAAGCATGTGTTAGCATGTAGAATCTTTGTTGGTATGCTTAGCAACACAAATTTCTTGGTATTGAAAATGTATTGATAAGTCTTGTTACTCCTCCTTACATATTAACCAGAACCAAAAATGAGAAATTTGCTTGACAAAATATTTTCTTGATTTTAAGTAGGATACAATGTATTAGAATTTCTAATACTTTTGTGTTGATTCAAAACTTAATGAATGCAAAAATGCTATTTTCCCTCCCCAATCAAAGTCAAGCAATGCTATTTATTTTCTAAAAAATTTGTTTAAATACACTAGTGCTGAACAATCCACTTCCCAAGAAGGCAAGCTGGGTGATCTGAAATCAGCACAGCTCATAAGGAATCGATTTCAGAGGGCCAGACCAAACCTAGGAAGAACATACAGTGAAAGAGAATCTCCAGTGGCACAAAATCTTGCTGCTCCAATTGAGGAAGAAGCAAATAAAGGAAAAAATCTTCCTGTAGCAGAAGACTCTGAGGAAACTCTTTCCTTAAAAGTGAGAATTCTGTCCAGATATTTCTTACTATACTTTCTGATGCTTGTCTTTGCACCAGCTGTTTTTGAGGCATCTGAATAAGCTGTTTTAAACCTATAAATTAATTTTGGACCGGTGAGAATTACATTCTTGTTTCATACTTGTGCTGTTACAAGAGTTTTTTTTTTTTAAATTATGTATTAATGCCACATAATATGTGGGCTTCTGTTACCAAATTTAAAGACCTGTCCTGCTTGTCCTTTAAACTTTGAAAATTCAGTCATGTACATTGTAAATGTTTACCTGTAGCACATGCTCCTTTTGCTGGGTTTCTTCTGATCCCCTTGGTGGTTGCTTATGAAAGACTATTGATTCTAGTATATGTTTTATTAAATATCTCCTTTAAACAAACAAGGAGCAGTGATGTATGCCATAAACTGTTTGCTTAAAAACTTTCAAAATTTTGTCTCAAATTGTCTGGATCATAACTTACAATGCTTTATTTTACAGTTGATCTATTTTGTATTAATATATATATATTTTTTTTTTTTCCAATTTTAAGGATGACATGGAAAGACTGTTGTTTGTGGGTAATTTGGCCAAGGATGACAGTCTAGACATGAATCCAAAAACTCTGTGGTCAGAAACACTCTATTCCCCTAAAAAATCACCGAATTGCCACAGCAAGGGAGAGCAACATCTAATTACACATCCTATAGGGAACATTCAAGATTCCACCAAAAGGTAAAAATCCCTGTTGACAAAATAAAATGTTCTTTAAAAAGCTGGTGTGTTTTTCCACTCGTTTCCATTCAACACTTGAATTTTTGAAGTGCAGGCTCTGAGCTGTTAGTTCTTAGATGCTATAAGCTGTGAAGGTCACTAGGTGGCATTCTTACGTGATTTAAGAGTTTTTAGCAGATCTGTTCTCAAGGCAATTTTCCTTATAAGAAGGTATTTCACAAGTGGGAGTTTGAGCAAGTAGAGTTTCTGTCTCAATTTCTTACTAATACCCTCTTAGGTGCAGTGCAGTACACATGTGGATCCTTGAAGACTGCAGCGCAACTTGCCCTTACTTTTATAAATGAGAACATTGATGGGCTTGTTGTCTTCGATGTATTCTTAGTCTCTTCAATTTTTTTTTTTTTCAGGCAGAGAAATTCATGCAATTATGCGCAGTGACATGATCCTTTAGGAGGGATGCTTTTTATGTATGTGGCATAGAAAGCAGATAGTGCCATTCACAAACATTCATTTAACAATTGAGTTACATCTTTTGCTCACTATTTACTGATATGGAGCAACCTTGCATGAGTTCATTTTTCTATTCTCTGAAATCATATCCCACAGTCTTTATGCAAGTGTTCACAAGACAAGGGATTTGTTTGTCTTTTTTGCTTCTGTGATGGGGGGAATTTTGCAGAATCACAGAATGGCTGAGCTTGGCAGGAACCTCTGGAGGCAGTGTGGTCCAACCTCCCAGCTCAAACAGGGCCACATGGAGCAGGTGGCCCAGGACCATGTCCAGATGGCTTTTAAAGATCCAAATCCAAAAGGAGGGAGACTCTACAGCATCTCCAGGCAGCCTGTGCCAGTGCTCAGGCACCCTCACAGTACGGAAGTGTTCCCTGATGTTCAGAGGGAAACTCCTGCGTTTCAGTTTGTCCCGTTTGTCTCTTGTTCTATGACTAGACACCACTGAAAGGAGACTGATTCTTGTCATCTTTGTGGCCATTTGCTGGGCTCTTTCCAGTAAGTCTATGTCTCTCTTGCACTGCAAAGCTCAGAACTGAACCCAGCACTCCAGCTGTAGCATCAACAGTGCTGAGTGAGGGAAAGATCACCTCCCTCCAGCTGATGGCAATATGTCACCTAATGCAGCCAAAGATGCCATGGGCCTTTGCAGGAAGAGCACATCAGTGGCTCATGCTCAACTTAGTGATCACCAGAACCCCCAGGTCCTTCCCTGCCAAGCTACTTTCCAGCTGGGTGGGACCCCAGCCTGTACTGGCTGTTGCTCCTCCCTAGGTGGAGCTTTCCTTTACTGACCTTCATGTGAATCCTGTCAGCCCACTTCTGCAGTGTGTTGAGGTCTGTCTGGATGGCAGCATGACCCTTTGATATATCAGGCACTCCTCCCAGTTTTGTGTCATCTGCAGTTTCGCTGAGGGTAGGCTCTTCTGCATCATTCAGAGATGATAAGCTGGGCTGGACCCTCTGTTGACCCGAGATCCAGTCTTAGTTACTGGCCTCCACTGAAACTGTGCCACTGATCACTGCTTGCAGGGCCCAGCCATTCGGCCAGTTTTCAGGGCATCTCCTCGTCTGCTCATCCAGCCCATAACTTACCAGTCTTTTTATGAGGATATTAGGGAAGAAGTATTGGAAGCCTTGCTGAAGTCATGGTAGACAATATCGTCTGCTTATCATAGAAGGTTGTCAGGTTGGTCAAGCATGACTTCCCTGCTGTGAATCCATGCTAAATTCTCCAAGTCAGCTTCTTGTCATTCATATGTCCATAAATGTTTTCCAGAATTAGTTGTTACATCACTTCGCCAGGAACTGAGGTGAGGCAGACCAGCTGGTAGTTCCCTGGATCTAAAAAGGATCCCCTTTTCTACCTTGCTTAAAAGTATGTTTAAAAGCTCAAGGTTTCTGTCTTACTGATTTGAATGTGCTTGAAGAGATGTGAGAATTTTATCCTATTTAAAAGCAGTAGTACCTTGAGCACTGGAATTCATGCAGATAGCGTTCCTATAGTTGGTTGATGTGGGGAGCCTATGGTAGTATAGCTGAAACTTTACCTAACATCTTAATGATGTTTCCTTCCTGAAAGGTTTTTCTAAAAATAAACAGAAAGGTCCACTACTGCAGAAAAGCAAGTTATATCATTTTTTCATTGTTTTTTATTCCCTTAGTCAAATCGAAATAAGTAAATAAAAATGCAGAATACTTAAATTCATGTCTGGCTGTATGTTCTAAATATTTGATAATGACACAATATCGTAGAATGTGTTTTATAATGCATGAGAACTAACAGTTGAAAAATATTTTTGTAGGTCTAGTGTTAATTTAAGTTCTGGAGAAGAAAGTAAACAGTGTGATACAAAACCTTTGCATGAAGCAAGGGAACCACTCACGAACCCACAGCCAAACCTAATGAGAGTTCAGAGAAAAAGAGGTCATCCTGAAGAAAGTAGAAGAGATGAGAACAATGTCAAGATAAGAAATTCAGAAGAGTATTTATTGTTAGAAAAAACAGATGTATCAATGGTAAGTACTGATCATGAGAGTTTTGAACCAGTTTATACCTCAGCTCTTGTATTCTTAGAACTCATAGATGACAGGAATCCAGTATATGTCTATGAAAGGTTAAAGGAGATACTTTCGGTTTTGTAATTCACCATTGGAAATGATGCTGAATTAATGGACTTAAAATCTAAAAGCTGTGGAACTATTGTCTTAAGTTTTGCAGTTTATATGCAGAAGTTTGCCTTATCATAAATAGTTACTAATGCTGTTGTGAATAAATTTAATGTTTGTTATTCTTTGAGCAATATATTTTAAGGCAGCTTTCTAATATCAAATGCTACCTAAAATCCATATTTTTATAGTAGCATGGATCAACTTTTTAAGTTGATACATAGGTGAACGACATATTCAGACTTTGTTCTATTTGAATTCTCTCTAGTCCTGAGCTAGCCCAGATTGTTTCCTTTTCTGTTACAAGTTGCAGTAAGTGAATCAAGTTTATCTGGTGATTCTTGTTTTTGGGACAGATCACTAAAATCTCTCATTTATTTTAGCCAAGTACCCATAATTGATGGAACTATGCTTACTAATGTGTTTTAAAAAATCACGCATTTTGAGCAGAATTGTGTACTGTTTTCAAGTGACAGTTGTATTCCATCCCAAGTAGCTGTTTTTGTGAGAATAGATACATGTAGAAACTTTGTGAAAGGAAACACTGTAAGTGAGCAAAGTTCTGGGTTTCTTGAAACTACAGTTCCTACAGAGGAAAAAGAGCCTTGATGTAATTCTGCTTAATAGAATATTGCTTAGGGTATATTTCTGTGTGTGATTGAATAACACTTAAACTCCATTCTGCAGTAGTTTTTTCTTCCCAGTTGGTTCCCAGGGCAGATAAAATAACTTTTCCTTCCCTCATGTTGTTCTCTAAAATAAATAAGTAGTTTGAGAAAACGTAAAGTAATTCATCTTTCCAGTTGAAGTTTTGCTGCTTGTGATAAGATGAGCATGGACTTGGTATGTTATTTAGTACCAGTGGGAAATTCAGGCATCATAGATAACACTATCTAATGACAATTCTACTTCAAGCAATGAAGAAAAAAAAGACATCCTAAACTATCAGGTTACAGCTGAGCATAGGTTCAAGAACTTCAACCTTTGTTTATTAAATTTTCTGTTACCAAAACCAGTTTAAAAATATGTGGCAATTAATATGATAGCGATTGTCTCTTCTGTTCAGCAGAGCTCTAGTAACATAGTGGAAGCAGCATCCTTCCCAGAGGCTACAGGAAAACATGATTTTGTAGACTCTATTGAAGAAGCATCCTGTAAAAGAATCAGGCAGAATAGTAGATTCCAGTCTCCAGAGGTGTCATCAGAGAGTGAGAACCAAGTAGAAAAAGATGACTTTCAACCTTCTACATCTCAGCAAAAAAATTCAGACGATCTTACAAGGTAAAACAGCTGATTTCAGCTTGTAATCTAAACTGATTTTTTTTTTTTGGCTTTAGACCTTGATTAGTAGCCATAGTTTTGAAGAGTGTGAGAGAGAAAATGAGGAGGTGAGGAAGATAGGGGGAAGAGGGAACACGTGCAGGATATCAGTACTTCTGTTTTCCATCTGAATCATGTCAGATGCCTTTTTACCCTGTCTGCACACTCATTAAATGAACATAGCCAGCACACCCACCAACCTACTCCAGGGTCTACCTTGATCTCAACAGAAATTCCTGATTTTAAAAGAGGATGACCCATCCTAGGGAAAAAGGGACCATGGGATTTGCTGAAGGAAAAACCACTGGAAGTTCCATTTGCTAGTATTTTGTTTCCTTTCCCCACCAGCTGACAATAGAAGCTGTTCTGGGGCGGGGGGGAATTTGGAATTACTTTTGGTTCCTAAAGTGGTCACATCCATCATTTTGAGGATGGAAACAGTAACTAGCTGATGCAAAGGATTACTGTCTAAGAATTAAGAACAGATAATTAGTTATCATCTAACAGTTTTACTTTCTAGGCATTAGATAACTAAAATTTCAGTTTAGGTTTCCTAGTGCAGTATTAGCAACAGAGAACTAGAAATGTTCCTATGATTTAAAAAGCACACAACTTCCAAGTTGCTGAAAATGAAATTAATATATCTGTTTCTAATGAAAGAATTGTGTATCTTGTAAACTTCATTATGCAACTTTTCAGCACTCTGAAACTGTGATCCTTTTCTATTAATTGAGCTTGTTTTTATTTAAGGTGCTTTTTGGGGGGAGGGGAACAGGAGGAGAGAAGTCTTAGACTTCATTATTTTTTAAACATGCTCTTGTTCTGTGCTCTAGAAGGCAGTCTAGGAGGTCATTGAAACAGACAGCACTACCAAAGCATGGCTTGGAGCGACGAACTGCTTCATCTCTTGCTTCTGAATGTGATGCTGATTGCTGTGAGAAGGGGAATCAAAGACAAGAAGTTAAGCAGAGTGTTACTAGAGGCAAAAGTACGAAAACTGCTCATAGGAAGAAACCTGGAAAGGAACACAGAAGTTCAAAGATAACCTTAGTGACTCTACGGGCTTCTCAAGAGGAGGAAGAGGAGGAGACAGATGACTTTGAGCCTGATGATGAGGATGAATGTTTTGCACCAGAGGAAGTAAACAAAGCTCCAGTGTTTGTTCCTGTTGGTCTTCGATCTCCTGAACCTGTTCCCGTTCAGATAGAGGAAACCATGGAGGAGGTATGATGTAGCTGTGTTCTGTGTATGTACGTTTGTATTGATTGTTCAAACAAAAGCCTTTATTCTAATACCTGCTACTACTTGGTGGTGGTTTTATCCCAATTTAGTTTACTTCATTAAGAATAGTTTTGACAGTGGCAGGAATGTTTGGTTGACACAGGTATTTGGTTTTAAATGAATTACGAATTAGTGTAATTTTATTATTTTTGCCTATCTCATGTTTTCTTGCCTTTTTGCAAATCTGTTTATCCGACCAGTTCCATTCATCCTTCAGGTCATCATTACTGCTTCTTTTCTTTCACTCCAATTCTCACTTTTCCTTCCTACTACTAATCTTCTTCCTCTCTTCTGTTGAAATCCTGCTTTTTTGCATCCTGAATTAATCACGTTGTTTCTTGCTCAGGGTGAAACAGCAAGAGAATTTAAAGCTCAGTCAAAACACTGTGGGAAACTCTAGAATAATAATGGAGAGCAAAGGTGTTTCAGGGAAAGTTTTACTGAATCAAAGATTTCCATTTCAATGATGTGGAATATATTAGGTTTGAGAATAGTCATCAAGTTACCTGGTTTAACACACAGATGTCTTGAATACTTGGATATGGTTAGATACCTGAAGACTCAGCTGTTTGCAGATTTAAATAGTTCAGTGGAAAATAGTAAAAGTGGAAGCTTTGCAAACTATGTAGATTAAGCAGTGATATTCATAAGAATTTCTCTGCCAGTACCGTAACCTCTCGGCCGAATTTCAAGTTCTTGTTTCTGAAACTGTGAAATGTGTGAGGTTCTCAGTATAAGTATAGTGCCAGAGACGAGAAAAAAAAAAATACAGGTAAAATGAGATGTATGTGTGTACATGTATATTCCCCAATCTTACATTAGAAAATATTACATAGAAAAAGGTAGAACTGATTTTTTTTCCCTGATTACTTAAAACCTGAAGAAGTAAGAAAACCAATAAAACCCATTTGATTTTTGAGAGGTATCTCACTAAATGTTCAATATCAGCTAAGTCTATACGTTATATAAAAGAACAAAGGCATTTGATAGATTTTCTTTTGGGGCTGATGAACTGAAATGTTTATCAAATTATTTTTACAGCTGGATATATCTGTGAATATCCCAGATGTGCAGGTGGCTACAGATGTAGAAACTCTCTCTCATATAACTGTCCAGCCAGTGATCCAGAGGGAGGAAAAAGCAAACACCTCACCAACTGTAAGAACGTCTCGTTTAATTTCATTGTAGATACAAAGCTATGGGGCTACCACCATAGAATCATGTCATAGAATCATAGAATGGCTCGGGTTGGAAGGGACCTCAAAGATAATCTATTTTCAAACTGTTGGCTGTAGGCAGGGATGCCAACCACTGGATCAGGTTCCCCAGGGCCTCATCCAACCTAGTCTTTAACACCTTCAGGGACGGGGCATCCACAGCCTCCCTGGGCAACCTGTTCCAGTGCCTCACCACCCTCTGTGTGAAGAATTTCCTCCTAGACTCTAATCTAAATCTCCCTTCTTTTAATTTAAAAACATTCCCCCTTGTCCTGTCATTATCTGCCTCCATCTTTTTAAGTTCCCTTCACATACTGAAAAGTTGGAGTGAGGTCACCCTGGAGCCTTCTCTTCTGTAGGCTGAACAGCCTCAACTCTCTCAATCTTCCATCATAGGAGAGGAGCTCCAGCCCCTGGGTCATCTTTGTGGCCCTACTCTGAATACGCTTTAACAGGTCCGCATCCTTCTTGTGCTGGGGGCCCCAGACCTGGATGCTGTACTCTAAGTGGGGCCTCACAAGGGCAGAGTAGCAGGGGACAATCACCTCCCTTGACCTGCTGATAATGGAAAACTGTAAAATATTATCAGTATTTAAAATACAATTTTAAAGCCAGGGTAACCTTTGGGCAGAGAATTAACGATTATATTAGATTAAAATTGCAGACTCATTTTATATCTTTTCTCTTTATATCTATTATCTTTATATCTTTATTTGTATCTTTGATGTGTTTTTTCTTTTTTATTTAAGGAAGCAACCATAAACGAAAATCCAGAAGTGGACAAAGGTAGATATGAAATGAATTTGTTCTTGTCTTCCCCATTGCTACTAATAAGCAGTTATTATTGCAGGAAGTTCATTTATTGTAGGAAAAATGCTCATGAAATGCTGCATGCTTGGATATTTTGGAGGAGACTTAAACAATTTGCTTTCTTACTGTTCTTTATCAAGTAGATAAACCAAGCACTGCGAACTTCTGTTTCTCAGGGTCAGAATGTGCATTTTTTGTGTCCCATGTGTGCTTTCCATGCTGCCGTTAGCTGTACGTGGGAGAAGAGGAAACTTTAGAAATGCTTACTTACAACTTAACCTGGTGTGTGACCAAGTGATAAAAAATTAGGTAGATTCATAGGTTTGTCATCACTATGGTCTCTGACTTTAATATCCTAGACTGTTAAGCTAGTATAGTGAAAGAGTAACCACAGCCTTCCAGAAGAAAATATTCTTTCCATGTGAGATATGTTGCTCTTACAGATCTATTGTTTTTTAGAATAGATTTCACTTTGAAATTTAAATACATTGTCAGTCTTTCTGAAGAGAAATTAAAATTTAATGGGTTGCCATCATAGTTGAATAAGGGAAAGTCTGCTATGCTCCTTTGATTTACTTCAGTACAATTGTTTTGGAGGATGGAAATGGTTTGTTTTATACGACCAGTTAGTTATAGCTGAAGGGATGTATTCTGGGTAGAGATTAGGAAACAGGGATTTAAACTGAGATATGGATTAATGCTACAGGTTATTTTACAGGTTATATTACAGGTTATATTTTTACAGCTTATATTACAGGATTTATGCAATTAAACTGGTTCCTCTTTCTTTTCCATTTATGGTGGGTGGGTTGACCAGGGTTGGCTGTGAAATGCACACCAAGCCACTTTGTCAATCTTCCTCCTCAACTGAACAGTGGGAGAAAATGGAAAAGCATATGGGTTGAGATATAGTCAGGGAGATCACTTACCAGAACAGACTCAACTTAGGAAAAAATAATTTATTTTATTGCCATCAAAAGTGGATGTGGGTGGTTAGAAGTAGAGAAAAAGACTAAAACACATCATCCTGGCACACCCCGCCATCCTACCCTTCCCCAGGCTCAGCATCAGTCCTTCGCTCCTGACTTGCCACTCCCTACCCTACCTGGGAGGAGGTGACAGGGGTTGTGGTCAGTTCTTAACACTTTGCCCCTGCTACACCTTCCTCCTCACACATTTCCTCTGGTATGGGGCCCTTCCCATTGGTTACAGTCCTTCAGGAACAGCTACTAATACAGGATCCAGGATAAGCCTGTTCTACTATGTCCTCCATGGGAATATTGAATTTAGTGGGAATTGCCATCTGTCAGTGAGTATCTTGAGCCATAAATGGCAACAATTTAAAAATTCATTCTGCGATGTATTGATGATAGTGTCAAATGTTTTTTTGAATACAGGTAAGTATAATATAAATATACTTGTGACTTTTAACCTGTGTGTGAACAACTTTGCAGGAATTAATGATGGAAGCACTGAAGCTGCCATGACTTTACTTGCAATGGGTGATCCAATGTTCCAGTTAAAAACAAGCACTGAAGGTATGATCTGATTTGAGACAAAGCCTTCCTTGTGCTTTCTGGGTCCGTGCTTCTTCCCCATGCTGCTGCATAGCAAGCATTCAGGAGTCTTTTATGCATTTTGTTCTGTTGAATTGTAACACGTGTAGTGAGACTAAGCAATGCAGCTTGGCTGGAAAAAGCAAGGCACCTTACTGGATACTACGAACTGCATCACTGTGCTAGAAAGATGTTTCGAGAGCTGTTTAAAGAAGGACATGCTTGAATTGATCTATGTTGGTCACATAAATTGAACAAAAGAGAGGATCCAAGCTTAAATGAGCATAGGTATCAGAGATCTTTCCAGGCCTTTAAATTGGAACATAGCTTCCCAAGTAGCTGTAACCTGAAATTACGTTTTCAGTCTAGTTTTTGGTAGACTTTTACACAGAATTTATTGTCAGCTTTCATTGGTTGAATATTAATTTCTGTCTTTTAAGTTATGCTCTTCTATTTTGTTTATTGTTCTAACCAGAATGGACACAGATGTTACCAACTCAAGATGAATTGAACTTGTCCAGTAGCCTTGTGACCCACGATTACTCTGAGCAAAATAGGACTCCTGATCAGTACTTAGTTTCTTCAGCCTCTTACACCAAGAATTTGGTCCTTTGTGACGATGGAAGCAACATTAATGTAGAGGATCAAAGCACTGATGCAGGAGCAGGTGTTGAAGAATATTGTGAGAAAAATGCTATCAGGTTCAATTAGTACCTTAATTAATATTTTTATTTTTTGATTAAATTACTTTAGGAAGAGATCCTATAGCACTGCTTATGTTTGTGATATAATATGGGAAATCCCTCTTGCATTTCTCTTATGATTTTTGAGAAGTTGATATGTGATTTGGAGAATGTAGAACTTTTTCTTAGCTTCTGAAATTATGCTTATGTTGAGGAGGGAAGAATGTGAGAACTTCATTGGTATGGATTGCTGCTAATTACCAAGCCCATTTTCCCAAAGTACTTTATGGCTAATTAGCCCAAGGCAAATTGCTTATGTGTCAGTGCTGCTCTGTACTCTACATTTAGAGCAAATGAATGTCAAGGAACTATTTGATCTTTTATCATCATGTCTTCTAGTTTTGTTAAAATATTTGCAAACGTTGAAATAGCTTGATGGAACAGCTTTTCAGAAAAATCTGGTAGTGAACATGTTCCTTTATTTGGAAGACTGTAACTTGTTGACTGCTTGAACACACTATCAGATTATACAATTCTGAAAAAATTATAATCAGAGATTTTGATTTCAAATTAGGTGGTTCTTTTACTATATTATTAGCCAGAACTTAATTTCATACGATCAGTGTTATATTGCTGATGGTCTCACATTTTTTCCATATTTCATCTGTTTCTGTAGATAGAGAACATACTAGTTTGTAGTAAACTTGTGTGCTCCAATTCCCAGTGTAGATGATCTTTATTTTTTTGTTGTTCTGCCAAATAGCCTTCGTGCCTTCACTGACAGTTATAGTCTGTATTTCATCTGTTCATTTTCTCATCTACTACACCTCTCCTATCTCTTCTCTGTGCAATGATCTTTACTGAAAACACTGATTTTATCACATAGTTCTTGATTTTTGACAGCTAGCAATGTTGATGGCATTTCTTTTTACCTGTAGTAATAGCCCTCTGCCGATGGTGAATCAGAGACTGAGAAGAGGCAGACTCCTGAAGCCTCAGCCAAACCTTGGAGTATTGAGGTCTAATGAAAACATACTTCAGGAGCCACTTAATACAAATGTAGTTGTGGAACAGCTGGACCAAGTTCAAAGTGGTAAGCCCGTTTCTTATCCTAGGGTTTTGAAATAGTTTCTTCTAATGGATTCATGTCTGTAAAACAAAACTAGGCTGAAGGTATTTTTCACTTCTGCTCACATTCACAGATTGTGGATCACTGCTTTAACAACAGACAAGTTTATGATATGGTTTTATACAACACCAAATAAAATGAAATCTCAGTAGCAATTACTCGTCTGGCAATGACAGAAATACTGTACAGTACATTGTACTTTTTTTTCCTGTTGTTACTGTCTTTCCCTTCCACTAAAGGCAGAAGGGGAGATATACAGAATAGTTTCTATATTCTTCAAGCAATTACAGAAAAATGGTGGTCTGTAGGGTGTTCAAATTTTTAATTATATTCATACCACTGGCAAAAAAGAAACCACAAAATACTAAGGCAAGTTGAATCATGAGTATATATATCATTTACATTAATGGTAACCCGTGTATACAGACCAGCAAAATTTTTACTATGGTTTTTGCATAACTTGTGTGTGTATACACTTTATGTACACACTAAAAGAATAGATTTTATAGTGCAATTATATGCACATGTCAGTATTTTTAATAGACAAAAGCTTATATGCAAAAATAATATACAAGTAACTACACAATTTTTCTGTGTATGTATATATATACACATGAATAAGTGTAAATATACATATATACAAGTGCATGTATAAATATTTATAAAATAATATTTATATATCTTAGAGTCTACAGAGCTGAGAAGTACTGCAGAAATGCAGGGGGTGGAACTAGAACTGCTCAGACCAACTGCAAGTGATCCTTCAATTCTTCATAATTTTGCAACTAGTATGGAACTTGTCAAACAAGTGAACAAAACAGAGAGGTAGGAAGAAATCATCAGTTAGTATTTGATTTCATTTCTAGAGTCTTATAAAATAAGCAGTTTTGTAATACATCTGTGATGGAAATTATATGCTTACAGATAATGCACAGAAGCTTAGTTTGTCATTTTACTTCTAAGGCTTTTCTATATTGTCTTGCAACTTCTGGAGGTAAAACGTTAATTTGTGTTCGCTGTTTCAGTATTTGGTAATTACTTTGCTAATTAATTGTCTCCCAGAAAACTGTGTCTGAAAGGAAATGTTAAGCAGCTGATCAATTTGGAAATGTTAATAAGCTTGTAAGACTACATGCTTGGTCATGCCTTTAGTAGTAAAGTTTCAATTAGTGGTGTTGGGCTTTTTGCTGAAGAACTTTATGTAGACTTATTTAAAGATTATGCGTTTTCTGTAGGAGAAGTATGTAATTTTCAAACAGGTGCTCTGTTTCTCTGTATGTAAGCTTCGCATTAAATGCATAATTATGCAGAATTCAGCCTTGGTTTCTAACTAACTAGGTATGTATCTTACAGAACAGAGAAGGAGATGAGAGATGATTGTAGGACTTCAGGGAATTTATCACCAATATATAAGAAATCTCACCTTGGACTAGAGGATTATCTGAATCAAAGTTCTGTGGATGGACTTACCATGCAAAATCCTTGTCCTGCTGAGCACAGCGTCTGTACAATCAACTTTGCTCAGGTAAATAATTTAATTACAGTCTGGAAGTGCCCCTTTTCTCAAACTCTAGAAGAAGAGGTTTCCAGTACAAATGTCTTCACCCATTTTACAGACCTGGTAGGTCAGCTGGTGAATGAAACCCCTCTTTATTTTTTTTCATGGGGATAATCAAAGTTAATCATTCAGGCAAACCCCATCTTTGCAAGCCTCAGTTTTTAGGGTTTCAGCAATAAGTGATAAATTTTAGAAAAATTTTGAGGATTTTTGAAAAAGAGTTTTGATGGAAGAAGTTACCTAAGACTCCTGTATTCATTCACTCTGGCCTCTTGCTGTTACTTTTTTTTTTTTTTTATTAAAACTATGTTCTGCTGGACTCACTACATTTTCATTGTCCCCTTCATTTGCTTTGCTTAAAACAAGTTTTGTGTAAATTGACCCTCATCCTTCGTTCTACTCTTTTCCATTTATTTCGAAACATAACTTTTACATTTTCTATTTGACCGCAGTAATGTATGTATTCCACATCCATTGCTTTGCAGTGGTTTGTGTATCCCAATTCTAGCATATTTGTGCTAGAGAAATATCATATTTCTTCATGAGAGAGATTCATTGTCAGTTCACTCAAGGTTTCTAGTGTTGCTCGGTACCAGTGTTCATGTACTTAAAGTGGAATAGCTGATGGGTAGTAGCTTGTTTCCACAGTGCAATCTGTAGATGTATCAAGACCCATCTAAGGTTAGAACAGGGTACAAAGACTTAGCTTATATTGGACTGGCAGAGAGTGTGAGAGGAGGCAGCTTGTAGTAGAGTATTCCTGTTCTTAGCAAAGGTGCATGCTATAAAAGACGAAGTGTAGGTATGTTGCAGAGCTTAGTGAATGTCTTTGGCACACAGTGGTTTTGTAGTGGTTGGGGGAATTCATGTTCTTAGTGCCACTGAGCAATTTGTTGTGTGAGTCATCAGTGACAGTTGTGCTGTAGGAAGTATAAATTTATTTCAACAAACTATCAATACAGTGAGCTGCATATGAATTATATATTGCCCAAGTGTTTCTTGTCCTTGACAGGCTAGTATCCTTCACCCTAGATTAGCTAGAAATAAAACTTGACAAAATGTAATTATGATGATGTCATTAGATTTTCTGGCTCTTCATTTGACATGTTTTGTTTGTTTCTTCTTTTCTAGAGTTATTTCTCAGACTTACCAACCTGTTTTATTTCAAATATTTTATTTCTAGAATGAAACGTGTGCTCAGGATTGTCAACAGCCATGTGTAAGCAGCACAGAAGAGACTTCAGGTAGCATGTGCTCATATTTTAAGTCAGCAAAACTCCACACTTGTGTATGTTGCAGTTATGCAAAGATGAATCAACAAAATGAAAATGTTTTTTTATTGACATAGTTAAACAATCTACTTCATAAGCAAAAATAAGAATGCACAGCATAGTGCCATTCCCCACCCTATCATTATGTTTCATTAACACAAACTAGACTTGGGAACTTTTGGAATGGCACCCTAAGTTTAAATAACAATGGAAGGGGAGTTTCTTGCTCTTTCCTCCCTGCAAGGAGATCCTACTGCTTACCACTGTTGGGTTTAGCACTTATTAAAGCATGTTATGAGCCTCTGATTGACTCACTTGCCAAATGTGAAGGTGGTGGAGGGAGAGAACTTGTGTAGTTTTCCACCGGTTTAGTGAACTGTAGTGAGCTCATGGAATTGTCAAGTGGATGCCAGTGTCACAGTTGTGTTGGGTGGGTGGACTGGACTGTGCAAGTCCAAGCAAGTGAAAAAGGAGAGGGGAAGAAAATGGAAGAAAACAGAATTCCCTCTTTACCTGGCAATCAGCTGCTAAATGATTAAAAGTGGTGAAAGGTACCAAGGTAATGGTTGCATGTTGTTAAAACAAATTGAAATGGAGCTGGTTTGGAACCAATAGATGGCTAAGATATGAGAAAATTAGTGTCAGAAACCCAGAATAATTTCTTCACATGCAGATTGCAGTCTTCCTGCCAAACTCCTGAGCATGTGCAAAAACTCTAGGGTTAATATTTCTTTTTAGGTGTCTGTCATTATGCTTATAAGGGTCTTGGAACAGAGCCTTGTAAATCATCTTTAATTAGGAAAAGAACCAAAGTTAATTAAGATCAAAATAACAGCTTTAAATAATCAAAAATGAGAGTTGTGTTAAGTAACAGAGTAGCACTGTTGATTTCCATTTTTGAAAAACCTTTAAAAATGTTATCTCCTTAAATTCATTCTAATGGCAGTTGGCAGTTGTCTGTTACTTCCAACTTTTTGGCTAAATTATTTATATTTGTCATTTGTTCAGTTTCTGACAATAATTCTCAGGCCCTCTTCAGTCAGTGGGGAAAGGAAAAATCTTGAGTTTATTGAAAAAATCCAACCTACTCCTGCCACTTCAAAAAATAACTCTTACCTGACAGTAGCATTTAGAGACAGAGAGCCATTTGTCCATTACACAAGTTTAAATGAACAGCAAGTTGTTCATTAATACTAGAACATTCATTTTAAAAGCTCCATCTCCAATAGCTATGCTTAATATTCTTCAGTATGAATAGTTTTATGAGCTCCAGGGAGTGATGATGAGTATTTTGTTTCAGAAGAAGGCAAGCATATTGTCTGAATGATATTCCCATTGTCTTTTTCCCTGGAGAAACAAGCACCTAACAGCTAATTAGTCAAGGGGGGGTGGAGGGGAGGGCATGAAGAAGAGAAGAATACGGTTTGAAACTTGAATAATAGATTTCTTTATTTTTTTTTCCACTGGAAATTATAGTAGTGAGTGACAATTGTCAATGTCCAGATGAAGAACAGACATTCATTTTAACATTGGTGGAAATCCCAGCTGACTCAAAAGAATTTGATGCATCTGCTTTGCTGGAACAAACTTCTGAACCATTACTACCAGCGCCAATAATTATCGGCTCAGAAAACGCAAGTGAAACAAGTGTGACTGAAGTGGAGAGGTAAACGCTTTACTTTTGAGCATCTGAGTGGAACACTTTTTGTGAATCTTGATTATACCTTGAATGTGCATTACACAGTGAAACATCTCAAAAGAAGAAATAAATGCAAGAAGAAATCATTTTAGTAGGCTGGGCAGAGTCTTAAAAGTACTTAAATCAGAGTGGAGAAAGCTCTCATCAGAGGTTTAAAGTTACTGTTTTAGTTAGTTGGGTTTTTGGTGTCAATGTTAACTTTAATTCTAATTTATTCTTTAGTGTTGATTTTTAAAAATAAAAGTCATTTATTCAGCTGAAATTTATTCTATCATGGATACTTGGAAAGAAAATTAATTGAAAATGATAAATCTAAGCGTGTTTGCATTTTTACAGTACTTTAACAATTTTCTAAAACAAAACAAAACAAAAACTTCAAACTTCTTTTATGAATTGCTTTTCCAAATTTCTAGTCTAGATGGCCCTTTGGAGAATATGATAAATGGCAGACAAGTTGATACTGTTCTCTTGAGTTTGTGCCATGATTTTAAAGGCATAAGAACCTAAAATCAAATAAATGAATTCACTCAGTAGAATATTAGCTAGTTGGCAGTATTTTGAGACAAAGGGTTTGTGTGTATCTTACAGCAGGAGTGTTCTTCAATGTGACATAACTGAATTCTTTCAACATTATGGCTGAATTAAATCTCCTGTTCAGCTTGGGAAGAAAGAAAAATGTCAAAGGCAAAAAGATTCTGAAGAATAGGAAGTGTTGTTATGTTGTAAAATGTACTACTGTATTAATGTAAGTTCCCAGGTCAAAACTACAGGTGTGATGCAGTTCTCCACCAGCGTGGAGAACTTTAAGGAAAATGTTATTCTCTTTAAAGATCTATCCATTCAGTAACTAAGAGTGAATTGGTGTGGAACTACTGAAGATAGAGAGAACTACTGACAGGCAGAGTTAGGGTACATCTGTCTCACTGTTCTATTACTGCTTTACTTTATTTCCTAGCCTCTGCTGCTTCCTGAGATTTCTCACTCTCTTTTGAGATCATACCAGGGGGAGCAGGGAGAGGGTGGGAATTAGATTCAGCAGCACGTGTAAATAATATTGCATTATGGAATTATTTAGGGCAGTTAATCAATTGACATATTTTTGCATTTTATGGAAGTATCAAATTGAATTCAAACAGAACATCTTCTAAAGTAATTAGATATGACTGTAACTAGCAAATTTCAGTTCTCTAACTTGCCTTAAGGTAGTGCAGCAAAATAGTTCTTGATGGTAAACAGTACATGTGAAACCAATACTGGCTTTAAGTAACAAAGAATATCAGCAATGATCCATGGGTAATTTCCATACCGAAGTATTATACAAGGTAAATTTTGGCTTTTTTTTTTACAGTCACAATAATGATTTTTTATCTAAACAGCACTGGATCCTTGACAACTGCAGCTCATGAATTTGATGCATCTTTGAACAGCAATATGGAAACCAAACAACAACGGAATGCATTAGCAGAGCCTGTTCTAAATTTGGTGCAGACAGCTCAAAAAAGGTCAGCGGCTGAGCTTGCAGAGAATGACTTTCCTCCTGCCAAGAAAACTCTGTCTACTGTAGTGGAGAGTAACTTCGAAAGCCCTTGTAAGGTGAGAAGGTGATTTGGTTAGTGTGTCTGTATGCATAGTGTAAACGCTTAACACAACTGTGGAGCGTTTTAGCTATGTTTAATGTTTAACAGTACACTTTTAAGCAAGTGATGCTATTACCTGTCCAATTTCAAGGCAAAATCAGTATCCATAAATTGCTTTTTATGTTGAACCCAACAGCACTTTTTAGACTGTTAATTCTAGTATTATTTTTCTGAAGAAGCTGTTGGCTCTCAAATATTTTTATTAAGCTTCCTGGTAGGTAGGGTGGTAATATGTTTCATTGTTCAGTTCATTCACCACAGCCTTTCTGACAATTACATTGGAGGAGGGTAAACTTTGGATGTGTATTGGATGACTGGCAGACATTACGATTCCTAGTGGTATCTATTACAGAAATAACTTATTAGATATATTCCTAATGTTTTTTAACTTAGTGGGCACTAGTCTAAAAGAACCTGCAAATTAAAACAGGCCAGCCTGTATTCAGCTTTCCCCTTTCCTTTTAGAATACGACCAAGCTTGTGGGAGTGACTTCCATCAATTTCTGTGAGTAGGCTAGGATTTGGTAGTGCGTCCCTGTGAGGGAATGTGTGATAATTTCCCATATGACTCAGAGAGCTTTTCTAGGAAGGACTGGATAAAAATTTACCTTGTTCTTTGACCTCTTGTCTTGACCTTTTTGACTTGAGTCATTTTTCATGAGAACACCTTGAAAAGCCTGCTCAGGAAATGAGATAAATGGTGAATGATGCTCTACTGAAGATGTATTCTCTATCACTCCTGTTCTTAGAAGTGTACACGCACAATGTGCCTTTGTCAACTTTCATTGTCTCTTGAATGGTGAAAGTTTTTTTTTTTTTTAACAGGGTTGTTCAACTAAATCCACAAATTCTCCAAAAAGAGCTTCTGGTAGGTAAATTTAAACTTGTAAAAACAAAGTATAATGAATGTAAATACATGATACATTACAATTTAATACTTGCTGTTGTTGTGCTAAATGGTGCTGTAATCAGCTGTCTAACGTAACAGTTGAATGAAATTTTCACTGTAATAACCTAATACCACAATTTCATGTTTTTGCTATAAACTAATTGTGTTGGATTATAAAAGGTGGTTATTAATGGTTAGGAATGGTTCTAAAAGCATTGCCGTAGTTAGTCTACTCATGAATTACAGGAGATTTTTGGACCACACCTATTATCTTCTGCTTAGCAAATATTTCCACTCATTGGAGAGTGCTAATAACTAAAGGTATTAACTGGTGTCTTACCATGCTATGCCAAAATAAATTTGTAATATTTTATTTTGTGTTAGTCTTTAAAAAAAATAAATTCACAGTTTAATCTGTCTCTGAAGAATCAACAGCAGAAGGAAAGCAGAATTCCTGATGATATAGTCTTTGAGCCCATGAAGGATTTGGAGAACTACTTCTTTGTCCTGAAATAAACTTGAAAGAGAAATTGTGGAAATCTGAACAGCTAGATTGCTAAACTAAGTTCTATTGTTGTAAAGGGTGTGGGCAGTAAAACTACACTTCCTCAAATTTTTCCCAGCTTTTCCATATGGCATCTGTAAGATTTTACATACTTTACAAGTAGACTGTGAACTCTTAATTCATAATGGTGTTTTTTAAAAAGAGAACAGTAACAACAAAATTCAGCCCTTCTCTTGTGATGCAAGCCATTGTAACATTATCCCCATCTTTTGGGCTGTGGCATTATCATAGAATCATGGAATGGCTCAGGTTGGAAGAGACCTTAAAGATACCTAACTCCAACCCCCCAGCCATAGGCAGGGATGCCACCACTAGATCACATTGGTCAAGGCCCCATTCAGCCTGGCCTTCAACACCTCCAGGGATGGGGCATCCACAGCTTCTCTGGGCAACCTCTTCCAGTGCCTCACTCCCTCTGAGTGAAGAGTTTTCTCCGAATTTCTAGTCTAAATCTCTCTAATCTCTTTTAGTTCAAGACCATTTCCCCTTGTTCTGTCATTATCTACCTGAGTAAAGATTCCTTCCCCATCCTTTTTATAAGCCCCCTTTAGGTACTGGAAGGCCACATTGAGGTCTCACCATGGCCTTCACTTCTCCAGACTGAACATCCCCAGCTCTCTCAGCCTTTCTTCATAGGAGAGGTGCTCCACCTGCTCTCTGATCATCTTTCGTAGCTCTCTTCTGTACTCACTCGAACAGGTTATCATCGAAGGAACTAAATGAAGTTTTGAATAACACTGAATAACTCTCAACTCTTTTACAGGTAATCCTTTTCAAAAAACAGAAGCTTCAGCAAAGAAAAAGTTACTTACTTCTGTGTTGGTGCCCGAGTCTTTGTCACTCGGACCACTAGGTGAGAGAAGTCAGCATGAAACTTTGGAGAATTTAGGTAAAGCATCGTTTGAGAATTCAGAATCTGATCAGGAAAAAGAGGTGATGTCTAGCTTAACCTGCAGCAGAAAAGCAGAAACAAGCGAGCAAGGAAAACTAGGAGATGTGCATGAACCTGCACAGTTGGAAAATTCTGGAAGTCTAAAAGAATCTTCAAAAACTCCATTACTCAGGTATTTATAGAATAATATTTTGACCAGCCTTTTCTGTTAAAAAGACATTGTTTCCATATTGAGTTTCTGGTATACTTTTTAATAAGGGCAGTACACTTGTTTGTGACCATACTGGGTAAGAATTATAGTATCTATCCTCTTCAGCAAATTAAATAGGATCAAACTGTCTCCTTTGAAATTTGATGTATTTTAGTCATTAAGTGAGCAGATACACTAAGGGACACTACTGATGTATGTTGTATCTATGTAGACATTTACAGATGCCTCTTGCGAGGGAGACATCTGTTGGCTCTGATACTGATTTAGGATAATTGTCGTTTTCCTTAGCTCAGTCTATGCTTAGATATATGTACCTATCCATTTGTTTTGATTTTTGTCCTTCTGCTAATAAAATTTATTATTGGTATAGTACTCATACACTGGATTTCTAGGCCTAACTTAAGATGCACCATTTCCCCAAAGGAGTTTCAAGCCTGACAGCTCAGAAGAAATTGTTCTCATCGGTCTGTCAGTGTGTGGATTATGTTTATTTTTTTAATATACCCTTCCACACTGTTTTAAGTGTTTGAATTCCTGCTGTCTGTTGCACTTGTGCTCATTGGTCTCAGCTGTGGTGCTCCACTGGTCTGTCCTGATCCTGTTGTTTATTCTTTTGTTACATTTGTGCATAACAAAATTGTTTATTTGTACCTTGGATATCCACAGCAGCTGGGTAATGATGCATTAAAATTAAGAATCCTTGCCTTAGAGTTTACTCCCTAATCTGTAAACTCTTTGTAACATAAGAAGTAACTTTGATACTCTGTACCTCCATCATCACTGTCATTTCTTCCCTGTTTTTCTACGTAAGTTTGATTATTAGGTGTGATGATTCTGAAACCCAGCAGCAGGGAGTCTTCTTTCTGTGGTCTAAAATAGTCTGCTGTAGCCCCATTGTCGGGAATCAGGTTTCTTTTTTTTCAGTGAATAGACAAAGGGTGCTCTTTTTCTTTCTTCATGCCTAAGTCTCTGTTCCTCTTGGTACCTCTTTCTGAAGATTCAGTAGTTTTTTACAGGCTTTAGCGTAGTGACAAATCGTAGGTTCCTGTTCTAAGGGTTGGAGGTCCTAGTTTCTGTAGTGCTTTGTAAAACTCCTCATGTGAGAAATTACTCAGTAATAAAAACAGCCTGTCTTGGAATAACTTCTTGTTTCTTAGAATTTTCATGTGCATCTGTGGTGTTTGTTTGCTCTGTAATGAGTTGGACCCCTGCTATGCTATTTATATATTGCTTTAATGGAGCAATCTATGACATTCTGACTGTATTTGTTTTGAATAGGGGTGGACGAAAACCATTTGGATTTTTATCTTTAATTTGTAAAAAAAGTAGTTCTGATTCTGCAGAAGATACCAAGGGGAGTAGAGGGAAGATCCAAAAACCAAAGATTGCGACCCTGAAGCGAAATCAGAAAAAAACCTCTCCATCCAGTAAGGAATCTTGTTCCCTTCCCTCTACAAGCACATCATCTGTGGAGTATGATGGCATAACTGCTGATGCTGTAGTTACGGTATGTTTGCTTCTGAATGTCCTTTCATTTTTGAGAAGTGAAGAACAATGAATTAGTAGTTTCAGAAGTGAGTAGGTGGGCATACAGAGTTCAAGTTTGGAGAGACATCTGCCTCACTGAATAAATAGATCCTAACTTGTGCATGTCAAGGAAACCTAAAAAGCAACTAAGGTTTTTTTTTTTTTTTTTTTTTTTTTTTTCTGTGCACATACATCTATGAATGTTTTGGTTTCTCTGACAGTTGTAGCCCAATATTCTATTCTGTTACATTTGCAGAAGTTGCAGAAGGTTTGTACATTTCTTGAAAATTTGGGTGAAGCTGTAAGGGCTTCTGCTGATAACTGTTTATGTGTATATGTATGATATTTTAATGTGATGAAGTTTTGACTTTGAATTATCTTGTGGACTCATAGAATCATTAAGATTGGAAAACACCTCCAAGATCATCTGGTCCAACCATCATCCTGCTACCAATGTAAACCACTTCCCTAAGCACCACGTCCAACCTTTCCTTGAACACCCCTAGGGATGGTGACTCCACCACTGTCCTGGGCAACCCGTTCCAATGCCTGACGGCTCTTTCTGAGCAGAACTGTCTCCTCATTTCCAACCTGAACCTCCCCTGGCACAACTCGAGGCCATTCCCTCTAGTCCTATCACTAGTTACCTGTGAGAAGAGGCCGACCCCCAGCTCCCCACATCTTCCTTTCAGGTAGTTGCAGAGAGCAATTACGTCTCCCCTGAGCCTCCTCTTCTCCAGACTAAACATCTCCAGTTCCCTCAGCTGCTCCTCACAGGACTTGTCTTCCAGGTCCTTCACCATCTTTGTAGCCCTTCTCTGGACACACCCCAGGCCCTCAATGTCCTTCTTGTAGTGATAGGCCCCAAACTGAACATAGGACTCAAGGTGTGGCCTCACCAGAGCAGAGTACAGGAGGACGATCACCTCCCTGATGCTTCTGGCTACACTGTCCCTCGTACAAGCCAGGATGCTGTTGACCTTTTAGGCCACCTGGGCACACAGCTGGCTCATGTTCAGGTGAGCATCAGTCAGCACCCCCAGATCCTTTTCCTCTGCACAGTTTTCCATCCACTCCATCCAAGGCTGTAGCATAGCACGGGATTGTGGCCAAAGCGCAGGATCCGGCACTTAGCCATGATGAACCTCATCCCCCTGGCCTCTGCCCATCGACCCATCCTGTCCAGGTCCCTCTGCAGGGCCTTCCTACCCTCTGGCAGATCCACACTTCCCCCCAGCTTGGTGTTGTCTGCAAACAATTCCCTCATCCAAATCATCAATGAAAATATTAAAGAGGACAGGCCTCAACACTGGCCCCTGGGGAACAAATTGCAGAAATACTTCTCTGTTTTAACTGAAACCCATAGCAAATATGTGAAGTCAAAAGGGACTGTTGTCCAGTACGTGGTCTATCTCAAAATATTAATCAGCTTTTCCTGCAGAAATATTCCTGGTGTTAGTTAGCAGAAGATGAGAAGAGAGTCTACTTGTTTTCCTTTTTCCAGTAATTCCTGTTTTTTTATTGAAACTTCCTGTCTGAATAGGAAGCACAAGCATATATATCTACATATGCTTATACACATGTGCATATGTATGTGTATATGTATATATGTGTTTGTGTACATCTGTGTGTATATATAAATATGTAAACAGATTAAGACTGTTAACAGTACTCTTTTCTTTTTCTATTAGGTTCCAAGTAATGAGCCATCTCAGAAGCCCCCCCTTTCTGCTAAAGATCCAAAGAAGGAAGAAGAGCCCACCAGAATCTCTGAGTATTTTTTCAGTGACATCTTTATGGAAGTAGATGACTCAGAATAGCAAATTGGCTTTATAAAAATTGTGGGACCTAAGTACAATAGCAAGAAATTGTTTTTAAAAGTCTGTGCTTGTTCTAATGCTTGCTGTGCCAATCTTACCGTCAGCCAAGCTATTGTTAATAAACTTCCCTAAAGATGGAATCAATTTCTTCCAAAGTGACCTGGATATTTTTAAAATGTTGATGCAACCTAAACCACTACATTGATGCCATTGGATGTACCAGTGGCGTAATTTTCCCTTGTTTAGATGTTGATAAATGGGTGCATGGCTGTCTTCCAGAAAAGTGTAATGCAAAAAATGCTTATTCTTGTGACAAGGATCCCTTTGGATTATAATGCTAAAGCTTGTGGTACTGGTTATACAAGTTCTTTACTTCTTTTTGTGAAGTATGCTATATTAGTATATTAGAAGGAGAAATGAACCTTTTATATATAGTGTAATCTCTGTAGATCAGGATGCAAATACTGAAAGTAGCATAGGAAATACATGGATATGCTCATCACTGCAGCTATTTTTATTAGCATCTCCAAACTACGTATTTTTATATTTAAGAAGTCTTGCATAAATTAAAAGACCTTCGCCTGAAAAGCCAAATGGTTTTGTCTCCTTTAAAATTTATATAGGAAAACACTGAAAGACATGCTTCATTTACCGAGTGATGCTATACAATGTTAATTTTTGCAACTGTCCTACTAGAGTGAGGAAAAGGTTAGTGTTTCCCAATATACATACTAATTTCCTTCCAAATTTGAAAACAAGGGATTGGATACCATTTCTTTTCCTTGTTTTTACATATAGGTGTATATATCTGTACCACTGTCCTTTGTTTCACCTGTGTAAATTAGCACAAACAGAACTAAATTTAAACCATGACTGTACATGTACAGTGAGGTTGCTTTAAGGATTTGCTGCTTGGAAGCAGTTGAATTTGAATGGCTTTCCCCGTGTTCCTGGATTACTTGTACTCGCTGGCATAGCTTGAGATTTTAGTGTAATGGTTTACTTGCTTAGGAGGAAGATTGTCTTGATGAAATAAGAAGGTTCTTTTGAGTCTCATAAAGCCAGGTGGTCAATGAAAGGTGAAATATTCATTCTCAAACTTCATTACACAATGAGTGTGTAGATCTAGGTAGTCTAGCTTTGTCCTGATACTTAATAACAGCAAGTAATTCTGTAAAAGAAATGATCATAAAAGAGAAACTGTATTTGAAACTGTATTAGCCTGTTTTCAGTTTTGGACTGGTTTAATCATAGGCTGGCAAGTATTTTCACGTAAGTATCTACTTAATTTTGAAATACTTCTTGAAGTTTGAAAATGTTTGCCTTTCAGAAATTACTGGCAAGGCTTATGAAAGAGCCTTTAAAACTTTGTCAGTAAGGGACAATGCACAAAAAAAAATTACTGCTACTGCAAATTGCTATACTAGGAGGTTTCTGTCAACCAGATGGCACTAGGAACAACATCTAGTTGACACGGTAAAGAGGCTGATGTTCCCAGTAGAAAGTAACTTACTGGAAAGCATACTGTCAAAAGAAAAAGAAAAAACAAATAGACAAATCTACCACCACCACCAGAGCTTCTCCTCAGACAGTATCCTGCTCTGCCTAATCCATTTAACTTGAGTAGTTTATCTAAGTATTGTCTTACTGTAAATATTATGAAATAGGATAATGTATACATTAAGCTCAAAGTATTGTATATCTTGTAGATATTTCATTAAAGCAAGTTCTTAGTTCCTAATAGATGTGGCATGTTTCAATCACTTGCACTGGCATAGCCTAAACACAGATTTGGGCAGAGTTGGCTATGAAATAATTGCCCTAATTACTTTCTAAGGTGATATCCATTCTATATTTTGTTGCATATATGTTAGCTTGCATTCACATTATAAGATAAAAATAATAATTTCATCACCAATATTTAAGGTGCCTTATCTACCTTGTTAATTGGGGTACATTTTTTTTTTTCCCTGCAGTAAACCACATGCACTTTGTTAGAGGATTTTTTTTAAAGAACAAGTGTAATATGAATTGTGATGAGACAACTTTGTGTTCTGTTTTATGCAAGTTTTGTAATGGTGGGGGATGTAAGAAAGGAATTGTGAAATCTCGATGCTGATTAGTTGTAGCGTTTTTACAGAAATGTGGCACAAGAAATGTGGCTTTGCTTGAAGATGTGTCCGACACAGGTATTATTGCATATAAGCTTTCTGTTTCAAAGAAAGTTGTCATATTGTATATGTAAATTATGTGAATAAATTATTTTATATTACCTGTGTCTGTTGGAACATTTATTGCCATTTCTAAAGGCTTGTATGTGTTTGGAGGTGTGGGTTCAACTTCTGCCTCGCACTGTGAGGCACGTTTGCATGGGGAAAGCAGATTGAAGACACTTCGTCTTATGCTGTCGTTGGCTTTCTGTCTGGGGTGCAGCTTTATTTCACTTTTCTTTACACAAAATGACTTCGGCCTCCGCCGCACTCTCTCCTCTCATCCCCCTCAGCCCTGCCGGCGGCAGCAGCCCCTCCTCGCCCTCCCTTCCCCTCTCTCTCCCGCACACCAAAGCACGGAGCCAGCCTCAGCTCCCAGCCCTGCCCGCTGAGGGGCCCGGCCGAGCGGGGCGGGCGGCTGTGGGGCCGCGCTCTGCGCATTGGCTGCGGCGGAGGGAGTGGCGGCGGCGGCAGGCCCGGGACGGCCGGGCACGGCTGGGGCTGGGGCTGGGGCTGGGGCTGGGGCTGGGCTGTGCTCCGCTCCGCTCCGCCGCCGCCATGCTGCTGGGCCCGCGGCGCCTGCTGCGCCCATGGCGGCTGCTGCGCCGCTCCCCCGCCCGCCCCTACCGCGGCGAGGCGGTGGCGGCCGTGGGCTCGCGGCCCGACGCGGGCTCCGCGCTCTACCAGGTAGGCCGGGCCCGGCACCGCTCGGCGGCCCCGGGGCCGGGGGAGCGCCCGGCGGGAGGAGGAGGAGGAGGAAGAGGGCAGCGAGGGTCCCTCAGGCAGGGGGCTCGGTGCCCGCAGGCAGCTGCTGCTGCTGCCGCCCCTTGGGGTTGGTTGTTTTTTTGGTGGTTTTTTTTTTGGTGGAAGTGCCAAATCCCGTTTTATCTCGCTCAGGCTGAGTTTTAAAAAAATAAAATAAATAAATAAATAAATGAAAAAGGGCATGGGTCCGTGCCGTCTGCCGCCTCGCGGTGGGTTTGGTCTCGACTTTTCGCCTTAATCCGAGCGCCTGTTTGCCTGCTGTTATTGCAGCGGTGAGGAAGGAGCTGATCGATACCGTGCTGGTGAGGCGGGGACGGGGAGCGTGCAGGCAGCCGAAGGAGGTCTCTGGTGGTTTCAGGGCTGGAAACTTTCTTCTGTTTGCCAACTAGCTCCTGAGCTGGAGGCAGGGGGAATATTGCAGAGTCAAGCGTGTGCCTCCAGAAAGCTGGATGCCAGTGGAAAGAACCATCCCCAGAGGTGGAGAAACAGGTGGAATGACAGTCTCCTTTATGGAGATGACAGCACCCGTGTCTGGCGTAAATTGTTTTGTTTTAGTGGGGCGTTATTGGCATCTTCACATTGAGGATAAAAGTTGTGTTTACAGTTAGGTTGAAAATCGTGTAGTTTTAGGTGTGGATCAAAACTGATAGGAAGACACACAGCTGTCTTAAAACTTGATGCAGGCAAAATAACTAACAGCAAGTGAAGCAACAGCGCGTACTCTCACAGAAATACTTCCTCTCGTTCTGTGTTTGGTTTTGGGACAAAAAAATTTTGGGACAGAACTTAGTAGGTGACAGAAACTTCTGTGAAGCTGTAGTGTGTATATGTACAGAGCTTGTACATGTGAAGTTAGTGTGAGTTTGTTTGTGTACGTGTGTGTATATTCACACCTACAAAAAGAAAAAGTAATAATGTGTTTACTCAGCTAAGCTGTTAATGGATTTTCATTTGCGTGTGTACCTCCAGAGCTCAAAAAAATGCAAGGCCAGGTAACTTTTTTTAGGATACATTTTTACTTTTTTTTTTTTTTTTTTTTTTTTTATTAGTGTTCACAAGTTTTGGCAGCAGTTTCCAATGGGACATTTTGACAGGAAAAGTTTGCGTGGCTATGCTAGACAAGCCCACTTACTTGGACACATCTGGTACGTCATTCAAGCAGTACGGTTCCTAATAGTGTTAGTATTTGGTAGAAATAATTACAATTTGTAGACTAGTGTAAATGTACGTGGTGCTTTACAAACACAAAGAGCTGGGGTCCATGCTGTGAGGTACTTAACCATCTGAAATAAATGTAATACACGGAGTAGCAGTGCAAACACAAGAAGGCATAACAATATGTGATGAAGGTCTTGCCTCCTGCAGCTAATGTTTGCTTTTCTGGCTGTGAATTCAGCTAGACAGGCTGGCCTTCATAATGTAAACTGTCAAACCAGACAGGTAAAAATGTAATTTAAAAATGAGTTAGTCCAAGTTCTAGAAAATAGAGGAGAGTCTATGTAAAGATTCTGAAGATCAGCTCTGACTGCTCCTTACCTTGTGTAGCAGTAATTCAGCTCATATAATAACTGTAGGATTAGTCTGTAACTTTGGCTTCTAGATTTTGCTTTAAAGTTCCTGGGAGCCCTTATATTAAGAGCAGACTTTTATAGAACTGACTGGTGCAGGGGCTGGTTTCCAGTAAGAACTTGTTGCCTTTTTGACATCAGTTAATAAAGAGCTTATTAGAAGAAATAACAGGTTTGGTTCTGAAGGGAGCTGTTTCTTAAAAAACCCATAGAAAGATTTGAAAACATGTTTACTTTGCCTTTGTAACATACAATGATGTTGTGTTGTGGTTAAGGATGTGAAGGATAAGGTTAGAAATCAACTGAATTTAACTTAAATACTGGAATGCAATGGTTTTCATAGATGATGTAAAAAAATCTTTTCACAGTTTTTCATGTAGGAGAATAGCTAAAGCAGCTGCCAGGAGCTGTTAATTCAGAATCGGATAAGGGAGCCTGCAACTGGGGTTGCTACAACCTTTCTAATTTCCTCTGCCATTTTTAGCTGCATTTTTTCCTATGTTAAAGGTGATCTTTAAATCTCAGTACTGTCAAAAAAGGTGAGTGTGTTTAGAGGAAACAGGCTGACTGAAGAAGGAGAAACAGGGAAAACCTTGTGTGCAGTGCTGGGAAGTGAGTCGGCTAGACAAACTGAACACTCACGCATACAATAACACTGGATCTTGTAACAACTGCAGATTTAGAAGAACAGAGTTACGATGTCTGTTTTACGGACTTTTACAGAGGAGTTGTAGGAGTTGTAAGCGCTCTTCTGAAGGTCTGAAATCAGGTTCTGCTTTCCTCATTGGTGAGTGGTTGTGTGTGTGGCTGCAGTTGCTGTCCGTAGTCTCTTTGGGGAGTGCTGGAGTCCCGTTAACAAGACGCAGCTTGCTTTGCACTTGTTTCTCTGGGATGCTGTGAACAATGGTAAAACTGTCAGTAAGTCATTCCCCTGTGATTTCACAGCTTAGGAGGGGAAAAAAAAAAGACAAAAAAAAAAACAGTTGAAGAGGTAGGTGCTGGGTCTGTGTGGAGGGTGGGCCAGGAAGAAAGACTGAAGCACCAAAGGAGGAGCAGCATGCTGGAGCAGACAATGCAGCCTTACAACTGAGGGAGGGGACACAAAGTTTGGTGACTTCCCCGTCCCTGTCTCCTGGGGCTGCAGGGCAGCTCTGGAGGCAGGTAGGTAGCGTTCTGCAGTCATCTTCCTGGGAGGCACCGGGTGCAGGCTGAGCCCTGCTGCCCGCAGCACTTAGTGGGGATGTGCAGTCCTTCCCCAGGCACAGGGGCTGACCTGCTGCCGACCCTGTGTACCAGGGGGGAAGTGGCCAAGACCTGCTTTCTTCTGACACATTCTTACCTCTCAGTAGGATATTTTCTATCTCTTCATAGCGATTGTAAAGGAGGAGAAATGTTTTCTTTTTCAAGTCCTTCTGTACACCTAAAGTGGTTTGAATCCAAAGGGCCCATACCTGTTTTCATTCTCTTTGCCCTTCACCACATGCTGTCTTTCTGTGATTAAGACAGAGCTAAACAAAGCTATTTAAACCACAACACTTGCTGCTTCCAGGGGAAACCCCAGTTCTGAATGTTCAAGTCTGAATATGAAGTTTCCAGATTGATTTTTCTGTAGACTTTAATATCTTCTACATGGCAATTAGACAAGACAGTATGATTTCTTTGTGCAACAATTAATGTATCTCTTTGCTTTGTTGTGGTTATACTTTTCAAAGCAGTTATGTAGTTTTTAGTGTGTGTGAAAAGCCAAGTTAAGGTTGACTAACACATTCTAATTCTGAAGAAATGGTAAAAACAGCTGTAATGATCACACAGAGTATGGGATATTTCTGCAGTGGTGAGCTCAGTACTGGTTTGCTCATAAAAAGCTGGAAAAGTCTGTTTTTATAAGATGAATATTGCCTCGAAGACCGGTCTCCTTGGTTTTGCAAAGCTTTGTTTTCTCTTTACATTCTACTTAAACAATAAGACTATAGAAATTGTTTACCAATTTCTATTCAGTCTAGGTCATTCATCTTCCGTAGAAGAGACATAGCATCAATTAATTTGAGTCTCCATGATGTTTTGTTTTACAAAATTAGATTTGTAAAAGGCAAACAAACCTGTAACAAAACATTAACAAAACCTGAAAAATAACATTTCAACTCTGTAATGACTAATTCTGGTAATGGTTCATTAAATTTAGAACTGACCTTTTACAATTCAAACACACTCAGAGTTTTTGTGAAGGTTGTTTTGGGATGCCTGAGGAAAGCCGACACACAGGTAGAAATTTTATTACTTTAAAAACAGTGCAGAACAAGAATTTAATAAGGTAGATTGAAATTTTGAAGAGAAATAAATCTTGTGCACTAATTTCTGTGTTTTTTGTTCAAACATAGCAGTGTCACTCTTGGTTAAACTTGAAACATTTTTCTCCTACTTAGGAAAACTATGAACGAATGAAAGCACTGGTAAAGGAACTCCAGGAACAAGCAGAAAAAATCAAATTAGGTAAGTATGGTAGTCCAGATTTTAGAATACTTGTTTAAACTAGTCCTAAAATAGATGTTTTTCTTTAAATTATTACTATTTTTCCCATTAATCAGTTCATTCAGACACAACATTAGGTGGATTATGGTAGTCATACTGAAGTTTAGGTCATCGGTTTGCATCTAGGTGCTATCTTTCATCAGCTGAAAACTTTAAAGGGTTTATGTCCAAGTTAGCTTGGTTCGAAATATTGGTGGGTTTTTTCAAAGTAATTTGGTTTAAGTAAGAAAAAGAGTCTTTAACATAGGCGTTTATTTGTTTATCACAGTATTTAGTGTTAATACATTTTTTTGCCAACAGAATATCACAGGAATATCCTAATGCAGCAAGTCCATAAATTACTGGAAAAGCACGATAAGTTAAAGTAAGGTTGATATAACAAAACAGAAGACTAATTTCCTTGCTAAAGAGGCAAAAAGTAAGCAAAATACATGGTGAAAACTGGATATTCAGAGCTGTTTCATTTTTAATCAGTCCTTTTAATCAATGGAAAATATGCTTCTTTAATGAATTTAATGGCAATATTTAAAAAATAGAAAGGACTATTAAAAAAAGGTTTTTGCTCATGTACTTTCCTCTTCACCTGCTTCTTTGCTTCATCCTCGGCTGCCTGCTTTTATAAAAGCTTGGTTTGGCAAATGTACTACTGTTCAAGTTGTGTGTTAGTTTCTTCACCTTCAAGGGGGTTTACAAAGACCTCTGTTGTTGTTTTGCTGGCAAAAAAAAAAAAGGTAAGTAAATCTGTACTGATTTGGAAGTTTGAAACCTGTGTTTCAGGTTTCATCTTTACTGATATAGGACTACCTAAATTAATTACAACTGACTGAGAAATACAAAACGAAATTGTTTATCAAAGCTAAACTGTGCTGCCTGAGATCAAGCATGTAGCTTTAATTCTCACCTTGTGTGTGTCGTGACAGTGTGCTGTTTCCTATGTAATGCAACTTCTTGTACAACTTTGGAACAGAGCACATTTAAGAGTATGAGTTTAATATTCTTCCTTGTTTGCTATGTAACAAAGCTCAAGGACTTCATAAGGATGTGCTGAATCCTGTAGACTCCCTGTGTCTTTTATGGGTGTAGGGACTGTTTAGTAGTACCCTGTGTGGCTCGTGAACTAGTGATAATGGCCTTCTTCACTGCTGCACCTTTTCCTGTTCTTGCTCATTATATGATAACAGGACAAGAACACAGTCCTCTTCTGCATCTCAGTAAGGGAGCTCTGTCACAAAGTTTATATGTATTTTGAGAGTGTGATCAAGTGAGATTGCTTTGCCTGTCATACAGGTATACAAGAATCACAGAATTGTTCAGGTTGGAAAAAACCTCTCAGATCATCTAGTCCAACCAAGAAGAATTGGATACTTAGACTGAATACTTTTGAGGGATCAATGCAACGTCTTTTTCTTTCTAAGAGCGGTCGTTCAGAGAATGAGCTCTTGCCAGAAGTCTTTGTAATGCATATTTCATTATTTGCTGCTCTGGTGGGTAGGTCTGTTGTAATCCTCTATCACATTCTCCTGTGTAATACCAGTCTGTGTAACAGGAAGGTCCCTGCCACCAAAGAATGTATGGGCTGTAAAAAATTACAGCAGGTGGATTTCGGATGACAAGCAAAAGAATTTTACAACTGAGATACTTCTAGGCTTTGCGACTGGCAGGAATCATAACCAATCCACAGTCACAGTGAAGTCTTTATAGACATTGCTGTAGAGGAGAAATTGAACAGGAGATTTCACGTTAAACACCTCCAAGCTTTTTTCAGTGAATTTCTGCTTCAGAAATTTCTGCTTCAGAAAGGAGTCTAGTGTAGGGTGGAGTGAACCTCTTGATCCTGAAAGAGAAATGTTCAACAGAATGGCTATAGGGCGTGGAGGGCAAGCATTTAGGATTAGCATGTGAAGAGGGGGTATGCACAGAGATGACGAAAATCACAGGATAGAAAATGATTCTTGCAGCAGCACTCTAAGTGTAAATGAGAAAGGCAAGATGGTTTCTGCTAAGGTCAGAGAAAATGTTGTAGTAATCATGATGTGGGATGTTGAGAACTTGGATGAGAGTATTAGCTCTGTGGGTGGATATGAAAGGTTGTATCGTAAGAGACCTGTGCAGAAAGAATGTGCAAGATTTAGGCTTAGGCTGGATATACAGACCTAATGAACAGACTGAATCAGAAATAATCTGTGGGCTTTCTGGCCTGCCTTATAGGTAGGAAATGATATTCATAGTGGTCAAAGAAGGAGGTAAGAGGGATGGCTTGACAGGTAGGCTTAAAAGCTCTGTTTCAGCAATGCTTAGCTAACAAAGAAATCTAGAAGTCTCAGGAGAAATGCTAGCAAAATAACACCTGCTTTATTTTGGACAAGGGGAGACAATTTTAGAGTGACGAGGTGGATCAGTGATCTGTCTACATAAAGAGACGCTGTTTGGATAAGCTATTGTTATAAAGAGGCTGAGGTGTGTCAACAAATCTTAAGTATTGAATGACACAAAGCTCTAGAGAGCAAAAGATATGATTTAGGTTGGCCTCCAGTAACGGGCTGAGATGAAGCAAAGATAAATATAACCTTGATATTAAATGCTGTGTTTCTGAACTCTGATGCTCACAGCTTTGGAGTAATCTAAGGAAATGAATCCTGGTAGTGTTGGGTCTTTCAAGACTGGATTCAGCATAGCTGTTTTGAACTAGTTTGGGAAAAAGTATATTTTGTAGTTCTTATTGCTGTGCTTTTCCTCTGTGTATTCATGTTTCCAGCCCTTCTGTTGATAGCCAAGCAGAGAGTGAAAGTTTCAGGCAACGGTGTTTATTAGTATCTTTACATGAAGACTAGCCATAAAAAATGAAGGGGAAAATAGAGTAGATTCCAAAAGGCAAGCATTTGTATCAATTCCTTAAGTCTGTTTGAAGTGAAAATCATTATTTAATGAATGCATTATTAAAGTCCATATTTGAAAAGCTGGGAACTTTTTAGTGCTTCCATTCTAAATTTTAATATAACTGTTGATTTGTCTGTCTGTGTTCAGTGTAAACCTAAAGAATGACTGTTGTATCACAGGGGGTGGAGAAAAAGCTCGTAAGCTTCACACATCAAGAGGAAAGCTGTTACCCAGAGAGAGAATTGACAGGCTTATTGATCCAGGGTAAGTACTTTCTCTGCTTAAAAACACATCGAATTCTCTTTCTCAGGTCAATAGTCTAAGAGACTTGTTTTCTCGTTAGTTTCCATGAGCACTGGCAGTTATCACCATTTGAAGTTTTACAAATGTGTTCTTTGAAATACTCATCGTTTTAAAAAGTGAGATTTAAAAAAAATAAAATTGGATCTTACAATTGAGATTCAATGACATTTGAGTACTAAGCCAATTCCTGTTTAAAAATCTTGTTATGGTCTTTGTCATTACTCAGGTCTCCATTCTTGGAGTTCTCCCAGTTTGCAGGCTACCAGTTGTATGGTAATGAAGAGGTACCAGCAGGAGGAATTATCACAGGCATTGGACGAATATCTGGGTGAGAGATAGCAGTCAGCTACATTATTGATGATATGAAAAGCAATAAGGTACAATACTGCTTAATTTCCAGCGTTAAGCTATTAGCTTTTAAGTGTTTTGTTTCAGAGACTCAAAATATCAGCAAATTCAGTGTCTTAATTCATTCAGTTTTTGTTAAAAGGAGGTGATTTTTTAAATAACTGTATTGCATATTGAAGTTGGACACACAGATTTTCTGGTGTATGATGAAGAAAAGAGATTTGTGCATCAGTAAGGCAATTTTCAAGAGACTGAACAGTATTCTAGGTTAAGAATTAGTTTTGCTTACTAAAAGTACCACTAAAACTATTGTTGGAAATAAGTATGAATCTATAGCTAATTATTTAGGGAGCTAAGGGACTGTGAAGCAGAACGTCATAGTGCTGCAACTGCTGCTATACTGTGTGTTTGAGGGAATGCAGGTAAAGAGGATTGCTTTCTTGAGCATCCCAAGGGTTTCAAGTATCTTGAGTGTGTTGCAGTTCTTAATCAACAAATGATTTGTTTACTAGGACTATGTTTCTCTCCCATAAATTTGTTTTGCTTTCAGGGTGGAATGCTTGATTGTTGCCAATGATGCAACTGTCAAAGGTGGTACTTACTATCCCATCACTGTTAAGAAACACTTACGTGCTCAAGAAATTGCAATGCAAAATCATCTCCCTTGCATATATTTGGGTGAGTCCCATTGCGGAAATAGCAAATGACCTTTGTCAATGGTATTACATGATCTCTAGATAAAACACTGCTTCTTTCAAAACACATTGTTGAGGCTGACATGTCCCCAGATTCAACTAACCAGGTAAATATTTCCATTGCAAATGCATTTTCATCAATACAATGTTACTTCTACAGATTAGTTGCAAATCTTACTGGAGCGCACTTCTAGCTTTGTAGCACTATTTTCTGCATTGCTGTAGGTCTCGGTTTACAAGATACAGATGTAACTACACCACTGTATGTATCACTTCATTGTTTTTCCTTTCCCTGACATCTGTCATGCATGAGTAGTTAGTTTCTTCATTTTTTTGGAACTTGTGACAGAATTGCAATAGAAAAATTGTCTTAAAAGTTGTGCACTGAAAGTGATCTTAGTTCAAATGTTTTGCAGTAAGATGAGGTTAGAAGTATCTGCAGGAAGAATGGTTGTATCTCTAAAGCCATCTGAATTTATTTTTCATTAAAATATTTGGTGTGGATGTTAGTTGTGTATGTGGAATGTACTAATTCTGCATTTTCAGGAAGGGTATCCTAATATACATAGATACCAGATAGCAGTAGCGATAGTAAGGGCTGGATATTTTCAATAACATGCAGATAATTTACCAACAATTTATGTATATAACACTGTTCAAAGGCATATGTTAATATATTTTCATTTACTGTAGTTGATTCTGGAGGAGCAAATTTGCCTCGTCAAGCAGAAGTATTTCCAGATCGAGATCATTTTGGTCGTATTTTCTATAATCAAGCAGTCATGTCTTCACAAGGAATTCCTCAGGTAATTTGGTTTTACTTGAGAATGAAATGTATTAATTAGTTTTTATTCCTGCTGCTTTTGTGTGATTTCAAGATGTGTAGTCATGCTTTGCTTTAGTTAGCACTGCATTCTGCTGACCTGTTGGCCCAGTCTGGGGATTAGAGGCACTGTAAACACAATAACTGTCCACAAAAAGTCATTATAGTTTTGAAGAAGCTGTCTTCTTTCTTGGCCTTGATGTTAATGACATGACCTACCTGCTCCTATCTTGGAGTGGGGAAAAAGAGGACTTGACAGTGTGGTAAATAGGGCCACGTCAGGAAGCAGTAGGAAGTCTTGGAGCAGTTGATTATTCTTCATCAATGCTGTAAGGGTGAGAACCCCTTTGATGATGGCTAGTAAATTAGACATACTTTTTGCTAAGAGGGGTATATGTATATTTATATATCCATTTTATACACAGATAACTGTATGATAAATCTGCCCTGGCAACAAGGTCATTTTCTAATGTATTAATGATGCATTGAATTACTGTTGGTCACAATTTGTGGATTTAGAAATGTTTTTGTGTTACGGATATTCCAGGAGTGTGTTGGGGGCAATTTTTTGGTGCAGGTGGCCAGCTAGGAGAGGAGTACTACTGAATCTGCTACTCATGAAGTGTGCAGAACTGTCTGAGCATGTAAATGTTGATGGGTGCCTTGGCTGCAGTGAAAATGGATGGCAGGATATAAAATCTGGATGGAGGTGAGGAAGGCAAGTAGCAGGATAAAGACCCTGGACTTCAGTAGAGCAATCTTTGGCTAGTTAAGGGAGCTGTCATCTGGCACCTGTGAGAGGCCACTAAGGAGGGCAGAGATCCATGATCTTTGAAGATAACCTGCTCCAAACACAGGAACCTTCTATTCTGATCTGTAGCAGTGCAAACCAGGTCCTTTCTACAGCTGTACAGCTGTCATTTATCTGCCTCTTACTCCCCATTGCAGGCTGAAGAATTCAAGATTTCTTAGCTGTTCCTCATAGGGAAGGTGTTCCTTACCTTTGATCATACTTGTTTATCTTCTTTAAACCTTTTTCCAGGCCTAGTTATATCCTTTCTGAGGTGAAAGAGACAGATTTTCCTGTATTACTTAGTATGGCAACTGATTATGGATTTATATAATAGTACATGTACAATGATATTCCCAATTCTATTTTATGTCCCTTTCCCAGTATTTCTTTACATTTTTGCTTTTTTTCCCCCACTACTACTGAGCAGTGGTCCAGTGTTTTCTCTGAATTACTGTAACTACATGAGTCTGCTCCTATGTGTCGTTGTCTGTTCAATGCCTACCATCTGGATGAAAGAAGGTGAAGGAAGTCTTCTTAGAAATAGCTATTGGAATCTCAAGCAGAGTGGATGTTCTAGCTCACTTGCTCTTTCATCTGAGCACAGTGAGGGGCGTATTTTACCACCATATTGTTTTGCCATATTTGGCTGTTGAACTCACCATTAATGTAGGGTGGAAATTATGTTTTATTTTCTTTATTCTTATCTACCCCTGTTGTTGAAAGGCGTGGCTGAGCTACAAACATACTTTTTATTTTATTTTATTTTTTTTAATTATTCTCTGCAAGAAGCTATACTTGGTTGAATCTCATAGTCTAGGAGTAAGTGGAAGCTAGTACTTCCTTTCACTGTGAAGCAGAAGTGCTGGTCAAGGATCTAGTGGTCCCTCTGACTCCTCCTTACCTGACAGATGTTGGCTTTGCCTGATGTCTGAGAAAAATACCTTTGTTGCCTTGATACACTTTGGGTGCATTTTGGAGGCAACTCAGGCTTCAAATCTTCATTCATCTTTTCTCTAACAAAGAATCCTGAAATTCATTGCCTCTGAGGCAGAAGATACCCAAAATTCCCTAAATCTGTTTTGCAATCGGACATAATTTAACTTTGGTAGTGCTTTTCTTTCTGACAGCAATAGTTAAGCAAGTGTAGTGTTTAGTAAGGTTACTTGAGGAAAAGCACTGTTTAATTGGAAAAAAAATATTTAAGAGAAAAGAGTTAAGAATTCTTAAGGAGCTCATGCACTTGCATAACTAACAAATTGGTCATTCACTGGAGTCATTGATGTGTCTAGGTTGTACTTTTAGATGTATGTATATGAATAAAATTGGTCCCACCATTTTTGTGGAACAGGAAGCCAGTGTGTTGTCAAAAGAAGCATTCACATGGCTGTTGTACTGAATTCTTTTAAGAGAAGTTTTGGTGAACTTTTTTTTTTTTTTTTTTTTTTTAACTGGAGACTCCGATCATTATCTAGTATGGGATTAGTGATTTTTAGATGCTACGTTGAAGATGGGTATGCAAACCCTGTTTGGAAGGCTGAAATTACTGAGGTTATGCAGCACCTTGCTAGAAAGTCCTATCCCTAGCAGTTTTTCTGGTACATGTTGAAACGTTCAGGTATTTGCAAAATTCCTCATCAAGCTGAATTCGTTGTTTTGATTACCATGTAGTATTAAATTAGAGTAGCACTGTACCCCTGTACAATCAAAAAGAAGCATGGGAAGAATTTGTCTTCTAATAATACACTTATATTGCTGTTTGGCATGACACTGATAAAAGTAATTTTCTTGATATGACACTGATGAAAATTTAACTTTATTAAAATATTTATGGAAAATTGGAGAAAAAAAAATCATTGAAACTATTCCTTCATATAAAATATCTAATAAGAGTATTTTATTTGAGGGATGTTTTTATCCTTTGTTTCATTTCAAAAAAGCACAGTAAACGTTGTAATCTGCTACTGATTCTGTGCTAGCAGATACAGGGAACTAGAATAGTCTTCCCTGTCTGAGAGGATGTTGCATTAGGGAATGTTATTAGGAAATAGTGCTGCCTCTGATTCCTGTTCAGGTTAATTATTCTGACAAGCGAGTTTGGATGTTGTTAGTTTTCTATCTGCTGTTACTTTTTGTGGCCTGGCTGAGCATCTGTTTCATCAGCTTATAAGCTCTTCTCAATTTTGACCTTAAAATGATTGCTTTTTTTTTTTTTTTTTTTTTTTTTTTTTAACCAGTTACCTATGCAGCTTTTAATTTCCCCCTCCGCTTTTACCTGTGACTAATTTATTATACTCCTACTGCAGCTTTAAATTGCATTGATGTCTATATAGCTGTGAATCAGAAAGATGTGATTAGCTTCCCATTAGCCACTTCTTAGGCTTTCTCATACTCATAAGCTGCATGGATACAATAGGGGAGCTGAGCAGTAGGTATAAAATAACTGTGTGCATTCAGAACTGTTGATCTATATTGCTCTTTTAAGTAGTTTTCAATGCAGTAATTCAAAGAATGAAGTCAGGAAGTAGCACGTTGGTTGGAAAGTTTGAGGTTGTGCTTTTTGACAGATAGGTTGTGATTTTCCTATGTAGCTTTGGAAGAAGTAACACCTGAATGACAGTTTAAATGCAGCCACCTTTTTCAGCATGAGTGTGAGAGAAGAAAAAACTTAGAGAAAAAACAGAAAACCTAGGGAATAAAGAAAATTAACTTTTCCCCCAAGTTTCTCCCATTTCCAGAGGCTTACATGATGTTTGTATTTACCTGGAGATACTTATTCTATGCACAATTGCAGATCAATCACATGACTGAATATAGTTTAAGAAACTGAAAACTGTTAACTGAAGAAGCTGTTTGATTTGGGGTTAGAGATTAACATAATTTCATCTACTTCTTCTTTAGGTACAGAAAATGCACTAGAACTTGGATGTTCTATTTCTGTGTGTGCTCTTTTCTTTTAACAGCAACCTTTAAATTACCATTTAACACAGAACACTACTTGATGTCATTTCAGAAATATATCAAAACAAAGTTCTCACAAAACAATGTTATTTTGTGCTTCAGATTTTTTTTTTTTTTTTGTGGTCATGGAAGGAAGCATTTAGAGAATTATTTTCTTTCCGTCTTCCTTTTCATTATGAGCATTTAATTTTTTTTCATTACAAACTGTTTTGAAAATGTCTTTAGCTTTCTTGGAGGATCTCTGCTGAAGGAAAAGTTAAGAGAGGAACTTCACTTTCAAGATCACTTGCTGCTGCAGTTATTCATAATTACTGAAATCCAGTCAATTTTGTAAAAGTGTCACCCAAATATTAGTGGTAGAAAATGTGCATTGCTTAGATGTTTGTCTCAAAATTGGCATAAGAATGAAATAATTATTCATGCTCAAGATGACAATGAGTTATACAACACACCTTGAAGGGGCAGAGCTAATGTGTTGGCTGTTAGTTGATCCATTGAAGAACTGAAGTTATGTACTAGTAGATGTAAGAAATGTTCTTTGAAGGCTGCTAACAGTGGTGAAATTATACCGATAAGCAACAACTGATACCCTCAGTTGTAAATACCAGGAGCAAACTCTAGCTTTCAACCTGTAACAGTTCACTGGTAAAGACATATTCCACTATAGAATGTTAGTTCCTTCAAATATTTCACATACGTGGCATATGGCATTTCATATATGAAATTTCATGCAGGGAGGCCTGAGGAAGATGGGTTGAAAACTAAAGATGTTCCCTTGTTTTAGGAAGAAAAGCTAAAACTTAAATAATATTTTTGCCCAGCCAGTCAAAAGTAATCTTGTAGTACTGTCCCAGAAATTATTCAAATCAATACAATATACAGTTATGGAAGTGCAATTCATTTTAAAAGGCTTGACAATTATTTACTTGTGTTTTTTGTTTTCCCAATAGATAGCAGTAGTAATGGGATCCTGTACAGCAGGAGGAGCATACGTACCTGCAATGGCTGATGAAAGCATTATTGTTGGCAAACAGGGAACAATATTCTTGGGAGGGCCACCACTGGTAAGCATAGAGAAGTTTTTAGTAACATAGCCAAAAAATTTTGCACTGCTGACAATTGTGCTACTTGAACTATTCAGATCAATTTTGGTGAGATGTTTCCAGATCGTCTGTAAGTAATTTTGCATTTTTAAATATATCTGAATGTTTATATCCTTGATTAAAACTTTTCTAATTAAAACTTTTCAATGTGTATATATATAACTTAGACTTTGTTAAACTGTTTTTATAGTACCACTTTGAGATTTCTATGCACATTTTAAACGGTAGGAATGCCATCTATATTCAGTTAAATAGTCTCTCAGTTTGACCTGAAATAATAAAATAAATAAATAAATAAATAAATAATTACAACTGTGTGTTATATCTCAGAGTCTAGATCAGAGAACTAGATGGACTAAGCAGATGGACTAATCGGCTATATTTTATGTTATTTTGTAGACAAAAGAGATGCACTAATTATGTAGTTTGTCATCATTTCTCTACCTTCTTAGTAAGAAAATTATTTCTAAAGAAGCATGCCTGAAGAACTCTGGTGAATTAAAAGTTGCTTTTATTGTGGAACACACAGTTGAATCTGTGGCCGTGCAAAATACTGCAGCATAAGGTGACTTGAAAATTATGATAGCTAGGCTACAACAGGAAAGGGAGTGTTTAAGTGGGTTTGTGTTTTTTAAAAAACAGTGTATGTTACAGCATAGGCTTGATTTTATACTGAAAAAATCCCATTTTTTTTCCTGACAAGTATTGTTTTACTCAACATAAGCTTTATGAGGAAAAAATAATCTTGTGTAATAAGTGTTACATTAGTGCTAGAGATAAGGTAAGGCTGCTGGTAAGGCAGCTCTCAGCATAACCAGTCTTGGTGAAACCTGACTGGATAAACTTGCTTCTTTGAAATAGTCAAGTTCTCATTGAACAAACTGGTCTGAGGCAGCGTGTTGTCTCTGTTTTAGTTATACTGGCTTGGAAACTATTAAGGGTGTTTCCTTTGACAGAGCCAATAGCAAATCAAATGTCTAGGAAAAAGTCCTTCCACCCTGAGCAAAGGAGAAATCACTTTTTAAAGAGCAGTGTTAATGAGGATACTGCTCCACTCTATTCTGTAGTAACAGAGACAGGGGAATCTGCTGGAATTCACTTCTTTCCACCGCTTATGATACTGCGAAAAATTTAGCAGATCCTACGAACTATGGGAAAACAAACACGGACATCTTTTGTTGTTGAGCAGTTTCTAAAGCATGGTTGGGTTAATTTCCTTAAAGAAGTTAAGTTGCTTGAAGAAGTTACCCTGTGATGCCATTCAGTGTTTACTTGTATAGTATTGCTTTAATTTCCATAATATATTTTTGCATTTTATTCTTTTTCTTGTGTTTTTTTGTTTGCTTGCTTTTTTTTTTTTTTTTTTTTTTTTTTGGCTTTGTCTTGATCCTAAAAGTGTATTTATTGTTCTATACACTTTTTTCTTTCCAAGTTCTATGTATAGATGGAAGTAAAGTTCTTGTGCATCTTAAAAGAAACTAAACAACCTGTTATTCAAACACACTTTGCTATGGCTGTTAAATAGTAATTATTGTTCTAGAACATCTTAAATAAATTCAGAGTGTAACTGACAATGAAAGTGTGTGTGTGGGGATACCTATTAGTACGAGCATCCTTTGTTGCCTACCTTAATAAAATAATGTATTTAACGTGAAGTATTTTATTATTATAATGGAGACTTTCCAAGTTAACAAGAACAACAAAGTAATCAGCAAAAGCAAATGCAGTAAATAATAGCAACTATGCCATTTATTGCTAATTAACTTATTGCTCATTTGCTGATAGAATTTATTTGGCATTAATTGTTGTTTCAAATGTGTTACGTATGTCTCTGTTCCTTTTTATCTTGCGTTAGTCTTTTTCAGCATGCGGTTTTTAGGTAAACAAAGACAAATTCCCCCTCATAATGAAGTAATGTTCTGTAAATTTATCGCAGTAATTTAGATATTAGGAATGTCTTTGTGAAAGGAGGCATACATATGAATGAAGATATTAGTTGAGAATATTGGTATTAGTTGCATGAGTAACACTGGGTGATTCATGTATCTTTTTTATTGAAATAAAGAAATTACTAGGATGAAAGAAATGAGTTTTTACATCTGACTGTTAATAGCTTGCTTATCATGTTACAAATAACTGCCACTGGCTGCAGGAACACCTGAGTTGTCTAGGCACAAAGTCTTTTTAGGCCCAGCACTGTTCATTAGCTTAGACAGTGGCACGGTAAGTTGCATTACAGCCTCTGGGGCTTGCTCAAGTTCAGAGTAATTTGTTGCAGAAGCTCTGTTGGTAAATCTGAAAGACCTGAGCAAACCTTCCTTTTCTGACAGCACTTCCACAGGGGAAAGCACTGGGGAGCATGGTGCACCTTGAGTGATTCTGCCTGGAGCTCTGTTAAAGCTGGAAAGGTTCATCAGACCCAGAGGGGACCCCTTGGGTACACCAAGCCATGTGTCCTGGGGGAGTGTTGTGGTTTAACCTGGCAGGCAGCTGAGCCCTACACAGCTGCTTGATCTCTCCAGGTGGGACGGGGGAGAGAATTGGAAAGGTAAAAGTGCAAGAACTCCTGGGTTGAGATAAAGCCAGTTCAATAGGTAAAGCAGAAGCTGCACATACAAGTAAAGCAAAACAAGGAATTAGCTTACCACTTCTCATCATCAGGGAGATGTTCAGCCAGTTCCAAGCAAGCGGGGCACATCAGGTGCGGCAGTTTTTTGGGAAGACAAACACCATCACTGTGAATGTCCTGGAGCAGCAGCCATGCCTCACAGCCACTCCCCCCAGCTTTATTGCTGAGCTTTATTGCTGTACCATGATGCCACATGGTACAGGACATCCCTGTTGCCCATTTGGGCCAACTGTCCTGGCTGTGTCCCCTCCCAGCTCCTGGTGCACCCCCAGCCTCCTTGCTGGTGGGTGCCTTTGCTGAAAGAAGCTGAAAATTCCTTGGCTCTGTGTGAGCACTGCTCTGCAACCACTGAAACGCTGATGTGTTAGCAGCATTATTGTCATCCTAAATCCAAAACACAGCACCATACCTGCTACTAGGAAGAAAATTAACTCTATCCCAGCCAAACAAGCAGTTTGTTTCAAGCTTCAGCATTAAGCAAATACAAAATGAGAGAGCTAATACCCAGTACTGGCCAGCAAACTGAAAAACAGGAAAACAGATGCTCTCATTCTAAGGGGATAGTACTCTTTTAACATTGTAAGGGAATTTAAGTCATTCATCTTTATCACTGAGATGTAGAAACCATATAGGAGACTTTTGCCCAGTTAGGCGGCTGAAAAAGGCTGGCCTGAGTCAAGTCTCAAAGTGAAGATTTACCAAGGCAAGGCAGTGACTGCGTAGATCTTCCCTTCTTCAGAAGGGAAGAAAACTTTTCACCACTTCCAGAGGAAGATTTCACAACTATCCTGCAATTTAATTTGTTCCTTAGCAACCTGCAGATGTAATGATCTTTATCTTTGTGTGTATAGATCAAACTTTAATATCACAACCTGTCAGCTTTCCTGTTTGGTAGAGCTTTTCATATTCTCACTAACAATTTTTTGCTTGCCTTTCTGTAAGTATCAAAATTACTTCAGACTCCCGTAGAAATATCCACTCCATCTTGTAGTAGATATTGTAGCCATTATTGTGTATGCTGTATTCCCCAAAAAACGTTGTTCCTGTATGAAAAGAATTGGATTGGAGTTTTCTGCTCACCTGCCTAAAACAAAACATCCTAAGGAAATGAAAGAAAAAACTTGATGATAGATATAATTAGTCTTGGGATGTGTACACTTAAAAAAATAAAAATAAAAAAAATAATTGCATGTATTGTCCAAAGTCTGAAGTGCAAGTTTCCTCAGTGTTCTTTTCTGGAAGGTGAGGAGTAAGGACTTCACAAGCAGACAGATCTCAAAAACAAGAGGAGCAGTGCCACCAGAGTAGTAATGTGATAGAGCCATTCCTCTGTACTTGACCAGGTTGAGGAATCAATATCCTTGCCCTTGGCAATACTGATTCATAGCTCAGGGTGTCATGTTGATTGATAGGCTTCTCCATCTCATCCAAAACTTACGATCCTTCCTCCGCCAGGGAAAGTGTGCTACTTCCTGTGTTCTGAAGTAAAGGGAAGCCTGGTGAAAAGTGAAAAAGTGCAAAACTCCTGTAGATTTATGTGCTAGGAGTTCTTCTGCACATCAGCTCATCTGCTTGGGAAAATGTGTATTTCTGTTCTAGAAACATGATATGATTATAGTATTTACTTAAAGTATTTTAAAAGACAGGTAAGTGGCCTCTAAGTTACTCAAGATACTGAAACTTTATATTTTTACTTGAATAGTAATCATTCAAAATGAGTGATTATTCACAAGCTTGCACTTTAGTCCAGTGAATCTACATGTCTTTGGAACTGTAATATTCATTAGTTGTAATTTAGTTGCATTCAAAGTGCCTGAGGAATTCAACCTTTTGTCTGAAGTGTTTGGAATTCTAGTTATAGTAATGAAATGAAATGAATTGGATGATTTTGTTTTTAAATTTTACCCAGAAGTACGTGAATATGTTTGCTATAGACCTTTCCTGTACCTCTTATTAACCTCTTTTTAATCTCTTGTTCGTGGGCTTGATTGGAAGTTCAGAGTATTATAAATTAAATAAATGAAATTAGGAACTGAGATGCAAAGAAAAACCTCATGGTGTAGAAAATGAAGGATGTGTATCTATAAACATGCCATCTGAATTAAAGGATAGGCCTCTTAATGACACACAAAAAAGGGCAAAATAATTCAGTTTTCAAAGGGCTTTCTTTTACTTCCTTTTTTTTTTTTTTTTAATTATCACTTTATGTGAGGAAAATTGATCTTCTTTCTTTTTACTACATACTACCACTTTTTGAAAGAGGTGTTTAATTGCTAATGACACTCCAGATTTAGAAGAAAGTTGTATTAACTACTTTTGAATGGAATTTCTTTATTTTCTAGTGGCAAATTGTCCCCTTTTTAAGTATGGAAGACTAATACTTACTTGGCCAAGACTCACACTTTTCTTCAAGGGCCTTAGGTTAGGATGGATTTAGGATGGCCAAAGTCCACCTGGAGTTGAATCTGGCAAGGGGCATGAAGCACAGAAAGAAGGGCTTCTATAGGTATTGCAGCAGTAAAAGAAAGTCAAGAGAAAATGGGAGCCTGCTGCTGAACAGCATAGGGAAGCTGGTGACAACGCATGTGGAAGAGGCTAAGATACTCAATGCTGTTTTTGCCTTAGTCTTCATTGGTTAGATTAGTGTTCAGGAATTCCAGGATCCTCAGGCCAGGGTGAGTAGTGTAGGAGGGTCAAGGTAAGGACCATGTAAATAGTTTAGACATAGACAGGTCTAGGGGGTCTGTTGAGATGCACCCATGAGTCCTAAGGAATATGGCCGATGTCGTTGCATGGTCACACTTTGAAAGTTGTGGTGATCAGGGTAGGTTTCTGAGATTGGAAGGTGGCAAAGCAGGCAAGAAGGAGGATCCAGATAACTACTGGCTAGTCAGCATTGCCACAATACCTAGGAAGGTAAAGGAGCAAATAATCCTGGAAGCTGTTTCCGAAAATATTATGGACAAGAACATGACCAGGAGTAGTCTGGTTGGATTTTCAGTGAGGAAATCAAGCATGACCAACCTGTTTTCCCTCTATGCTAAGATGACTGGTTCAGTGGCTAAGGAGAGAGTAGTAGATGTTGTTTATCTTCACTTTGATGAGCTTTTTGACAGTGTCTCCTGAAATAGCAAACTGAATGGACAGTAAGGTGGATTGAAAACTGGCTGAACTGCTGGGCTTAGCAAGTTTGCAAATAATGCAAAACTGGGAGGAGTGGTTGATGAATCAGATAGGTGTGCTGCCATTCAGTGGGACCTTTACAAGCTGTCCAAAGGGACTCACAAGAGCCTCTTGAAGTTCAATCAAGGTGAATGCTTATTGGAAGAAATAACCCTCTGCACCAGAGCAGGCCAGGAACTAACCAGTTGGGAAGGTGCTGGACACCGAGATGAATATGGGCCAGCATTGTGTCCTTTCAGCAAGGTGGCCAGCAACATCCTGGGCTGCTTTGGGAAGAGTATTTCCAGTAAGTCAGGGGTGGTAATCCTTCCCCTCTACTCAGCACGTTTGGGGTGCTGGGTTCAGATCTGGGCTCCCAGTACAAAAAAAAAAAGTAAATCCAGTGAAGGGATTGGAGCATCTGTAATATGGGGAGAAGCTGAGAGCTGAGACGTTTCATTCTCATTAAGAGAAGGCTCAAAGGGAATCTCTCCATGTGTATAACTACATGGTCAGGGGGAATAAATGTGTTGAAGCCAGACTTCTCATTGGAGTTCAGTGACAGGTCAAGAGGCAAACTAAAACATGGGAAATTATTATTAAAAAAGCAAACAAACAAACAAAAAAACAAATAAAACACATTTTTACTGTGAGGATTGTGTGATCATGCACCAAACCAAGTTGTCCAGACAGGTTTTGAAGTCTTCATTGCTGGAGATACTCAAAACCCAGCAGTCCATGATCATGAATCTTGGAAACTGGTATCTGGTTTGGAGTGATAGTTTTCTCTTTCCTAATGTCTTTTGCTACCTCTGTACTCTCCGTGGGTGGTGAATAATGGTTTCACTAGCTTGCAAGGAATCTTTTTCAAAGGAGTATGGCAGAGCTTGTGGGAAAGGTATTTCAGTGGAATTGCGTCAAAAAGTTTTTTTTTACCATGCAGAAAATGATACTGCTTTATTTTAAGAAGGAATTCAGTCACTCTTAAATTATCCTGTCAGGTCTATAATTTGATAGGATTTAGATCATGCATTCCAGTTATTTTTATGGAGACATCATAGTTAATCCAAACAGTTTTATGCCATTGATGCACTCTTCTTAGAAAATGATTGTTATTAAATTATTGTGTTTGTAATGGAAGATCTAGGAAGTACAAACTAACAATGATTGTTTTATGATTAGTGCTTAAATAAGTAACTTAAAATTTACAGAAGTTTGTGTAGAGAAAACAAACTAAGCGGAATCAAAACGCACAGTGTCAGCCGGGTATTGTTTTTCTTTGTTGTTGTTGTTTGAAAAAATGCAGGATGTATAACATTTCAAATTGCATTTGTTAACTGCTAAAAATCATTTTGTGAAAATGCATGTTCATAAACCTAAGGGGTATGTAAATATGACCACACTAATAATAGACACAACAACAGATACTGCAGTAAATGGAAAATCTTTCTCAATAAAAACTACAAATAAATATTAGATAATAAAGATACAAAGTCAGTAAAATTAAGTAATTTTGGCAGGATTCTGAGTTGTCGTGTTTGAAGTGCTCTGAGGGAGAGTAACTGAGAAAATATTATTAGTGAAGAAATATTTTGCAAAGTACGGTTTTATTGTTATAACAGTCTATATAAATATTGATGCTAGACAAGTGTCAATTCTAATGCTCGTTTTCCTTTTCTTGTTGTAGGTTAAAGCAGCAACAGGTGAAGAAGTATCAGCAGAGGATCTTGGAGGGGCAGATCTTCACTGCAGGTTTAAAGAAATATTTTCCTGGAGTTATTTTTTTCCATCCTTTAAGCTTTATTAGAGTGGTTTATTTATTGATTGATTTTGTTATTATTTAGATTATAAAAGTTAAATATTTGCTTTGTCATTATCTGATACTGGTGGATAATTTTGTTGTTAGAGTAGCGTAGTTAGTCTGTGTTACTCCAAGTAGTGTCTTGTTTCTTTCACTTACTGCTTTAAAATACTTAAGTGTGTATCTAACATACTGCAACATCATTCACAACATGGACGACTTTGCTATTGTTGTATGCTGAGTGCTATTAGAATAACAAATTTTGAGAAAGCTAATGTATTTTTGCAGATTTTATGTCAATTGGAACTTACTACAAACAAAATCAAAATAGCCTGTGTTTTTCATAAGAGAATACTTATCAAAACAAAGACTTCAATGTGTTTCCTAAAATGAAAAGAATAGTAAAAAAAAAAAAAAGAACAAAAAAAACTAGGTGGTGCTTTTAAAAAGTTAGGTACTGCTATACAATAAATGCTTAATTTTTACTTCAGTTTATTGAAATGACTGAAGAATTCTCTTCAAGGGCAGTTCATAGTATTTTTTTTATTTTTTTTTTTCTTTATAACTTCAAATTAATTTTCATTTTCATTTGAGCAATGTTTGCCATTTGTTATATTGTCATTTAGATTTTTGGTTTACCAGAGTTACCATTTTGTATCCTGTCTGATACCGTTTAAAAGAAAAGTTCAGACATGGGTTTTACTTTCAATTCAATTTTATAAGATAACATGTAGAGCTGTGTTTTAGCATCTATATTTTAAATAAACAGTCCTGAAGGTTTTTAAAAACTTTAATTTTCATTCTTGGATTTTCTAAAAAATCTTTATATTCCTATTATCATTTAAATACAGAAAATCTGGTGTAACAGATCATTATGCTTTGGATGACAGTCATGCACTTCATCTAGCAAGGAAAGCTGTAAGAAGTTTAAATCTCCAGAAGAAAATAGATGTGAGTATATAGAACATTCTCGGAAAACACTTCATTTTTTAAAGGATGGATGCTCTTCTGACCCTGATTATACAACATATTTTTTTTGTCTCTGACTTTAAACACTTTGTAAGTAGAATTTATGATTCTTGTCTTTAATGTTTTGTCTAATGCTTCAGTTCTGCAATTAATTACATTCCTACTGCATCATTCCCAGTGAAACCACTGGCATTGCATGCAAGAGTGAAACATGCACTATAACTAGAACAGCACTTCAGAATCACAGATTTGCACTTTAGGATGAACTCATTCTTGCCAGGTGCTGCATTTAATTTTAAGCTTACATGGTCATTCCCATGGACTTGAAATTTGGTAATTGCTAAAGCATTTGTTTGAACATGAACTTTTTGAGATTATTAACAAAAGATGTAAAACATGAGATAAAGCTACTTTATTTCTTTTTGGTACCTTAGGTTTTGTAACGTATTGTTACTGATCTAAAAAATTCTTTTAAGAAAAAAAGGCAACTATGATATAGTGGAGAAATTATCTTAACCTATGCTGGGGGAAACATAAAAGGGTGAATTGGAGGTAAAATCTCTGCAGCTGAAGGAAGCCAAGATACTGTATTTAGTGGAATGGCAGAAATCCTTGGTTTTTCAGAATACTACCTGTCTAATAGGGCATAGGGGAATAAAAAGGAAAGGGGAAGACATGCTTAATTTTTGATGACATGGAAGAAGTTGTTAATGTGGAGCACATGTGGAGGCATACACAGGAATAAAAACAAAGGCCCTCACCTTTGTTGCAGTAAGTGAGAAGAAATTATCATTCTTCTATTTAAGAAACTTGATCTTCATGCAGAAGGAAGTCAAGCTAGTACAGACATTTTGTGGCTGTGACTGGCGAAGAGAAGACTGTTGAATGCAGTCTAAACTCTAAGTGGTGTTTTTTTTTTTCTAAATCATAATGTAGAATAATAATGACTTTGTTGTGAAAATTGTTTTGTTAACTTGCTACAGGTGACTGTAGAACCATCAGAAGAGCCTTTATTTCCTGCTGATGAAATATATGGAATAGTTGGTGACCAGCTAAAAAGAAACTTTGATGTCAAAGAGGTATAAACAGAAATAGAATATATACATGTACTATGTTTTCTTGTAGGAAATCACTCTTTATATTAACATAGTTTGTCTGCAGAAATTTGGTTTATGGCATATAGTGAATATTTAAATATTATATATTTTTTAATGTATTTCTGGATGTTGTTATCTAACAGATCCATTGCAATGACAACGACATGTTGAAAACATAATGCATTTTATTTATACTTCTAAGAAGGATAATTAAAGATAAGAGATTGATAGAATGGTGAAAAAAAAAAAAACAAGAAATAGTGAACTTTTGGCTAAAGATTCTATAGACTTGCCAAGTGATATGACAGCTTTCTTCTTCTATTAGTCTAGAGAAAATAAAGATCAAATATTTAAAGATCGATGGAGTATAAGCATCCTAAACAATTCAGTGCTCTTCCAACCATGTGAGGAGACTATTGTACTCTACTGCAAATCTCTTGTAATTATTTGCTTCCATACATGCAGAGAGTAACCACACTCTGATTTTTTGCACAGGTAACATATACAGAGCTTTTCCTACTACAAACCAAGTATTTATTTTAGAAAAAATCTTAGTGTATACCTTCCTTAAAATATTTTATCAGAAATTACTATGATTTATTTTGCAGTAAGAGGAAAAAAAACTTTTATTGAGTCTTACTTGAACTATACGCTGGAACACTGGAGTATAAATAAATCCCCAGCTTGGATTTATGCTCTTTTAAAGTTGAAATAAATATCTTCTGGCAAACATGTTGCTAGCAACAGATTTATGTTTATTTAAAATGCTCCTTTGCATCCCAGAGAAACCTCAGGACAAATCTTCATTATTTTTATATGTCAAAAACTTAAGCAGAGATGAAAATGTAGTTATCTCTAAGAAAGTGACTCATGGCTGTATATATTTTTCTCTTTATAAATGTGAACCTATTGATTAATGTTTAATATAACCAGAGGTACCAGTTCTTCTTTGAAATGGAACTAATCAGAAAAAAACCTTTCTTTCTGTTTATTTCAACTGCTTAGTTACAATAGTCTTAGCCTTGAAATTCCATTTTTTTATAAGCATGTAGAGAAGTTACACCTTAAAAAGTTAGTAGGTTTTGCTTGCCATCCAGACTACTTACATGGCGGACTGCTTGATATTTTCTGACTGGAAAGCATTCATTTTAAGTAATTTTAAGTCAAGATGCTACCATCTTCTTTCTTTCTAAAAAAAAAAAATAAAAAAAAATTATAAACTATGAAGGATTAGGTGTTTCATTCTATTTTTCTATTTTTTCTTAAGGTTATTGCTAGAATTGTAGATGGAAGTAAATTTGATGAATTCAAAGCCTTGTATGGGGATACTTTAATCACAGGTATTTAAAAATACAATTATTCTATGTATACTCCCACTGATTTTATACTTATATTCATTTTATTTGGATTACCCGATGGTGTTTTTTAATGGTGTTTTTTTCCTTAAAAGAATAGCACTTCCTGTTATTAAGAGAAAGTGTTACCTTTTTGTGCTACAGTAAAATAAATATACATCATAATTATCATAATTTGTAATTTTACCTGTCCTCTTCAGGATTTGCAAGAATATTTGGTTACCCAGTAGGAATTATTGGAAACAACGGAGTTCTTTTCTCAGAGTCAGCAAAAAAGGTAAATCTTAACCACTGAGAAACAAACCTCAAGTTGAAGAATTTGCTCTTGAAATGTGGATCTTTTTTTAAATAAGGAAAGTGGACTGTCCGCAAATTTATCATGTAAATAAGAAATAGCTTAATAAACTAAAAATAATTGACCTTATTTTAGTGTTTGTTCTTTAGGTTTTTCTGATATGAAGTAAATAGGTCAATAGTAAAATAAAGACAGCATTTGAATTTGATTGACTATAACACAGTTGAAATATTATGTCTTGAAACTTACAGCTCTTAGAAGAAAAATGCGTACTGATTACTTCAAAAAGCCTGTTGATTATAAGTCCTGAACTCCAAGCTGATGTACTACAATAAATCACATCATTGTTTTGATAGTAACTGGAAAATTTCAAACCTGGATTCCGATATTCAGCTCATTGACTTGCCAAAGATTTTATTTTCATACTTTGTTGTGGCAGCTCTTAATCTAATGAGTAAACCATACACGGTCTCAAACTCTGTGAAACACAGTACCTATTTTGTGAATCAAAGGGCATCTTTGAGGTTTGGGGATTGGAGATGGTAAAGAGATACTGTGCATGACAGAGTGTTTATTTACCTTGTTCTGTGTTTAGTTATTTTTTTCAAGAACTGCTATGAGTTGAATTTTTTGTAATAGCAATTACATATGGTAGTTTTGTGTTAGTAGGCTCCTCAAACTAATGGTTAGGAAATCAGTATGAAAAATCTATAGGAAAAAAGAGGCCTTTATGAAGAAGTTGAAGAAAGGAAGTAATTTTACTTGATTTATTGCTGTCATAAAATAATACACAAAATTGAGTTTTATGTACTGGAGAATACTTTGAACTTGGAGCACTGCAGTAAGTGGCGTTGTTTTCAGGTAGTGTTTTCTTAATCACAGTTATTTCCAATTTGAAAATAATCCTTTCTGTATTTCTAATACTTCCAGTATTTTTCTGATGATTTTTTTCCTACCAATGAAAAAATGAAAGGAATCTCCCTTGGTTTGTTGACTTATGCTGACGTATTGGTACTCTATGAGGAGATAATCAAGTTTCACTTATTTAGCTGTATTCATGACATTGCATCTGTAAGCTTCCTAATCTAACAAAATATTTTTTTAATTTTTATAGTGAGTTGGAAACTTAAAGAAAAAAAAAAGGCAAAAGTACTGTGATCTTTGTCCAAAGATAACTGTTTTTTTGAGTGCTTCTCTGAAAAAGCTAGCTAAAGATTGTTTCATTATTTTTCTCTTTTTGTGTGTGTCCTTTTTCTAAATGTTGCTGGTTTTGTATTGTGAAGAGGTTAGTTTTTTTCTCAGTTGCAGTGATATTTTTTTTTCCTTTTTTTTTTTCAATTATACCAACAACGTGTAAATAAGTGGAGAAACTGTATTGTTTTAGATTATGCTCAGTTGAAAATGAAGCTTGGATTCTGCTATTCTTATCTTTGTTAGAAAAATTGTCTTTCCCAGAAAATGCAGAGGGGGGATTTTGTCCTGAGAAAAGGGGAAAGAATGTTGTAGCAATTGGCAGGGCCAGGAGCAAATAATGTATGTGAGCCTTGCTCAGTTTCAAAGAATAATTTTCTTTTATAAGGGAAATGGGGAGATTTTTTTTGTGATCAGTTGTCCAAGTTCCATGACAGTGTTACAAAACTGTCAGATGCCACATTGTGAAGATGTCTACAGTTTAACTGCATATTGGCCAAGTCAAAACAGTTGAACTTCTCAGTACAAACAGTAATACTTAAGGGAATACCCTTAAGTATTTTTTATTTCGACTTGGTATTTTTGGCATTTTCTTACTTCTGCTAGAGTTGAATTATCTTTTGCAGCTTACTTTGGATGGAGAAGTTGGCCATCACTTTATGATACAGATACTCCAATGGACTTCAGTGGAAGGAGACTGTCACATACTTCAAAATGCTGGTGGTAGTAATGGCTTCACTGATCTAATACTTAAAGGCTTACCCTTTCCTCTTTTTTTTTCCTCCCCACAGGGTACACATTTCATCCAATTGTGTTGCCAGAGAAATATTCCCATTGTGTTTTTGCAGAATATTACAGGTAAGTGCAGTATTATGAAGTTTAACTATGCTGTAGGCTTTGCTGTTAACTGTTAAGGCTATAAGTTTTAGAAAGCATCTTGTGTGCTTTATTTTATCTACATCTCCAGCCTCTTCTGGAATCAGTCTGGCTGCAGCTTGTGAAGGCTTGAGTTATTGATGATTCGTTCTTGTCATCTTACTTTTTTTTTTTTTTGGATGTGCTCTACATTGCATATTAGAAAGTACAGCAAAGTGTGATAGTATAAAGTTACTAACCCTTTTTTTCATCATGTAACTCATTAGGTTTCATGGTTGGTAGGGAATATGAAGCTGGAGGGATAGCAAAAGATGGTGCCAAGATGGTAACTGCTGTAGCTTGTGCCAATGTACCTAAGATAACAGTCATTATCGGTGGTTCTTATGGTGCTGGAAACTATGGGATGTGTGGAAGAGCATACAGGTAAGTGTTACTTCAAATTACAACAGGACATAGCACTAAGTTAAGATACTCTAACCTTAAAGTACCAATCTGAAAAGCTATTTTAATTATTGCAGAAGTTGTACTCCTAGGAAAACAAAAGAATTCTCATAGAATGTGGTCTTAAGTAAAAAACAACCATACAAACCTGTAGAGACAGTTAAGCTCATGATTAACCTTAATTTATGTGACAGAAGAGATTTTCTAATGTGTAAACCTGCTGACGTGCTTTTCTCCCGTTATTGTTCCTGGGTCAGAAAATCAACAGTCCTAAACAATCGCTAGGTGGTATGGGCTGGTCCTTTATTCTGCATTCATGTGAAGAGAACTGGCTTGAATAAAAAAATCTTCATTCACTTTAACAAGTCTGGATTTTATGAGCAGTGTTTGCAAAACTTCTAAGGATTTATTTTTGTGACCTGTTGGACATGACTCATAAATATTTTTTAATTATTTTTGAAGGTCCCTGATACTACTGAAGTTGTTAGTGATATTTTAAAGAGAAATGTTCCTGGGGGGCTGTGAGTTGAAGAGACACAAGAACGAGGGAAATTAATTTTTAAGGTGCTTGAATATAGGAAACAAGCAGAATTTTTGTATTTTCAAACATAATGCTGCAAGCATCAAAAATGTTAATTTGCATTCTTTGAAAACCAGTGAATTGTAAGACTGTCATGCATAAAATGCATCTGACTGAGAATTAGTTCTTTACCATGAAATTATACATTGTCTAATTTTAATACTTAATGCATGTTTTTCAGTCCAAGATTTCTTTATATGTGGCCAAATGCTCGCATATCAGTGATGGGAGGGGAGCAAGCTGCAACTGTTCTAGCTACAATAGCAAAGGACCAAAAGGCAAGGGAGGGAAAACAGGTACATCTTTCTTCTTTCATTTGCAGTACTGTTATTATAATTTACTTCTTCGCTGGAGCTCTCACATTGTAAGCCAGGGAAGGATGTTACAGAGTAAAACACCAGTGAGCTATGGTTCTCCTAATACCACCCAGCACATTGACAAAAATGAAATATTTGTGAAATATTACATCTTCTAAATGTGAAAGTCATTCATGACATTTCTTGTGTTTGTTTAGAAGGAGAAGTATTTCTTATATTATCATCTTTTCATATTTTTTTTGCACATGATTATTTGTTCTGCCCAAGATGAGCAGCAAGGGACTCCCACTCCCCCACACCCACTTGGGAGTATGAGGAGGAATATGTGAGAACAAAGTGTCTTTCCATTTACTTTTGAAGTAGGCAGTTTTATAGAAAACTGATCTTCAAATTATTCAGTGACTGAGACTTATAAGGTTTATAATAGGAGAAACCCTTAGAGGTTTGGAAAAGTTTTTGACTCATTTAATCATTTTAACTAATAGTTAGTGGTATTTTGTTTAATAATATTTTTCTAGTTTCTCTACACAGTTTTCTGCTGTGTTTTTTAAATTACATGTTCTGTGTTTATGCTGGTGCATTGGTCCCGTAAGAAGTGATTTTACTGTGATGTCTTAAAATTGCTTGTATTTATCATGAGTAGTTGTTCAGAATAGTGAATCAGTATGTTCTTGTTATCTCTGAAGTTCTTTTTTCTGCTCTTTATTTTGACTTTCCATGGATAGAACATACAGATCCTCATCTCTCTGTCTCAACTTCCCAAATCCCTAATATTGTCGGAATGAGGCACAGAAAATAAAAAATACTATTTTATTATTAAAAACTAATTGTAGTTAATGTCAGTAAAGTATATTAGAGACTTGACAGTTTTCTGAATTACAGTAGTGACCACTCTGGATCAGAGAAACATAGCACCAGAATAGAACAGACTGGTTTTATTAAAAAAGTATTTCCAAAGGCAAGTCAGAACGGGGCTTATCCAGTTAAGTAGCATCATCAATTTTTTGGATGCGAGTCCACAATTATTCTTATACTTGGTTAAGTCTATTAATAAAATCTCAGTTTATTATCTGCAGAAAAATTAGGTGATTAAGTATGGCAATAGGACTTCCTGTTTCCCTATAAATTTCTACTCTTTTTCCCACCCACCCATTTTGAAAAGTGATATTTTAATTCCACTGATTAAATTTATAAGTAAAACAATTTAGCAAATTGCTAAATTGATCATTATAGGTAAAAAGATTGAAAAAAATCTGGAGAGATAATTTAGGCTACTTCTGCTTGTTTGATGCTGCTTGTCAGCATCAAAAAGTTTTACTGTCATTGCGGAAGAAGATAATAAATATTTTTTTTTATCTATGTTTGTGTATTTGTTTTGTTACAGTTATCTGAGGCGGATGAAGCAGCTTTGAAGGAGCCAATCATTAGGAGGTTCGAGGAGGAAGGAAACCCTTACTATTCCAGTGCAAGGTAGAATAAAAATGACTTTTCCAAAACTTGATTGTAATCACAGGATATAGCAATGACACCTAAATCCTGGTGTTGTAGAAGAGCAGAACAGAGCAGTCCAGAACAAACGTTTTGTTTGATGTGCAGGAATACAGCACCACAAACTTCAAACCTCTATTTGTAGTGCAAACTATTTCAGAAGAAGGCATGCACTTCCAGGAATTACTGTGCTGGTTCTGTAAGTAATGATACAGTAGGGAGATACTCCTTACCTGGTCTTCTGAAACATGGAATTTATATTCTGTGTATTTTGTTCTGGATAAGTCTTAGATCATTCTCTCCACTGCAGCGTCTGGTCACCTTTCTAAAGCCTATTGAAATGTACTGAAGCATACATGGATTCTACATCTAGAAGAGGCCAGTGGTAAAGGAGAAGTTTCAGGAATACCTGAAGCAATTTGTAAATCTTGGGTCACGTAGATGTCTACTGAATTATAGGAATTCAGGTAGGGCATTAGCTGATGCGTGAAGCGTATTCATATATGAATATGCTGACAAGTCATCCAAAACTACCACAGTAGTCCTCTGTACCATTTGGTCCTCAGTTTTATGGAATATTGTCAATGCCCAGGAAGTAGTTAGTCTGATGAAGCAAGGTGGCATCCTAGAGCATGGCCTGTGGAAACTAGTTTGTAGGCTTGGCCTTGGATTGTTAATCTGGGTTAGTTTCATCCTGTTTGTAATAGTAACTCTGTGAACTTTTCTGCTTGTCGTATCCTAAAGCTAATTCTTCATAGTCTCGCAGCTGCTAGTCATAGGATTAGCATAAAATAATGAGACTTTACTGTGCTTTTGTAGCCAGTTTGAGCCTTTGGTGTCTGCTGTATATATTTTTTGTGTGACTTAATTAGAATTATTGATGGTCTTGTTACCTGCAAGGCAGGAATTTGGGAAATAATTTGAGTACAATGTGTTTGGAACATGATAAATTTTTATGGGGTCATCATGTGTAGAAATTATATGAACAGGTGGGTGCAAAGTATTCTGTGAATGTCTTACAGAAGCCAGTAAGTCTAGGAGCTGGGGGCTTTTTTTTATCTGATTTGATACATGTTAAACCTCATGCCTGTCAAATCTCATACATGAGCAACATTGTAGCATCAGTGACCTCCTATATAAATTGTTAGTTCCTCATGATCTGAAGAAAGGTACAAAATTAATGGCTGTTTAACTCTCTTTTCTGTTGGGATACTGGAATAAACGTAATTGTAATAATCATACCTACAGAATCCATATTCATTTTAGTATTCTGACTAGGTGAATGCCTTCATCAAACAGAAGCTCTTGCTTTTTTGCCCTGTTTGGTGCTGTGATGGGCTCAGTATTCTCAATAGGGTATTCAGCATGACAATTTAGGCAGATTGCACTGGTGCAGGCATATATCACATAGGTCAGGGATTTAGGGAGAAGTTTTGTCTTGTCACTCCTTAGTTTGTGTTTTTGGCAAAGGTCTACATGGCAATGTTGCAGAGTTGTCATGGATGTTCTCAGCTTCTTGAGGTCTTGTGCATATGTGCAATCCCCACAGCTACTAAATTAGTTTATGCTTTTTACTGTGTTTTTTACATATAGTCAATGAAGATACTTATGTGAAATCCTTATTTTATAATTGACGTGGACTTTCTGTTGGCATGCTGTTTTTGTTTTTGTTTTTTTTTTTTACCCAACCTTTTAAATCAATTTAAATTTCATAGGATTTCCCCCAAACTGAAATGCTGTCAGTTGTTGAAAAATCTTGTGCTATCTCTGTTAGTCTCCCTTAAATCAAGCTTAGGACCTCTGTCGGAAAACTTTGTGTTCCTCCCTGTGGCAAGAAGGAAAAATCAAAACACATGCTGTCATCCTTTGTAACTGGATTTTAAGGAGAATTTTCCACTGAAATAATAACATTAAAAAATGAGTCAAACTGTCTGTATTTAAAATGAATCCCTAACATGAAGGAGGAAATGAATAGTCTGATTTTTTTTTCTAATATTTGCTCTTTTTAATATGCTCACTGAAAACACAGTCACAGTCTCTTTGTACTCATGATTGAAAATAATTGGATTTATTTAACACTCAATATATTCAGTATATCAGTGATACAAAAACTTCTCCCCTCCCAAAAAACAACAGACCATTGCTACAATTTGCAGGAGTAAATTGCTAATCTGCAACAAACTAGTTTCATACATAAGATTAAGGTTAGGATTAAAAAAAAGTGAGGTTTTAAATTTTTAATAACATTTGGTGATTTTATATGAAACTTCAATATTTAATACCAGCTTTCTGCTCCCTATTGATCAGCTTTTTGACCCAGTTTGTTTCCAGAATGTCTTGCCATTTTGTAAAGCCATGTTGGAAATACATAGGCACTTCAGTAAATAACCTAACTTTGCCAGGGGTTAGGAAGTACACTTAAGTGAAGGATGTGGCTCCCAATATTAAAAACAAACAAACAAACAAACAAAAACCACAGGGTTTTTAATACTTCTTATTGTACCTATAGCTTGCACAGATATAAGGTGGCTAGCTGAGACCTAGCTTGGGTCTGGATTATATCTGGTTGAGTTCATGAGATGCTGCACTCAAGCTAATAAGCCCAGCTGGGATAGGAAGTCAAATGTCAGGGCTGACATCCCTCAGAGATTGATCTGTCTGCAAGCAGTGAAAGCAAAATGTCCCTTGTCACTGAGTGCTTGTGAGAGCAGTGTGTGACTAACTTAGGTCAAGACAGTCCAGGTTGATTTCTCTCTCTGTGTCCATGCATTGGACAGAGTAGTATAGTCTGCATTGTACAGGAGCTCTTAATTGCTCTCTTCTGTCTGGTAGAGGTACTTGGGTATATTGGTAGATATTCCTAAGTTTTCTGCCTTCATTTCATGACTGTCAGTGTTATCTTGCATATGCCTTGTTCCTTCATTTATCAGTAATCCTGAAGCAAGATCTCGGACCAATTGCTCAGAAGTTTTTACTGTTGTGGGGTAGGCTGCCTACCCCACAGGAGGTAGGCAGAAACACTGACATGAAGCAGGTTTACGCTGCCTGTGGCAAGTAATGTACACAAGGAAGGGATTTGAACCACAGAGCCAATCTGCTTGTCAGCTAACATCAGCAGTTGCTCATTGGCAAGCATTTGTTATATGTCAGGGAGAAGTAATATGTTCCTTTTGCTCTAAAGGATACTTCCTTTCTGATCCCAAGCATAGTTAAAAACAAACAAACAAACAACAACAACAACAAAACACAAACAGTTGACTGTCAGCCACATAAGAGCATCTGTTTGAAACTGGGTCCAGACAGCCTTGTTTTTGTAAAACACTAGCTATGCCCCTCCACCAAAAAGACAAACCAAATGATTGCTGGAGAAAACTCCAACAAATAGCTTTGCGTTGCTGAGAGGAAAAGAATGATAGATGGAGATAAAGCCTGCTTTCTTTATGACTGCTTGAATGCAGTCAGTTTGGAAGCTCCCTCGTGCTGTCCTAAGTTATGGGGACTTCGTCTCACCTCTAACATCCACTGAGATTGATGTGGCTCTTCCAGTTGACTTCATTAGGCTTTGACTCAAGCTTCGTGCAGAAACAAGAGGGAAGGAAAACATCCAATGGTCTTGAAAAAAGGCAAATTTCCTTATTTACTCTTCTTTTTTATTTTTGCTTATAAATTGCAACTTGTTACATGTACAGAATGTCAATACTGTTCCCCACAGTTGTATTTTCTAATCAAAATTTAATCAATTATTTGATTAGAACCTTTCACACTGAGCAGACTTAATTAACAAAAGTCATTAGGCAGCACCCATTTTAATGAGCTATATTAATCCGCTTACAGGTTTCTAAAAGGACTTTCGGCAGTTTGCATCATAACAAATTACATGAGCATTTTCCTTTTGGGAGCTGTTCATTTCTTGTACTCAGAGCATTTCTGTTATGAATGTTTTATGAGTGTGGATGTGACTCATGTTCTAGCAATGGGGTTTTAATAGATAGTTTAATTATTAATGTTACATCCCAGTAGAAAATGTAGTTTTCTTTAAACAAAGAGAAGCAGAAACCAGGGGTGGCCATATGAGAGTGGCTTGACTTTTATGCAGCATGAAATCTGTGTGGTTGTGAATATAACTTTACTGTGTTGTTACAAAAAGCAAATCTGCCATTAAAATGTGCTTCATGTTTGGAAGTGTTTGTTGCAGTGTTGGTCACTAGGAAGTTGCAGCTTGGGAAGTACCCCATTAAGTCAGTGATTCTTTTTAATTCAGATCATTCCTGCCCTCCTCAACCCTCAGCAGATTTATTAAACACTCGTAAAAAGTTTGAATTACTTAATGTAGTTTTATTGGTTTTCATAATTAAAAGTTCACTGTGAGTGTTCATTAAAAAATTGAAGTGGAGAACAAACGAAGCTGTAACATCCAAAAAGAAAATACCTGCTTAAAAACAGAAGTCAGTATATTTGTCATTGTTATTACAGTCAAATTTTTAGTCTTAAAAAAAACAGCAGAGTAGTGCTGACTGATTTGACCTCAAAAACTACTTTGTTGGTTATCACTATTAACACAGACCTTCTCCCTTCCCCCAGATTAAGCTGACTAAATTAATCAAAATTTAATATCTAAACACAAGAAAAGTTAAGGAAAAGAGCTTAGGAAAGTTAAGAAAAAGAGTTTGGTAATGCATACTTCATGATGTTGAATGTGGAGGGAATGTTTTGTCTTTGCCATTCTATCATGTTAGATTACGTAAATAGGTATAATCACTATGCTTGGGGAAAAACAAACAAATTCAACCAACGCTTAAATAAATCTCAGTTGAACAAAGTTACATCCTGTCCCTTTCTTGTTTTGAACAAAAAACCCTTCCAGTTATTTTCACTGTATGGTTAAGCAGTCCTTACTCTGAGTCTCTTTTCAATGGAGTATTGTTAAAATATGCCAAAATATTTTAACAATTTTTCACTTACTGTTAAAAGCTACAGCTATAAAAGCAATTACTCATGGGAAGCAGTCTGCAAGAGGTTATACCACGCACTTTATCCAAAATATGATACAGACAATTATTGTCTTTCTTCTGCAGCACAATTTGCTAGTACAACCTCTGTGCAGGTGTGGCCCTTAGAATATTATAGTTCAAGGCTGGAGCTGTCCAGCCCACTTAAAAGGAGATATTCACAAGAAAATCCTACACTGAGAACAAATTAGATAGAGCTACTGTTACCTTATATTTGTTATTTGGCTCTATAGCACCTTTTTTTTCCTCACCTTTGGAAGAAGTACTGTCTTTTTCAGGCTTCTTTCGGGGTTAGTTGTGACTCCCATCAGCCTGGTCAGTGAGCCTCACTCTAGTGTGAAATTTCTTAAACAAACTTTTGTTTTCAGTCACAACAAAGGAATAAGGTAATTTTGCCCAATTAACAGGAATGTATTCCCTATTTCAAACCTCTTTCTCCTTTTGTACTTCAGCTGTGCTCTTTGTGCCCTGTTTAGGGTAGTGGTCTCCTGTACATGGGCAGCTACACCATGATAAATTTGTATTTGTAGTAGAACCTTCTTTATGAGTCTGGTATCTTTTTTATTCTGGTAGCTGGAGAACATACACCTAAGCTGGGACTGAACCCTTGTGCCTCATATTGTTACAGGTGTCCTTTATTACAGTTCCACTTTGTGCATCCTAGGAAAGATATATGTAGTTTTTGCAAAAATAAAAACTTACATCATCAGTCATTTAATATTTTTCTCTGATTTGATTAATTTAGTGTCACAGTAAATGGCAAAATATATCAAAGACAGAAAACTGTCAGAACTGTCTGTTGGTGCCTCAAGATTATCAGCATGTATTTATGCACATTTTGCAGTCCTGTTTCTTTTGGGGGCAGGCTTTTAGTATTAAGAGAAATGTGCAAAATACATTGGTTCCTGTGTAATTACTTTTTTTTTTTTTTTTAATTAATCTTCAAACAATAAGAAAGGGTTTGAAGCTGGAAACTTCAGTTAGAAAGGAATGGCTATCTGTGCATTCTCTTAGTGAAAAGACTGTGTTAGCTCTCTATTCATGACTCTTTCTTGTAGTTTTAAAACACATTAGTAGAGCAGTCTTTCCAAAGACAAGGAATAAAAAGTAGACATGACAGCACTGCAGTAAGTTCTGGAAAGGTGCAAAGAAAGTCTCTCTAGGGAAAGATGGGATGGAGGAGGAACATTGCTGTCTTAACTGAAGGTATTGTACCTCTGTTTTGCATACCCTGGCTAAAACGTTTGCTTCTTTAAGGAAGACTTGAGTTGCAATGAGCACTGCAGTCTCTTGTTTAACTATATCACCGAGGAGGTAGTGGATGTACAATATTTACAGTTTTGTGGCCTGATGAGGGTTTTGACATGGTTTTCATTTTGGGTAAGATGAAGATGTGGAGAACTGATGCCACGAGAACTTTGATTTTTGGATAGTGTCAAAGAGTTTGTTTACAAGTGTTTAGGAGTTTGGGGACTGCAAATTTGGTATTTGCTTGGAGGTTTTGACACAGTGCATATTCATAATTTAATTGCCTTCAGGGCGGTAAAAAGGAGGGTATTAGCTTAGAGTTGTTTAGAAAAGGCAGATCCTGCTTGACGAACCTGATCTCCTTCTATGACAAAGTGATGCGCCGGGTGGATGAGGGAAAGGCTGTGGAGGTGGTCTACCTTGACTTCAGCAAGGCTTTTGACACCGTCTCCCACAGCATTCTCCTCAAGAAACTGGCTGCTCTTGGCTTGGACTGGCGCACGCTTCGTTGGGTTAGAAACTGGCTGGATAGCCGGGCCCAAAGAGTCGTGGTGAATGGAGCCAAGTCCAGTTGGAGGCCAGTCACTAGTGGCGTCCCCCAGGGCTCGGTGCTGGGGCCGGTCCTCTTTAATATCTTCATCGATGATCTGGACGAGGGCATCGAGTGCACCCTCAGTAAGTTTGCAGATGACACCAAGCTATGCGCATGTGTCGATCTGCTTGAGGGTAGGAAAGCTCTGCAGGAGGATCTGGATAGGCTGCACCGGTGGGCTGAGGTCAACTGCATGAAGTTCAACAAGGCCAAGTGCCGGGTCCTGCACCTGGGGCGCAACAACCCCAAGCAGAGCTACAGGCTGGGAGAGGAGTGGTTGGAGAGCTGCCAGGCAGAGAAGGACCTGGGAGTGATGGTGGATAGTCGGCTGAATATGAGCCAGCAGTGTGCTCAGGTGGCCAAGAAGGCCAACAGCATCCTGGCTTGTATAAGAAACTGTGTGGCCAGCAAGTCTAGGGAAGTGATTGTCTCCCTGTACTCGGCTCTGGTGAGGCCGCACCTCGAGTACTGTGTTCAGTTTTGGGCCCCTCGCTACAAGAAGGACATCGAGGTGCTTGAGCGGGTGCAGAGAAGGGCGACGAAGCTGATGAGGGGCCTGGAGAACAAGTCCTACGAGGAGCGGCTGAGGGAGCTGGGCTTGTTCAGCCTGGAGAAGAGGAGGCTCAGGGGCGACCTTATCGCTCTCTACAGATACCTTAAAGGAGGCTGTAGCGAGGTGGGGGTTGGTCTGTTCTCCCACGTGCCTGGTGACAGGACAAGGGGGATGGGCGTAAGTTGAGCCAGGGGAGTTTTAGGTTAGATGTTAGGAAGAACTTCTTCACTGAAAGGGTTGTGAGGCACTGGAACAGGCTGCCCAGGGAAGTGGTGGAGTCACCATCCCTGGAAGTCTTCAAAAGACGTTTAGATGTAGAGCTTAGGGATATGGTTTAGTGGGGACTGCTAGCGTTAGGTCAGAGGTTGGACTCGATGATCTTGAGGTCTCTTCCAACCTAGAAATTCTGTGATTCTGTGATTCTGTGAAATGGACTTCAGAAAAAATAAGTACAACAGATATTGGAATTACCTAAAATTAAACTAGCTCTTTTAATGACAAAAATATAAACATATGAAGCATACTGTCTGGCAGCTTGACTAATCTGAGTAACGTACGTAATAATGAGACATAGTCCTTAGCATTTTTAGTAGAAGAAGGTAGCTTCTGGTGAAAACGTCATTTTCTACATTATGCAAAATTTATACTTTGTTTTAGAAAACAATTTGTTCAAAATAATACACACTAGTCTACTGCATTGATGGTCAGGTGAATTAACTCTATGGTTTCATGCATAATTTAGCTCTTTAGTCCTTGCAATTTAGTATAACTATTTTCAGTTTTGCCTACTTGAAAATCTACCAGCTGTATATGTTAATGTAATTTTAATTATTGTTGTTCGTCTTTTTTCTAGATTGTGGGATGATGGAATTATTGATCCAGCAGATACTAGACTGGTTTTGGGCCTCAGTCTCAGCGCAGCACTAAATGCACCTTCTAAGAAGACAGAATTCGGGGTTTTCAGGATGTAATCTAAATGTATGCTAATCAGAATTACCTCTGTATATTATAACTGGGACTGGAGAGTGAACTTACTACAACATTGAGGTGTTTTAAACCAGTTTAAAAAATAAAGCTTTATACAGTACTATTCTTGATGGAAAAGTCCTATTTATTTATTTTGACTGAGTAATCATCACCATCCTTCAGTATTTTGGTACTGATTTGAGACCAGTCATAGTGCTTATATAACACTGCATTGCCCTGTTCATGAATAAACTGTAACTTCTGTCATTAAGTTAAAATCTTTGATAAGAAAACATAGATATTGTCTCTTATCTAAATAAATCTACAAAATAAACTGCATAATTGATGCTTATTAGCGCCTTCATTTCTTTTAATTCTTTTCTGTATGTCTCCTACAAAAGCAAAATATTACTGAAATTCAACAACAACAAAAACAGCACATTGCTGGTAAATAAAATCTGAAAAAAAAAGTGCAATAATGGCAACCAGGGAGTTCAAAACAGCATGAAATTATAGATTTCGCACGGTTGTTGGCATTTTGGCCTTTCTCTGGCTTTCATTCAGAAAACATTAGTCTTCTGTATGATTCTCTGAAGTGAAAACAAGAGAATCTGATGGATGCCTAGCTTTTTTTGGAAGAGCTGGAGAGAGTAGACTACATCTGTGTGAGCTGCAGGTTTCTGAAGGCACTTCTGAAGACGGGTTGGCTGCTGAGGTGTTTCAACATCTTGCTCCAGTGGCATGATGCTTCTGGCAGCTTTAGTTTCACAAAGACATGGCATCCTCTCCAAATGGGTCAATGGTTGACCCAGAGCACTTGCCTGAATCCCACCAACTTTGGGGTTGTTAAGATGCTAGAAGTGCAATCTTCCAATTTATTTAGTGTAGCTTGTTGCAGTGTAATATTTTTAAAGAATTCGTTTGTTCTTTATAGAAGTAGCGCACCTTGCAGAAACTAAGTGTTTGTCATGAATTGTGCCTGGAATATGGACGCAAAGACTATGCTAGCTGGAACTCTGAAGGTAGTTTTATCTAGCTTGGTCCCTCAGGCACCTAGATTCCAAACAATTGCTAAATGGCAGAAATGCTTTTGACTGACAAATTACAGAATAGTTTAAGTACATGGATGGAAGTCTTCTCCTGTGCTGGCCTGGGGCGAGAAGACAGATAACTGGGCAATAATCATCCTGGACAACATGTCAGCTGTAGTCTTCCCAGATTTGTAGGGCTGAGAAGTAAACTCTTGGATCAAGGGATCTTTAGTGTAGTAGAACCAGAGCCCAGCCTGTGTTGAGCTCTGGGGTCTCTGGTATGCATCCACACTACATTAAATGACCATTTCTCTCTCTCAGTTTTTACTGAGAATAAATTCATATAAAACTCAGTGTGTTCACACCACCAAAAAGACTACTTCTGTAGTTTTGCACATGTACTCGCTGTTATGCCCACAGCCAAGTTTTTATTATGTTAACCATGTAGTTAGTGTAGTTAGCAGAAAGTAACAGCGTAAAATACTACCATAAAATGGCAACAAGGTACAGAGCTGTTTTTGTGGCACTGGTTCTTGTTCTCATCTCACCACAAGAGTTTGTAAAAATTGTGTTGGGCATAGCCCCAGGGTATCTTCATCCTGAAAATATGTTGACATTATTTATGGTTGCTGAACTTTTGCAATGCCTTGTTTTCAAATACGTGTATATAAAATGTAGCCAGGGAGAGCAAAGGATTCAGACACTGAAACTATTGCTATTAACAACTTCCAACAAAAAAGAAATGCTTTATTTTCTTCAACTCCAGTGGAGTCAGCAACTGAAGCATCCTTTGTCTCTGCTTTAAACTATGGGGTCAGTTTCCCCAGCCTGTTACCCACAAAGCTATAAGGATTATTGTCATTTTCTTAGCAGTAAGTAATTGGTCACTTAGGAATAATATTTTTACTTTGGATATATTTTTTCAGCAAGACTGGTAATGAAATCATTCAAAGTTGGAGACAGTAACTGATAATCCTTAGATGCAGATAAAGGAATTAGATGCATTTAGGAGGATTCATGCCTCTGACAACACCTGTCGTTTCTTATGACTGAAAGGATAGATATTTACATTTATCAAAAATTCTTCCTCTAAATATGTGTACAAGCTGAGTCAAAACATGTCTCTGAATAAATAAGACAGTACTGCATTAGTAATACCTGTCTTTGGAAACTTGTTAAATGAAATTCATCATCAGAGGCTTGTTAGCATCCCATCAGCATGTTCCAGTTAGGGGAGGGTACAGAGTGGAACCTTCACTGAAGACAAGTGATTCAAGGAATTGGTAGTGATTTAACAATTAACAATTCCCCATTGCCTAGGAAAATGGATCTTGAAAAATCTTTTTTTTAGGTCAACATGCTGTCCCTCGCAGGTAGGCACTAACTACAGGACGCATGTTGTGCAGAATGGCACTCTAATGGCACAGACTGGCTTTTGGCACTCAGAAATTTGCTGAAAAACCTGTTATTTGCAGACCCACCGGGAGTCATGAGTTGGACTACCGTGTTCTTACCATAGTTGATGTTGTTGGTAGGTACGTTTATGCCTGGGCATTGTTCCATTTGGTAGTCATTCTCTCTTCCCATTGCCACTGCTTATTGGTAGGACTTCTTGTGGATACTTCCTGAAGGCAAATGTTAAATACACTATTAATAAGGTAAGTGTCACTGCAAGGACATAAGATTCCTGACATCAAGGATGTCTTAAGAACTGTGGATGACTATATCCAGGTTTGTCCTACCCATCGTGGCTGTGTGTCACCTCTTCACTCTAGTATATGAACAACTGTTAATCTGTGTACTTGTTAGAAAGGATGATACGTAGGATGACACTTATTTTTCATGTGGGAGTTGAGGAACAAAGGAAATAGCTGCATAATGTCATGCACACAAGCTGCAGTGGACCAGGACCCCAAACTTGGTGCTCTAGGCTTCCAGGTGATGTTTCTGCTCCCATCTGGTCTGTCCTTGGGGACTGCTTTTCTGGGCTGTCTGCCTCCCTCCTGCCAATGAGCAGTAGCAATGTAAGAGATTATCTAGTTCCAGCTCTCTTTGACAACTGTAAAGGACATGGTCCATTTAAGAGAAGTCAATGTTTGGGTATGCTGAGTTTAGTATAGCTGATATTCTGATGTTGAGTGTGTTTTCAAATGCCCCCACAGAAGGAAGTGGAAAGCTGTGAATGAGGTCAGCTAGACCCTTTGTATCCTTGCTGCAAGTAGCCAAGGGTGCTTTTTAAATTACCTGGGATGAGATGGTGAATCGAGGATGGATCACAAGAACACCCTCCTCCACCAACTGCCACTTGAACATAACATTTTCCTTTTTCTTCTCATGGCACTGAGAATGTGCTGGGAACCACTGAAAGCTACAATGTGGTAACCAACCAAAGCGACTGGCAGTTTGTGCAACAAATGTTGAGGGCAGATAGTCTGGTACAGCAGCAGCATGAGGATTGCAGGACAGTTTCCAAGACTGAAATGAGCACAGCCTCTCTGATGGATTTGCCGACAGAAACTGAGAGTCAATACAATTTATGAGAAGCCATTGGGTGCCTCTTTCTACCCTTCTTTCCCACTCTTTTTTTTTTTTTTTTTTTTTTTTTTTTCCAGCCATTTTGGAGCTGGTTTGATGTGAAGTTTGTAGTCTCGGTGTTTGTGCTGGCATTTGTGTATCTGCTGTTCTTGTGAGACCAACTCTTATTTAGATGGCATTTTGTGAACCTGTTACTCATCAAGATGAACTGGTATCTCCAACTGAAACAGATGTTGTCTTTCAAGTATATCTCTGGACTATATTAAATGTGGCAGAACTCTAATTTGTCTTAGACTTTCCTTGCAGTTCCAGATTTCAGCTGAAGAAATCTCTTGATTCAGAAAAAAAGTGTATGTTGTATTAACTTTTTTTTTTTTTTTTTTTTTTTTTTTTTTTTTTTTAAGCGAGGTTTATAAATTAAGGCAATTCAACAAAGCACATGTAAAAGCCTGGTGCTTTTCAGCAAAGCCTTAAAGTATCCACTTAAAGCCAGATGTCCACTTTCACAGCTCTGATTCAGTAGAACACTTTGAACAAATGTTTCATGCTAATCTCTATGGTCTAGTAGTCATAAAATCCATCCAACAGTGTGTCTACGTCAAGCCAAAACTAGAACACATAAGTGTATCAAAACTGCTCAAAGAATTATTTAGAATAGAATGTCAAAACATTATTTTGACAATGGTGTCAACAGAAACCTCCTTTATTTTCCTGTGCTTAGAATTACACTCAGTTAATTAGTCACAACGGAAGGGTGCGATTTAATATATAGTGTAAAATTTCAAAAATTATCCATTTGATATGTAGATGTTAAAACACACTGACTGTGTCCCATCTGTACGTCATGCCTATTAGCTTTAGTAACTGTGTTAACTTTGAAAAGCTTGAATAAATATGTAGCTGAAACAGAGCTGTTCATCCATGAGGTCTGACTGGATTTCATGTAGATTATCTGGAAACGAGTTCTGTAGTGCCACACGCTGCCCTGTGGGAATTAGATTTAAGTTAGTTAGTCTTACAACTGGCTACAGACACTGTTGCCAAAAAGTACCTGCCTTTTTTGTACTTGTAAACAGAGATTTTGCTTTTTTGTACCATTACCCAATTCTGCTCACTGACCTGGTAGCTTCTGACTCTCATTTAATATTCAGCTCTCCTGCATCCTCCAATATTTTCCCCCCAGTGATGGAGACATAGTCTACAAGAACAGCTGGACTATGGAGCAGGGTACAGTGATGTTCATAAAGACAGCAACAGGTAGGTGCAGAAATGTACGGCTCTGTAGGTGTCTATAGCCAGACAGATACATTGGCTTTTGGAAATATAATTTTGTAATTACCTCCACATTCAGTCATAATTTCACCACGGGAACTAAGAATCAGGACTTCAGCTTTTCACATGGAAGTACCAGTCAGAAAGAAAGCAGTGATGTCTTCTGAGCATTTCTGTGATGTTTTCAGCACTGCGTGAGTAATCCTTGTACTATGAAATACAGCTTGAATTTTTTGTCAGGCTTCACAGACACTGCTTTCAAAGCTGAATAGGCCATATATCTGCCTGTCCGTATGAAGTGTGGCGTTCTTCTTGTCTGTGTTATTTCTCTGCTCCGAGAAACTTTGCTTTGACAGGCCCATCATTTCCAGCAGTTCACAGGGTTGCATTTCTGCACCAGCCTGGGATGTGGGATTTGTTATGAGCAGTTGACCATCAGCCTAACAGCTGACGTCTTAGCCTTCCCCGCAGCAAAGTGAGGCTGGAGGATTTATGCAAACAGAGAATCTCTACTCTGAAGAGCAATTACAAACGGGACCTTTGCTGGATGTGATGATCAATAGGAGTGTGTGGGAGGTGGTAACAGCAAGAGGCGAACACGCAGCTGTGGAGACAAGCAACATGATAGCTGTAGAGATCAGAGCCTTTTTATTACCTCAAACAGAACAGTGCTCTTGAAAACTGTTTAAGCCAGAACTCATTTTGGCCCGTTTAAATGTTGTTTCCTGCATGGAAAGATATGTTCCTGGGCCTGTTTCACTTCTTCTCTTTGAAGAACCTTCTCTTTACCCATGTCATTTTGACTTTCAGGCTATCCCTACCTCCCTGACAGCCTGTCCACCAATAGCGTTTTGCCAGGGAAGCTTCCCAAAGTTCCCCCTTTCCAGGCAATCCTTTTTGCAGCTGGGAGACCCAGCTCAGCTCCAGCTACTACAGGCCAGATGGCACCCGCATCCCCATGCCTCTGCCATGCTGTGAGCGGGGCCTCCCCTCTGGCAGGCTCACAGCAATCTCCCTGCCCACAGCCACCATGTTTTTTGGGGCTGACTGGCTCCTGACAGGGGCAGCATCCAAGCTGCTTTGCTCCCCATGGCTTTCCCCCAGCCTCAGCCTGTGGGAGTGAGGGGTTCTCTTGCCCTCCTCTCACCTGCTCCCCAAGCACAACACCACTTTTCTCAGCTGGGGAAGCTGCTCTTATCTTCCTCCTGCCCTGGCCAGAACTGGCCAAGGCTTGAGCACCTTGGCTCAACATGAAGCCACCCAGCCTGTGGAGGTGAGCATCAGTGGAGAGGCATGATGGCAGTGAGTGCAGTACCCTCATGATGGTGCCAGTTCTCATTTTGGTGACTGTGCTTTCTTCTCCCCAAGAGGCGGGTACCACATTTCATGCACGGGGCGGGTGGTGCTCACTGAGCTCAGCAAGGTGGTGCTCAGCCTCAAGCCCCTTCTCGGGGTTGTGCTCAAAGTGCTGCTTATTGCTTTTGTCCTGGGCCAGTTGTCCATCGTGCTCTACAGCCCCAAGCCTCCCTAACCTACCCAGTCCCACTTGTTGCCCCCTCGCAGCCCATCCTCCTCTTCTCCACCCCCATCTCCTGCAGGGTGATCCTCCAGTCCCTGCTCTTCCTCTCCTCTCGTCCGACCTTCCCTTAGCCCCACGGCTACCGACCCTCCCTCTTCCTGATCCCTTTGCCTTCCAGCCCCGACCTCCCCGACGAAGAAAACCCGACGAGCGTGCGACAAACACGCAGACACACACGACGGTTGTGTGACACGCACACAGACACACGACGGGCGTGTGACACGCACTCCCCCCGTGGCTCGGGGTGCCCGGCCGCCGCTCAGGAGCCGAGGGACGGCTCCGTCTCGGTGCTCCCGGGGCGGGGCGGCGGCGGGGGGCGCTGACGCACGGGGGGGAGGGCGCGGGCGCTATAAAGGGGAGGCGGCGGCGGCGGCTCGGCGGGGCGGGCGGCAGCACCATGGAGAGCTGCCGGGCGCTGGCGCTCTGCGCCGTGGCGGCCGCGCTGCTGCTGGGCGCCCGCGGGCAGGGGCAGCCCCCGCTGCGCCGCGCCCGCGACCTGGGGCCCCCCGGCGGCGGAGGAGGAGGAGGAGGAGGAGGAGGAGGAGGAGGAGAAGGAGGCGGCGGAGCGTCCCGCGAGAAGGAGCTGGTGGGGAAGGGGGAGAAGGGGTCCGGGTTGGAGGGCGCTGTCCGGGCGGGAGAGGGCTGATGGGGTGCCGGGGTGTCCCTGCAGATCGAGGCGCTGCAGGAGGTGCTGGAGAAGCTGAAGAGCAAGCGGGTGCCGCACTACGAGAAGAAGTTCGGGCAGGTGCCGATGGTGAGTGCGCCGGCGGGAGGCGGCGGGACGGGGCGGCCGCCGGGGTGCTCCCGCTGACGGCCCCGCCGCTGCCCGCAGTGCGACGCCGGGGAGCAGTGCGCCGTGAGGAAGGGGGCCCGCATCGGGAAGCTCTGCGACTGCCCCCGGGGGACCTGGTGCAACTCCTTCCTCCTCAAGTGCCTGTGAGCGGAGCGGCCCCGGGCTCGCCGCCGGGCGCGCAGGCACCGCCGCCTCCCGGCTCGGCTCCTCGTCGGCCCGGGGGGGGCCCGCGTAACGCCGTCCGTGACATCCGATATCCGTGGAGCTGTTCTCTTCCCTGTCCCCCTCCCCGCCCCACCTCCCCCATCTGATTTCTGTCCGTCCAGGAAAAAAAAAAAAAAAAACAACAAAAAACCAGCCCGCTCCTGCCGGGAGCCGAGCCGAACCCGAGAGAGGGACCGGCGCTCCTCTCCTTCCCGAGACAACCATCGGAGGGGCAGAGGCCGGGGCCGGGGCCGGGAGTGCCCCGGCTGGGCGTGAGAAGGAGCTGGTGGCGGCGGGGGGAGCACCCTGAGCCCCGTCCCCTCGCCCCGCGGCCGGGACAGCCCGCCCCGTCGGGCAGGAGGCACTCACGGGGGTAGCCCGGCGTGGGAGCCGGCAGCGCTCAGGGCTCCGGCTGCGGGTCTGGGGGGAAGCCGTCGCTTTACCGAAGCCGCCGCGGAGAGAAAGCCGTGTGGATCTGTGGCGAACCAGCAGGGGATATCCCAGCCACCCGAACCAAATTTCTCACGTTTCTACAACGAACTGATGTACGTAAACGTGTCTGCCCTCCACAGGTGCACTGTGTGCTCCAGCGAACTCATGACGTGTTTTAATCCTCTGTTCGTCTCTCTTAATAAAGTCACTGTTCTGATGACGGCGTTTGGGACAAAGTCTTGATTTCCCGCACGGGAACACCAAGCGCCCCGAGCCGGGGAGCTGGGGGTCACTGCGTCCCCCGGCCAGGCTCCCCACGATGGGCTGGGGAGAGAGCTTCGTGCTTCTGGCTCATCCCGGCCCGGCCTCAGGGTGAAGGAGGGGAAAAGCGAAATGCGGCGGGGCCGGGGGGGCGGACCGCAGGGCCGAGGGATGCCCTGCATGGGCAGGGCATAACCGTCCCGGAGTGGGGCTGTGCACTGAAATGGGGCAGGAGACAGCACCCGAGCGGTGGGAGTGCCGTGTGCAGGGGTGCCACGAAGAGAAAAGGGGTAGGAGGTGAGCAGCGGTGGGATTTTCCAGGCTGTGACCCACGCAGCCATGGGAAGGTACCGGTCTGCGTGGGAGAGGTGCAAAGGTGGTGCTCGCAGGGCTGGAGGCATGTGCGAGCTGGTGGCCATGCTCCTGACAGCTTTCCGGTGTAGCCCTGAGACACTGCAGAGACATTTAATCTTCATTTCTTGTGGAAGAATTACATATTTATTTCATACCACCTGTGTTTTTTGTTTGCTTATTTTCCCCTACAATAGGAAGGATTTACATGCTGACCTGTATGCTCTCAGCCATGAGTTTGTCTCCTCCATGGTTCCCCCAGCACACATCAGAGGTGCCCATGGCTATGGGGAACTGAAAGTGCTGATCAGTGTCCCATCACAGGTACCATGGCTGTCAGCAAACCCATTCCACTGCAGACTATCTAAATGTGTAACATTTTCTACTGAAAGTGTAGTTACACAAATTCAGACTGAGACGTGAATTATTGGACTGAAAGACATCAAGAAAGATTCAGCTTGTGTGTTAATTTTATAATTTTTTAGTTCTTGTTTTGCTTGGTCTTAATGCTCAAAATTACAAGTATGGTTTAAATAAAGACCAAAATTTAAAAGTCTAATACCTAACAAAGAAACTGAGACTTCTGGTTCACTTGGGTGGTGCTGTCATTATGAGAATGCTCTCTGCAGTGTCATGTGCTATAGCCTGAGGGGCTCTTACCACTTTGATTACACTTACAAACACTTACATTACATTACAGTTATTTTTATTGTACAGATTTAAAAGAGCACACAAGCAGGGAAACCCGTGATGTAACAGTTTGCATAGAGCTGTCACTTGAATGTCCTTCACACTTCTAACATTGATGACATCAGGTGACACCATTTTTTTACAAAGGATTTATTTCTCCATTCCTTTTCAAGAGTTCTGACATGAGAAGTTGTGGCATTTTAGGGGCAGTGGAGTGCCAATACCTCTGGGCATCTCCACTGTGCTTTGTCATGTCCTCAAGGCACCCATGGGCTTCAAGGGCTGCTCCAGCCACCCCAAGGCCTCCACCTCCACCCCCCTAGACCTGACCCCTGACTCCTGCCCCCAGACCTATATCCCATTTCAGCCCAGCCTAGAGCCATTATCCCTTGCCCCAGTGGTGCCACCCGGTGCTGGTCTCCAGCTTTCTACAGCCCTTTTCTGCTTAGTCATGGGCCCCATAGGCTAATATCTCTGCCTGGCCTCAGACCCTAGAATGAATCATAGTACCACAGAATGACTTTGGTTGGAAGGGACCTTGAAGACCATCTAATTACAAACCCCCTGCCATGAGTGGGGACATCTTCCATTAGATCAAGTTGTCAAACTCCCAACCACTACCTGGCTTTGAACACCTCTAGGGATGGGGCAGACACAGCTTCTCTGGGCAACCTGTTCCAGTGCCTCACCACTCTCTGAGTAAAGACTTTCCTTCTAACATCTAATTTAACACACCTTCCTCTTTTAGTTTAAAACCTTTCCCCCTCATCCTGTCAGTTTAAAACCATTCCCCCTCATCCTGTCATTATCTACCTGAGCAAAAAGCTGCTCTCCATCCTTTTTATAAGCCCCCTGTAAATATTCAAAAGGTGCAATGAGGTCTCCCTAGAGCTTTCTCTTCTGTAGGCTGAACAGCCCCAGCTCTTTCAGCCTTTCTTTGTTGGAGAAGTACTCAAGACTTCTGATCATCTTTGTGGCTCTCCTCTGGACATCCTTCTAGTGCTGAGGGCTTCAGATCTGGACACAGCACTCAAAGTGGGGCCTCGGAAGGCCAGAGTAGTGGGGGACAATCACCTCCCTCAGCCTATTGGCCACTCCTCTTTTGATGCAGCCCAGGATACAGTCGGTCTTCTGGGCTGCAGGTATGCACTGCTGGCTCATGTCAAGCTTTTTGTCCACCAGAACCCCCAAGTCCTTCCCTGCAGGGCTGCTCTTAATGAGTTCTTCTACCACTCTGTGCTTATGCCCAAGATTGCCCTAACCCAGGTGCTGCAGTTTGCTCTTTGACTTGTTGAACCTCATTAGGTTCACTTGGGCCTGATTCTCAAGCTTGTCGAAGTCCCTTTGGATGGTAGCTCTTCCTTCTTTGGTATCAATTGCACCACTCAGTTTGGTGTCATCTGCAAGTTTGCTGAGGGTGCACTCTATCCCAATGTCAATGTATAAATATATTAAACAGCACTGGTTCCAATACAGACCCCTGAGAGACACTGTTCATCACAGGCCTCCACTTGGACACCAACTGTCTGTGTGTGACCTTCAAGCCAACTCCTTACCCACAGAATGGTTCACCCATCAAATCCATCTCTCTCCAACTTGAATCAGTATGTCATATGGGACCATGTCAAAGACCTTACAGAAGTAAAGAAGTTTAATTTAATGTTTAATCTAAACCTACCTTCTTTTAGTTTAAAACCATTACCCCTTGTCCTGTCACCGCACTCCCTGACAAAGAGTCCCTGTCCAGCTTTCCTGTAGACCCCCCTTTAGGTACTGGAAGGCTGCTATAATATCTACTTGGAGTCTTCTTTTCTCTAGACTGAACAACCCCAGCTCTCAGCCTGTCTTCACAGGAGAGGTACTCCAGCCCTCTGATCATTCTTGTGGCTCTCCCCTGGACTTGTTCTAACAGGTCCATGTCCTTCTTGTGCTGGGGGCCCCAGAGCTGAATGCAGCACTCCAGGTGGGGTATCACATGAGAATAGCAGAGGAGGAGAATCACTTCCCTCGACCTGCTGGACACACTGCTTTTGATGTAGCCCAGGATACAGTTGGCTTTCTGGGCTGCAGGCTCACATTGCTGGCTCATGTTGAGTTTCTTATCAGCCAGCATTGCCAAGTCCTTCTCAGCAGCATTGCTCTCAATCCATTCTCTGCCCACCCTGTATTTGTGCTTGGGATAGCCCTGGCCCAGAAGCAGAATCTTTCACTTGGACTTGTTGAACCTCATCAGGTTCACAGGCCCACCACTAGGCCTGGCCAGGTCCCTCTAAACTGGACAGTAAACAGAGCCAGAGGACCTGCATGGTTAAACAGGGAATTTCTGTGCAAACTCAAGTGGAAGAGGAGAGTATACAAATCATGGAAGGAGGGGCTGGCCCCTTGGGAGGAGTATAAGGCTGTTGTCAGAGGATGTAGGGAGGTAAATAGGAAAGCTAAGGCCTCCTTAGAATTAAACCTTGAGAGAGGGGTCAAGGACAACAGAAAGGGCTTCTTCAAATACATTGCAGATAAAACTAACACTAGAGGTAATGTAAGCACAGTAATGAATGAGGTAGATGCCCTGGTGACAGAAGATAAAGAGACGGCAGAGTGACTGAATGCCTTCTTTGTCTCTGTCTATAATGCTGGAGACTCTCCTAAGGATCCCTATACCCCTGAGGCCCCAGAGGAGGTTGGAATAAAGTAGGAATTTGCCTCAGTTGATGAGGGCTGGGTTAAGGGCCAATTAAGCAAGCTGGCCATCCATAAATCCATGGGTCCATGGGTGTTGAAAGAGCTTGCGGAAGTCATTTCTAGGCCACTCGCCATCATCTTTGGTAAGTCATGGGCATCGGAAAAGGTGTTGGAGGACTGGAGGAAAGCAAATATCACTCTGGTCTTCAGAAAGGGCAAGAAGGAGGACCTGGGTAACTATGGACTGGTCATCCTCACCTCCATACCTGGAAAGGTGATGGAACAACTTATCCTTGGTGTTGTCTCTAGTCATATCAAGGATAAGAGGGTCATTAGGGGCAGTCAACATAGAAAGTCTGTGCTGCCAGTCAGCAAAACCTGGACAAGCTGGAGAGCTGGGCAGGAAGAAACCAGATGAGGTTTAACAAGAACAAGGGTAGAGTCCTGCACCCAGGAAGGAAAAACCGCATTTATCAGTACAGTACCTGCTGGAGAAGGACCTGGGGATCCTGGTGGACAACAGGTTGGCTATGAGCCAGCAGTGTGCCCTGGTGGCCAAGAAGGCCAATGGGATCCTGATGTGCATTAAAAGGATCATGGCCAGCAGGTCAAGGGAGGTGATCCTCCCCCTCTACACTGCCCTGGTCAGGCCTAACCTGGAGTACTGAGTCCAGTTCTGGGCTCCCCAGTACAAAAAAAAGACAGGGATCTCCTGGATAGAGTCCAGGAGACTCTTTGTGGCCCAGCAGAGGGCCACAAAGATGATGCAGGCCCTGAAGCATCTTCCCTACGAGGAAGGGCTGAGAGACCTGGCTCTGTTCAGCCTGGAGAAAAGAAGAGCGAGGGGGAATCTAATCAATATTTATAAATACATGACATGTGGGAGACAACAGGATATGGCCAACCTCTTTTCATTGATATGAGGGGACAGGACAAGGGGCAATGGCCAAAAAACGGAGCACAGGAAGTTCTGCACCAACATGTGGAAGAACTTCATGGTGAGGGTGACAGAGCACTGGAACAGGCTGCCCAGGGAAGTTGTGGAGTCTCCTTCTCTGGAGATATTCAAGGCCAGTCTGGATACCTACCTGGGCCACCTGCTCTTGGAAACCTGCTTTGGCAGAGGGGTTGGACCCAGTGATCTCTTGAGGTCCCTTCCAACCCCTAGAATTCTGTGATTCTGTGTAATTTACTTTGATCGTCTGCATCCAAGTCTTCTCCTGGAGGCTTCCACATACTTCACAAACTTGGCATCCTTGGTGGGGGCAGAAAAAGCTGTTTTTTGTTACCAAGTATCAGGAAAAATACGTGCCATTGGGTGTCAGTGTATGGGGAAGAAGATGGATCTTGTAGAGCACTGAGAGAAAACTTTGCCATCAGCTACTGAGAAAAAAATTCAGCTTTATCATAGAATTACAGAATCATTTAGATTAGAAAAGGCCACATAGCTTGGTGGCACTGTGGCACTGTGACACAGGGCAGTATGAATTCCCCCAGGGGAAAAGTCAACTTTCTCCCTCCCTCCCTCCCTCCCTCCCTCCCTCCCTCCCTCCCTCCCTCCCTCCCTCCCTCCCTCCCTCCCTCCCTCCCTCCCTCCCTCCCTCCCTCCCTCCCTCCCTCCCTCCCTCCCTCCCTCCCTCTCTCCCTCCCTCCCTTCCTTCCTTCCTTCCTTCCTTCCTTCCTTCCTTCCTTCCTTCCTTCCTTCCTTCCTTCCTTCCTTCCTTCCTTCCTTCCTTCCTTCCTTCCTTCCTTCCTTCCTTCTTTCCTTCCTTCCTTCCTTCCTTACTTCCTTCATTCCCCCACTTTTTCTTATGCTTCCTCATTTTTTCAGTTATCAGAGAAAATATGTATGTACCTGTAACGGGTATGAAGCATACCTGTGGATGTACCCGATGTACACTACACTGTTGTAGCATATCTTTGGAATTTTGTAGGCTTTCCCCCTATTTCTGACTTGTACATTCACATGGAATCACTTGATGTTGCATCTGTTTACCTAGTCCTTGTAAAGTTTCAGTTTAACAGAAAGTCTGGGCCTTTCTATTTTTGAGCAGGGTAATTGAGTAGGTAACCATTAGGGTTAATTAGGGTTATCCTAATTGATTAGCATAACCATTGTGTTGTGGAAAACAAAACAAAAAATTACAGATGAGGTTGCAATGATATGATGGAATAAAATATGCAGTAGGCAGCTGTCTCTCATGTAAATGATTACGTTAGTTTAATTGTGAGGAATGGGAAGCTGAAATACTTAGATTTTCTTCGATGTGTGTTTTATTTTCTTTTGCTTTTGTGTGTTAGTTTAAAGGAAGTTGAAGCACACAGCTGTACTTTGTATCCCTAGAGGACCTGTGGCCTCTCACAATCCCAGCATGTCAGTGTTAAAAGGAGCTCCGCACGGTGCAAGGCTGCCCTCTGCTGGGAACCGAGGCTGCAGCACAACGGCATCAGGGAGCTGAGCATCTGCATCCCTGTGATTCCATCACACCTGTGGGAGTCCCCTTCTGAGCTCAGACTTGGGCCTTTAGTCTCCCGATCCCGTCTCTGGCCCCGTTTCCTTGCAGCAGCTCAGATCTGTGCTGTGGGTATCTCAGCTCCTGCAGTGATCTCTCCTGCATCTAGATGTCGTAGCTTGTCTCCAGTCCTGTCGCCAGCCCCATCTCCTCTGACTGCACTTCCTAGACAGAGTCTGGACCTCTTTCATTCCCTTCTTTGTCTGAGAATGCTGATGGACCCTGTCCCTGACACTAAGCTGTGCACGGCTGCTGAGGGCACTGCCTTTGCTGGGGTTCACCAGCTCCTGGCTCCCCTTTGCCCGGGGAGCAGATGCAATGGTGTACGGGCATAGGGCTCACACACAAATGAAAAAGTAGTGAGTGCTGGAGTTGTGGGAGATGCAAGGCTGTTTAGCCGTAGACACACTTCTCTTTGCTCCACTGAGAAACATACTGCCCCTGTGCTGTGGTGAGTAGTGCCTTGAGGACTCTGCTCTGACACAGCTGGCATGGGTGGACATTTGTTAAGAAGCCAAAAGGTGAGGTCATGCAAGCCCTTGGGAACTCAGTGCTTCTTACACAGATTCCTGCACAGAGCCTTCACCAAGGAAATAGTCTAGAGAATGCTGATTCATGTCCTTTTTCTTGTGGTCAACGTGCAGCAGGGGTGTCAGACCTGCAGGAAGCCCTTCCATGTCGTCTGGCTGTAGTGGTGGCTGTAACCTGATATGACAGGTAACCATAATGCTGAACGTACCTGATTAAGTACTATCCTTTTATTCCTGCCTAGAAGATGGCAAATACTGTTGAGCAGATGGTAAATGATAGGATCGATGGTTGGATATCCCACCTGTTTTACATGGGCAGGATGTCTTCTTCATGATAGGCAATACTGGGAGTAGCAATGGGACCACCAATGCTGTGAACACCTGTGCCATTTGTCCTAGCAGTCCTTCCCCTCTTATGGTCCACTGTAGTTGACTAGAAAGGCTCTATGGGATTCCCAAAAAAAGCATAGACTGACCCCAAAAAACAGCTAGTGGACCCATGAACCACAACAACTTTTTGAGTCCCTGCACAGAGACAGTAGCCAGTGTTGGGGACTTCCCTTTGCCTGTGGTTGTGGGAGGCCTTACTGCAACCTTTAAGACCACAATGGGGTGCAGGCTGGTGCTATATATACTTCCAATACAGTCTGTAAGGCTGGTGATATAAAACTTCTTAAAAACACCACCTGGTCGTCTGAGGAGGGAAAAGTAAGAAGTGAGCTGTGACCTGAGGGCATTCCCCTATGGGCTGGCAGCTGCCAGAGAAATATAAACAAGTATAGAAAGAGGCACCTGTGTTCAACGACAAGAACAAAGTGGAAAAATCTATGAGAACCTTGACTGGCAACCAACTCGCCTTACATCCTGTTAATAAATTTCCTCATCTTATAAATGTGTATGAATATCTGAAGGCAGGATGCAAAGACTAATGTCCTAGGCTCTCTTCAGTGGTGCCCAGCTACAGGACAACAGGCAACGGTCACAAATCAGAACATGAGATGTTTTCCTTCGACATCAGGAAGCACTTCTTTACTGTGCAGTTTATGGAGCACCAGCCCAGGTTGCGCAGAGTCTCAGGAATTCCCCCTCCTTGGAAATCTTCAAAAGCTATCTGCACATGGTCTTAGGCAACCTGCTGTAGGTGGTCCTGCCTGAGCAGAGGAATTGGACCATATGACCTCCAGAGGTCCCTATCAGCCTTAACTGTTCTGTGATTCTATGATTCCTCTGTATTTGCATTAAATTTATACATCAGTGTATCATATTGTACACGACTAGTAGTGGCCTGCCAGTGGACATTTGCTGCTACATTACTGCTTCTCTTAAAAGACATTTAAAATGCTCCTCTGCATTTGGGGTATTTGCTTTGGGGTATTTTTGAAATTCCTGTCTGAAGAGAAGCCAAGTTACAGGCTATCTTGAAAACCTGGACTTCCACAGCTTACACAAGGTAGCAGGAAAGTCCCTGAAAAGAAACAAGGTAACTGTGGCAGAGGGGGTTGCACAGTGGCAGGCGTACTTGATGGACCTTCCACAGCCTTACAGATACAATGATGGTGTTTAGTGTAACTTAACAGTGACAGACGTATTGTTCAAACAAACCTGAGCCACTGATTCAAGAGAAAAAACAGGTTCTGAAATATCTGAGGCTTTTAAAGCTGTTTCTGCCAGGAAGCACTAGCCTCAAATCACAGACTGACGAGGCAAAAAATATTTAAGCCAGCCTTTAAGCAAACTGTTAAAGCAGTGTAATGTTGACATTTTTTGTTGTTAATAATGCATCAGAAGCCTCCATCACAGAGTGTTTTAACAGGGTGCTTGAAAGCAAGAGGTGGGGATATTTTACCATACACAACACTTTTCACTACATTTAGGTATTGTTGACATTTATGAAGAACTACTGCCACAGCTTCCACAGAATGATTGGAACCCAATTTGTGGTTGTGAACCCTTCAAATTCTGTGAGGATTTGGAAAAACCTGCATGGGGGTGTGTTTATAACTGAAGAATCTGCCTCTGCTCAAGAGGAGAACATACGGGCTCGACACATTAGAGTGTCCAGAACAAAAGAAAGATCTGAGGTTTAAACCCACCCATGTATGTGGATTACCATAGAACCTGGAATGGCAATAGTTTTTCTGGTTTTCAAGACATCCCTGCGATGTATGAAACAGCTGCTGGAAGTACATTCTGTAGCTGGTGTCAAAAAAACCCCTTAGGGTTATCCAAGAGGTCACCAAGTCATTTTCATGGTAGCACTTGATACAGCCATGAAAAAAACTCCCAACAGCTGCTAACACCACACCCATAGCCAACCAAGAAGTAGGATCCTACTGGATATTCACCACCTTGCATGATGGATTTGAATATTTTACTTTTCAGCCACATACATAAGCTGTTGGTTAGAGGGTGTCAAACATCTCCTTTTTCTCTCGTGATGGCCATTTGGGGTGACAAGTGTTATTTTGCTAGGTTTAAGGAACAAAAAGTGGTATGCAGGCATGAAGGCAGAGGTCAGCATAGCAGATTGAAAGGTATAAATGAAATGATAAACCTCAATATTCTCACAGAATATGTGATAGGTCATCATCATAACCTCATTGACCTGCAGGCCCCTCTCAAAATTTTTGCATCCTGCTGGCAATAGTATCTCAGTTTTTGTGGTTTGTTTTTGTTTGTTTGCTTTTTGTTTTGTTTTGTTTTACCAAGTTAAAAAAAAAAAAAATAATCTAATTAGCTTCACAGAATGAAAAAAAAAAAGAGTATTTTTTTCCTCAGGCATCATGCAGTCTGCCCCATAGTATTCCTATGGTGGAAGAGGGCCCATGTGACTTTGATTTTCACCAGTTTTGAAAAAAAATAGAGGCAGATAACCTTTGCAGCTCTTGATTCCCAAAGCTTGAAAGGAGGGTGCTTGATTTCGTGGATAAAACAAATGTAAAGAGTCAATGTAAATATAAAGAGTAAATACAAGCAGGTTGGGTACTTCCATACACATAAATTTACCACGTTGGGTGACTGATTTCACATCCATTTCTTTTCTTTCAGAAACTGACTAACAACAAGGTAATCATGATAGTGCATAATGTACTAGGAAAGTGCAGTGCCAAAACTCTGTCAATAACCAGCTGTCCTGGTTTCAGCTAGGATAGAATTAATAGTAGCTAGTAGGGTGCTATGTTTTGGATTTAGGATGAGAAGAATGTTGATAACAGACCAATGTTTTAATTGCTGCAGAGCAGTGTTTACACCAAACCAAAGACTTTTCAGCTTCTTGCTTTGCCCTGCCAGTGGGCAGGCTAGGGGTGCAACAGGAGCTGGGAGGGGACAGACCCAGGACAGCTGACCCAAACTGGCCAAAGGGGTTTTCCATATCATCTGACATCATTCTAAACAATATATAGGAGTGGCTGGCCATGGTGGAGTGGCTGGCTGCTCGGGGTTAGGCTGGGCATCAGTCAGTGGGTGGTGAGTAATTGCATTGTGCATCACTTGTTTCATACACATATTTATTATTATTATTATTATTATTATTATTATTGTTGTTGTTGTTGTTGTTGTTGTTGTTTTCTACCCTAATAAACTTTCTCTATCTCAATCCACAGGCTTCATTTTCCTGATTCTTTCCTCCATAGTCCCAGGTAGTACGGGAGGGGGGAGGGTGAGCGAACATCTGTGTGGTGCTTAGCTGCTGGCCAGGTTAAACCACAACAGTCCATTTGGTGCCTAACATGGGGCTAGAAGGGTTGAGATACTGACAGATCTGACCAGAGTATGTTAAACCAAAACTGGTATAAGTATTAGACCTGCTTAATAGTTGCTAGTCACAATGTTGATTGCTTTGATCTCAGGTCTGCAGTGCCTTTTTTCCAGATTGAGTTATATTGCACCTTATTTACTGTATGTGATCCCTGTCATGCTGTTCATCCTTTCCAGGGGCTGGTTTAAGATTATTATTTTACTGTGTGGTGTAACACTAGCTTATGATATGATAAAATTTCTGGTCATAAGACTAACCTGGTATTTGTACTCAGCACTGCTATCAACTCTATACTTCGGAAACCGTATCTCAGAAGCTATTACCTTATTTCTTCAGGGAGCCAATCTGTGGAGGGGACAGGGGGAGATATTTTTTCCTGCTTGTTCACTCTCCCTTTCTCCTTCAGCCCCCACTTCTCCTCTGGGCTAGTTACGATGGTTCTTCAAGATTTTGAATATCCTTGGGGTGTTCAGAACAGCATGTTGTTATTGTTATGTCTCCTGAATGTGCTTCAGATTTTGTTTAAGGTTAAACAACTACTTAGGAATGCCATCCAGAGATCTATCCTGAGGCAGGATAGTTATGAGTGGCAGGGAATGTGGGAGGATATGGGCAGGTATCTAGAGTAGTGGGCACCTCCAGTGCTTTGGAAATTCACCCCTGAACAACTGCAAAATCCTAAAAAACTGGTAGAATGCTTGAAAAAGGGGTGTCATCACCCTGGCAATTCCAGAAAGACAGAAATCACTGCAATGTGCTGGGGTCTAGTCTATGCCTATCAAGTTGCAATTGATGCCACTATAAGCCTAGTGACAGACCCTGCGGCAACTCCAAGTCTTGTGACAGGCCCAATGGCCACTGTAACCCCTGCAGCCACTCCAACCCCTATGATCACAGAATCACAGAATCACAGAATTTTCTAGGTTGGAAGAGACCTCAAGATCATCGAGTCCAACCTCTGACCTAACACTAACAGTCCCCACTAAACCATATCCCTAAGCTCTACATCTAAACGTCTTTTAAAGACCTCCAGGGATGGTGACTCCACCACTTCCCTGGGCAGCCTGTTCCAATGTCTAACAACCCTTTCTGTAAAGAAGTTCTTCCTAACATCCAACCTAAAACTCCCCTGGTGCAACTTAAGCCCATTCCCCCTTGTCCTGTCACCAGACACGTGGAAGAATAGACCAACCCCCACCTTGCTACAGCCTCCTTTAAGGTATCTGTAAAGAGCAATAAGGTCACCCCTGAGCCTCCTTTTCTCCAGGCTAAAGGGCCAGAACCCATCTGTATTTATGGGGTGATGGGGGGATCCCAGCAGTTAACTATATTGGAGGCTGAAGTGAGTCTAACTGGGCAAATGAGTGGCAAAAGCACCGTACTGTTACTGGCCTGGATGCTCCATGCATCCTTGGCAATAGACTGTCTCAGAACAGGATATTTCAAGGACCCAGAAGGGTTCCAGTAGGCTTTTGGCATAGCTGCGTTAGAGACAGAGGACCTTAAACAGTTGTCTACCTTGCCTGGTCTCTCGGAGGACCCCTCTGTTGTGGGGTTGCTGAGGGTCGAAGAACAGCAGGGGCCAATCGCTATCACAACTGTGTACCGGTGGCAACATTGCACCAACTGAGACTCCCTGATTCCCATCCATAAGCTAATTCATCAACTGGAGAATCAAGGTGTGATGAGCAAGACTCATGCACCTTCTAATAGTCCCATATGGCCAGTGCAAAAGTCTAATGGTGAGTGGAGACTAACAGTGGATTATCATGGCCTGGAAAAAGTCATGCCATCGCTGAGTGCTGCAGTGCTGGAAATGCTAGAACTCCAATACGAACTGGAATCAAAGGTGGTACACCACAAAAGTGGTACAGCACAATCGATATTGCTAATGCATTTTTTCTCCATTCCTCTAGCAGCAGAGTGCAGACCACAGTTAGCATTTACTTGGTGGGGTGTCCAATACATCTGGAATCGACTGCCCCAAGGTTGGAAACACAGCCCTACCATTTGCCATGAACTGATCCAGTCTGCGCTGGAACTGGGGGAAGATCCTAAACACCTGCAGTACATCGATGACATCATTGTGTGGGGTGACACAGCAGAAGTTTTCGAGAAAGGTAAGAAAATAGTCCAAATCCTTCTGAAGACTGGTTTTGCCACAAAACAAAATAAAGTCAAAGGACCTGCACAAGAGATCCAGTTTTTAGAAATAAAATAACAAGCTGGATGCTATCAAATCCCAATGGATGTGATCAACAAAATAACAGCTATGTCTCCACCAACTAGAAAAAAAGAAACACAAACTTTCCTAGGTGTTGTGGGGTTTTGGAGAATGCACATTCCAAATTACAGTCTGATTGTAAACCCACTCTACCAAGTAACCTGTAAGAACAATGATTTCAAATGGGGCCCTGAGCAATGACAAGCCTTTTAACAAATTAAGCAGGAAATGGTTCATGCAGTAGTCCTTGGGCCAGTCTGGACAGGAACGAATGTGATCTACACTGCAGCCGGGGAGAATGGCCCCACGTGTAGCTGCTGGCAGGAAGAGCCTGGGGAAACTCGAGGTCGATCCCTGGGGTTTTGGAGTTGGGGATACAAAGGATCTGAGGCCCGCTACACTCCAACCGAAAAAGAGATATTGGCAGCATATGAAGGAGTTCAATCTGCTTCGGAAGTGGTCAGTACTGAAGCATAGCTATTCGTGGCACCCTGACTGCTGGTACTAGGCTAGATGTTCAAAGGAAAGGTCCCCTCTACGCATCATGCAACTGATGCTACATGGAGTAAGTAGGTTGCACTAGATTACTTAGCAGGCTTGAATAGCAAACCCCAGTCACCCAGGAATCTTGGAAGTAATTATGGATTGGCCAAAAGACAAATATTTTGGGATATCACTGGAGGAGGAGGTGACCCATGCTGAAGAAGCCCCACTGTACAACAAACTACCAGAAAATGAGAAGAAATATGCCCTATTCACTGATGGGTCCTGTCATGTTGTGAGAAAGCATTGGAGATGGAAGGCTGCTATATGGAGTCCTACATGATGAGTTGCAGGAGCTGCTGAGGGAGAAGGTGAATTGAGTCAGTTTGCAGAACTGAGAGCCATCCAACTGGCTTTAGATATTGCTGAATGAGAAAAGTGGCCAGTTCTCTCTCTATAGTGTTTCATGGATGGTACCAAATGCCCTGTGGTGGTGGTTACAGCTATGGAAGCAGAACAACTGGCAGTGCAGGGGCAAACCCATCTGGGCTGCTGCATTGTGGCAAGACATTGCTGCCTGGGTAGAGAACCTGGTAAAGGTATGCCATGTAGATGCTCATGTGCCCAAGAATCGGGCTACTAAAGAATATCAAAACAACCAGCAGGTGGATCAGGCTGCTAAGATTGAAGTAGCTCAGGTGGACATGGACTGGACATAAGGGTGAATTATTTATAGCTCAATGGGCCCATGACACCTCAGGCCAGCAAGGTAGAGAAGAAACACATAGGTGGGCTTGTGATTGAGTGGTGGTCTTGACCATGGACACTATAGCCGAGGTTATTCATGGTTGTGAAACACGTGTTGCAATCAAGCAAGCCAAACAATTGAAGCCTCTTTGGTATGGAGGACGATGGCTGAAATATAAATATGGAGGGGCCTGGCAGACTGATTACATCACACTCCATCAAACCCACAATGACAAGTGCCACGTACTTACAATGTTGGAAGCAACCACCAGATGGCTGGAAACATATCCTGTGCCCCATGCCACTGCCTGGAACACTATCCTGGGCCTTGAAAAGCAAGTCCTATGGCAACATGGCACCCCAGAAAGAATCGAGTCAGACAATGGGACTCATATCTGGAATGACCTTATAGACACTTGGGCCAAAGAATATGGTATTGAGTGGGTGTATCACATCCCCTATCATGCACCAGCCTGGGACATTGAAAAATTGAGATATGTATTTGGCAAAGGCCACCTGGTTAGTCCATACTAGGGGATCTGCCAACCGAGCTGGACCTGCACAATCAAACCTGTTATGTACTGTAGAAGGGGATAAAGTTCCGGTAGTGCATGTAAGAAACCTGCTAGGTAAGACAGTCTGGGCTACTCCTGTCTCAGGAAAAGGCAAAACCCATTTGTGGGATTGCTTTTGCTCAGGGACCTGGATGCACTTGGTGGATAATGCAAAAGAGTGGGAAGGCTGAATAAAATACAAACGACGTGTCCCCTTCAGACTCTCATTCTTCGTCATTCTTCTTTTCTGCTTCTCCTTCATCCCAAGGGTCAGCAGAGCAAGAGGCAAAGGAAAAATGTAGTTTGAGACATGTGTCCCAGTTTCCTGCACACGTCCTATGCCGTAGATCAAAGAATAATAGAATCATAGAGTATCTGGAGTTGGAAGGGAGCCACAACAATCGTTGAGCCCAACTCTACACCACACCACTCAAAAATCAGTCCCAATGCCTGACAACATTTTCCAAATGCTTCTTGAGCTCCAGATGACTTGGCACTGTGACCAACAGGGGATCCTGTTCCAGTGCCCGATCATCCTCTTGGTGAAGAATCCCTAACACCCAGCCTGACTGTCCACTGCCACAGCTCTGTGCTATTCCCTCAGGTTGAATCGCTATGACCAGATAGAAGAGATCAGCGCCTGCCCCTCTGCTCCCCATTGGGAGGAAACTGGAGGTTGCCATGTGGCCTCCCCTCAGTCAGGCTCCCTTCCTCTAGGCTGAACAAACCAAGTGATTTCAACCGCTCCTCATGCATCTTGCCCTCTACACCCTTCATCATCTGCATAGCCATCTTTTGGACATTCTTTAATAGTTTTATGTTCTTCTTATATAGTGGTGTCCAAAACCACACGTAGTACTCAAGGTGAGTCCACAGCAGCACAGATAAGAGCAGGATAATCCTTTCCCTTGACTGGCTAGCAATGCTATGCTTGATGTATCCCAGGGTACTGTTGGCCTTTCTGGTTTCCAGGGCACACTGCTGACCCATATTCAACTTGTAGACAACTAGAATACCCAGATCCTCTTCTGCTGGGCTGGTCTCCTGCCTCTTAACCCCAATCTGTACATACAGCCAGGGTTGCCCCTTTCCAGGTACAGAATCACAGAATCACAGAATCACAGAATTTTCTAGGTTGGAAGAGACCTCAAGGTCATCGAGTCCAACCTCCAACCTAACGCTAACAGCCCTCCACTAAACCATATCCCTAAGCTCTACATCTAAGCGTCTTTTGAAGACTTCCAGGGATGGTGACTCCACCACTTCCCTGGGCAGCCTGTTCCAATGCCTCACAACCCTTTCTGTAAAGAAGTTCTTCCTAACATCTAACCTAAAACTCCCCTGGCTCAACTTAAGCCCATTCCCCCTCGTCCTGTCACCAGGCACGTGGGAGAACAGGCCAACCCCCACCTCGCTACAGCCTCCCTTGAGGTACCCATAGAGAGCGATAAGGTCGCCCCTGAGCCTCCTCTTCTCCAGGCTGAACAAGCCCAGCTCCCTCAGCCGCTCCTCGTAGGACTTGTTCTCCAGGCCCCTCACCAGCTTCGTCGCCCTTCTCTGCACCCGCTCAAGCACCTCCATGTCCTTCTTGTAGCGAGGGGCCCAAAACTGAACACAGTACTCGAGGTGCGGCCTCACCAGAGCCGAGTACAGGGGGACGATCACCTCCCTAGCCCTGCTGGTCACGCTGTTCCTAATACAAGCCAGGATGCCGTTGGCCTTCTTGGCCACCTGAGCACACTGCTGGCTCATATTCAGCCGACTGTCCACCATCACCCCCAGGTCCTTCTCTGCCTGGCAGCTTTCCAACCATTCCTCTCCCAGCCTGTAGCTCTGCTTGGGGTTATTGCGCCCCAGGTGCAGGACCCGGCACTTGGCCTTGTTAAACTTCATGCAGTTGACCTCAGCCCACCGGTGCAGCCTATCCAGATCCTCCTGCAGAGCTTTCCTACCCTCAAGCAGATCGACACACGCACCTAACTTGGTGTCATCTGCGAACTTACTGAGGGTGCACTCGATGCCCTCGTCCAGATCATCGATGAAGATATTAAAGAGGACCGGCCCCAGCACCGAGCCCTGGGGGACGCCACTAGTGACTGGCCTCCAACTGGACTTGGCTCCATTCACCACGACTCTTTGGGCCCGGCTATCCAGCCAGTTTCTAACCCAACGAAGCGTGCGCCAGTCCAAGCCAAGAACAGCCAGTTTCTTGAGGAGAATCTGGCACTTGCTCTTGTTACACTTCATATTGTTGGTGATTGCCCAGCTCTCTAATTTGTTGAGATCTCTCTGCAAGGCCTCTCTATCTTTGACAGAGTCAACAGCTCAAGCCAAATTTGTATAACCTGCAAATTTCACTCAGTGTATTTTCAAGTCCTACATGAGAACCGGCACTAAAATGGAGCCCTGGGGAACCCCACTACTGACTGGCTGCCAGCCTGATATAACCCAATTAACTATAACCCTTTGAGCCTGACCTGACAGACAATTGTTCACACATTTTATTATCTAATTGTCTAGCTATTTGTCTGTGCTGAACATTTGTCCAGAAGGATACTGTGAGAAACAGTACTAAAAGCTTTGCTGAAATCCAAAAAGATGTTATCGTTTTCCCTTGATCAGCTAGCTGGGTGACATTGTCATAAGAGGAAATTAAATGTGTTAACCAGGCCTTTCCTCTTGTCAACCTGTGCTGGCTGTGAAGAATGAGTGTGCTATCTTTCAAGTGTTTTTCCATATAACAGATACAGCCCTGCCCAACTCTCGGGTTTTTGGTCATGGGCAAAGCTTTTACAGACCTTACACTTTTCACATGCAATTATTGTCAGACTTTTTTTTTTTTTTTTAATTGCCAGGGCCTTCTTGGGCCTTGCTTATCTTCCCTAATTATAATTCTGTTGTAACAGTTTTTCCTGTTTTGCTGCTACATAAGCCAAGCCCCTGAAGCAGCCAAACCCCTGGTCCTGTCACTAGCGATCCTTTGGACATTCTCTAATAGTTTTATGTCCTTCTTATATTGTGGTGCCCAAAACCACACATGGTACTCAAGGTGAGTTTGCACCAGCACTGATTAGAGTGGCACAATCACTTCCCACAACTGGCCAGTATGTTTTTTCTTAGTCATTAAAGGAAATTAAGGTCATTAATCAGGACTCTCCCCTCATGAACCTGTGTTGGCTATGATCAATGACCAAATTATTCTTCATGTGTTTTTCAGTGAGTCTCAGAATCATCTTTTACATAATTTGACCAGGCACAGAATTTAAATTGACAGGCCTGTAATTACCAGGGTCTTCTTTCTTGATCTTCTTGAAAATTGGAACAACTTTTGCCAGTTTCCAGTTGACCTGGACCTCTCCAGATCCCCAGGACCACTGAAAAATAGTTGATAGGTCTAGCAATGGCATCAGCCAGCTCTCTGGGATGAATCCCATCAGACCCTACAGACTTGCATGCAACCACATGGAGCAGCAAGTCACACACATGTTCAGGCTTGGTTGGGAGTTTATTGTTACTGCAGTCATGATCCTCCAACTCAGGGCACCTGGGGACCCAGAACCCAGATTCACTTAGTTCCTCTAAGTTTGTCTTGACTTATAGGCAAAATTAATATTTTAGTACCTTTGAAGAATATTTCTCCTTGAACTGTTGTCACATCTCTTGATCTCTAAATTAAGTAAGTAACCCACGCTTCAAGAATGCCTGAAGTAGACAAGTTCACCTGTGATCTAGCAAAATATTGTCATTCTTTATCAAAGAGCCTCACTCTAGAAGTCACACTAGATGGGCTAATTTTCCCCCTCCCAGAGCTGGAATTCTTACATAACTATATTCAGTGATCTAAACAAAGTACATTTGCCCTGTCTGGATTGCAGAAGTACTTAGAGTTATGTAATGTTTTAGATTACATGCACAGTGTTTTCAAGCAGTGTTTTCAAGTACACTCTTCTGTGTTGCATTGGCTATTAATTTATCTGTTCTTTCCAGAAAGATCAGTAGAGCAATTACTCATTTTTCTTTTTTAGCTGGTTTCTTCCCTTCAGGATAGTCCGAGTTTAGGAATGTTTGCAACAAGATTTTAGAATCTTGCCACTTCTTTCCTTTTTTTTTTTCTTTTTTTTTTCTCTATGTAACATCTGTAAAGAACAAGAAAAACCCACCCCATACAGTCAATTGAGACATGCACTAACTAAATATTAAAAGACCTGGTTCAGTATCTTCCATGTCCTCTGCAGGTCCCATCAGGTGGTCAGGGTGGTTTTGCCAGCTGAGTTTCAAGACAAGTCTGAGAAATGTCTCTTCTTTGGCTGAGCTCACACTGCCAGCTGACTGTCTGTGGAGCAGGTTGCAGCCCTCAGTGTACTGCAGAACAAGAGTGCTAAGCCCCAACTCTGGAGCAGGCAGGTGACAGCGTGCTCACCTGGAGGATGACTGAAATCTTTTCACATATTTTGTAGCTCAGGCTAGAATAGGCATCAGGTAGTTATTGATGCTCTTATCTTTGTCTTCCTGTTTGTCTGATGGCCCAGTCACTTCAGAGTAAAGGATCGTTGAGTCCAACTCCTGTCTCTATATTACATATACACTGTGTATATTTAAACATATTTGTATTTATTGGTATATATAAATACCCATATCCAAACATGCACACAGTGCAAATAACATAAATAGATATTTTCACATTTAGTGTTTCCCATCCAAAAGGCAGCGGGACACCAATCAGTGGGTGTGTGCAGGGCACGTGGCTTGAACAGCACGCAGCCAATCAGCCACAAAATGTCGGCCATCATGAAATGGTGGCCTTCACAAAATGGCAGCTCCCAGTGTGTTGCAGGGAGGTACATGGCCAAGCCACATCCTCTGCTGGTCCCTCCAGGTGGTCAGGGTGGTTTCTGCCAGGTTTGTTTCAAGACTAGTCTGAAGAACATCTCTTCTTAGGCTAAGTCAGTGTGGCCATCTGTGCTGTCCATGGAGCATGTTGCTGCCCTTGGTGTGCTGCAGAATGAGCGTGCTAAGCCCTCAGAGGATGCTTTGCTTCCAAGTGGCCTCTCTCCCTTGTGGCTGGCAGCGGGGAGGTCAGTGCTGGGAGCTCGAGGTAGTGCCTTTGGCAGCTCTGCTCTTCAGAGCCATCTGGGCTTCTGTTCCCCAGCAAAAGGAGCCTTGTTCCTTTCTCCCAGAAGTGTTGCAGGAGTTATGCATTGCAAGTGAGTACTTTTTCCTGCAAATGCCATGAAATCTTGGCAGCAGCAGCTGAACTTGATTCTCAGAGTATATGCAGTCCTTGCTGCTGTCAGCACCGTGGAGAAGAGCATTAGCAGGGCAAGGCAAGATCTGGCACAGGCTGTCATGGCACACGGCATTTTGGAGCTATATTCCGTGCTGACTCTTAGCCACAGTTTCACCTGATTGCCCCTTGCATTTTCTGCTTTATTGCTTAGTACAATACTGCACATGAGGAAGGGTAGGAAAGTGCTCACCTGATTGTTTTAAAAAGTGATGCTTGTTTTCATTTCCAGCAGGTGGTGCCACAGAGAGGAGTGTGCTAGGAAGAGAAATAATACTATGTACAAAGCAGGTGATGTACAATTGTGGTGGTTTTACCGTGCTGGGCAGCTAAACCCCACAACCGCTCTCTCACTCCCCCTCCTTTAGATAAGGAGGGGGAGAAGTAAAGCAAAGAACAACTCACGGGTTGAGATAAGGATAATTTAATTAAAGGGAAATAATTATAATAATTAAATAAAGACTACCATGAACTAAACAATTTAACTAAGGGGAAATAAAAGGGAAAGGGGAAAAAGGGAGGAAAACAAACAAACAAAATAAATGAAAGCTATATGGAAGTGCAGAGGAAAGAAATTACTCTCTACTTCCCACAAATGAGCGATGATTGACCACGTCCTTGAAGCAAGGCCTCAACGCACACAGCCGGTGTTCGAGAGGAGGACCGACGTCTTCTCAACGAGAGCCCACCCCTCCCCTCTTCTTCCTGTTTCCACCTTTTATTGCTGAGTGTGACACCACATGGTATGGAATATCCCTTTGATTGGTTTAGGTCAGCTGCCCTAGTGATGTTTCTCTCCTCACTTTTTTGCCCACCCCCTAGGAGGGTTAGAGAAAGGCCCAATGCTGTGCCACTGCTGCTCAGCAGTAGACACAACACTGGTGTGATAACACTGCTGTTCCAGCTACAAGTACAGAGTACAGCACTGAATGGGCTGCTGCCGGGAAAGTTAACATTCCAGCCAGACCCAGTACAACAATGCCCTTGCTCACCACCCACTGACTAATGCCCAGCCTGTCCCCGAGCAGCAGTCCCTCTCCTACTCCAGCCCACTACCCCATATAATTGTTCAGCATGACAGCACATGATATGGGACATCCCTTTGGGTCAGCTGTCCTGACTGAATTCCTTCCCAGCTTCTTGTGTGCTCCCAGTCTCCTCGTTGGTGGGGTCCTATGAGAAGCTGAAAAGTCCTTGGCTTAGTGTAAGCACTGCTTTGTAAGCTAAAATGTCAGCATGCTATCAGCATTAACATGCTATCAGTATTATTAACATTAGCATTATATTAGTATTAGCATGCTATCGGCATTATTCTCATGCTAAATCCAAAACACAGCACCATACCAGCTACTAGGAGGACAATGAACCCTATCCTAGGTGAAACCAGGACAATACCAACCCCTTATTCCATACCATTTATGCTCAAGTCCCACACTTTCAAGTACTTTCCAATTAATCACCACTTTTCATATACGTATATGAAACGCCCACCGAGTTTGTTTAGTCTGTGAATGACTTTGGGCTTCATCTGTCACAACAATCTTTCAGTGCAGAAGAGATGGTGTGTGGTGTCGGATTGTCACATGCTGAAGCTTGTTGTGATTCCATCACACAGCTGTGCTTGTCCAGTTTTATCAAAATTCATTCATCATTATCTGGGTGACTGTTATTGTAATACCATGAACATGACATATAGCAATTATAGTAGTGATGGCCTACGGTATTATATAGTAATTAACATCATGGAATTCAAATCATGGGCTACTCTCACCCAACATTAAATCCATTTGAGGAATACATCAGACTTCCCCATTCTTCCACACTACCCACCAATACACCCAGGTCCTTGAGCAAACGCAGTCCCATGGATGGGCTTGCCTTTGCCTGAGCCAGGAATAGCCAAGACTGCCTGACCCTGAATGCTTTTTATGTGCACTACGGGGACTTTATTGCCTTCTACAGTATGTAGCAGGTTTGACTGGGGAGGTCTGGCTTGCTTGGCAGAACCCCTAGTGTTGACTAAGCAGGTGGCCTTTGCCAAATGTGTATCCCAGTTTTTGAATGTCCCAGTTCCCTCTACCTTCAGTGCGCTCTTTAACAGACCATTATATCCTTGATTTTCCTGGAAGCTGGTGCATGACAGGAGATGTGAAATATCCACTCAGTACTGCACTCTTTGGTCCAGGTGTCTATGAGGTTGTTTCAGAAATAAATCCATTGTCTGACTCAATTCTTCATGGGGTGACATGTCACCATAGGACTTGTTTTTCAAGTGTTCTGGGCAGTGGCATGGGGCACAGGGTGTATTTCCATCCCTCTGGTGGTTGCTTCCACCATTGTATGCACATCGTGCTTGCCGTTGCAGGTTTGAGAGAGCGTGACATAATCTATCTGCCAGAATTCCCCATAGTTAGATTTCATCCATTGTCCTCCTTACCTGAGAGGCTTTAAACATTTGGCTTGCTTGATTGCAGCATGTGTTTCACAATCCTGAATAACCTGTCCAGTACTGTGCATGGTCTAGAACACTGCTCAATCACAAGCCCAACTATATGTTTCGTCTCTTCCTTGATGGCCTGAGGTGTCATGGGCCCATGGATCTATAAATAATTCACCCTTCTGTTGCCAGTCCAGATTGACCACAGCCTCTTCAATCTTAGCAGCCTGATCCACCTGCTGGTTGTTTGGTGTTCTTCAGTTGCCCAATACCTGAGTATGTGAACATATATGTGGCATACTTTTACAACAAATTCTCTACCTGGGCAGCAATGTCTTGCCAAAATGCAGTAAGAAGCTTTCCTTCCTTCCTTCCTTCCTTCCTTCCTTCCTTCCTTCCTTCCTTCCTTCCTTCCTTCCTTCCTTCCTTCCTTCCTTCCTTCCTTCCTTCCTTCCTTCCTTCCTTCCTTCCTTCCTTCCTTCCTTCCTTCCTTCCTTCCTTCCTTCCTTCCTTCCTTCCTTCCTCCTTTCCTCCTTTCCTTCCTTCTTTCCTTCTTTCCTTCTGTCTTTCCTTCTTTCCTTCTTTTCATTTCCTTCCTTCCTGCCTTCCTTCCTTCCTTCCTGCCTTCCTGCCTTCCTGCCTTCCTGCCTTCCCGCCTTCCTGCCTTCCCGCCTTCCATCTGTCATTTTCTCTCTTTCCTTCTGTCTTTAATTCTCCCTCTGTGTGATGCTGCACCCTGTGTTGCAACTGGCTATATGTGCAAATCCAAGCTTAGTGCCTGCTTTTCCAGACCACTTGATCCTTAGAATACACATTCCCCACTTACTCAGAGCTGCTTGGACTCTAGTGTAAGCACAGAGTTAAACAGGCTCCACAAAACCACTCTGTCACCACTATGTCCACATTGGAATGCTGTCATGAAGATATGTGCAATTACAGAGGACTACATGATGTTTTGTCTCCTCCCAAGGGTGCAGATATCAAGGGAGCAGATATCAACATGACAGCAAGAACCTCATCACCAATGTGCAGGACTGACCTCACCAAAACAATTACAGTTCAGGGCAGCTGTGATTGCTGTTCCTATAGCTGGTGAGCTGATCTTGATGCTCCTTATCATGCTGTCCTTGCGGATGCCCAAGAGTGAAAATAAGAGACTGCAAGACCAACTGCAGCAAATGCTCTCCTGTTTGCACTATAGTTTCCATGGAAATCATGCGAAAAAAGGGTAGGTGGCAAAATTGGACTTGGAATGCATGGTGCTTGTAACTGGTCATGAGAACTGCTGCATGACCTGTGATAAAATGAGACATTCAGACCTCAGCAATGATAAGATTCTTTTGCTAGTCCATCCACTGGGGAATGTAGAGCAGACATGGGAAGCTGGAATTTGTATGACCAATTATTTTTTAATCTGAGCTAAACTTACTCTCTGGACTCTTGAAGGCCTTTGGGTTCTGTTGGACAGGAGCACTTAATCTTGAAACAAAAACCCACAGATCATCTGAGAAACAAAGGAACTCTGCAAACAGAATCTTGGATATACTTGGATACTTCTGAAGTATTCCAAAAGTTGTCTCATTTGCACAGAGTAAAACACACTCAAATGTATTGTTTGCTTTAACGTTATGAAAGCAAAAATTAGAAGTTGTAAACACTGTCACCAGGGTTACCTGAACTGCAGGGAGCTGAGAATTGAATTATAATAAACTGTATGCAAGCTCCTATGTTTCCTGACTTATTGTAAAGATTTTTTAAATATATATATTTTGTCTGAAAAAAATAAATTTTTGGGTCCTGAGGGAAGAGAGGGCTGTCATGGGTGCAGGTGTACCCTGCTTAAGGGACTTCTCAAGCAGGTGGCTGGGCTGCAGTGAGAAATCAACAGCCTGAGGAGCTCCTGAGAGTCTCTGAAGGTGACAGATAGGAAGTGTCAACCTGCCCCTGCTGATACCCAGCAGCCCCCTCCTAAGTCCCTGCAAGGGGTAGTAGCTGACCCAGCTGATCATGTGCAGGACAGAGGGCTTGACCACTCACAAGAGAAATGGGGCTGGACCCTCATCTCAGCTCGAAGCAGAAAGAGACATTTGCCCCCGACACCCATGGTTCCACCAACCCCCACGGTGTCCCTGGGTAATAGATTTGAGATTCTCAGGCAGGAAAAGGATGAGGTTGATGGTCTGGACAGTAGTTTGAACCTGGGAAGCAACCCTGCGAAGTGTGTCAGGACTGGGGGAAATACTGAGCATAGGGATCTGGGCCGGGCAGAGCACTGCATCACAACTAGTGCCACAAAAAAAGGATGGACAGTCTTAGTAATCAGAGATTCTTTGCTGAGGGCCACTGAGGCTCCCATTTGTCACCCAGATAACCTATCCAGAGAGGTGTGTGATGTCTTCCTGGGGCACATGTCAGAAATGTTAGGAAGGCTCTGCCACAGCTCATTAAACCAAAGGATTACTATCCTCTTGTTGTCATTCGGGTTGGATCCTGGGAAGCGCAACTAGAAAAATGAGGAATATTTAAAAGGACTTTGCATCCCTGGGAAGGTTGTTGAAGGGATCAGGAGTGCAGGTAGTGGTGTTCTCCTCTGTCCTCCCTCTGGGTGACCGGGACCCAGAGAGAAGAAGAACAGGACAGGTGAACGACTGGCTGAGAGGGTGGTGTCTTGACCAAGGATTTGGGTATTTTGATCTTGGGCAGCCCTTTGAGACGCTGGGTATGTGGGCTGCTGACTGACTTCAACTCAGAAAGTTGGGCACAAGTGTGCTGGGGAGCAAGCTCTCTGGGCTGATTACCAGGGCTTTAAGCTAGGTTTGATGGGGGAAAGGGAGGGGAGCTAAAAGTGACAGAGAAGGGCTGGGGGAAGTTGTCACTGCTGTCACTGTTGAAGATAGTAGGGAAAAACCTCTGAGCTGTCTCATAGGATTGTTGGAGAGCTCCTCAGAGAAGGTAATGATCTTGATACCTCATGGGTAAACAACCCAGCAGGCACGTGCAGTCCAAACGGTTCCTACAATGCGTTGAAGACAATTTTCTGACACAGGTAGTGGAGGAGCCAATGAGGCAGGGTGTGCTCCTGGACCTTGTCCTTACCAACAGGGATGGGCTTGTTCGGGATGTGAAGGCTGGGGGCAGCTTGGGATGCAGCAACCATGAGATGGTGGAGTTCAACATGGAACTTGGTGGAAGAAGTAAGGCTAAAAGAAGGATTGCTACCCTGGACTTTCAGAAAGCCAACTTCATCCTCTTCCAGGACCTGCTTGGGAGTATCTCATGGGCTAGGTTGCTAGAAGGCAAGGGTGCATGTGAGAGCTGGGCTACATTTAAGCAGCACTTCTTCCAAGCTCAGGATAGGTGCATCCCTAAGAGTAGGAAATCAGGGAAGGGGGGCAGGAAACATGTGTGGATGAGTAAGAAGCTCATCAATAAGATCAAAAGGAAGAGGAAGGTTTATGTAACATGGAAAAAGGGCCTGTCCTCTTAGGAGGTGTATAGAAGTGTTGTCAGGGCCTGCAGGGATGCAACAAGGAAGGCTAAAGCCCACCTAGAGATGAGGCTTGCAAAAGAGATAAAATATAATAAGAATTTTTTTTTTTTTTTTTTTTTTTTTAAGTATGTAAACAGTAAAAGGAAGACTAAGGATAATGTGGGTCCCTCACTGAGGCAGAGGTACTGAATGCTTTCTTTGCTTCAGTCTTTGCTTCAAGGACTCCCCCTTGGGACTCCTCGACCCTGGAGGAAAGAGAAAGGGGCTGGGAAATGGAGGGTTCCCCCTGGATGACAAGAGAGTGGTTCGGGAGCATCTGAGTGGGCTCAGTGCAGACAAATCCATGGGTCCCCATCGGATGCATCCATGTGTGCTACGGGAGTTGGCAGAGGTGATTGCCGAACCTCTCTCTATCATCTTTGAAAGGTCCTGGAGAACAGGAGATGTGCCTGAAGATTGGATGATAGCCAATGTCACTCTGGTCTTCAAGAAGGGCAAGAAGGAGGATCTGGGAAACTACAGGCCAGTCAGTCTCACCTCTGTCCCTGTTGGAACAGCTTGTTCTGGATGACATCTCCAAGCAATTGGAAGAGAAGAAGTTTATGAGGAGTAGTCAGCATGGATTCACCAAGGGAAAGTCATGTTTGACCAACCTTGCTACCTTCTATGATGGCATCACCAGCTGGGTAGATGAGGGGAGAGCAGTGGATGTCTTCTACTTTGGCTTTAGTAAGGCTTTTGATACTGTCTCCCTTGACATCCTGATAGCAAAGCTGAGAAAGCGAGGGATAGAGGAGTGGACAGTAAGGTGGGTCAAGAACTGGCTGAATGGCCAAGCTCAGAGGGCGGTGATCGGCGGTGCAGAGCCCATCTGGAGACCTGAGACTAGCGCTCTTCCCCAGGGGTCAGTGCTGGGTCTGGTCTTGTTCAACATCTTCATCAATGAACATGATGAGGGAATAGCGTCTGCCCTCAGCAAGTACACTGATGACACAAAGCTGGGAGTAGTGGCTGACATGCCAGAAGGCTGTGCTACAATTCAGTGAGACCTGGACTGGCTGGAAAGATGGGTAGGAAGAAACCAAATAAGGTTTAATAAGAGCAAGTATAGAGTCCTGCACTTGGGAAGGAACAACCGCATGTATCAATAAAGGCTGGGGTAGACCTGCTGAAGAGGAGCTCCTCTGAGGAGAAGGACCTGGGGGTGCTGGTGGATGACAGGCTGACCATGAGCCAGCAGTGTGCCCTCATGGCCAAGAAGGCAAATGGGATCCTGACATGCATTAAAAGGAGCGTGGCCAGTAGGTAAAGGAAGGTGATCGACCCCCTCTACTGCGCCCTGGTCAGGCCTCACCTGAGGTAGAGTGTTCAGTTCAGGGCTCCCCAGTACAAAAAGTACACTCTTCTTCACAAGCTTTATTGAATACATCAGAAATTCTTAGCATTAGATATTTTATTTAATCCACATCGATGTTTTTGCAGATATACACATATTCAGCTCCTCTGTCTGCATAAATGCAAATATGCATATACGATTACAGGTAAGCAAATAAATCTGTACATGTATATAAAATAGTGTGTCTGTGTGGAAAACCACAGTGTATATCTACTCGTGTTTACGTTTATGTGTGGATATACTTACACATGTCCGTACACGCACACACTACATGTATCGTAGATAGACATTTTCACTTTTAGCGCTTCTTGGCTGAAAGGCAGCGGGCCACCAATCAGTGGGCGAGCGCAGGGCACGTGGCTTGAACAGCACGCAGCCAATCAGAGAGGCACGGTGAGAAGAGCGCTGCCTCCCCTCCAAAACATGTCGGCCCCCAGTGTGTTGCACGGGGAGGGATTTCTTGATTCCATGGACCACTGCATAAGCTAGATACATGGGCCGGTTTGGGCTGCCAGTCACAAGAGAAGGCATAAGTGGGAGTTTTTTGTTTGTGTGAGACAGTGCGTCCCCGGCTGTTGTCAGCACTGTGGAGAAGAGCAGCAGCCTTGCAAGGCAAGATCTGAACAGGCTGTCATGGTACGCTTGTTTTCGGAGCCATAGAAACTGGTGGGTCTTAGCCACAGATTCAGCCCTTTGCCTCTTGCTTTTTCAACTTTACTGCTTAAAACACGACTGCAAAGGTGCAGTGTTGTTTCTGTGTTTTTAGAACTGCAAATATGCATATACAATTCCAGGTAAGTAAATAAATGTATACACGTTTATAAAATAGCGTGTCTGTGTAGAAAGCCATTGGGTATATTTTCTCCTATTTGTGTTTTTTTTGTGGATATACATATATTTATCTGTTCACACAGACACTGCAAGTATCGTAGATAGGCATTTTCACATTTAGCGCTTCCCGGCCTTAATCAGCGAGCCACCAATCAGCGAGCGCGCGAAGGGCACGTGGTCAAATAGCATTCAGCCAATTAGAGGAGCATTGTGAGATGAGTGGTCCCTCCTCGCCACAAAATGTCGGCCATAATGAAATGGTGGCCATCACAAAATGTCGGCCCCCAGTGTGTTGCACGTGGAAGGACTTCCTGTTTCCATGGACCACCGCATAAACTAAACGCATTGGCCGGTTTCAGCTGCGGGACACAGGCTGTCATTGCACGCATCTGTTTTGGAGCCGCCTACAGTGCTGAGTCTTACCCAGACATTCAGCCGTTTGCCCCTTTGCTTTTTCTGCTATATTGCTTAAAACGATTCTGCAAGGGTGCAGGGTTGTTTCTGTGTTTCTAGAAATGCAAATATGCATATACGATTACAGGTAAGCAAATAATTGTGTACATGTTTATAAAATAGTGTGTCTGTGTGGAAAACCACAGTGTATATCTACTCGTGTTTACGTTTATGTGTGGATATACTTACACGTGTCCGAACACGCACACACTGCATGTATCGTAGATAGACATTTTCACTTTTAGCGCTTCTTGGCTGAAAGGCAGCGGGCCACCAATCAGTGGGCGAGCGCAGGGCACGTGGCTTGAACAGCACGCAGCCAATCAGAGAGGCACGGTGAGAAGAGCACTCCCTCCCCACCACAAAATGTCGGCCCCCAGTGTGTTGCACGTGGAAGGACTTCCTGTTTCCATGGACTACCGCATAAACTAAACGCATTGGCCGGTTTCAGCTGCGGGACACAGGCTGTCATTGCACGCATCTGTTTTGGAGCCGCCTACAGTGCTGAGTCTTACCCAGACATTCAGCCGTTTGCCCCTTTGCTTTTTCTGCTATATTGCTTAAAACGATTCTGCAAGGGTGCAGGGTTGTTTCTGTGTTTCTAGAAATGCAAATATGCATATACGATTACAGGTAAGCATATAAATGTGTACGTGTATATAAAATAGTGTGTCTGTGTGGAAAACCACAGTGTATATCTACTCGTGTTTACGTTTATGTGTGAATATACTTACACGTGTCCGTAAACGCACACACTGCATGTATCGTAGATAGACATTTTCACTTTTAGCGCTTCTTGGCTGAAAGGCAGCGGGCCACCAATCAGTGGGTGAGTGCAGGGCACGTGGCTTGAACAGCACGCAGCCAATCAGAGAGGCACGGTGAGAAGAGCGCTGCCTCCCCTCCAAAACATGTCGGCCCCCATTGTGTTGCACGGGGAGGGATTTCGTGATTCCATGGACCACTGCATAAGCTAGATACATGGGCCGTTTTGGGCTGCCAGTCACAAGAGAAGGCATAAGTGGGAGTTTTTTGTTTGTGTGAGACAGTGCGTCCCCGGCTGTTGTCAGCACTGTGGAGAAGAGCAGCAGCCTTGCAAGGCAAGATCTGAACAGGCTGTCATGGTACGCTTGTTTTCGGAGCCATAGAAACTGGTGGGTCTTAGCCACAGATTCAGCCCTTTGCCTCTTGCTTTTTCAACTTTACTGCTTAAAACACGACTGCAAAGGTGCAGTGTTGTTTCTGTGTTTTTAGAACTGCAAATATGCATATACAATTCCAGGTAAGTAAATAAATGTATACACGTTTATAAAATAGCGTGTCTGTGTAGAAAGCCATTGGGTATATTTTCTCCTATTTGTGTATTTTTTTTTTTTTTTTTTTTGTTGATATACATATATTTATCTGTTCACACAGACACTGCAAGTATCGTAGATAGGCATTTTCACATTTAGCGCTTCCCGGCCTTAATCAGCGAGCCACCAATCAGCGAGTGCGCGAAGGGCACGTGGTCAAATAGCATTCAGCCAATTAGAGGAGCATTGTGAGATGAGTGGTCCCTCCTCGCCACAAAATGTCGGCCATAATGAAATGGTGGCCATCACAAAATGTCGGCCCCCAGTGTGTTGCACGTGGAAGGACTTCCTGTTTCCATGGACCACCGCATAAACTAAACGCATTGGCCGGTTTCAGCTGCGGGACACAGGCTGTCATTGCACGCATCTGTTTTGGAGCCGCCTACAGTGCTGAGTCTTACCCAGACATTCAGCCGTTTGCCCCTTTGCTTTTTCTGCTATATTGCTTAAAACGATTCTGCAAGGGTGCAGGGTTGTTTCTGTGTTTCTAGAAATGCAAATATGCATATACGATTACAGGTAAGCAAATAATTGTGTACATGTTTATAAAATAGTGTGTCTGTGTGGAAAACCACAGTGTATATCTACTCGTGTTTACGTTTATGTGTGGATATACTTACACGTGTCCGAACACGCACACACTGCATGTATCGTAGATAGACATTTTCACTTTTAGCGCTTCTTGGCTGAAAGGCAGCGGGCCACCAATCAGTGGGCGAGCGCAGGGCACGTGGCTTGAACAGCACGCAGCCAATCAGAGAGGCACGGTGAGAAGAGCACTCCCTCCCCACCACAAAATGTCGGCCCCCAGTGTGTTGCACGTGGAAGGACTTCCTGTTTCCATGGACTACCGCATAAACTAAACGCATTGGCCGGTTTCAGCTGCGGGACACAGGCTGTCATTGCACGCATCTGTTTTGGAGCCGCCTACAGTGCTGAGTCTTACCCAGACATTCAGCCGTTTGCCCCTTTGCTTTTTCTGCTATATTGCTTAAAACGATTCTGCAAGGGTGCAGGGTTGTTTCTGTGTTTCTAGAAATGCAAATATGCATATACGATTACAGGTAAGCAAATAATTGTGTACATGTTTATAAAATAGTGTGTCTGTGTGGAAAACCACAGTGTATATCTACTCGTGTTTACGTTTATGTGTGGATATACTTACACGTGTCCGAACACGCACACACTGCATGTATCGTAGATAGACATTTTCACTTTTAGCGCTTCTTGGCTGAAAGGCAGCGGGCCACCAATCAGTGGGCGAGCGCAGGGCACGTGGCTTGAACAGCACGCAGCCAATCAGAGAGGCACGGTGAGAAGAGCGCTGCCTCCCCTCCAAAACATGTCGGCCCCCAGTGTGTTGCACGGGGAGGGATTTCGTGATTCCATGGACCACTGCATAAGCTAGATACATGGGCCGGTTTGGGCTGCCAGTCACAAGAGAAGGCATAAGTGGGAGTTTTTTGTTTGTGGAGACAGTGCGTCCCCGGCTGTTGTCAGCACTGTGGAGAAGAGCAGCAGCCTTGCAAGGCAAGATCTGAACAGGCTGTCATGGTACGCTTGTTTTCGGAGCCATAGAAACTGGTGGGTCTTAGCCACAGATTCAGCCCTTTGCCTCTTGCTTTTTCAACTTTACTGCTTAAAACACGACTGCAAAGGTGCAGTGTTGTTTCTGTGTTTTTAGAACTGCAAATATGCATATACAATTCCAGGTAAGTAAATAAATGTATACACGTTTATAAAATAGCGTGTCTGTGTAGAAAGCCATTGGGTATATTTTCTCCTATTTGTGTTTTTTTTGTGGATATACATATATTTATCTGTTCACACAGACACTGCAAGTATCGTAGATAGGCATTTTCACATTTAGCGCTTCCCGGCCTTAATCAGCGAGCCACCAATCAGCGAGCGCGCGAAGGGCACGTGGTCAAATAGCATTCAGCCAATTAGAGGAGCATTGTGAGATGAGTGGTCCCTCCTCGCCACAAAATGTCGGCCATAATGAAATGGTGGCCATCACAAAATGTCGGCCCCCAGCGTGTTGCACGTGGAAGGACTTCCTGTTTCGATGGACCACCGCATAAACTAAACGCATTGGCCGGTTTCAGCTGCGGGACACAGGCTGTCATTGCACGCATCTGTTTTGGAGCCGCCTACAGTGCTGAGTCTTACCCAGACATTCAGCCGTTTGCCCCTTTGCTTTTTCTGCTATATTGCTTAAAACGATTCTGCAAGGGTGCAGGGTTGTTTCTGTGTTTCTAGAAATGCAAATATGCATATACGATTACAGGTAAGCAAATAAATCTGTACATGTTTATAAAATAGTGTGTCTGTGTGGAAAACCACAGTGTATATCTACTCGTGTTTACGTTTATGTGTGGATATACTTACACGTGTCCGAACACGCACACACTGCATGTATCGTAGATAGACATTTTCACTTTTAGCGCTTCTTGGCTGAAAGGCAGCGGGCCACCAATCAGTGGGCGAGCGCAGGGCACGTGGCTTGAACAGCACGCAGCCAATCAGAGAGGCACGGTGAGAAGAGCACTCCCTCCCCACCACAAAATGTCGGCCCCCAGTGTGTTGCACGTGGAAGGACTTCCTGTTTCCATGGACTACCGCATAAACTAAACGCATTGGCCGGTTTCAGCTGCGGGACACAGGCTGTCATTGCACGCATCTGTTTTGGAGCCGCCTACAGTGCTGAGTCTTACCCAGACATTCAGCCGTTTGCCCCTTTGCTTTTTCTGCTATATTGCTTAAAACGATTCTGCAAGGGTGCAGGGTTGTTTCTGTGTTTCTAGAAATGCAAATATGCATATACGATTACAGGTAAGCATATAAATGTGTACGTGTATATAAAATAGTGTGTCTGTGTGGAAAACCACAGTGTATATCTACTCGTGTTTACGTTTATGTGTGGATATACTTACACGTGTCCGTAAACGCACACACTGCATGTATCGTAGATAGACATTTTCACTTTTAGCGCTTCTTGGCTGAAAGGCAGCGGGCCACCAATCAGTGGGTGAGTGCAGGGCACGTGGCTTGAACAGCACGCAGCCAATCAGAGAGGCACGGTGAGAAGAGCGCTGCCTCCCCTCCAAAACATGTCGGCCCCCATTGTGTTGCACGGGGAGGGATTTCGTGATTCCATGGACCACTGCATAAGCTAGATACATGGGCCGTTTTGGGCTGCCAGTCACAAGAGAAGGCATAAGTGGGAGTTTTTTGTTTGTGTGAGACAGTGCGTCCCCGGCTGTTGTCAGCACTGTGGAGAAGAGCAGCAGCCTTGCAAGGCAAGATCTGAACAGGCTGTCATGGTACGCTTGTTTTCGGAGCCATAGAAACTGGTGGGTCTTAGCCACAGATTCAGCCCTTTGCCTCTTGCTTTTTCAACTTTACTGCTTAAAACACGACTGCAAAGGTGCAGTGTTGTTTCTGTGTTTTTAGAACTGCAAATATGCATATACAATTCCAGGTAAGTAAATAAATGTATACACGTTTATAAAATAGCGTGTCTGTGTAGAAAGCCATTGGGTATATTTTCTCCTATTTGTGTTTTTTTTGTGGATATACATATATTTATCTGTTCACACAGACACTGCAAGTATCGTAGATAGGCATTTTCACATTTAGCGCTTCCCGGCCTTAATCAGCGAGCCACCAATCAGCGAGCGCGCGAAGGGCACGTGGTCAAATAGCATTCAGCCAATTAGAGGAGCATTGTGAGATGAGTGCTCCCTCCTCGCCACAAAATGTCGGCCATAATGAAATGGTGGCCATCACAAAATGTCGGCCCCCAGTGTGTTGCACGTGGAAGGACTTCCTGTTTCGATTAACCACCGCATAAACTAAACGCATTGGCCGGTTTCAGCTGCGGGACACAGGCTGTCATTGCACGCATCTGTTTTGGAGCCGCCTACAGTGCTGAGTCTTACCCAGACATTCAGCCGTTTGCCCCTTTGCTTTTTCTGCTATATTGCTTAAAACGATTCTGCAAGGGTGCAGGGTTGTTTCTGTGTTTCTAGAAATGCAAATATGCATATACGATTACAGGTAAGCAAATAATTGTGTACATGTTTATAAAATAGTGTGTCTGTGTGGAAAACCACAGTGTATATCTACTCGTGTTTACGTTTATGTGTGGATATACTTACACGTGTCCGTACACGCACACACTGCATGTATCGTAGATAGACATTTTCACTTTTAGCGCTTCTTGGCTGAAAGACAGCGGGCCACCAATCAGTGGGCGAGCGCAGGGCACGTGGCTTGAACAGCACGCAGCCAATCAGAGAGGCACGGTGAGAAGAGCACTCCCTCCCCACCACAAAATGTCGGCCCCCAGTGTGTTGCACGTGGAAGGACTTCCTGTTTCCATGGACTACCGCATAAACTAAACGCATTGGCCGGTTTCAGCTGCGGGTCACAGGCTGTCATTGCACGCATCTGTTTTGGAGCCGCCTACAGTGCTGAGTCTTACCCAGACATTCAGCCGTTTGCCCCTTTGCTTTTTCTGCTATATTGCTTAAAACGATTCTGCAAGGGTGCAGGGTTGTTTCTGTGTTTCTAGAAATGCAAATATGCATATACGATTACAGGTAAGCAAATAATTGTGTACATGTTTATAAAATAGTGTGTCTGTGTGGAAAACCACAGTGTATATTTACTCGTGTTTACGTTTATGTGTGAATATACTTACACGTGTCCGTAAACGCACACACTGCATGTATCGTAGATAGACATTTTCACTTTTAGCGCTTCTTGGCTGAAAGGCAGCGGGCCACCAATCAGTGGGCGAGCGCAGGGCACGTGGCTTGAACAGCACGCAGCCAATCAGAGAGGCACGGTGAGAAGAGCGCTGCCTCCCCTCCAAAACATGTCGGCCCCCAGTGTGTTGCACGGGGAGGGATTTCGTGATTCCATGGACCACTGCATAAGCTAGATACATGGGCCGGTTTGGGCTGCCAGTCACAAGAGAAGGCATAAGTGGGAGTTTTTTGTTTGTGTGAGACAGTGCGTCCCCGGCTGTTGTCAGCACTGTGGAGAAGAGCAGCAGCCTTGCAAGGCAAGATCTGAACAGGCTGTCATGGTACGCTTGTTTTCGGAGCCATAGAAACTGGTGGGTCTTAGCCACAGATTCAGCCCTTTGCCTCTTGCTTTTTCAACTTTACTGCTTAAAACACGACTGCAAAGGTGCAGTGTTGTTTCTGTGTTTTTAGAACTGCAAATATGCATATACAATTCCAGGTAAGTAAATAAATGTATACACGTTTATAAAATAGCGTGTCTGTGTAGAAAGCCATTGGGTATATTTTCTCCTATTTGTGTATTTTTTTTTTTTTTTTTTTTTGTGGATATACATATATTTATCTGTTCACACAGACACTGCAAGTATCGTAGATAGGCATTTTCACATTTAGCGCTTCCCGGCCTTAATCAGCGAGCCACCAATCAGCGAGCGCGCGAAGGGCACGTGGTCAAATAGCATTCAGCCAATTAGAGGAGCATTGTGAGATGAGTGCTCCCTCCTCGCCACAAAATGTCGGCCATAATGAAATGGTGGCCATCACAAAATGTCGGCCCCCAGTGTGTTGCACGTGGAAGGACTTCCTGTTTCGATTAACCACCGCATAAACTAAACGCATTGGCCGGTTTCAGCTGCGGGACACAGGCTGTCATTGCACGCATCTGTTTTGGAGCCGCCTACAGTGCTGAGTCTTACCCAGACATTCAGCCGTTTGCCCCTTTGCTTTTTCTGCTATATTGCTTAAAACGATTCTGCAAGGGTGCAGGGTTGTTTCTGTGTTTCTAGAAATGCAAATATGCATATACGATTACAGGTAAGCAAATAATTGTGTACATGTTTATAAAATAGTGTGTCTGTGTGGAAAACCACAGTGTATATCTACTCGTGTTTACGTTTATGTGTGGATATACTTACACGTGTCCGTACACGCACACACTGCATGTATCGTAGATAGACATTTTCACTTTTAGCGCTTCTTGGCTGAAAGACAGCGGGCCACCAATCAGTGGGCGAGCGCAGGGCACGTGGCTTGAACAGCACGCAGCCAATCAGAGAGGCACGGTGAGAAGAGCACTCCCTCCCCACCACAAAATGTCGGCCCCCAGTGTGTTGCACGTGGAAGGACTTCCTGTTTCCATGGACTACCGCATAAACTAAACGCATTGGCCGGTTTCAGCTGCGGGTCACAGGCTGTCATTGCACGCATCTGTTTTGGAGCCGCCTACAGTGCTGAGTCTTACCCAGACATTCAGCCGTTTGCCCCTTTGCTTTTTCTGCTATATTGCTTAAAACGATTCTGCAAGGGTGCAGGGTTGTTTCTGTGTTTCTAGAAATGCAAATATGCATATACGATTACAGGTAAGCAAATAATTGTGTACATGTTTATAAAATAGTGTGTCTGTGTGGAAAACCACAGTGTATATTTACTCGTGTTTACGTTTATGTGTGAATATACTTACACGTGTCCGTAAACGCACACACTGCATGTATCGTAGATAGACATTTTCACTTTTAGCGCTTCTTGGCTGAAAGGCAGCGGGCCACCAATCAGTGGGCGAGCGCAGGGCACGTGGCTTGAACAGCACGCAGCCAATCAGAGAGGCACGGTGAGAAGAGCGCTGCCTCCCCTCCAAAACATGTCGGCCCCCAGTGTGTTGCACGGGGAGGGATTTCGTGATTCCATGGACCACTGCATAAGCTAGATACATGGGCCGGTTTGGGCTGCCAGTCACAAGAGAAGGCATAAGTGGGAGTTTTTTGTTTGTGTGAGACAGTGCGTCCCCGGCTGTTGTCAGCACTGTGGAGAAGAGCAGCAGCCTTGCAAGGCAAGATCTGAACAGGCTGTCATGGTACGCTTGTTTTCGGAGCCATAGAAACTGGTGGGTCTTAGCCACAGATTCAGCCCTTTGCCTCTTGCTTTTTCAACTTTACTGCTTAAAACACGACTGCAAAGGTGCAGTGTTGTTTCTGTGTTTTTAGAACTGCAAATATGCATATACAATTCCAGGTAAGTAAATAAATGTATACACGTTTATAAAATAGCGTGTCTGTGTAGAAAGCCATTGGGTATATTTTCTCCTATTTGTGTATTTTTTTTTTTTTTTTTTTTTTTTGTTGATATACATATATTTATCTGTTCACACAGACACTGCAAGTATCGTAGATAGGCATTTTCACATTTAGCGCTTCCCGGCCTTAATCAGCGAGCCACCAATCAGCGAGCGCGCGAAGGGCACGTGGTCAAATAGCATTCAGCCAATTAGAGGAGCATTGTGAGATGAGTGGTCCCTCCTCGCCACAAAATGTCGGCCATAATGAAATGGTGGCCATCACAAAATGTCGGCCCCCAGTGTGTTGCACGTGGAAGGACTTCCTGTTTCCATGGACCACCGCATAAACTAAACGCATTGGCCGGTTTCAGCTGCGGGACACAGGCTGTCATTGCACGCATCTGTTTTGGAGCCGCCTACAGTGCTGAGTCTTACCCAGACATTCAGCCGTTTGCCCCTTTGCTTTTTCTGCTATATTGCTTAAAACGATTCTGCAAGGGTGCAGGGTTGTTTCTGTGTTTCTAGAAATGCAAATATGCATATACGATTACAGGTAAGCAAATAATTGTGTACATGTTTATAAAATAGTGTGTCTGTGTGGAAAACCACAGTGTATATCTACTCGTGTTTACGTTTATGTGTGGATATACTTACACGTGTCCGAACACGCACACACTGCATGTATCGTAGATAGACATTTTCACTTTTAGCGCTTCTTGGCTGAAAGGCAGCGGGCCACCAATCAGTGGGCGAGCGCAGGGCACGTGGCTTGAACAGCACGCAGCCAATCAGAGAGGCACGGTGAGAAGAGCACTCCCTCCCCACCACAAAATGTCGGCCCCCAGTGTGTTGCACGTGGAAGGACTTCCTGTTTCCATGGACTACCGCATAAACTAAACGCATTGGCCGGTTTCAGCTGCGGGACACAGGCTGTCATTGCACGCATCTGTTTTGGAGCCGCCTACAGTGCTGAGTCTTACCCAGACATTCAGCCGTTTGCCCCTTTGCTTTTTCTGCTATATTGCTTAAAACGATTCTGCAAGGGTGCAGGGTTGTTTCTGTGTTTCTAGAAATGCAAATATGCATATAGGATTACAGGTAAGCAAATAATTGTGTACATGTTTATAAAATAGTGTGTCTGTGTGGAAAACCACAGTGTATATCTACTCGTGTTTACGTTTATGTGTGGATATACTTACACGTGTCCGAACACGCACACACTGCATGTATCGTAGATAGACATTTTCACTTTTAGCGCTTCTTGGCTGAAAGGCAGCGGGCCACCAATCAGTGGGCGAGCGCAGGGCACGTGGCTTGAACAGCACGCAGCCAATCAGAGAGGCACGGTGAGAAGAGCGCTGTCTCCCCTCCAAAACATGTCGGCCCCCAGTGTGTTGCACGGGGAGGGATTTCGTGATTCCATGGACCACTGCATAAGCTAGATACATGGGCCGGTTTGGGCTGCCAGTCACAAGAGAAGGCATAAGTGGGAGTTTTTTGTTTGTGTGAGACAGTGCGTCCCCGGCTGTTGTCAGCACTGTGGAGAAGAGCAGCAGCCTTGCAAGGCAAGATCTGAACAGGCTGTCATGGTACGCTTGTTTTCGGAGCCATAGAAACTGGTGGGTCTTAGCCACAGATTCAGCCCTTTGCCTCTTGCTTTTTCAACTTTACTGCTTAAAACACGACTGCAAAGGTGCAGTGTTGTTTCTGTGTTTTTAGAACTGCAAATATGCATATACAATTCCAGGTAAGTAAATAAATGTATACACGTTTATAAAATAGCGTGTCTGTGTAGAAAGCCATTGGGTATATTTTCTCCTATTTGTGTATTTTTTTTTTTTTTTTTTTTTTTTTGTTGATATACATATATTTATCTGTTCACACAGACACTGCAAGTATCGTAGATAGGCATTTTCACATTTAGCGCTTCCCGGCCTTAATCAGCGAGCCACCAATCAGCGAGCGCGCGAAGGGCACGTGGTCAAATAGCATTCAGCCAATTAGAGGAGCATTGTGAGATGAGTGGTCCCTCCTCGCCACAAAATGTCGGCCATAATGAAATGGTGGCCATCACAAAATGTCGGCCCCCAGTGTGTTGCACGTGGAAGGACTTCCTGTTTCCATGGACCACCGCATAAACTAAACGCATTGGCCGGTTTCAGCTGCGGGACACAGGCTGTCATTGCACGCATCTGTTTTGGAGCCGCCTACAGTGCTGAGTCTTACCCAGACATTCAGCCGTTTGCCCCTTTGCTTTTTCTGCTATATTGCTTAAAACGATTCTGCAAGGGTGCAGGGTTGTTTCTGTGTTTCTAGAAATGCAAATATGCATATACGATTACAGGTAAGCAAATAATTGTGTACATGTTTATAAAATAGTGTGTCTGTGTGGAAAACCACAGTGTATATCTACTCGTGTTTACGTTTATGTGTGGATATACTTACACGTGTCCGTACACGCACACACTGCATGTATCGTAGATAGACATTTTCACTTTTAGCGCTTCTTGGCTGAAAGACAGCGGGCCACCAATCAGTGGGCGAGCGCAGGGCACGTGGCTTGAACAGCACGCAGCCAATCAGAGAGGCACGGTGAGAAGAGCACTCCCTCCCCACCACAAAATGTCGGCCCCCAGTGTGTTGCACGTGGAAGGACTTCCTGTTTCCATGGACTACCGCATAAACTAAACGCATTGGCCGGTTTCAGCTGCGGGTCACAGGCTGTCATTGCACGCATCTGTTTTGGAGCCGCCTACAGTGCTGAGTCTTACCCAGACATTCAGCCGTTTGCCCCTTTGCTTTTTCTGCTATATTGCTTAAAACGATTCTGCAAGGGTGCAGGGTTGTTTCTGTGTTTCTAGAAATGCAAATATGCATATACGATTACAGGTAAGCAAATAATTGTGTACATGTTTATAAAATAGTGTGTCTGTGTGGAAAACCACAGTGTATATTTACTCGTGTTTACGTTTATGTGTGAATATACTTACACGTGTCCGTAAACGCACACACTGCATGTATCGTAGATAGACATTTTCACTTTTAGCGCTTCTTGGCTGAAAGGCAGCGGGCCACCAATCAGTGGGCGAGCGCAGGGCACGTGGCTTGAACAGCACGCAGCCAATCAGAGAGGCACGGTGAGAAGAGCGCTGCCTCCCCTCCAAAACATGTCGGCCCCCAGTGTGTTGCACGGGGAGGGATTTCGTGATTCCATGGACCACTGCATAAGCTAGATACATGGGCCGGTTTGGGCTGCCAGTCACAAGAGAAGGCATAAGTGGGAGTTTTTTGTTTGTGTGAGACAGTGCGTCCCCGGCTGTTGTCAGCACTGTGGAGAAGAGCAGCAGCCTTGCAAGGCAAGATCTGAACAGGCTGTCATGGTACGCTTGTTTTCGGAGCCATAGAAACTGGTGGGTCTTAGCCACAGATTCAGCCCTTTGCCTCTTGCTTTTTCAACTTTACTGCTTAAAACACGACTGCAAAGGTGCAGTGTTGTTTCTGTGTTTTTAGAACTGCAAATATGCATATACAATTCCAGGTAAGTAAATAAATGTATACACGTTTATAAAATAGCGTGTCTGTGTAGAAAGCCATTGGGTATATTTTCTCCTATTTGTGTATTTTTTTTTTTTTTTTTTTTTTGTGGATATACATATATTTATCTGTTCACACAGACACTGCAAGTATCGTAGATAGGCATTTTCACATTTAGCGCTTCCCGGCCTTAATCAGCGAGCCACCAATCAGCGAGCGCGCGAAGGGCACGTGGTCAAATAGCATTCAGCCAATTAGAGGAGCATTGTGAGATGAGTGCTCCCTCCTCGCCACAAAATGTCGGCCATAATGAAATGGTGGCCATCACAAAATGTCGGCCCCCAGTGTGTTGCACGTGGAAGGACTTCCTGTTTCGATTAACCACCGCATAAACTAAACGCATTGGCCGGTTTCAGCTGCGGGACACAGGCTGTCATTGCACGCATCTGTTTTGGAGCCGCCTACAGTGCTGAGTCTTACCCAGACATTCAGCCGTTTGCCCCTTTGCTTTTTCTGCTATATTGCTTAAAACGATTCTGCAAGGGTGCAGGGTTGTTTCTGTGTTTCTAGAAATGCAAATATGCATATACGATTACAGGTAAGCAAATAATTGTGTACATGTTTATAAAATAGTGTGTCTGTGTGGAAAACCACAGTGTATATCTACTCGTGTTTACGTTTATGTGTGGATATACTTACACGTGTCCGTACACGCACACACTGCATGTATCGTAGATAGACATTTTCACTTTTAGCGCTTCTTGGCTGAAAGACAGCGGGCCACCAATCAGTGGGCGAGCGCAGGGCACGTGGCTTGAACAGCACGCAGCCAATCAGAGAGGCACGGTGAGAAGAGCACTCCCTCCCCACCACAAAATGTCGGCCCCCAGTGTGTTGCACGTGGAAGGACTTCCTGTTTCCATGGACTACCGCATAAACTAAACGCATTGGCCGGTTTCAGCTGCGGGTCACAGGCTGTCATTGCACGCATCTGTTTTGGAGCCGCCTACAGTGCTGAGTCTTACCCAGACATTCAGCCGTTTGCCCCTTTGCTTTTTCTGCTATATTGCTTAAAACGATTCTGCAAGGGTGCAGGGTTGTTTCTGTGTTTCTAGAAATGCAAATATGCATATACGATTACAGGTAAGCAAATAATTGTGTACATGTTTATAAAATAGTGTGTCTGTGTGGAAAACCACAGTGTATATTTACTCGTGTTTACGTTTATGTGTGAATATACTTACACGTGTCCGTAAACGCACACACTGCATGTATCGTAGATAGACATTTTCACTTTTAGCGCTTCTTGGCTGAAAGGCAGCGGGCCACCAATCAGTGGGCGAGCGCAGGGCACGTGGCTTGAACAGCACGCAGCCAATCAGAGAGGCACGGTGAGAAGAGCGCTGCCTCCCCTCCAAAACATGTCGGCCCCCAGTGTGTTGCACGGGGAGGGATTTCGTGATTCCATGGACCACTGCATAAGCTAGATACATGGGCCGGTTTGGGCTGCCAGTCACAAGAGAAGGCATAAGTGGGAGTTTTTTGTTTGTGTGAGACAGTGCGTCCCCGGCTGTTGTCAGCACTGTGGAGAAGAGCAGCAGCCTTGCAAGGCAAGATCTGAACAGGCTGTCATGGTACGCTTGTTTTCGGAGCCATAGAAACTGGTGGGTCTTAGCCACAGATTCAGCCCTTTGCCTCTTGCTTTTTCAACTTTACTGCTTAAAACACGACTGCAAAGGTGCAGTGTTGTTTCTGTGTTTTTAGAACTGCAAATATGCATATACAATTCCAGGTAAGTAAATAAATGTATACACGTTTATAAAATAGCGTGTCTGTGTAGAAAGCCATTGGGTATATTTTCTCCTATTTGTGTATTTTTTTTTTTTTTTTTTTTTGTTGATATACATATATTTATCTGTTCACACAGACACTGCAAGTATCGTAGATAGGCATTTTCACATTTAGCGCTTCCCGGCCTTAATCAGCGAGCCACCAATCAGCGAGCGCGCGAAGGGCACGTGGTCAAATAGCATTCAGCCAATTAGAGGAGCATTGTGAGATGAGTGGTCCCTCCTCGCCACAAAATGTCGGCCATAATGAAATGGTGGCCATCACAAAATGTCGGCCCCCAGTGTGTTGCACGTGGAAGGACTTCCTGTTTCCATGGACCACCGCATAAACTAAACGCATTGGCCGGTTTCAGCTGCGGGACACAGGCTGTCATTGCACGCATCTGTTTTGGAGCCGCCTACAGTGCTGAGTCTTACCCAGACATTCAGCCGTTTGCCCCTTTGCTTTTTCTGCTATATTGCTTAAAACGATTCTGCAAGGGTGCAGGGTTGTTTCTGTGTTTCTAGAAATGCAAATATGCATATACGATTACAGGTAAGCAAATAATTGTGTACATGTTTATAAAATAGTGTGTCTGTGTGGAAAACCACAGTGTATATCTACTCGTGTTTACGTTTATGTGTGGATATACTTACACGTGTCCGAACACGCACACACTGCATGTATCGTAGATAGACATTTTCACTTTTAGCGCTTCTTGGCTGAAAGGCAGCGGGCCACCAATCAGTGGGCGAGCGCAGGGCACGTGGCTTGAACAGCACGCAGCCAATCAGAGAGGCACGGTGAGAAGAGCACTCCCTCCCCACCACAAAATGTCGGCCCCCAGTGTGTTGCACGTGGAAGGACTTCCTGTTTCCATGGACTACCGCATAAACTAAACGCATTGGCCGGTTTCAGCTGCGGGACCCAGGCTGTCATTGCACGCATCTGTTTTGGAGCCGCCTACAGTGCTGAGTCTTACCCAGACATTCAGCCGTTTGCCCCTTTGCTTTTTCTGCTATATTGCTTAAAACGATTCTGCAAGGGTGCAGGGTTGTTTCTGTGTTTCTAGAAATGCAAATATGCATATACGATTACAGGTAAGCAAATAATTGTGTACATGTTTATAAAATAGTGTGTCTGTGTGGAAAACCACAGTGTATATTTACTCGTGTTTACGTTTATGTGTGAATATACTTACACGTGTCCGTACACGCACACACTGCATGTATCGTAGATAGACATTTTCACTTTTAGCGCTTCTTGGCTGAAAGGCAGCGGGCCACCAATCAGTGGGCGAGCGCAGGGCACGTGGCTTGAACAGCACGCAGCCAATCAGAGAGGCACGGTGAGAAGAGCGCTGCCTCCCCTCCAAAACATGTCGGCCCCCAGTGTGTTGCACGGGGAGGGATTTCGTGATTCCATGGACCACTGCATAAGCTAGATACATGGGCCGGTTTGGGCTGCCAGTCACAAGAGAAGGCATAAGTGGGAGTTTTTTGTTTGTGTGAGACAGTGCGTCCCCGGCTGTTGTCAGCACTGTGGAGAAGAGCAGCAGCCTTGCAAGGCAAGATCTGAACAGGCTGTCATGGTACGCTTGTTTTCGGAGCCATAGAAACTGGTGGGTCTTAGCCACAGATTCAGCCCTTTGCCTCTTGCTTTTTCAACTTTACTGCTTAAAACACGACTGCAAAGGTGCAGTGTTGTTTCTGTGTTTTTAGAACTGCAAATATGCATATACAATTCCAGGTAAGTAAATAAATGTATACACGTTTATAAAATAGCGTGTCTGTGTAGAAAGCCATTGGGTATATTTTCTCCTATTTGTGTTTTTTTTGTTGATATACATATATTTATCTGTTCACACAGACACTGCAAGTATCGTAGATAGGCATTTTCACATTTAGCGCTTCCCGGCCTTAATCAGCGAGCCACCAATCAGCGAGCGCGCGAAGGGCACGTGGTCAAATAGCATTCAGCCAATTAGAGGAGCATTGTGAGATGAGTGGTCCCTCCTCGCCACAAAATGTCGGCCATAGCGAAATGGTGGCCATCACAAAATGTCGGCCCCCAGCGTGTTGCACGTGGAAGGACTTCCTGTTTCGATGGACCACCGCATAAACTAAACGCATTGGCCGGTTTCAGCTGCGGGACACAGGCTGTCATTGCACGCATCTGTTTTGGAGCCGCCTACAGTGCTGAGTCTTACCCAGACATTCAGCCGTTTGCCCCTTTGCTTTTTCTGCTATATTGCTTAAAACGATTCTGCAAGGGTGCAGGGTTGTTTCTGTGTTTCTAGAAATGCAAATATGCATATACGATTACAGGTAAGCAAATAATTGTGTACATGTTTATAAAATAGTGTGTCTGTGTGGAAAACCACAGTGTATATCTACTCGTGTTTACGTTTATGTGTGAATATACTTACACGTGTCCGTAAACGCACACACTGCATGTATCGTAGATAGACATTTTCACTTTTAGCGCTTCTTGGCTGAAAGGCAGCGGGCCACCAATCAGTGGGCGAGCGCAGGGCACGTGGCTTGAACAGCACGCAGCCAATCAGAGAGGCACGGTGAGAAGAGCGCTGCCTCCCCTCCAAAACATGTCGGCCCCCAGTGTGTTGCACGGGGAGGGATTTCGTGATTCCATGGACCACTGCATAAGCTAGATACATGGGCCGGTTTGGGCTGCCAGTCACAAGAGAAGGCATAAGTGGGAGTTTTTTGTTTGTGTGAGACAGTGCGTCCCCGGCTGTTGTCAGCACTGTGGAGAAGAGCAGCAGCCTTGCAAGGCAAGATCTGAACAGGCTGTCATGGTACGCTTGTTTTCGGAGCCATAGAAACTGGTGGGTCTTAGCCACAGATTCAGCCCTTTGCCTCTTGCTTTTTCAACTTTACTGCTTAAAACACGACTGCAAAGGTGCAGTGTTGTTTCTGTGTTTTTAGAACTGCAAATATGCATATACAATTCCAGGTAAGTAAATAAATGTATACACGTTTATAAAATAGCGTGTCTGTGTAGAAAGCCATTGGGTATATTTTCTCCTATTTGTGTTTTTTGTTGTTGTGGATATACATATATTTATCTGTTCACAAAGACACTGCAAGTATCGTAGATAGGCATTTTCACATTTAGCGCTTCCCGGCCTTAATCAGCGAGCCACCAATCAGCGAGCGCGCGAAGGGCACGTGGTCAAATAGCATTCAGCCAATTAGAGGAGCATTGTGAGATGAGTGGTCCCTCCTCGCCACAAAATGTCGGCCATAACGAAATGGTGGCCATCACAAAATGTCGGCCCCCAGTGTGTTGCACGTGGAAGGACTTCCTGTTTCCATGGACCACCGCATAAACTAAACGCATTGGCCGGTTTCAGCTGCGGGACACAGGCTGTCATTGCACGCATCTGTTTTGGAGCCGCCTACAGTGCTGAGTCTTACCCAGAGATTCAGCCGTTTGCCCCTTTGCTTTTTCTGCTATATTGCTTAAAACGATTCTGCAAGGGTGCAGGGTTGTTTCTGTGTTTCTAGAAATGCAAATATGCATATACGATTACAGGTAAGCATATAAATGTGTACATGTATATAAAATAGTGTGTCTGTGTGGAAAACCACAGTGTATATCTACTCGTGTTTACGTTTATGTGAGGATATACTTACACGTGTCCGTACACGCACACACTGCATGTATCGTAGATAGACATTTTCACTTTTAGCGCTTCTTGGCTGAAAGGCAGCGGGCCACCAATCAGTGGGCGAGCGCAGGGCACGTGGCTTGAACAGCACGCAGCCAATCAGAGAGGCACGGTGAGAAGAGCACTCCCTCCCCACCACAAAATGTCGGCCCCCAGTGTGTTGCACGTGGAAGGACTTCCTGTTTCCATGGACCACCGCATAAACTAAACGCATTGGCCGGTTTCAGCTGCGGGACACAGGCTGTCATTGCACGCATCTGTTTTGGAGCCGCCTACAGTGCTGAGTCTTACCCAGAGATTCAGCCGTTTGCCCCTTTGCTTTTTCTGCTATATTGCTTAAAACGATTCTGCAAGGGTGCAGGGTTGTTTCTGTGTTTCTAGAAATGCAAATATGCATATACGATTACAGGTAAGCATATAAATGTGTACATGTATATAAAATAGTGTGTCTGTGTGGAAAACCACAGTGTATATCTACTCGTGTTTACGTTTATGTGTGGATATACTTACACGTGTCCGTACACGCACACACTGCATGTATCGTAGATAGACATTTTCACTTTTAGCGCTTCTTTGCTGAAAGGCAGCGGGCCACCAATCAGTGGGCGAGCGCAGGGCACGTGGCTTGAACAGCACGCAGCCAATCAGAGAGGCACGGTGAGAAGAGCGCTGTCTCCCCTCCAAAACATGTCGGCCCCCAGTGTGTTGCACGGGGAAGGATTTCGTGATTCCATGGACCACTGCATAAGCTAGATACATGGGCCGGTTTGGGCTGCCAGTCACAAGAGAAGGCATAAGTGGGAGTTTTTTGTTTGTGTGAGACAGTGCGTCCCCGGCTGTTGTCAGCACTGTGGAGAAGAGCAGCAGCCTTGCAAGGCAAGATCTGAACAGGCTGTCATGGTACGCTTGTTTTCGGAGCCATAGAAACTGGTGGGTCTTAGCCACAGATTCAGCCCTTTGCCTCTTGCTTTTTCAACTTTACTGCTTAAAACACGACTGCAAAGGTGCAGTGTTGTTTCTGTGTTTCTAGAACTGCAAATATGCATATACAATTCCAGGTAAGTAAATAAATGTATACACGTTTATAAAATAGCGTGTCTGTGTAGAAAGCCATTGGGTATATTTTCTCCTATTTGTGTTTTTTTTTGTTGTTGATATACATATATTTATCTGTTCACACAGACACTGCAAGTATCGTAGATAGGCATTTTCACATTTAGCGCTTCCCGGCCTTAATCAGCGAGCCACCAATCAGCGAGCGCGCGAAGGGCACGTGGTCAAATAGCATTCAGCCAATTAGAGGAGCATTGTGAGATGAGTGGTCCCTCCTCGCCACAAAATGTCGGCCATAATGAAATGGTGGCCATCACAAAATGTCGGCCCCCAGTGTGTTGCACGTGGAAGGACTTCCTGTTTCCATGGACCACCGCATAAACTAAACGCATTGGCCGGTTTCAGCTGCGGGACACAGGCTGTCATTGCACGCATCTGTTTTGGAGCCGCCTACAGTGCTGAGTCTTACCCAGACATTCAGCCGTTTGCCCCTTTGCTTTTTCTGCTATATTGCTTAAAACGATTCTGCAAGGGTGCAGGGTTGTTTCTGTGTTTCTAGAAATGCAAATATGCATATACGATTACAGGTAAGCAAATAATTGTGTACATGTTTATAAAATAGTGTGTCTGTGTGGAAAACCACAGTGTATATCTACTCGTGTTTACGTTTATGTGTGGATATACTTACACGTGTCCGAACACGCACACACTGCATGTATCGTAGATAGACATTTTCACTTTTAGCGCTTCTTGGCTGAAAGGCAGCGGGCCACCAATCAGTGGGCGAGCGCAGGGCACGTGGCTTGAACAGCACGCAGCCAATCAGAGAGGCACGGTGAGAAGAGCACTCCCTCCCCACCACAAAATGTCGGCCCCCAGTGTGTTGCACGTGGAAGGACTTCCTGTTTCCATGGACTACCGCATAAACTAAACGCATTGGCCGGTTTCAGCTGCGGGACACAGGCTGTCATTGCACGCATCTGTTTTGGAGCCGCCTACAGTGCTGAGTCTTACCCAGACATTCAGCCGTTTGCCCCTTTGCTTTTTCTGCTATATTGCTTAAAACGATTCTGCAAGGGTGCAGGGTTGTTTCTGTGTTTCTAGAAATGCAAATATGCATATAGGATTACAGGTAAGCAAATAAATGTGTACGTGTATATAAAATAGTGTGTCTGTGTGGAAAACCACAGTGTATATCTACTCGTGTTTACGTTTATGTGTGGATATACTTACACGTGTCCGAACACGCACACACTGCATGTATCGTAGATAGACATTTTCACTTTTAGCGCTTCTTGGCTGAAAGGCAGCGGGCCACCAATCAGTGGGCGAGCGCAGGGCACGTGGCTTGAACAGCACGCAGCCAATCAGAGAGGCACGGTGAGAAGAGCGCTGTCTCCCCTCCAAAACATGTCGGCCCCCAGTGTGTTGCACGGGGAGGGATTTCGTGATTCCATGGACCACTGCATAAGCTAGATACATGGGCCGGTTTGGGCTGCCAGTCACAAGAGAAGGCATAAGTGGGAGTTTTTTGTTTGTGTGAGACAGTGCGTCCCCGGCTGTTGTCAGCACTGTGGAGAAGAGCAGCAGCCTTGCAAGGCAAGATCTGAACAGGCTGTCATGGTACGCTTGTTTTCGGAGCCATAGAAACTGGTGGGTCTTAGCCACAGATTCAGCCCTTTGCCTCTTGCTTTTTCAACTTTACTGCTTAAAACACGACTGCAAAGGTGCAGTGTTGTTTCTGTGTTTTTAGAACTGCAAATATGCATATACAATTCCAGGTAAGTAAATAAATGTATACACGTTTATAAAATAGCGTGTCTGTGTAGAAAGCCATTGGGTATATTTTCTCCTATTTGTGTTTTTTTTGTGGATATACATATATTTATCTGTTCACAAAGACACTGCAAGTATCGTAGATAGGCATTTTCACATTTAGCGCTTCCCGGCCTTAATCAGCGAGCCACCAATCAGCGAGCGCGCGAAGGGCACGTGGTCAAATAGCATTCAGCCAATTAGAGGAGCATTGTGAGATGAGTGCTCCCTCCTCGCCACAAAATGTCGGCCATAACGAAATGGTGGCCATCACAAAATGTCGGCCCCCAGTGTGTTGCACGTGGAAGGACTTCCTGTTTCCATGGACCACCGCATAAACTAAACGCATTGGCCGGTTTCAGCTGCGGGACACAGGCTGTCATTGCACGCATCTGTTTTGGAGCCGCCTACAGTGCTGAGTCTTACCCAGACGTTCAGCCGTTTGCCCCTTTGCTTTTTCTGCTATATTGCTTAAAACGATTCTGCAAGGGTGCAGGGTTGTTTCTGTGTTTCTAGAAATGCAAATATGCATATACGATTACAGGTAAGCAAATAATTGTGTACATGTATATAAAATAGTGTGTCTGTGTGGAAAACCACAGTGTATATCTACTCGTGTTTACGTTTATGTGAGGATATACTTACACGTGTCCGTACACGCACACACTGCATGTATCGTAGATAGACATTTTCACTTTTAGCGCTTCTTGGCTGAAAGGCAGCGGGCCACCAATCAGTGGGCGAGCGCAGGGCACGTGGCTTGAACAGCACGCAGCCAATCAGAGAGGCACGGTGAGAAGAGCACTCCCTCCCCACCACAAAATGTCGGCCCCCAGTGTGTTGCACGTGGAAGGACTTCCTGTTTCCATGGACCACCGCATAAACTAAACGCATTGGCCGGTTTCAGCTGCGGGACACAGGCTGTCATTGCACGCATCTGTTTTGGAGCCGCCTACAGTGCTGAGTCTTACCCAGACATTCAGCCGTTTGCCCCTTTGCTTTTTCTGCTATATTGCTTAAAACGATTCTGCAAGGGTGCAGGGTTGTTTCTGTGTTTCTAGAAATGCAAATATGCATATACGATTACAGGTAAGCATATAAATGTGTACATGTATATAAAATAGTGTGTCTGTGTGGAAAACCACAGTGTATATCTACTCGTGTTTACGTTTATGTGTGGATATACTTACACGTGTCCGTACACGCACACACTGCATGTATCGTAGATAGACATTTTCACTTTTAGCGCTTCTTGGCTGAAAGGCAGCGGGCCACCAATCAGTGGGCGAGCGCAGGGCACGTGGCTTGAACAGCACGCAGCCAATCAGAGAGGCACGGTGAGAAGAGCGCTGTCTCCCCTCCAAAACATGTCGGCCCCCAGTGTGTTGCACGGGGAGGGATTTCGTGATTCCATGGACCACTGCATAAGCTAGATACATGGGCCGGTTTGGGCTGCCAGTCACAAGAGAAGGCATAAGTGGGAGTTTTTTGTTTGTGTGAGACAGTGCGTCCCCGGCTGTTGTCAGCACTGTGGAGAAGAGCAGCAGCCTTGCAAGGCAAGATCTGAACAGGCTGTCATGGTACGCTTGTTTTCGGAGCCATAGAAACTGGTGGGTCTTAGCCACAGATTCAGCCCTTTGCCTCTTGCTTTTTCAACTTTACTGCTTAAAACACGACTGCAAAGGTGCAGTGTTGTTTCTGTGTTTCTAGAACTGCAAATATGCATATACAATTCCAGGTAAGTAAATAAATGTATACACGTTTATAAAATAGCGTGTCTGTGTAGAAAGCCATTGGGTATATTTTCTCCTATTTGTGTTTTTTTTTGTTGTTGATATACATATATTTATCTGTTCACACAGACACTGCAAGTATCGTAGATAGGCATTTTCACATTTAGCGCTTCCCGGCCTTAATCAGCAAGCCACCAATCAGCGAGCGCGCGAAGGGCACGTGGTCAAATAGCATTCAGCCAATTAGAGGAGCATTGTGAGATGAGTGGTCCCTCCTCGCCACAAAATGTCGGCCATAATGAAATGGTGGCCATCACAAAATGTCGGCCCCCAGTGTGTTGCACGTGGAAGGACTTCCTGTTTCCATGGACCACCGCATAAACTAAACGCATTGGCCGGTTTCAGCTGCGGGACACAGGCTGTCATTGCACGCATCTGTTTTGGAGCCGCCTACAGTGCTGAGTCTTACCCAGACATTCAGCCGTTTGCCCCTTTGCTTTTTCTGCTATATTGCTTAAAACGATTCTGCAAGGGTGCAGGGTTGTTTCTGTGTTTCTAGAAATGCAAATATGCCTATACGATTACAGGTAAGCAAATAATTGTGTACATGTTTATAAAATAGTGTGTCTGTGTGGAAAACCACAGTGTATATCTACTCGTGTTTACGTTTATGTGTGGATATACTTACACGTGTCCGAACACGCACACACTGCATGTATCGTAGATAGACATTTTCACTTTTAGCGCTTCTTTGCTGAAAGGCAGCGGGCCACCAATCAGTGGGCGAGCGCAGGGCACGTGGCTTGAACAGCACGCAGCCAATCAGAGAGGCACGGTGAGAAGAGCGCTGCCTCCCCTCCAAAACATGTCGGCCCCCAGTGTGTTGCACGGGGAGGGATTTCGTGATTCCATGGACCACTGCATAAGCTAGATACATGGGCTGGTTTGGGCTGCCAGTCACAAGAGAAGGCATAAGTGGGAGTTTTTTGTTTGTGTGAGACAGTGCGTCCCCGGCTGTTGTCAGCACTGTGGAGAAGAGCAGCAGCCTTGCAAGGCAAGATCTGAACAGGCTGTCATGGTACGCTTGTTTTCGGAGCCATAGAAACTGGTGGGTCTTAGCCACAGATTCAGCCCTTTGCCTCTTGCTTTTTCAACTTTACTGCTTAAAACACGACTGCAAAGGTGTAGTGTTGTTTCTGTGTTTTTAGAACTGCAAATATGCATATACAATTCCAGGTAAGTAAATAAATGTATACACGTTTATAAAATAGCGTGTCTGTGTAGAAAGCCATTGGGTATATTTTCTCCTATTTGTGTTTTTTTTTTTTTTTGTGGATATACATATATTTATCTGTTCACACAGACACTGCAAGTATCGTAGATAGGCATTTTCACATTTAGCGCTTCCCGGCCTTAATCAGCGAGCCACCAATCAGCGAGCGCGCGAAGGGCACGTGGTCAAATAGCATTCAGCCAATTAGAGGAGCATTGTGAGATGAGTGCTCCCTCCTCGCCACAAAATGTCGGCCATAACGAAATGGTGGCCATCACAAAATGTCGGCCCCCAGTGTGTTGCACGTGGAAGGACTTCCTGTTTCCATGGACTACCGCATAAACTAAACGCATTGGCCGGTTTCAGCTGCGGGACACAGGCTGTCATTGCACGCATCTGTTTTGGAGCCGCCTACAGTGCTGAGTCTTACCCAGACATTCAGCCGTTTGCCCCTTTGCTTTTTCTGCTATATTGCTTAAAACGATTCTGCAAGGGTGCAGGGTTGTTTCTGTGTTTCTAGAAATGCAAATATGCATATACGATTACAGGTAAGCAAATAATTGTGTACATGTTTATAAAATAGTGTGTCTGTGTGGAAAACCACAGTGTATATCTACTCGTGTTTACGTTTATGTGTGGATATACTTACACGTGTCCGTACACGCACACACTGCATGTATCGTAGATAGACATTTTCACTTTTAGCGCTTCTTGGCTGAAAGACAGCGGGCCACCAATCAGTGGGCGAGCGCAGGGCACGTGGCTTGAACAGCACGCAGCCAATCAGAGAGGCACGGTGAGAAGAGCACTCCCTCCCCACCACAAAATGTCGGCCCCCAGTGTGTTGCACGTGGAAGGACTTCCTGTTTCCATGGACTACCGCATAAACTAAACGCATTGGCCGGTTTCAGCTGCGGGACACAGGCTGTCATTGCACGCATCTGTTTTGGAGCCGCCTACAGTGCTGAGTCTTACCCAGACATTCAGCCGTTTGCCCCTTTGCTTTTTCTGCTATATTGCTTAAAACGATTCTGCAAGGGTGCAGGGTTGTTTCTGTGTTTCTAGAAATGCAAATATGCATATACGATTACAGGTAAGCAAATAAATGTGTACATGTATATAAAATAGTGTGTCTGTGTGGAAAACCACAGTGTATATCTACTCGTGTTTACGTTTATGTGTGGATATACTTACACGTGTCCGAACACGCACACACTGCATGTATCGTAGATAGACATTTTCACTTTTAGCGCTTCTTGGCTGAAAGGCAGCGGGCCACCAATCAGTGGGCGAGCGCAGGGCACGTGGCTTGAACGGCACGCAGCCAATCAGAGAGGCACGGTGAGAAGAGCGCTGCCTCCCCTCCAAAACATGTCGGCCCCCAGTGTGTTGCACGGGGAGGGATTTCGTGATTCCATGGACCACTGCATAAGCTAGATACATGGGCCGGTTTGGGCTGCCAGTCACAAGAGAAGGCATAAGTGGGAGTTTTTTGTTTGTGTGAGACAGTGCGTCCCCGGCTGTTGTCAGCACTGTGGAGAAGAGCAGCAGCCTTGCAAGGCAAGATCTGAACAGGCTGTCATGGTACGCTTGTTTTCGGAGCCATAGAAACTGGTGGGTCTTAGCCACAGATTCAGCCCTTTGCCTCTTGCTTTTTCAACTTTACTGCTTAAAACACGACTGCAAAGGTGCAGTGTTGTTTCTGTGTTTCTAGAACTGCAAATATGCATATACAATTCCAGGTAAGTAAATAAATGTATACACGTTTATAAAATAGCGTGTCTGTGTAGAAAGCCATTGGGTATATTTTCTCCTATTTGTGTTTTTTTTTTTTTTTTTTTGTGGATATACATATATTTATCTGTTCACACAGACACTGCAAGTATCGTAGATAGGCATTTTCACATTTAGCGCTTCCCGGCCTTAATCAGCGAGCCACCAATCAGCGAGCGCGCGAAGGGCACGTGGTCAAATAGCATTCAGCCAATTAGAGGAGCATTGTGAGATGAGTGCTCCCTCCTCGCCACAAAATGTCGGCCATAGCGAAATGGTGGCCATCACAAAATGTCGGCCCCCAGTGTGTTGCACGTGGAAGGACTTCCTGTTTCCATGGACCACCGCATAAACTAAACGCATTGGCCGGTTTCAGCTGCGGGACACAGGCTGTCATTGCACGCATCTGTTTTGGAGCCGCCTACAGTGCTGAGTCTTACCCAGACATTCAGCCGTTTGCCCCTTTGCTTTTTCTGCTATATTGCTTAAAACGATTCTGCAAGGGTGCAGGGTTGTTTCTGTGTTTCTAGAAATGCAAATATGCATATAGGATTACAGGTAAGCAAATAATTGTGTACATGTTTATAAAATAGTGTGTCTGTGTGGAAAACCACAGTGTATATCTACTCGTGTTTACGTTTATGTGTGGATATACTTACCCGTGTCCGTACACGCACACACTGCATGTATCGTAGATAGACATTTTCACTTTTAGCGCTTCTTGGCTGAAAGGCAGCGGGCCACCAATCAGTGGGCGAGCGCAGGGCACGTGGCTTGAACAGCACGCAGCCAATCAGAGAGGCACGGTGAGAAGAGCGCTGTCTCCCCTCCAAAACATGTCGGCCCCCAGTGTGTTGCACGGGGAGGGATTTCGTGATTCCATGGACCACTGCATAAGCTAGATACATGGGCCGGTTTGGGCTGCCAGTCACAAGAGAAGGCATAAGTGGGAGTTTTTTGTTTGTGTGAGACAGTGCGTCCCCGGCTGTTGTCAGCACTGTGGAGAAGAGCAGCAGCCTTGCAAGGCAAGATCTGAACAGGCTGTCATGGTACGCTTGTTTTCGGAGCCATAGAAACTGGTGGGTCTTAGCCACAGATTCAGCCCTTTGCCTCTTGCTTTTTCAACTTTACTGCTTAAAACACGACTGCAAAGGTGCAGTGTTGTTTCTGTGTTTCTAGAACTGCAAATATGCATATACAATTCCAGGTAAGTAAATAAATGTATACACGTTTATAAAATAGCGTGTCTGTGTAGAAAGCCATTGGGTATATTTTCTCCTATTTGTGTTTTTTTTTTTTTTTTTTTTTGTGGATATACATATATTTATCTGTTCACACAGACACTGCAAGTATCGTAGATAGGCATTTTCACATTTAGCGCTTCCCGGCCTTAATCAGCGAGCCACCAATCAGCGAGCGCGCGAAGGGCACGTGGTCAAATAGCATTCAGCCAATTAGAGGAGCATTGTGAGATGAGTGCTCCCTCCTCGCCACAAAATGTCGGCCATAGCGAAATGGTGGCCATCACAAAATGTCGGCCCCCAGTGTGTTGCACGTGGAAGGACTTCCTGTTTCCATGGACCACCGCATAAACTAAACGCATTGGCCGGTTTCAGCTGCGGGACACAGGCTGTCATTGCACGCATCTGTTTTGGAGCCGCCTACAGTGCTGAGTCTTACCCAGACATTCAGCCGTTTGCCCCTTTGCTTTTTCTGCTATATTGCTTAAAACGATTCTGCAAGGGTGCAGGGTTGTTTCTGTGTTTCTAGAAATGCAAATATGCATATAGGATTACAGGTAAGCAAATAATTGTGTACATGTTTATAAAATAGTGTGTCTGTGTGGAAAACCACAGTGTATATCTACTCGTGTTTACGTTTATGTGTGGATATACTTACACGTGTCCGTACACGCACACACTGCATGTATCGTAGATAGACATTTTCACTTTTAGCGCTTCTTGGCTGAAAGGCAGCGGGCCACCAATCAGTGGGCGAGCGCAGGGCACGTGGCTTGAACAGCACGCAGCCAATCAGAGAGGCACGGTGAGAAGAGCACTCCCTCCCCACCACAAAATGTCGGCCCCCAGTGTGTTGCACGTGGAAGGACTTCCTGTTTCCATGGACTACCGCATAAACTAAACGCATTGGCCGGTTTCAGCTGCGGGACACAGGCTGTCATTGCACGCATCTGTTTTGGAGCCGCCTACAGTGCTGAGTCTTACCCAGACATTCAGCCGTTTGCCCCTTTGCTTTTTCTGCTATATTGCTTAAAACGATTCTGCAAGGGTGCAGGGTTGTTTCTGTGTTTCTAGAAATGCAAATATGCATATACGATTACAGGTAAGCAAATAAATGTGTACATGTATATAAAATAGTGTGTCTGTGTGGAAAACCACAGTGTATATCTACTCGTGTTTACGTTTATGTGTGGATATACTTACACGTGTCCGTACACGCACACACTGCATGTATCGTAGATAGACATTTTCACTTTTAGCGCTTCTTGGCTGAAAGGCAGCGGGCCACCAATCAGTGGGCGAGCGCAGGGCACGTGGCTAGAACAGCACGCAGCCAATCAGAGAGGCACGGTGAGAAGAGCGCTGCCTCCCCTCCAAAACATGTCGGCCCCCAGTGTGTTGCACGGGGAGGGATTTCTTGATTCCATGGACCACTGCATAAGCTAGATACATGGGCCGGTTTGGGCTGCCAATCACAAGAGAAGGCGTAAGTGGGAGTTTTTTGTTTGTGTGAGACAGTGCGTCCCCGGCTGTTGTCAGCACTGTGGAGAAGAGCAGCAGCCTTGCAAGGCAAGATCTGAACAGGCTGTCATGGTACGCTTGTTTTCGGAGCCATAGAAACTGGTGGGTCTTAGCCACAGATTCAGCCCTTTGCCTCTTGCTTTTTCAACTTTACTGCTTAAAACACGACTGCAAAGGTGCAGTGTTGTTTCTGTGTTTCTAGAACTGCAAATATGCATATACAATTCCAGGTAAGTAAATAAATGTATACACATTTATAAAATAGCGTGTCTGTGTAGAAAGCCATTGGGTATATTTTCTCCTATTTGTGTTTTTTTTTTTTTTTTTTTTTTTTTGTGGATATACATATATTTATCTGTTAACACAGACACTGCAAATATCGTAGATAGGCATTTTCACATTTAGCGCTTCCCGGCCTTAATCAGCGAGCCACCAATCAGCGAGCGCGCGAAGGGCACGTGGTCAAATAGCATTCAGCCAATTAGAGGAGCATTGTGAGATGAGTGCTCCCTCCTCGCCACAAAATGTCGGCCATAACGAAATGGTGGCCATCACAAAATGTCGGCCCCCAGTGTGTTGCACGTGGAAGGACTTCCTGTTTCCATGGACTACCGCATAAACTAAACGCATTGGCCGGTTTCAGCTGCGGGACACAGGCTGTCATTGCACGCATCTGTTTTGGAGCCGCCTACAGTGCTGAGTCTTACCCAGACATTCAGCCGTTTGCCCCTTGCTTTTTCTGCTATATTGCTTAAAACGATTCTGCAAGGGTGCAGGGTTGTTTCTGTGTTTCTAGAAATGCAAATATGCATATACGATTACAGGTAAGCAAATAAATGTGTACATGTATATAAAATAGTGTGTCTGTGTGGAAAACCACAGTGTATATCTACTCGTGTTTACGTTTATGTGTGGATATACTTACACGTGTCCGTACACGCACACACTGCATGTATCGTAGATAGACATTTTCACTTTTAGCGCTTCTTGGCTGAAAGGCAGCGGGCCACCAATCAGTGGGCGAGCGCAGGGCACGTGGCTTGAACAGCACGCAGCCAATCAGAGAGGCACGGTGAGAAGAGCGCTGTCTCCCCTCCAAAACATGTCGGCCCCCAGTGTGTTGCACGGGGAGGGATTTCGTGATTCCATGGACCACTGCATAAGCTAGATACATGGGCCGGTTTGGGCTGCCAGTCACAAGAGAAGGCATAAGTGGGAGTTTTTTGTTTGTGTGAGACAGTGCGTCCCCGGCTGTTGTCAGCACTGTGGAGAAGAGCAGCAGCCTTGCAAGGCAAGATCTGAACAGGCTGTCATGGTACGCTTGTTTTCGGAGCCATAGAAACTGGTGGGTCTTAGCCACAGATTCAGCCCTTTGCCTCTTGCTTTTTCAACTTTACTGCTTAAAACACGACTGCAAAGGTGCAGTGTTGTTTCTGTGTTTCTAGAACTGCAAATATGCATATACAATTCCAGGTAAGTAAATAAATGTATACACGTTTATAAAATAGCGTGTCTGTGTAGAAAGCCATTGGGTATATTTTCTCCTATTTGTGTTTTTTTTTTTTTTTTTTGTGGATATACATATATTTATCTGTTCACACAGACACTGCAAGTATCGTAGATAGGCATTTTCACATTTAGCGCTTCCCGGCCTTAATCAGCGAGCCACCAATCAGCGAGCGCGCGAAGGGCACGTGGTCAAATAGCATTCAGCCAATTAGAGGAGCATTGTGAGATGAGTGCTCCCTCCTCGCCACAAAATGTCGGCCATAGCGAAATGGTGGCCATCACAAAATGTCGGCCCCCAGTGTGTTGCACGTGGAAGGACTTCCTGTTTCCATGGACCACCGCATAAACTAAACGCATTGGCCGGTTTCAGCTGCGGGACACAGGCTGTCATTGCACGCATCTGTTTTGGAGCCGCCTACAGTGCTGAGTCTTACCCAGACATTCAGCCGTTTGCCCCTTTGCTTTTTCTGCTATATTGCTTAAAACGATTCTGCAAGGGTGCAGGGTTGTTTCTGTGTTTCTAGAAATGCAAATATGCATATAGGATTACAGGTAAGCAAATAATTGTGTACATGTTTATAAAATAGTGTGTCTGTGTGGAAAACCACAGTGTATATCTACTCGTGTTTACGTTTATGTGTGGATATACTTACACGTGTCCGTACACGCACACACTGCATGTATCGTAGATAGACATTTTCACTTTTAGCGCTTCTTGGCTGAAAGACAGCGGGCCACCAATCAGTGGGCGAGCGCAGGGCACGTGGCTTGAACAGCACGCAGCCAATCAGAGAGGCACGGTGAGAAGAGCACTCCCTCCCCACCACAAAATGTCGGCCCCCAGTGTGTTGCACGTGGAAGGACTTCCTGTTTCCATGGACTACCGCATAAACTAAACGCATTGGCCGGTTTCAGCTGCGGGACACAGGCTGTCATTGCACGCATCTGTTTTGGAGCCGCCTACAGTGCTGAGTCTTACCCAGACATTCAGCCGTTTGCCCCTTTGCTTTTTCTGCTATATTGCTTAAAACGATTCTGCAAGGGTGCAGGGTTGTTTCTGTGTTTCTAGAAATGCAAATATGCATATACGATTACAGGTAAGCAAATAAATGTGTACATGTATATAAAATAGTGTGTCTGTGTGGAAAACCACAGTGTATATCTACTCGTGTTTACGTTTATGTGTGGATATACTTACACGTGTCCGTACACGCACACACTGCATGTATCGTAGATAGACATTTTCACTTTTAGCGCTTCTTGGCTGAAAGGCAGCGGGCCACCAATCAGTGGGCGAGCGCAGGGCACGTGGCTTGAACAGCACGCAGCCAATCAGAGAGGCACGGTGAGAAGAGCGCTGTCTCCCCTCCAAAACATGTCGGCCCCCAGTGTGTTGCACGGGGAGGGATTTCGTGATTCCATGGACCACTGCATAAGCTAGATACATGGGCCGGTTTGGGCTGCCAGTCACAAGAGAAGGCATAAGTGGGAGTTTTTTGTTTGTGTGAGACAGTGCGTCCCCGGCTGTTGTCAGCACTGTGGAGAAGAGCAGCAGCCTTGCAAGGCAAGATCTGAACAGGCTGTCATGGTACGCTTGTTTTCGGAGCCATAGAAACTGGTGGGTCTTAGCCACAGATTCAGCCCTTTGCCTCTTGCTTTTTAAACTTTACTGCTTAAAACACGACTGCAAAGGTGCAGTGTTGTTTCTGTGTTTCTAGAACTGCAAATATGCATATACAATTCCAGGTAAGTAAATAAATGTATACACGTTTATAAAATAGCGTGTCTGTGTAGAAAGCCATTGGGTATATTTTCTCCTATTTGTGTTTTTTTTTTTTTTTTTTTTTTGTGGATATACATATATTTATCTGTTCACACAGACACTGCAAATATCGTAGATAGGCATTTTCACATTTAGCGCTTCCCGGCCTTAATCAGCGAGCCACCAATCAGCGAGCGCGCGAAGGGCACGTGGTCAAATAGCATTCAGCCAATTAGAGGAGCATTGTGAGATGAGTGCTCCCTCCTCGCCACAAAATGTCGGCCATAATGAAATGGTGGCCATCACAAAATGTCGGCCCCCAGTGTGTTGCACGTGGAAGGACTTCCTGTTTCGATTAACCACCGCATAAACTAAACGCATTGGCCGGTTTCAGCTGCGGGACACAGGCTGTCATTGCACGCATCTGTTTTGGAGCCGCCTACAGTGCTGAGTCTTACCCAGACATTCAGCCGTTTGCCCCTTTGCTTTTTCTGCTATATTGCTTAAAACGATTCTGCAAGGGTGCAGGGTTGTTTCTGTGTTTCTAGAAATGCAAATATGCATATACGATTACAGGTAAGCAAATAATTGTGTACATGTTTATAAAATAGTGTGTCTGTGTGGAAAACCACAGTGTATATCTACTCGTGTTTACGTTTATGTGTGGATATACTTACACGTGTCCGTACACGCACACACTGCATGTATCGTAGATAGACATTTTCACTTTTAGCGCTTCTTGGCTGAAAGACAGCGGGCCACCAATCAGTGGGCGAGCGCAGGGCACGTGGCTTGAACAGCACGCAGCCAATCAGAGAGGCACGGTGAGAAGAGCACTCCTTCCCCACCACAAAATGTCGGCCCCCAGTGTGTTGCACGTGGAAGGATTTCTTGATTCCATGGACTACCGCATAAACTAAACGCATTGGCCGGTTTCAGCTGCGGGACACAGGCTGTCATTGCACGCATCTGTTTTGGAGCCGCCTACAGTGCTGAGTCTTACCCAGACATTCAGCCGTTTGCCCCTTGCTTTTTCTGCTATATTGCTTAAAACGATTCTGCAAGGGTGCAGGGTTGTTTCTGTGTTTCTAGAAATGCAAATATGCATATACGATTACAGGTAAGCAAATAAATGTTTACGTGTATATAAAATAGTGTGTCTGTGTGGAAAACCACAGTGTATATCTACTCGTGTTTACGTTTATGTGTGAATATACTTACACGTGTCCGTACACGCACACACTGCATGTATCGTAGATAGACATTTTCACTTTTAGCGCTTCTTGGCTGAAAGGCAGCGGGCCACCAATCAGTGGGCGAGCGCAGGGCACGTGGCTTGAACAGCACGCAGCCAATCAGAGAGGCACGGTGAGAAGAGCGCTGTCTCCCCTCCAAAACATGTCGGCCCCCAGTGTGTTGCACGGGGAGGGATTTCGTGATTCCATGGACCACTGCATAAGCTAGATACATGGGCCGGTTTGGGCTGCCAGTCACAAGAGAAGGCATAAGTGGGAGTTTTTTGTTTGTGCGAGACAGTGCGTCCCCGGCTGTTGTCAGCACTGTGGAGAAGAGCAGCAGCCTTGCAAGGCAAGATCTGAACAGGCTGTCATGGTACGCTTGTTTTCGGAGCCATAGAAACTGGTGGGTCTTAGCCACAGATTCAGCCCTTTGCCTCTTGCTTTTTCAACTTTACTGCTTAAAACACGACTGCAAAGGTGCAGTGTTGTTTCTGTGTTTCTAGAACTGCAAATATGCATATACAATTCCAGGTAAGTAAATAAATGTATACATGTTTATAAAATAGCGTGTCTGTGTAGAAAGCCATTGGGTATATTTTCTCCTATTTGTGTTTTTTTTTTTTTTTTGTGGATATACATATATTTATCTGTTCACACAGACACTGCAAGTATCGTAGATAGGCATTTTCACATTTAGCGCTTCCCGGCCTCAATCAGCGAGCCACCAATCAGCGAGCGCGCGAAGGGCACGTGGTCAAATAGCATTCAGCCAATTAGAGGAGCATTGTGAGATGAGTGGTCCCTCCTCGCCACAAAATGTCGGCCATAATGAAATGGTGGCCATCACAAAATGTCGGCCCCCAGTGTGTTGCACGTGGAAGGACTTCCTGTTTCCATGGACCACCGCATAAACTAAACGCATTGGCCGGTTTCAGCTGCGGGACACAGGCTGTCATTGCACGCATCTGTTTTGGAGCCGCCTACAGTGCTGAGTCTTACCCAGACATTCAGCCGTTTGCCCCTTGCTTTTTCTGCTATATTGCTTAAAACGATTCTGCAAGGGTGCAGGGTTGTTTCTGTGTTTCTAGAAATGCAAATATGCATATACGATTACAGGTAAGCAAATAAATGTGTACGTGTATATAAAATAGTGTGTCTGTGTGGAAAACCACAGTGTATATCTACTCGTGTTTACGTTTATGTGAGGATATACTTACACGTGTCCGTACACGCACACACTGCATGTATCGTAGATAGACATTTTCACTTTTAGCGCTTCTTGGCTGAAAGGCAGCGGGCCACCAATCAGTGGGCGAGCGCAGGGCACGTGGCTTGAACAGCACGCAGCCAATCAGAGAGGCACGGTGAGAAGAGTACTCCCTCCCCACCACAAAATGTCGGCCCCCAGTGTGTTGCACGTGGAAGGACTTCCTGTTTCCATGGACTACCGCATAAACTAAACGCATTGGCCGGTTTCAGCTGCGGGACACAGGCTGTCATTGCACGCATCTGTTTTGGAGCCGCCTACAGTGCTGAGTCTTACCCAGACATTCAGCCGTTTGCCCCTTTGCTTTTTCTGCTATATTGCTTAAAACGATTCTGCAAGGGTGCAGGGTTGTTTCTGTGTTTCTAGAAATGCAAATATGCATATACGATTACAGGTAAGCAAATAAATGTGTACGTGTATATAAAATAGTGTGTCTGTGTGGAAAACCACAGTGTATATCTACTCGTGTTTATGTTTATGTGTGGATATACTTACACGTGTCCGTACACGCACACACTGCATGTATCGTAGATAGACATTTTCACTTTTAGCGCTTCTTGGCTGAAAGGCAGCGGGCCACCAATCAGTGGGCGAGCGCAGGGCACGTGGCTTGAACAGCACGCAGCCAATCAGAGAGGCACGGTGAGAAGAGCACTCCCTCCCCTCCAAAACATGTCGGCCCCCAGTGTGTTGCACGGGGAGGGATTTCGTGATTCCATGGACCACTGCATAAGCTAGATACATGGGCCGGTTTGGGCTGCCAATCACAAGAGAAGGCGTAAGTGGGAGTTTTTTGTTTGTGTGAGACAGTGCGTCCCCGGCTGTTGTCAGCACTGTGGAGAAGAGCAGCAGCCTTGCAAGGCAAGATCTGAACAGGCTGTCATGGTACGCTTGTTTTCGGAGCCATAGAAACTGGTGGGTCTTAGCCACAGATTCAGCCCTTTGCCTCTTGCTTTTCCAACTTTACTGCTTAAAACACGACTGCAAAGGTGCAGTGTTGTTTCTGTGTTTTTAGAACTGCAAAGATGCATATACAATTCCAGGTAAGTAAATAAATGTATACACGTTTATAAAATAGCGTGTCTGTGTAGAAAGCCATTGGGTATATTTTCTCCTATTTGTGTTTTTTTGTGGATATACATATATTTATCTGTTCACACAGACACTGCAAGTATCGTAGATAGGCATTTTCACATTTAGCGCTTCCCGGCCTCAATCAGCGAGCCACCAATCAGCGAGCGCGTGAAGGGCACGTGGTCAAATAGCATTCAGCCAATTAGAGGAGCATTGTGAGATGAGTGCTCCCTCCTCGCCACAAAATGTCGGCCATAGCGAAATGGTGGCCATCACAAAATGTCGGCCCCCAGTGTGTTGCACGTGGAAGGACTTCCTGTTTCCATGGACCACCGCATAAACTAAACGCATTGGCCGGTTTCAGCTGCGGGACACAGGCTGTCATTGCACGCATCTGTTTTGGAGCCGCCTACAGTGCTGAGTCTTACCCAGACATTCAGCCGTTTGCCCCTTGCTTTTTCTGCTATATTGCTTAAAACGATTCTGCAAGGGTGCAGGGTTGTTTCTGTGTTTCTAGAAATGCAAATATGCATATACGATTACAGGTAAGCAAATAAATGTGTACGTGTATATAAAATAGTGTGTCTGTGTGGAAAACCACAGTGTATATCTACTCGTGTTTACGTTTATGTGTGGATATACTTACACGTGTCCGTACACGCACACACTGCATGTATCGTAGATAGACATTTTCACTTTTAGCGCTTCTTGGCTGAAAGGCAGCGGGCCACCAATCAGTGGGCGAGCGCAGGGCACGTGGCTTGAACAGCACGCAGCCAATCAGAGAGGCACGGTGAGAAGAATGACCCCAAAGCACTGAGGATCTCTATTTTTACTGCTGTACTTCAGTGCACAAATGGAGCCTCTCTTAGGTAAATACTAGTAACACTTCCCTCTGGGTTAGTTTCTTGACAAGGCAGGGGAACAGGTTTTAATCATGCAGATTTCCATGGATTCTGGTCTCCTAATTTTCAGTAGTGGAGCCAGCTGTGGATTGACCTGCTCCTAGCAGAGCCATTCTCCTTGTTAGATCTTACCTCTTTAGCTCAAAATTTTTGTTACTTAGCTTCTTTAGACTAGCTTTCAAAAGCTACAGCTTATGAGTGTATCCTTTGATTACTCAGTTTAGACAAACATATACCAATTTCATTTCTTCATACTGCTTTTTGACATATGAAAGCAAACTTTATTATGCTAAATAACGGAGTACCAGGGTACAAAATGGCTATTTCAGACATCATCTTGTAATTATAGATTAACTTGAAAGAGAAAAGAAGGTGGTCTCTTTTAGGTGTAGTTAACATAGCCAGGCATATTTTTACATGTTAGTAAAAAAAATAATAATTTGTGAAAGTCTTTCAACAGAAGAAAGAGACTGTGGCACGTAGGTATGACAAACAGCTTGTTCCTACCTGTAGAAATCAAAGTAAAAATTCATCTGGAAGAAGTCTCAGATATTGGAAATTTTTTAAAGAGTAATCATAGAACCATAGAATACCTTGAGTTGGAAGGACCCACAAGAAATCACACAGGACCATCCAACAACCAGACCCAATGTCTGAGAATGCTGTCCAAATGTTCCTTGAACTCCATCAGACTCAGTGCCATGTCCATGCCTTGGGGAGCCTGTTCCAGTGCCTGACCACCCTCTCGGTGAAGAATCTTTTCCTAACACCCAGCCTGAACCTCCCCTGTCACAGTTCCATGCTGTTCCCTCGGGTCCTGTTGCTGTCCCACAAAAGTAGAGATCAGTGCCTGCCCCACTGTTCCCTCTTGGGTAGAAACCAGAGGCTACGATGAGGTCTCCCCTCTGTTCTGAACAAACCAAGGGACTTCAACCACTCCTCGTACATCTTGCCCTCTACACCCTTCATCATCTGCATAGGCATCCTTTGGACATTCTTTAATAGGTTTGAGTCCTTCTTTTATTGTGGTGCCCAAAGCCACACATGATACTCAAGCGGAGTCTGCACCAACACTGATTAGAGTGGCACAATCCCTTCCCGCAACATTCTGATTGTGAATTCTGATGGTGAATCTGAGCGGCAACATTGCCAGTTGTCTGCTTGCATTACCATAAAATCCCACAACAGGAATTTATTTAGTAAATTTATAAGGAATAAATGTTATTGAATAAAGGAAAGAAATCTTTAAATACAGGAATGCTTGCAATTCCGTATGTCAGTTATGGGAAAGTCTTCAGAAAAGGCAGGTAACAAGGCTATGTAATTACACTACTTACTATCTAGGCTATGTAATTACACTACTTACTATCTGTGGTAACTTTTAATGTATTTATTTATTTAGAATTCGTTTCACCCTGTCATTAAAAGAATATTAACTCATTGTGCTCTTCAGCCAATGGTGCTTCCTTTCCTTGATAAAGATCACATTATAATCCCAAATTCTGGTTGTATTCAGGGATTCTGTTGTCTCAGCCCTAGGCACTCATTTATCCACTTAGCACTGTGGGTTCTGGCTTAGGACAGTGGTCAGTAATGTAGAAGGCAGTGATAAAATAAATAGTGTTACTATTAATATGGGATATTGATAAGCCTCCTTAAAATATTCTCTTTACCTGTCTGTCTACCTTTGAACTCAAGTCATTTCCCAGCCCTATAAAGTAAAAGGAACCATTTTCCTGACAGTATTACTAGATAGTTAGTTATTAGGGAATCACAGAATAATTGAATCACAGAATCATCCAGGTTGGAAGAGACCTCCAAGATCACCAAGTCCAACCTCTGACCTAACACTAAGAAGTCCTCCACTAAACCATATCACTAAGATCCACATCTAAACGTCTTTCTTTTAAAGACCTCCAGGGATGGTGACTCAACTACTTCCCTGGGCAGCCTATTCCAATACCTAACAACACTTTCAGTAAAGAAGTTCTTCCTAATATCCAACCTAAATCTCCCCTGGCACAACTTTAACCCATTCCCCCTTATCCTGTCACCAGACAAGTGGGAGAACAGACCAACCCCCACTTTGCTACAGGCTCCTGTAAGATACCTCCTTACCTACCTGTAAGGAGTGTGATAAGGTCTCCCCTGAGCCTCCTCTTCTCTAGACTGAACAATCCCAGCTCCCTCAGCTGCTCCTTGTAAAAATTATTTTCCAGACCCCTCACCAGCTTTGTTGCCCTTCTCTGGACTTGCTTGAGCACCTCCATGTGCTTCTTGTAGTGAGGGGCCCAAAACTGAACACAGTACTCGAGGTGCTGCCTCACCAGAGCCGAGTACAGGGGGACAATCACTTCCCTAGCCCTGCTGGCCACACTGTTTCATATGCAAGCCAGGATGCCGTTGGCCTTCTTGGCCACCTGAGCACACTGCTGACTCATACTCAGCCGACTATCAACCATCACTCCCAGGTCCTTCTCTGCCAGGCAACTTTCTAACCACTCATCTCCCAGCCTATAGCGCTGCTTGGGGTTGTTGTGCTGCAGGTGCAGGACCCAGCACTTGACCATGTTGAACTTCATACAGTTGGCCTCAGCCTATCGGTCCAGCCTATCCAGATCCTCCTGCAGAGCCTTCCTACCCTTGGACAGATCAAGACATGCAACTAACTTGGTGTCATCTGCAAACTTACTGAGGATGCATTCGATCCTCTCATTCAGATCATTGATAAAAATATTAAAGAGAAGTGGCCCCAGTACTGAGCCCTGGGGGACTCCACTAGTGATCAGCCTTCAACTGGATTTGACTCCATTCACCACGACTCTGAGGCTGGCTACCCAGCCAGTTTTTAACCCAGCGAAGCATATGCCAGTCCAAGCCAAGAGCAGCCAGTTTCTCAAGGAGAATGCTGTGGGTAACGGTGTCAAAAGCCTTTCTGAAGTCAAGGTGAACCACATCCACAGCCTTTCCCTCATCCACCAAGTGCGTCACTTTGTCATAGAAGGAGATAAAGTTCGTCAAGCAGGACCTGCCTTTCATAAACCCATGCTGACTGGGTCTGATCGCCTGCTTACCCTGCAAGTGCCGCATGATGACACTCAAGACAATCTGCTCCATGAGCTTCCCTGGCACTGAGCTAAAACTAACAAGCCTATAGTTTCCCGGGTCAATCTTCTGTCTTTTCTTGTAGATGGGTGTCATATTTGCTAGCTGCCAGTTGACTGGGACCTCCCCTGATAGCCAGGACTGCTGATAAATGATGGAAGGTGGTTTGTTCAGCTCTTCCACCAGTTCTCTCAGTAACCTCGGGTGGAACCCATCTGGCCCCATCAACTTGCGTACATCAAAGTGCTGTAGCAGGTCGCCAACCATTTCATCATGTATTGTGAGGGCCACATCCTGCTCTGCATTCCTTTCCACCATCTCAGTGTACTGGGTATCCAGTATCAGATTGTGCGAAGCTCAAAAACTAAAAAGGCACCATTCTTTGTTTCTTAGTTTGGTCTTCATTTCTTAACATTCCCAGAAACATATAATTATTTGGGGGTAGAAAAGACCTTTAAGATTATCGTGTCCAACCATTAATCTAGCACCCTCAGTCGACTGCTAAACCATATCCCTAAGTGCCACATCCCCACGTCTCTTACCTACCTCCAGGGATGGTGACTCCACCACCTCTGTGGGCAGCCTGTTCCAATGCCCAATCAACCATCTCATGAATAAATTCTTGCTGATAGGCAATCTAAACCTCTGTTGGGGCAGCTTGATGCCATTGCCTTATCACTTGTCACCTGAGAAATGAGACTGACACACTCAGGAAGAAAAAAGGGTTAGTGCTCAGAGAAAGAGTCAGTGTTATCATTAGTAAGGTAAAGTGAGAGAAAAGTTAGAAAAAAAGTTAGTTTGGGAGAGAAAGAAGAGATTGGAGATGTAAAAGAGGCAGTTGACAGGCTGTGCTCCTTCTCCTCTACCAAGACAGGGACTCCCTCTTGTTAAGCCTTGCGCCTTCAACTTTTTGTCAGGAATAGATTTGACTAGTGCTACGATCATATAAAGACCTTGTGGGTAGAGATAAAGACAGTTTAATCGGACAGAAAAGGAAGAGAAATAATACTATGTACAAAGCAGGTGATGTACAATGCCCTTGCTCACCATCCACTGACTAATGCCCAGCCTGTCCCCAAGCAGCAGTCCCTCTCCTACTCCAGCCCACTACCCCATATTATTGTTCAGCATGACACCACATGGTATGAGACATCCCTTTGGCCAGTCTGGGTCAGCTGTCCCAACTGAATCCCTTCCCAGCTTCTTGTGCGCTCCCAGACTCCTCATTGGTGGGGTGCTATGGGAAGCTGAAAAGTCCTTTGATTAGCGTAAGCATTGCTTTGCAACAGGTAAAATGTCAGCATGCTATCAGCATTATTCTCATGCTAAATCCAAAACACAGCATCGTACCAGCTACTAGGAGGACAATGAACCCTATCCTAGGTGAAACCAGGACAATACCAACCCCTTATTCCATACCATTTATGCTCAGGTCCCACACTTTCCAGTATTTTCCAATTAATCACCACTTTTCATATACGTATATGAAACGCCCACCGAGTTTGTTTAGTCTGTGAATGACTTTGGGCTTCATCTGTCACAACAATCTTTCAGTGCAGAAGAGATGGTGTGTGGTGTCGGATTGTCACATGCTGAAGCTTGTTGTGATTCCATCACACAGCTGTGCTTGTCCAGTTTTATCAAAATTCATTCATCATTATCTGGGTGACTGTTATTGTAATACCATGAACATGGCATATAGCAATTATAGTAGTGATGGCCTATGGTATTATATAGTAATTAACATCATGGAATTCAAATCATGGGCTACTCTCACCCAACATTAAATCCATTTGAGGAATACAACAGACTTCCCCATTCTTCCACACTACCCACCAATACACCCAGGTCCTTGAGCAAACGCAGTCCCATGGACGGGCTTGCCATTGCCTGAACCAAGAATAGCCAAGACTGCCTAACCCTGAAAGCTTTTTATGTGCATTACGGGGACTTTATTGCCTTCTACAGTATGAAGCAGGTTTGATTGGGGAGGTCTGGCTTGCTTGGCAGAACCCCTAGTGTTGACTAAGCAGGTGGCCTTTGCCAAATGTGTATCCCAATTTTTGAATGTCCCAGCTCCCTTTACATTCAGTGCGCTCTTTAACAGACCATTATATGCTAGATTTTTCTGGAGGCTGGTGCATGATAAAAGATGTCAAATACCCAAAAAAAAATACTGAGCAATTTGGTCCAGGTGTCTATGAGGATGTTCCCTTCCCTTCCCTTCCCTTCCCTTCCCTTCCCTTCCCTTCCCTTCCCTTCCCTTCCCTTCCCTTCCCTTCCCTTCCCTTCCCTTCCCTTCCCTTCCCTTCCCTTCCCTTCCCTTCCCTTCCCTTCCCTTCCCTTCCCTTCCCTTCCCTTCCCTTCCCTTCCCTTCCCTTCCCTTCCCTTCCCTTCCCTTCCCTTCCCTTCCCTTCCCTTCCCTTCCCTTCCCTTCCCTTCCCTTCCCTTCCCTTCCCTTCCCTTCCCTTCCCTTCCCTTCCCTTCCCTTCCCTTCCCTTCCCTTCCCTTCCCTTCCCTTCCCTTCCCTTCCCTTCCCTTCCCTTCCCTTCCCTTCCCTTCCCTTCCCTTCCCTTCCCTTCCCTTCCCTTCCCTTCCCTTCCCTTCCCTTCCCTTCCCTTCCCTTCCCTTCCCTTCCCTTCCCTTCCCTTCCCTTCCCTTCCCTTCCCCCTTTCCTTCCCTCTTTCCTTCCCTCTTTCCTTTCTCTCTTCTTCCGTTCTTGCTTTCTTCCTATCTAGCTTTCTTTCAAACTTTCTTCCCTTCTCCCTATCTTCCTCTCGTACTCTCTGTCCTTCTCCCTCCCTCCCTCCCTTTCTCTCTTGCTTTCTTCCTTTCCTGCTTTACCTGATACTTTCAGCAACCAGACATAAGAGTTTCATACTAGTCAAGACGGACGTAGTATTTCTGTGGGTGTTTGCAGGGTTTCTTCCTATTTGTAACTTGTACGGGGATCTACCTATTCAGAACAGGGAATGACATGACGTTGCGTCTGTTCACCTGGTCCTTGTAACGTGTCAGGTTTACAGAAAGCCTGCGGTTTATGTCTCTGAGCTGGTGGTAGGGCAGTGACTTGGTGTTACTGGGGAAAAGGAAACACAAATTGCAGATGAGGAGGCAAAACTGTAACGGAATATAATTTGCAGCAGGCAGCAGTCTCTCATCTAAAAGATTGTGTTAGTTTAACTGAGAAGAATGGGAAGCTGCATTATTTAGATTTTCTTCGATGTGTGTTTGTTGTTGTTTTCTCCGGTTTGTTATCTTTTGTTTTGGTGTGTTAGTTTAAAGGAAGTTGAAGCACACAGCTGTACTTTGCATCCCTAGAGGACCTGTGGCCTCTCACAATCCCAGCATGTCAGTGTTAAAAGGAGCTCCGCACGGTGCAAGGCTGCCCTCTGCTGGGAACCGAGGCTGCAGCACAACGGCATCAGGGAGCTGAGCATCTGCATCCCTGTGATTCCATCACACCTGTGGGAGTCCCCTTCTGAGCTCAGACTTGGGCCTTTAGTCTCCCGATCCCGTCTCTGGCCCCGTTTCCTTGCAGCAGCTCAGATCTGTGCTGTGGGTATCTCAGCTCCTGCAGTGATCTCTCCTGCATCTAGATGTCGTAGCTTGTCTCCAGTCCTGTCGCCAGCCCCATCTCCTCTGACTGCACTTCCTAGACAGAGTCTGGACCTCTTTCATTCCCTTCTTTGTCTGGGAATGCTGATGGACCCTGTCCCTGACACTAAGCTGTGCACGGCTGCTGAGGGCACTGCCTGTGCTGGGCTTTGCAGGCTCCTGGCTCCCCTTTGCCTGGGGAGCAGAGAGCTCTTGATGCAATGGTTCTTTTGGATACAATGCCGATTTCTCTTTTCTTTCTTTCTTTCTTTCTTTTATTTTTTTTTCTTTTTCTTTTTGTTCCCTTGTTTCCTTGCCTTGCCTTGCCTTGCCTCTTTCCTTTCTCTCTTCTTCCGTTCTTGCTTTCTCCCTTTCTCACTTTCTTTCTTCCCCGCTTTCTTCCCTTCTCCCTATCTTCCTCTCGTACTCTCTGTCCTTCTCCCTCCCTCCCTCCCTCCCTCCCTCCCTCCCTCCCTCCCTCCCTCCCTCCCTCCCTCCCTCCCTCCCTCCCTCCCTCCCTCCCTCCCTCCCTCCCTCCCTCCCTCCCTCCCTCCCTCCCTTTCTCTCTTGCTTTCTTCCTTTCCTGCTTTACCTGATACTTTCAGCAACCAGACATAAGAGTTTCATACTAGTCAAGACGGACGTAGTATTTCTGTGGGTGTTTGCAGGGTTTCTTCCTATTTGTAACTTGTACGGGGATCTACCTATTCAGAACAGGGAATGACATGACGTTGCGTCTGTTCACCTGGTCCTTGTAACGTGTCAGGTTTACAGAAAGCCTGTGGTTTATGTCTCTGAGCTGGTGGTAGGGCAGTGACTTGGTGTTACTGGGGAAAAGGAAACACAAATTGCAGATGAGGAGGCAAAACTGTAACGGAATATAATTTGCAGCAGGCAGCAGTCTCTCATCTAAAAGATTGTGTTAGTTTAACTGAGAAGAATGGGAAGCTGCATTATTTAGATTTTCTTCGATGTGTGTTTGTTGTTGTTTTCTCCGGTTTGTTATCTTTTGTTTTGGTGTGTTAGTTTAAAGGAAGTTGAAGCACACAGCTGTACTTTGCATCCCTAGAGGACCTGTGGCCTCTCACAATCCCAGCATGTCAGTGTTAAAAGGAGCTCCGCACGGTGCAAGGCTGCCCTCTGCTGGGAACCGAGGCTGCAGCACAACGGCATCAGGGAGCTGAGCATCTGCATCCCTGTGATTCCATCACACCTGTGGGAGTCCCCTTCTGAGCTCAGACTTGGGCCTTTAGTCTCCCGATCCCGTCTCTGGCCCCGTTTCCTTGCAGCAGCTCAGATCTGTGCTGTGGGTATCTCAGCTCCTGCAGTGATCTCTCCTGCATCTAGATGTCGTAGCTTGTCTCCAGTCCTGTCGCCAGCCCCATCTCCTCTGACTGCACTTCCTAGACAGAGTCTGGACCTCTTTCATTCCCTTCTTTGTCTGGGAATGCTGATGGACCCTGTCCCTGACACTAAGCTGTGCACGGCTGCTGAGGGCACTGCCTGTGCTGGGCTTTGCAGGCTCCTGGCTCCCCTTTGCCTGGGGAGCAGAGAGCTCTTGATGCAATGGTTCTTTTGGATACAATGCCGATTTCTCTTTTCTTTCTTTCTTTCTTTCTTTTATTTTTTTTTCTTTTTCTTTTTGTTCCCTTGTTTCCTTGCCTTGCCTTGCCTTGCCTCTTTCCTTTCTCTCTTCTTCCGTTCTTGCTTTCTCCCTTTCTCACTTTCTTTCTTCCCCGCTTTCTTCCCTTCTCCCTATCTTCCTCTCGTACTCTCTGTCCTTCTCCCTCCCTCCCTCCCTCCCTCCCTCCCTCCCTCCCTCCCTCCCTTTCTCTCTTGCTTTCTTCCTTTCCTGCTTTACCTGATACTTTCAGCAACCAGACATAAGAGTTTCATACTAGTCAAGACGGACGTAGTATTTCTGTGGGTGTTTGCAGGGTTTCTTCCTATTTGTAACTTGTACGGGGATCTACCTATTCAGAACAGGGAATGACATGACGTTGCGTCTGTTCACCTAGTCCTTGTAACGTGTCAGGTTTACAGAAAGCCTGCGGTTTATGTCTCTGAGCTGGTGGTAGGGCAGTGACTTGGTGTTACTGGGGAAAAGGAAACACAAATTGCAGATGAGGAGGCAAAACTGTAACGGAATATAATTTGCAGCAGGCAGCAGTCTCTCATCTAAAAGATTGTGTTAGTTTAACTGAGAAGAATGGGAAGCTGCATTATTTAGATTTTCTTCGATGTGTGTTTGTTGTTGTTTTCTCCGGTTTGTTATCTTTTGTTTTGGTGTGTTAGTTTAAAGGAAGTTGAAGCACACAGCTGTACTTTGCATCCCTAGAGGACCTGTGGCCTCTCACAATCCCAGCATGTCAGTGTTAAAAGGAGCTCCGCACGGTGCAAGGCTGCCCTCTGCTGGGAACCGAGGCTGCAGCACAACGGCATCAGGGAGCTGAGCATCTGCATCCCTGTGATTCCATCACACCTGTGGGAGTCCCCTTCTGAGCTCAGACTTGGGCCTTTAGTCTCCCGATCCCGTCTCTGGCCCCGTTTCCTTGCAGCAGCTCAGATCTGTGCTGTGGGTATCTCAGCTCCTGCAGTGATCTCTCCTGCATCTAGATGTCGTAGCTTGTCTCCAGTCCTGTCGCCAGCCCCATCTCCTCTGACTGCACTTCCTAGACAGAGTCTGGACCTCTTTCATTCCCTTCTTTGTCTGGGAATGCTGATGGACCCTGTCCCTGACACTAAGCTGTGCACGGCTGCTGAGGGCACTGCCTGTGCTGGGCTTTGCAGGCTCCTGGCTCCCCTTTGCCTGGGGAGCAGAGAGCTCTTGATGCAATGGTTCTTTTGGATACAATGCCGATTTCTCTTTTCTTTCTTTCTTTCTTTTATTTTTTTTTCTTTTTCTTTTTGTTCCCTTGTTTCCTTGCCTTGCCTTGCCTTGCCTCTTTCCTTTCTCTCTTCTTCCGTTCTTGCTTTCTCCCTTTCTCACTTTCTTTCTTCCCCGCTTTCTTCCCTTCTCCCTATCTTCCTCTCGTACTCTCTGTCCTTCTCCCTCCCTCCCTCCCTCCCTCCCTCCCTCCCTCCCTCCCTCCCTCCCTCCCTCCCTCCCTCCCTCCCTCCCTCCCTCCCTCCCTTTCTCTCTTGCTTTCTTCCTTTCCTGCTTTACCTGATACTTTCAGCAACCAGACATAAGAGTTTCATACTAGTCAAGACGGACGTAGTATTTCTGTGGGTGTTTGCAGGGTTTCTTCCTATTTGTAACTTGTACGGGGATCTACCTATTCAGAACAGGGAATGACATGACGTTGCGTCTGTTCACCTAGTCCTTGTAACGTGTCAGGTTTACAGAAAGCCTGCGGTTTATGTCTCTGAGCTGGTGGTAGGGCAGTGACTTGGTGTTACTGGGGAAAAGGAAACACAAATTGCAGATGAGGAGGCAAAACTGTAACGGAATATAATTTGCAGCAGGCAGCAGTCTCTCATCTAAAAGATTGTGTTAGTTTAACTGAGAAGAATGGGAAGCTGCATTATTTAGATTTTCTTCGATGTGTGTTTGTTGTTGTTTTCTCCGGTTTGTTATCTTTTGTTTTGGTGTGTTAGTTTAAAGGAAGTTGAAGCACACAGCTGTACTTTGCATCCCTAGAGGACCTGTGGCCTCTCACAATCCCAGCATGTCAGTGTTAAAAGGAGCTCCGCACGGTGCAAGGCTGCCCTCTGCTGGGAACCGAGGCTGCAGCACAACGGCATCAGGGAGCTGAGCATCTGCATCCCTGTGATTCCATCACACCTGTGGGAGTCCCCTTCTGAGCTCAGACTTGGGCCTTTAGTCTCCCGATCCCGTCTCTGGCCCCGTTTCCTTGCAGCAGCTCAGATCTGTGCTGTGGGTATCTCAGCTCCTGCAGTGATCTCTCCTGCATCTAGATGTCGTAGCTTGTCTCCAGTCCTGTCGCCAGCCCCATCTCCTCTGACTGCACTTCCTAGACAGAGTCTGGACCTCTTTCATTCCCTTCTTTGTCTGGGAATGCTGATGGACCCTGTCCCTGACACTAAGCTGTGCACGGCTGCTGAGGGCACTGCCTGTGCTGGGCTTTGCAGGCTCCTGGCTCCCCTTTGCCTGGGGAGCAGAGAGCTCTTGATGCAATGGTTCTTTTGGATACAATGCCGATTTCTCTTTTCTTTCTTTCTTTCTTTTATTTTTTTTTCTTTTTCTTTTTGTTCCCTTGTTTCCTTGCCTTGCCTTGCCTTGCCTCTTTCCTTTCTCTCTTCTTCCGTTCTTGCTTTCTCCCTTTCTCACTTTCTTTCTTCCCCGCTTTCTTCCCTTCTCCCTATCTTCCTCTCGTACTCTCTGTCCTTCTCCCTCCCTCCCTCCCTCCCTCCCTCCCTCCCTCCCTCCCTCCCTCCCTCCCTCCCTCCCTCCCTCCCTCCCTCCCTCCCTCCCTCCCTCCCTTTCTCTCTTGCTTTCTTCCTTTCCTGCTTTACCTGATACTTTCAGCAACCAGACATAAGAGTTTCATACTAGTCAAGACGGACGTAGTATTTCTGTGGGTGTTTGCAGGGTTTCTTCCTATTTGTAACTTGTACGGGGATCTACCTATTCAGAACAGGGAATGACATGACGTTGCGTCTGTTCACCTAGTCCTTGTAACGTGTCAGGTTTACAGAAAGCCTGCGGTTTATGTCTCTGAGCTGGTGGTAGGGCAGTGACTTGGTGTTACTGGGGAAAAGGAAACACAAATTGCAGATGAGGAGGCAAAACTGTAACGGAATATAATTTGCAGCAGGCAGCAGTCTCTCATCTAAAAGATTGTGTTAGTTTAACTGAGAAGAATGGGAAGCTGCATTATTTAGATTTTCTTCGATGTGTGTTTGTTGTTGTTTTCTCCGGTTTGTTATCTTTTGTTTTGGTGTGTTAGTTTAAAGGAAGTTGAAGCACACAGCTGTACTTTGCATCCCTAGAGGACCTGTGGCCTCTCACAATCCCAGCATGTCAGTGTTAAAAGGAGCTCCGCACGGTGCAAGGCTGCCCTCTGCTGGGAACCGAGGCTGCAGCACAACGGCATCAGGGAGCTGAGCATCTGCATCCCTGTGATTCCATCACACCTGTGGGAGTCCCCTTCTGAGCTCAGACTTGGGCCTTTAGTCTCCCGATCCCGTCTCTGGCCCCGTTTCCTTGCAGCAGCTCAGATCTGTGCTGTGGGTATCTCAGCTCCTGCAGTGATCTCTCCTGCATCTAGATGTCGTAGCTTGTCTCCAGTCCTGTCGCCAGCCCCATCTCCTCTGACTGCACTTCCTAGACAGAGTCTGGACCTCTTTCATTCCCTTCTTTGTCTGGGAATGCTGATGGACCCTGTCCCTGACACTAAGCTGTGCACGGCTGCTGAGGGCACTGCCTGTGCTGGGCTTTGCAGGCTCCTGGCTCCCCTTTGCCTGGGGAGCAGAGAGCTCTTGATGCAATGGTTCTTTTGGATACAATGCCGATTTCTCTTTTCTTTCTTTCTTTCTTTTATTTTTTTTTCTTTTTCTTTTTGTTCCCTTGTTTCCTTGCCTTGCCTTGCCTTGCCTCTTTCCTTTCTCTCTTCTTCCGTTCTTGCTTTCTCCCTTTCTCACTTTCTTTCTTCCCCGCTTTCTTCCCTTCTCCCTATCTTCCTCTCGTACTCTCTGTCCTTCTCCCTCCCTCCCTCCCTCCCTCCCTCCCTCCCTCCCTCCCTCCCTCCCTCCCTCCCTCCCTCCCTCCCTCCCTCCCTCCCTCCCTCCCTCCCTCCCTCCCTCCCTCCCTCCCTCCCTCCCTCCCTCCCTCCCTCCCTTTCTCTCTTGCTTTCTTCCTTTCCTGCTTTACCTGATACTTTCAGCAACCAGACATAAGAGTTTCATACTAGTCAAGACGGACGTAGTATTTCTGTGGGTGTTTGCAGGGTTTCTTCCTATTTGTAACTTGTACGGGGATCTACCTATTCAGAACAGGGAATGACATGACGTTGCGTCTGTTCACCTAGTCCTTGTAACGTGTCAGGTTTACAGAAAGCCTGCGGTTTATGTCTCTGAGCTGGTGGTAGGGCAGTGACTTGGTGTTACTGGGGAAAAGGAAACACAAATTGCAGATGAGGAGGCAAAACTGTAACGGAATATAATTTGCAGCAGGCAGCAGTCTCTCATCTAAAAGATTGTGTTAGTTTAACTGAGAAGAATGGGAAGCTGCATTATTTAGATTTTCTTCGATGTGTGTTTGTTGTTGTTTTCTCCGGTTTGTTATCTTTTGTTTTGGTGTGTTAGTTTAAAGGAAGTTGAAGCACACAGCTGTACTTTGCATCCCTAGAGGACCTGTGGCCTCTCACAATCCCAGCATGTCAGTGTTAAAAGGAGCTCCGCACGGTGCAAGGCTGCCCTCTGCTGGGAACCGAGGCTGCAGCACAACGGCATCAGGGAGCTGAGCATCTGCATCCCTGTGATTCCATCACACCTGTGGGAGTCCCCTTCTGAGCTCAGACTTGGGCCTTTAGTCTCCCGATCCCGTCTCTGGCCCCGTTTCCTTGCAGCAGCTCAGATCTGTGCTGTGGGTATCTCAGCTCCTGCAGTGATCTCTCCTGCATCTAGATGTCGTAGCTTGTCTCCAGTCCTGTCGCCAGCCCCATCTCCTCTGACTGCACTTCCTAGACAGAGTCTGGACCTCTTTCATTCCCTTCTTTGTCTGGGAATGCTGATGGACCCTGTCCCTGACACTAAGCTGTGCACGGCTGCTGAGGGCACTGCCTGTGCTGGGCTTTGCAGGCTCCTGGCTCCCCTTTGCCTGGGGAGCAGAGAGCTCTTGATGCAATGGTTCTTTTGGATACAATGCCGATTTCTCTTTTCTTTCTTTCTTTCTTTTATTTTTTTTTCTTTTTCTTTTTGTTCCCTTGTTTCCTTGCCTTGCCTTGCCTTGCCTCTTTCCTTTCTCTCTTCTTCCGTTCTTGCTTTCTCCCTTTCTCACTTTCTTTCTTCCCCGCTTTCTTCCCTTCTCCCTATCTTCCTCTCGTACTCTCTGTCCTTCTCCCTCCCTCCCTCCCTCCCTCCCTCCCTCCCTCCCTCCCTCCCTCCCTCCCTCCCTCCCTCCCTCCCTCCCTCCCTCCCTCCCTCCCTCCCTCCCTCCCTCCCTCCCTCCCTCCCTCCCTCCCTTTCTCTCTTGCTTTCTTCCTTTCCTGCTTTACCTGATACTTTCAGCAACCAGACATAAGAGTTTCATACTAGTCAAGACGGACGTAGTATTTCTGTGGGTGTTTGCAGGGTTTCTTCCTATTTGTAACTTGTACGGGGATCTACCTATTCAGAACAGGGAATGACATGACGTTGCGTCTGTTCACCTAGTCCTTGTAACGTGTCAGGTTTACAGAAAGCCTGCGGTTTATGTCTCTGAGCTGGTGGTAGGGCAGTGACTTGGTGTTACTGGGGAAAAGGAAACACAAATTGCAGATGAGGAGGCAAAACTGTAACGGAATATAATTTGCAGCAGGCAGCAGTCTCTCATCTAAAAGATTGTGTTAGTTTAACTGAGAAGAATGGGAAGCTGCATTATTTAGATTTTCTTCGATGTGTGTTTGTTGTTGTTTTCTCCGGTTTGTTATCTTTTGTTTTGGTGTGTTAGTTTAAAGGAAGTTGAAGCACACAGCTGTACTTTGCATCCCTAGAGGACCTGTGGCCTCTCACAATCCCAGCATGTCAGTGTTAAAAGGAGCTCCGCACGGTGCAAGGCTGCCCTCTGCTGGGAACCGAGGCTGCAGCACAACGGCATCAGGGAGCTGAGCATCTGCATCCCTGTGATTCCATCACACCTGTGGGAGTCCCCTTCTGAGCTCAGACTTGGGCCTTTAGTCTCCCGATCCCGTCTCTGGCCCCGTTTCCTTGCAGCAGCTCAGATCTGTGCTGTGGGTATCTCAGCTCCTGCAGTGATCTCTCCTGCATCTAGATGTCGTAGCTTGTCTCCAGTCCTGTCGCCAGCCCCATCTCCTCTGACTGCACTTCCTAGACAGAGTCTGGACCTCTTTCATTCCCTTCTTTGTCTGGGAATGCTGATGGACCCTGTCCCTGACACTAAGCTGTGCACGGCTGCTGAGGGCACTGCCTGTGCTGGGCTTTGCAGGCTCCTGGCTCCCCTTTGCCTGGGGAGCAGAGAGCTCTTGATGCAATGGTTCTTTTGGATACAATGCCGATTTCTCTTTTCTTTCTTTCTTTCTTTTATTTTTTTTTCTTTTTCTTTTTGTTCCCTTGTTTCCTTGCCTTGCCTTGCCTTGCCTCTTTCCTTTCTCTCTTCTTCCGTTCTTGCTTTCTCCCTTTCTCACTTTCTTTCTTCCCCGCTTTCTTCCCTTCTCCCTATCTTCCTCTCGTACTCTCTGTCCTTCTCCCTCCCTCCCTCCCTCCCTCCCTCCCTCCCTCCCTCCCTCCCTCCCTCCCTCCCTCCCTCCCTCCCTTTCTCTCTTGCTTTCTTCCTTTCCTGCTTTACCTGATACTTTCAGCAACCAGACATAAGAGTTTCATACTAGTCAAGACGGACGTAGTATTTCTGTGGGTGTTTGCAGGGTTTCTTCCTATTTGTAACTTGTACGGGGATCTACCTATTCAGAACAGGGAATGACATGACGTTGCGTCTGTTCACCTAGTCCTTGTAACGTGTCAGGTTTACAGAAAGCCTGCGGTTTATGTCTCTGAGCTGGTGGTAGGGCAGTGACTTGGTGTTACTGGGGAAAAGGAAACACAAATTGCAGATGAGGAGGCAAAACTGTAACGGAATATAATTTGCAGCAGGCAGCAGTCTCTCATCTAAAAGATTGTGTTAGTTTAACTGAGAAGAATGGGAAGCTGCATTATTTAGATTTTCTTCGATGTGTGTTTGTTGTTGTTTTCTCCGGTTTGTTATCTTTTGTTTTGGTGTGTTAGTTTAAAGGAAGTTGAAGCACACAGCTGTACTTTGCATCCCTAGAGGACCTGTGGCCTCTCACAATCCCAGCATGTCAGTGTTAAAAGGAGCTCCGCACGGTGCAAGGCTGCCCTCTGCTGGGAACCGAGGCTGCAGCACAACGGCATCAGGGAGCTGAGCATCTGCATCCCTGTGATTCCATCACACCTGTGGGAGTCCCCTTCTGAGCTCAGACTTGGGCCTTTAGTCTCCCGATCCCGTCTCTGGCCCCGTTTCCTTGCAGCAGCTCAGATCTGTGCTGTGGGTATCTCAGCTCCTGCAGTGATCTCTCCTGCATCTAGATGTCGTAGCTTGTCTCCAGTCCTGTCGCCAGCCCCATCTCCTCTGACTGCACTTCCTAGACAGAGTCTGGACCTCTTTCATTCCCTTCTTTGTCTGGGAATGCTGATGGACCCTGTCCCTGACACTAAGCTGTGCACGGCTGCTGAGGGCACTGCCTGTGCTGGGCTTTGCAGGCTCCTGGCTCCCCTTTGCCTGGGGAGCAGAGAGCTCTTGATGCAATGGTTCTTTTGGATACAATGCCGATTTCTCTTTTCTTTCTTTCTTTCTTTTATTTTTTTTTCTTTTTCTTTTTGTTCCCTTGTTTCCTTGCCTTGCCTTGCCTTGCCTCTTTCCTTTCTCTCTTCTTCCGTTCTTGCTTTCTCCCTTTCTCACTTTCTTTCTTCCCCGCTTTCTTCCCTTCTCCCTATCTTCCTCTCGTACTCTCTGTCCTTCTCCCTCCCTCCCTCCCTCCCTCCCTCCCTCCCTCCCTCCCTCCCTCCCTCCCTCCCTCCCTCCCTCCCTCCCTCCCTCCCTCCCTCCCTCCCTCCCTCCCTCCCTCCCTCCCTCCCTCCCTCCCTCCCTCCCTCCCTTTCTCTCTTGCTTTCTTCCTTTCCTGCTTTACCTGATACTTTCAGCAACCAGACATAAGAGTTTCATACTAGTCAAGACGGACGTAGTATTTCTGTGGGTGTTTGCAGGGTTTCTTCCTATTTGTAACTTGTACGGGGATCTACCTATTCAGAACAGGGAATGACATGACGTTGCGTCTGTTCACCTAGTCCTTGTAACGTGTCAGGTTTACAGAAAGCCTGCGGTTTATGTCTCTGAGCTGGTGGTAGGGCAGTGACTTGGTGTTACTGGGGAAAAGGAAACACAAATTGCAGATGAGGAGGCAAAACTGTAACGGAATATAATTTGCAGCAGGCAGCAGTCTCTCATCTAAAAGATTGTGTTAGTTTAACTGAGAAGAATGGGAAGCTGCATTATTTAGATTTTCTTCGATGTGTGTTTGTTGTTGTTTTCTCCGGTTTGTTATCTTTTGTTTTGGTGTGTTAGTTTAAAGGAAGTTGAAGCACACAGCTGTACTTTGCATCCCTAGAGGACCTGTGGCCTCTCACAATCCCAGCATGTCAGTGTTAAAAGGAGCTCCGCACGGTGCAAGGCTGCCCTCTGCTGGGAACCGAGGCTGCAGCACAACGGCATCAGGGAGCTGAGCATCTGCATCCCTGTGATTCCATCACACCTGTGGGAGTCCCCTTCTGAGCTCAGACTTGGGCCTTTAGTCTCCTGATTCCGTCTCTGGCCCCGTTTCCTTGCAGCAGCTCAGATCTGTGCTGTGGGTATCTCAGCTCCTGCAGTGATCTCTCCTGCATCTAGATGTCGTAGCTTGTCTCCAGTCCTGTCGCCAGCCCCATCTCCTCTGACTGCACTTCCTAGACAGAGTCTGGACCTCTTTCATTCCCTTCTTTGTCTGGGAATGCTGATGGACCCTGTCCCTGACACTAAGCTGTGCACGGCTGCTGAGGGCACTGCCTGTGCTGGGCTTTGCAGGCTCCTGGCTCCCCTTTGCCTGGGGAGCAGAGAGCTCTTGATGCAATGGTTCTTTTGGATACAATGCCGATTTCTCTTTTCTTTCTTTCTTTCTTTTATTTTTTTTTCTTTTTCTTTTTGTTCCCTTGTTTCCTTGCCTTGCCTTGCCTTGCCTCTTTCCTTTCTCTCTTCTTCCGTTCTTGCTTTCTCCCTTTCTCACTTTCTTTCTTCCCCGCTTTCTTCCCTTCTCCCTATCTTCCTCTCGTACTCTCTGTCCTTCTCCCTCCCTCCCTCCCTCCCTCCCTCCCTCCCTCCCTCCCTCCCTCCCTCCCTCCCTCCCTCCCTCCCTCCCTCCCTCCCTCCCTCCCTCCCTCCCTCCCTCCCTCCCTCCCTTTCTCTCTTGCTTTCTTCCTTTCCTGCTTTACCTGATACTTTCAGCAACCAGACATAAGAGTTTCATACTAGTCAAGACGGACGTAGTATTTCTGTGGGTGTTTGCAGGGTTTCTTCCTATTTGTAACTTGTACGGGGATCTACCTATTCAGAACAGGGAATGACATGACGTTGCGTCTGTTCACCTAGTCCTTGTAACGTGTCAGGTTTACAGAAAGCCTGCGGTTTATGTCTCTGAGCTGGTGGTAGGGCAGTGACTTGGTGTTACTGGGGAAAAGGAAACACAAATTGCAGATGAGGAGGCAAAACTGTAACGGAATATAATTTGCAGCAGGCAGCAGTCTCTCATCTAAAAGATTGTGTTAGTTTAACTGAGAAGAATGGGAAGCTGCATTATTTAGATTTTCTTCGATGTGTGTTTGTTGTTGTTTTCTCCGGTTTGTTATCTTTTGTTTTGGTGTGTTAGTTTAAAGGAAGTTGAAGCACACAGCTGTACTTTGCATCCCTAGAGGACCTGTGGCCTCTCACAATCCCAGCATGTCAGTGTTAAAAGGAGCTCCGCACGGTGCAAGGCTGCCCTCTGCTGGGAACCGAGGCTGCAGCACAACGGCATCAGGGAGCTGAGCATCTGCATCCCTGTGATTCCATCACACCTGTGGGAGTCCCCTTCTGAGCTCAGACTTGGGCCTTTAGTCTCCCGATCCCGTCTCTGGCCCCGTTTCCTTGCAGCAGCTCAGATCTGTGCTGTGGGTATCTCAGCTCCTGCAGTGATCTCTCCTGCATCTAGATGTCGTAGCTTGTCTCCAGTCCTGTCGCCAGCCCCATCTCCTCTGACTGCACTTCCTAGACAGAGTCTGGACCTCTTTCATTCCCTTCTTTGTCTGGGAATGCTGATGGACCCTGTCCCTGACACTAAGCTGTGCACGGCTGCTGAGGGCACTGCCTGTGCTGGGCTTTGCAGGCTCCTGGCTCCCCTTTGCCTGGGGAGCAGAGAGCTCTTGATGCAATGGTTCTTTTGGATACAATGCCGATTTCTCTTTTCTTTCTTTCTTTCTTTCTTTTATTTTTTTTTTATTTTTCTTTTTGTTCCCTTGTTTCCTTGCCTTGCCTTGCCTTGCCTCTTTCCTTTCTCTCTTCTTCCGTTCTTGCTTTCTCCCTTTCTCACTTTCTTTCTTCCCCGCTTTCTTCCCTTCTCCCTATCTTCCTCTCGTACTCTCTGTCCTTCTCCCTCCCTCCCTCCCTCCCTCCCTCCCTCCCTCCCTCCCTCCCTCCCTCCCTTTCTCTCTTGCTTTCTTCCTTTCCTGCTTTACCTGATACTTTCAGCAACCAGACATAAGAGTTTCATACTAGTCAAGACGGACGTAGTATTTCTGTGGGTGTTTGCAGGGTTTCTTCCTATTTGTAACTTGTACGGGGATCTACCTATTCAGAACAGGGAATGACATGACGTTGCGTCTGTTCACCTAGTCCTTGTAACGTGTCAGGTTTACAGAAAGCCTGCGGTTTATGTCTCTGAGCTGGTGGTAGGGCAGTGACTTGGTGTTACTGGGGAAAAGGAAACACAAATTGCAGATGAGGAGGCAAAACTGTAACGGAATATAATTTGCAGCAGGCAGCAGTCTCTCATCTAAAAGATTGTGTTAGTTTAACTGAGAAGAATGGGAAGCTGCATTATTTAGATTTTCTTCGATGTGTGTTTGTTGTTGTTTTCTCCGGTTTGTTATCTTTTGTTTTGGTGTGTTAGTTTAAAGGAAGTTGAAGCACACAGCTGTACTTTGCATCCCTAGAGGACCTGTGGCCTCTCACAATCCCAGCATGTCAGTGTTAAAAGGAGCTCCGCACGGTGCAAGGCTGCCCTCTGCTGGGAACCGAGGCTGCAGCACAACGGCATCAGGGAGCTGAGCATCTGCATCCCTGTGATTCCATCACACCTGTGGGAGTCCCCTTCTGAGCTCAGACTTGGGCCTTTAGTCTCCCGATCCCGTCTCTGGCCCCGTTTCCTTGCAGCAGCTCAGATCTGTGCTGTGGGTATCTCAGCTCCTGCAGTGATCTCTCCTGCATCTAGATGTCGTAGCTTGTCTCCAGTCCTGTCGCCAGCCCCATCTCCTCTGACTGCACTTCCTAGACAGAGTCTGGACCTCTTTCATTCCCTTCTTTGTCTGGGAATGCTGATGGACCCTGTCCCTGACACTAAGCTGTGCACGGCTGCTGAGGGCACTGCCTGTGCTGGGCTTTGCAGGCTCCTGGCTCCCCTTTGCCTGGGGAGCAGAGAGCTCTTGATGCAATGGTTCTTTTGGATACAATGCCGATTTCTCTTTTCTTTCTTTCTTTTTTTTTTTTTCTTTTTCTTTTTGTTCCCTTGTTTCCTTGCCTTGCCTTGCCTTGCCTCTTTCCTTTCTCTCTTCTTCCGTTCTTGCTTTCTCCCTTTCTCACTTTCTTTCTTCCCCGCTTTCTTCCCTTCTCCCTATCTTCCTCTCGTACTCTCTGTCCTTCTCCCTCCCTCCCTCCCTCCCTCCCTCCCTCCCTCCCTCCCTCCCTCCCTCCCTCCCTCCCTCCCTCCCTCCCTCCCTCCCTCCCTCCCTCCCTCCCTCCCTCCCTCCCTCCCTCCCTCCCTCCCTCCCTCCCTCCCTCCCTTTCTCTCTTGCTTTCTTCCTTTCCTGCTTTACCTGATACTTTCAGCAACCAGACATAAGAGTTTCATACTAGTCAAGACGGACGTAGTATTTCTGTGGGTGTTTGCAGGGTTTCTTCCTATTTGTAACTTGTACGGGGATCTACCTATTCAGAACAGGGAATGACATGACGTTGCGTCTGTTCACCTAGTCCTTGTAACGTGTCAGGTTTACAGAAAGCCTGCGGTTTATGTCTCTGAGCTGGTGGTAGGGCAGTGACTTGGTGTTACTGGGGAAAAGGAAACACAAATTGCAGATGAGGAGGCAAAACTGTAACGGAATATAATTTGCAGCAGGCAGCAGTCTCTCATCTAAAAGATTGTGTTAGTTTAACTGAGAAGAATGGGAAGCTGCATTATTTAGATTTTCTTCGATGTGTGTTTGTTGTTGTTTTCTCCGGTTTGTTATCTTTTGTTTTGGTGTGTTAGTTTAAAGGAAGTTGAAGCACACAGCTGTACTTTGCATCCCTAGAGGACCTGTGGCCTCTCACAATCCCAGCATGTCAGTGTTAAAAGGAGCTCCGCACGGTGCAAGGCTGCCCTCTGCTGGGAACCGAGGCTGCAGCACAACGGCATCAGGGAGCTGAGCATCTGCATCCCTGTGATTCCATCACACCTGTGGGAGTCCCCTTCTGAGCTCAGACTTGGGCCTTTAGTCTCCCGATCCCGTCTCTGGCCCCGTTTCCTTGCAGCAGCTCAGATCTGTGCTGTGGGTATCTCAGCTCCTGCAGTGATCTCTCCTGCATCTAGATGTCGTAGCTTGTCTCCAGTCCTGTCGCCAGCCCCATCTCCTCTGACTGCACTTCCTAGACAGAGTCTGGACCTCTTTCATTCCCTTCTTTGTCTGGGAATGCTGATGGACCCTGTCCCTGACACTAAGCTGTGCACGGCTGCTGAGGGCACTGCCTGTGCTGGGCTTTGCAGGCTCCTGGCTCCCCTTTGCCTGGGGAGCAGAGAGCTCTTGATGCAATGGTTCTTTTGGATACAATGCCGATTTCTCTTTTCTTTCTTTCTTTCTTTCTTTTATTTTTTTTTTATTTTTCTTTTTGTTCCCTTGTTTCCTTGCCTTGCCTTGCCTTGCCTCTTTCCTTTCTCTCTTCTTCCGTTCTTGCTTTCTCCCTTTCTCACTTTCTTTCTTCCCCGCTTTCTTCCCTTCTCCCTATCTTCCTCTCGTACTCTCTGTCCTTCTCCCTCCCTCCCTCCCTCCCTCCCTCCCTCCCTCCCTCCCTCCCTCCCTCCCTTTCTCTCTTGCTTTCTTCCTTTCCTGCTTTACCTGATACTTTCAGCAACCAGACATAAGAGTTTCATACTAGTCAAGACGGACGTAGTATTTCTGTGGGTGTTTGCAGGGTTTCTTCCTATTTGTAACTTGTACGGGGATCTACCTATTCAGAACAGGGAATGACATGACGTTGCGTCTGTTCACCTAGTCCTTGTAACGTGTCAGGTTTACAGAAAGCCTGCGGTTTATGTCTCTGAGCTGGTGGTAGGGCAGTGACTTGGTGTTACTGGGGAAAAGGAAACACAAATTGCAGATGAGGAGGCAAAACTGTAACGGAATATAATTTGCAGCAGGCAGCAGTCTCTCATCTAAAAGATTGTGTTAGTTTAACTGAGAAGAATGGGAAGCTGCATTATTTAGATTTTCTTCGATGTGTGTTTGTTGTTGTTTTCTCCGGTTTGTTATCTTTTGTTTTGGTGTGTTAGTTTAAAGGAAGTTGAAGCACACAGCTGTACTTTGCATCCCTAGAGGACCTGTGGCCTCTCACAATCCCAGCATGTCAGTGTTAAAAGGAGCTCCGCACGGTGCAAGGCTGCCCTCTGCTGGGAACCGAGGCTGCAGCACAACGGCATCAGGGAGCTGAGCATCTGCATCCCTGTGATTCCATCACACCTGTGGGAGTCCCCTTCTGAGCTCAGACTTGGGCCTTTAGTCTCCCGATCCCGTCTCTGGCCCCGTTTCCTTGCAGCAGCTCAGATCTGTGCTGTGGGTATCTCAGCTCCTGCAGTGATCTCTCCTGCATCTAGATGTCGTAGCTTGTCTCCAGTCCTGTCGCCAGCCCCATCTCCTCTGACTGCACTTCCTAGACAGAGTCTGGACCTCTTTCATTCCCTTCTTTGTCTGGGAATGCTGATGGACCCTGTCCCTGACACTAAGCTGTGCACGGCTGCTGAGGGCACTGCCTGTGCTGGGCTTTGCAGGCTCCTGGCTCCCCTTTGCCTGGGGAGCAGAGAGCTCTTGATGCAATGGTTCTTTTGGATACAATGCCGATTTCTCTTTTCTTTCTTTCTTTTTTTTTTTTTCTTTTTCTTTTTGTTCCCTTGTTTCCTTGCCTTGCCTTGCCTTGCCTCTTTCCTTTCTCTCTTCTTCCGTTCTTGCTTTCTCCCTTTCTCACTTTCTTTCTTCCCCGCTTTCTTCCCTTCTCCCTATCTTCCTCTCGTACTCTCTGTCCTTCTCCCTCCCTCCCTCCCTCCCTCCCTCCCTCCCTCCCTCCCTCCCTCCCTCCCTCCCTCCCTCCCTCCCTCCCTCCCTCCCTCCCTCCCTCCCTCCCTCCCTTTCTCTCTTGCTTTCTTCCTTTCCTGCTTTACCTGATACTTTCAGCAACCAGACATAAGAGTTTCATACTAGTCAAGACGGACGTAGTATTTCTGTGGGTGTTTGCAGGGTTTCTTCCTATTTGTAACTTGTACGGGGATCTACCTATTCAGAACAGGGAATGACATGACGTTGCGTCTGTTCACCTGGTCCTTGTAACGTGTCAGGTTTACAGAAAGCCTGCGGTTTATGTCTCTGAGCTGGTGGTAGGGCAGTGACTTGGTGTTACTGGGGAAAAGGAAACACAAATTGCAGATGAGGAGGCAAAACTGTAACGGAATATAATTTGCAGCAGGCAGCAGTCTCTCATCTAAAAGATTGTGTTAGTTTAACTGAGAAGAATGGGAAGCTGCATTATTTAGATTTTCTTCGATGTGTGTTTGTTGTTGTTTTCTCCGGTTTGTTATCTTTTGTTTTGGTGTGTTAGTTTAAAGGAAGTTGAAGCACACAGCTGTACTTTGCATCCCTAGAGGACCTGTGGCCTCTCACAATCCCAGCATGTCAGTGTTAAAAGGAGCTCCGCACGGTGCAAGGCTGCCCTCTGCTGGGAACCGAGGCTGCAGCACAACGGCATCAGGGAGCTGAGCATCTGCATCCCTGTGATTCCATCACACCTGTGGGAGTCCCCTTCTGAGCTCAGACTTGGGCCTTTAGTCTCCTGATTCCGTCTCTGGCCCCGTTTCCTTGCAGCAGCTCAGATCTGTGCTGTGGGTATCTCAGCTCCTGCAGTGATCTCTCCTGCATCTAGATGTCGTAGCTTGTCTCCAGTCCTGTCGCCAGCCCCATCTCCTCTGACTGCACTTCCTAGACAGAGTCTGGACCTCTTTCATTCCCTTCTTTGTCTGGGAATGCTGATGGACCCTGTCCCTGACACTAAGCTGTGCACGGCTGCTGAGGGCACTGCCTGTGCTGGGCTTTGCAGGCTCCTGGCTCCCCTTTGCCTGGGGAGCAGAGAGCTCTTGATGCAATGGTTCTTTTGGATACAATGCCGATTTCTCTTTTCTTTCTTTCTTTCTTTTATTTTTTTTTCTTTTTCTTTTTGTTCCCTTGTTTCCTTGCCTTGCCTTGCCTTGCCTC